>NC_044025.1:10635714-11271428 GCF_900496995.4 Aquila chrysaetos chrysaetos
GCAAACTTTCTCCAGGCATTGCTGCTGGGAAGAAATCTTCAGTTCCAGGGGTTTCACATTCAGATTCACTACCTGTTTTGACCTATTGCCCTCTCTGGGGGAACAACATCTATCTTACCCCATTTCCTTGCCCTGCCTCAAAGACAGAGGGGACATGGGAACGCAACATCACTTACGTGAACTTTACATGGCCTCATTGGTACAACAGGACGCAACAGAAGAGGTTCCTCATTTACATAAAGCTCCACTCATGAGTCATCTCTATCTTCTACAGCTCCAACTTGTCACTCTGACGAGTCTCCGGACGGCAAGTGAACGTACTGTACCATTCGTCAGTCATATGCTCACAAACGTCGGCCTGGTATTTCAGTGCCTGCAGTGGGGAAATAGAAAAATGTAAAATGTGCACATAAAATTTCCCTGCAGTGTGGGAAAGTCGTGTGTCTAGCTTTTTGTGCGGTGGAAGGCATCTCTTCATTAATTGTTAACCCACATTATCACAAGCCAACATCTCAACTTTAAGCCTTTGCTAGCTATAGTTAATGTCCATCAGTCATCCATCAAATCTCTGTCTTCCTGGAGAAAAGTCTTATATATTAATTAACATAATGACTGACATCATTTCCCATGCAGAAAACTAAGGCCAGAGGGTTTCCTGCTCAGAACTGCTTAGAAAATTGGCTGCAGAGCTGAGAAGAGAATTGAGTGATGTCCTGTACAATAAACCAGTGGTTACCCAATCGAGAACATTTTTCTCCACGTCAGCACAAAAGGCCAACACATCTACAACAGCGGGACTAGCTATATGTCTGCTGTAACTCCCCTGAAGATAAGAATGGCTTTCAATCTTTTTAAGCTTTTAAGTTTTAGGCTTAAGGAGTTAATCTCTCTGGATACCCTACGTTCTCCGTGGAATGAGGTTACCGCTCTGAATTGCCTCTGGAGGAAACCTTTCCCTGCACTTAGGCTTGAGAGGGAATCTAGGAAAATTAGTTTCATTGGGCTAATGTTAGCCTTTGCGAATGCCCTTGTAATGAAGTTTTCATCTTCCTGACGCTATTCACACTACTGTCACTAGCAAAAAACATCCACTGATATGGAAAACGGGCAGCAGGGAAATTCCATTGAAATAAGTAGAATCGGAAACTTCTCTCTTTTTTTGCATAGGGTTGTTCCCATGATGATTTCAGGGAAGAGAGTGCATGAGTAAGAAGATGAGGAAGGAGCAGGGAAACACCAAATACTTTGAGTGTACACCCTCAAAGACTGGATAAAATTTGAAAATAGTTACCGTAGAATGGAAACATTTAGGAGAGAGAATGGAAGAAAGTGAAACACAAATGATGAGAGACTCATGTTTCAGTGCTGGAAAAAACATGATGAACAGGACAGTCATCTTTGTTTATGTGTTTGTTATACCCATACTATGAAGCCAACCAAAAAGGAAGAGGCTAAATACTGTACCACTGAACCCAACGTAATATGCCAAGGGTTATTACCTTGGGCTCAATACTGTGATAACCAAAACGTGTATATAGATTTCAGAGTCAGAACAGGCCAAAGAATTGCCCTCAACATTATAATATTGGCAACCAATATTGCAGAATGATAAAATATGAATTTCATGAGAATATGGATGTTTTCTAGGTCTTCTTACTCATAGAATCTCATCAAATGCCTGTAGATTGCACGTCAGGCAATCACAATCTGCCCATGTTTCTGACATATTCCTTTTAGTAGCCTCTGACACCAGAGATGAAAGGGTACAGACATCTTACTTTACACCATAGGATGCAGCAGAGCCAAACTACATTAACATATGGCAGCTAAGATTAATGTTTGGAAGTAGCCCAGTCTCTGAGTCAGACTGATCCTTTCCGTTCATAAACTTTAAAGTGCCAGGAAAAAAGTAAAAAAGTCCAATTAAAATAAACCCCGGCAAACTGCACTGCAGGCTTATCATCACAGCATGAGGAGGGCACTATTTTGCTCTTTCTTCTGTGAGAAGCTTGAGCAAGAAACCATGAAGTGGCCTCATAGGAGACAGGGTGAAAAGAGTCTTCTTTGGCAAGGGTGAAGTCTGGAGACTGCTAGGCCTGGATTCCTCTGAAGGCAGGGGGAGTTTTCTGTAAGTGTTTACCGGTTGCTTTGTTCAAGTCACTTTGGATTAGTGATTTCTGATTATGCACACTGTCATTTGAAAGGGAACTTTCACTTGAGCTTTGTTTCTGATGAATCAGCTCCCCAGATACATCTCCTCTTAGCTTCTGCCATAGGCTGGAGCTTCTTATCCTCACCAATAAGTTCTTGCACAAGCCTGCCTACATATCTGCTCTCATTTCTTCCCAGTTCCCTTAAGCTGGGCATTCACTTCTCAAGCAGTTTCTCTCTTCATTCTTCCATATCTTTCCACGCTTCTTTGCATGCTCTGTGTATTTACAGCATTCTCTCTCTCCATCTCCATCTCATATATGCTAGAGCCAGCACTTTGAGATAATCACTGGTTTGGAGTCTCTGGCCAAATGGCAGATTGCTGAAGTCAGCCACAAGGATAGATGCTAGATCGGATGGCAAGTCATGTGAAGTTGACCACCCAAAACTAATCCCAGTCCAAATCAGAGGCCAGATACTGAAAAATCATACCCTAACAATGACACTTCAGAAATGCTGAGCCACGGGCTCCAGGTGAAACCAACACAAGGCCAGAGATAACGACCTCTGGCTTCATTCGTTAGAGGGTTAATAAAACCTCTTTATAAAAGATTTTCTCTAGCCACGCCCTGCCTTCTGCAACAGATTCTTTAGCACTGAGAAAGCATCCCCAATCCACTGACCATCATAGGACTGCCAAGCAACCAAGAGAGAATAATGAAAACAAAAGTGTCATTTGCAGAAGAGGCAGCCTGCTAGCAAATCACAGAAGCAGCAATTAAAAATCCATATCCTCACTATGAAAAAGATGAAAAAAGAGTATGTATCTCTTGTCTGAAATGTCCCACTGGGCTTACTCAGCTCCCTGAATACTACACAGTATCTAGAGGAAACCACTGAGAAAGCTGATAAGGCAGCACAGACGAGCATGCCAAAAGTAAGTTGGTGAAGTGCTATTCACCATCTCACGCACACGGCCGGTTCCAATGGGTCAAACGATGGGTGAGAACCTTCTAAGCTGCAGTAGCATGACTGGCTGCCCACAGAGTGCTGCAGTAGGATTTGGCAAGTCTTCCAACAAAGCTTCCAGCGCCTTCTTTGAAACATTCCTCCTTGTCAAGGTTTTGGTTTGATCAACTTGTTTACTGCCTGAGGGTTTTTGTGATGGCCCACTGCTATTGAATCCTCACATAGTCATTCTCCTGAAAAATGCTGGTTTCCATGTATTGCTGGCCCCGGGATAGCATGCCCTCCTGCTAGACAGAGACCTGAGCACAGCCTGACCTTGCATTTGGACGGCTGAGCTGACTTCCACAGCTCATACCTAGGAAGAAGCCACCCATTCTGAGAAGGTCATTCTTGACGCAGCAAACCAGGCACTTAGCATCCCCAGTCCCTGCTGAGCTTTCGCACTGACTCCCCACTGAGAGCATGCCAGTGCAAGGTCTCTGGGAGAGATCCAAAATAGCACTCAGGCACCGAAGTGCAACTTATGCAGACTGCTGGCGCCTGTGCTCCTGAGAGCAACCCAGGAAAGCTCTGCCTCCCCTCCTCAGCTACGTCAGATGCTGTAAGCGCCTACAGTTTCTGGTGAAAGCTTCTTTAGGCGCCAAAAGGTCTGGTGCCTTTTTGTGCCCAGCAGCCCTGCTACTCTGGGTGGGCTGAATTCTGTCAGCTACTTCTTCTCTAAGTCCATCCAGAAATCAGGTGGGCCGTTTTGGACAGTAAGGTCTTAAGGACCTAATTTCCTAGGCACGCTGTGACTGAGTAGGACTCAAAGTACACAGCAGAAGGGAACTCTCAGGAGTGCTTATGTGCGTACAGGTATGTAACATTAGTAAGTCACAAACCCCTTCACCAGTATCCCAGTCCCAGTATCACCACTGTTTCCCAGCTAAGAGCCCAAACCAGGCACCCTATTCCAACAGAAGAAATTTTACACTCCTGGTTACAGCATGGCTCAGCTTTCAGAAGCTGGGCAGAGCACTTTTTCCTCTCTTCCCCTGAACACCCTAAAGTTTCTCACAGCACTCCCTGTTTAAAGGTCCAGAACTGGCTTCCAGAACAGTGCTTTTCAGTGCTTGGTGAGTATTTAAAGTAGAGGGGGTAGCTCATCTCCCAGGCATATTTTCACTGAGACTAATTCAGGTGTCCATGCCAAATGTGTTACTTAAACCCATAAGCAAACACTTTTTGGTCCTGTATCAGAGTTTCACAATGAGATATTCAGATGTTCCCTTCTCTTAAGTATTTCCTACCAGCTGAGGTAGGCATCTTACCACTCAGTGTACTAGCGAAGTGCACTTCAAGTCCTTAGGTTCATAACTATTCTTCTCCAGTGTACAGGGAATTTAGGCATTTAACTCACTACAGAGCATTCCCCCTTTGAGAATCAGGTGCTAATACTCAACTCTTTGTTGCTAATCCCAAATCTCTTTGAGATTTGGCCCTCTGTTTTAGTGTTCAAAGTCCTCTATTACAGGACTTTGCTCTAGTTAACTGTTAACTTGCATCTCCCTTTGGCCATGACCTGTCAAGTGTTTGCAGTCTCCTGAACTACACTAAATGCTAAATCAGACACTAGGGATGCTGTGAAAGCATGAGGTAAGCCTGTGACAGGAGCTGAAACTTCTTTGTGGAGTTCATTTCCACAGTGGAAAAAGAAACCAAGTACAAAAGTGTTCTGCTCACTGTGACTTTCCCATAGTAAATTCCTGGCATCCAAAAGTAAAGCAAACAAGCAAACAAAGAGAAATCGTATTAAAAACAGGGTAAATTTTCTAGGGACTTTAAGAGTGGTAGATTCCCCTTAGCATTGCCCACCAACGTGCTTGCCCACTGTCACAGGACAAAGAAGAGGCCACACAGCTACACAGACCCCCTTCTCCATACTCAAATATATACACACCAGCTGTAGCCAGCCCCGTGATCTATCAAATAAACAGATTATTTCTTCTGCATATTGAGCAGGAGGAAGCAAGGTGGTTGTTACGTCTTCTTAAGAAAAAAGCTCAGATACTCAATAAAGAAGGACCGTACATAGTAAGTTGAGCAGATACTAATTTATTCTACTGTCCGTTTAAAGTCCAGTCTTACAGTAATAGATGGACAGCATAACATATGTGATAATGATAAACACATACTACACTGCAACCAGCCTTAAAGCTTGCTTTTTTGTTCCCTGCTACTTGGAAAGTCCTGTCAACATGTAGCTTACTAAAATCCTAAGAGGAAGGGCTGAGCTTTCATTACTGATTATACTTAGCACAGCACTTGTATTTGAATTCTTCACCTACAGGCGCATCCTGTTCCTTCAGAAAGATTTCCTCACATGCTGTTATTTATATTTTTAAATGCTTTATAACATTTTCTCTTCATTCTCTAAAATGTTTTTTTCCTTTTCCTGAACGGCAGTTGTGTTTAATGCTTCATGCAGTCAGCGACACACCCTGCAGAATACAACACATAATCAAGTAAACACACCCTGCAAAGCAATGCGCTCACTTCAATCCCCAACCCACCCTGACACAAGTGCTACAAGGGTATCCTGTGAATAAATGCACAAGGGTAGAATGTCCTGGTGAGTACCCTGCCACACAACATCCCAAACAAAAAGCTATAGTTCAGCTGGGAGAAAACACTTCAGCAGCAGAAGGGCCGTACGTGAATAAGCACTGCACCTTCCTTAACAGTCACTGCACATTCCCAATCGATGAACGAAACCTAATTGACCTAAACGATGACTGTATGTACCCAGCTTTACCTTTAGCAAACAATGCTGCTCATGACCCAGTCACAGCCCTTACAATACATTCCCAGTGCAAGAGCTGTAGCACAAGCCAGAGGCTAACATAAAACCCAGCCGTGTGTAAGGAATCACAAACAAAATAAAAGAGGAATCATACCTGAGTGTTACAGGATGTTATACTATCCAAAACCATGCTGAACAGGTAAGGATGAACATTACACTTTTCTGGGAAAGAGGAAATTTTGAGATTACAAAACAGAGATAATCAAAATTATGAAGGATTAATATAAACTCCATTAATGTGAAGTTAAAACTAAAAGAAAAGCATATCATCTAGAAATTAAGAATATTCAGGAAACCTGGAGACAAAACATTTTACCTGCATGAACAAATTTATGGAATAAACATCCAGGAGGATCATTCAAATAAAGCACTTTTTGGCCACTTTTTTTAATAGGAAGGAGGTACCAGTTTTGTTGCTGTGAGGCATTAGTTAGGAATGCAGATAGAGTCATCCATGATCTGATTTATCTCTAAGAAAGTGAACTGGAATGAGGAAAATACTCTTTTTTTGCAAGAAGAATTATGAACACAGCATTAGGAATGAAGGGATTTGTTTGCTAATTTTAGAGCTGAAGCTGATCTTATTCTGTAGTCTTAGGTGAGTCAAAATTATCCCTCTGCTTCAGTTTCTTCATTGATACTGAAAAAATTTACTTACTGATTTCAGAGTAGCAGTTTGGCTCAATTAATGTTCCTAATGTAATCTGAAGATAAACAATAGATAGTTTTAGAGCTACTGTGTCAGGAAAATGTTAGTTTATTTCTCATGTGAAACAGTTAACTTTTAAAGCAGTTGTCACTATCAGTTTACTCATTCCAGTTCTAATGATGTGACAACCACCTCGAATAAACCCGTGCTTTTAGTTCCCATTCTAATACACAACATGATCTAAGCAGCCAGCAGCCGCACCCAGCTGGACTGCAGACAAATTCCTGTTCTTATCTCAGGCTCACTAGAAGCCTTATGTAATTAAACAATATTGTGACGAGGGTCTTATCTCAGGGCATTAACTTCTTCTTCCCTTGGCAAGGATGTAAGTGAGCTGGACCCAACTGGAAAGCTGTCCTGGCACTGCTCTGAGCCCATTACTTTCTTCAGTTTGACCTTTTAGTTGCAAATAAAATCTTCACAATGTGAGCTCTCACTGTGTTGTGTTCTTGGGCCTCAAGCCTGCAAAAGGAACGACTCTTCAAGGCCACCTCAAGATTTGTCTACTGTACAAGTGAAGTGCTTTTGTAACGACTTCGGTGCTCTCTTGGCTCCTGAGAGAGCTGATGCCTTTGCACAAGGCAGTTAATAATAGCTAATGATATCGGGGCCTTGCCAGGAGCCTAGACGAGCACTTGGTTGTGTAACTCTAACTTGATAGGCACTGTTTTGTTTTGTTTTGTTTTTTTCCGCTACAGATAGTACCCGCTGGCTATGCCTATGTAATTGGTTTGACCTCATGAGAGATGAGAATTGTCTCATTAATTTCAGTTGGTTGTTCAGTTTTGGAGCACAATGCAAAGTGCAGCAGGATTTCGTGGCTGATCAGTTAGCAATCTGCTGAATATGCTTGCACAATGCGGTCGGATAATTTAGATGTCTGAGATAAAAAAAACAATTAGGTATTTTTATCTATTCCCTGGGGGCTTCTGAGGGTTTCTGCCTTGGTATCTCATCCTCAGGATTCCTCCAGTTTAGTTTTGAATATTCCCAGCGTGAATTATTATCTCTTCCTTTGAAAGGCTATGGCATTGAATAACAGCTCTGACTCTTTGGTAGTTTTTCTCTGCTTGTTTCAATCTGAATTTCTTTTTTTATTCAGGTATGGGCCTAGTTTCTGGGTGAAAGGAACAAATGGAAAGATCTGGATCTCTTAAGTACAGAGATTATGACAGCAGGAGGAAGAGGAAGAAATCTGCAGAATCAATTAGAAAAGCAGTATATTGCACACAGCATACTTAGATTGCTGTCATTTCCCTTTTTCTCTTGCCCTGCTTTAAGGCTTAAAAGGCAAGAGTAGCGGTATTTTGTTCCTGCACTGGAATCTAACATGCACCATATGTGAGTGACAGCACTTCTTAATGTAGCAGTGGTCACGCTACCTGCAGCAGAAAGTCCCTGACTGATGCTATTAGCTGGTGACATTATTCAGGGAAGGACCCAGGGTGGTGTATGGAGCAGTGCAGGATTAGCCATGTGCATTGCATTAAACCTGGCAGGGATGCAGTCAGACAAATGCATTCAGGCAAAATGGCAAGAATGGGGAAACATCTTGCCTAAAAAACGGGGAGTTTTTTCTTATTTTAATTCCTTGGCCTCCAATAAAGCTGCAAAAAGATTTTCAAGAGCAAGTGAAAGAGCCATGCTGCCACCAAAGGAGTTCATCCTCTACCAGGGAGGGCTGCGTGGGGGTGCACATCTCAACGGTGCAGGGGTGCTCCTCCTTCCTTTACGGTCATGTTGAAGCATGAGACTTTTCCCAGTCTGTCACCGTGGCTTGACTCTGTCTCCAGGCAGAGAAAGGACCACGCTGTAGTCACAAACATAAGCTGTTACTATTGCGATGCTGAGAACGCAAGAGATGCCCGACAAAACCTGAAACACGGCACCTGCGCGAGCCGCCACGCTCCGGCCTGCAGGCCCGGGCAGTCCCGCTGGATCGGCTGACGCTGCCCGTGTCTGCGGGCAGCTCACGAGTGCTGCGGAGGAGCCGGCACACTCCCAACGCGCCTTGCTAAGGCGGGCAGCGACCGGCGGCCAGCCAGCCGCACAGGGCTGAGCCCGCTCTGCCGGGCAGGATGACCTCTGGGCAGCCCCCGAGGCCAGCAGCCCTGTGGCTGTGGGGCAGCAGGTGCTGCCAGGGCCTGGACAGGCGCCGAAAAGGGCCGCGGGGCACCGACAGGGCCCTTGGGGTGCCGCGGGCACCGAGACGGGCCGCTGAGGGGGCCGCCGGGGCAAGGGAGTGCCGGCGGGGGCCGCGGGGGACTGAGGAGACCACCACGGGGTGCTGGCAGGGCACGCCACGGGGCATCGGGGGGGGTGGGCCCTCACGGCCGCGGGGCGCCGAGGGGACCCCGGAGGCCACGGGGGTGCCGTGAGGAGCTCAGCTGGGCCCCGGGGTGCTGCCGAGGCGGCGGGCTGGGCCGCGGTGGGGCAGGCGAGGCCCGCGGGGTGCGGGGGGGGGGGGGGCCGGCCGCAGCCCTCGGCCCCGCCGGCCCGGAGGCCGCCGGTCCCGCCGCTGCCCGTAACCCGGCGGCGGAAGCGGCGGCCGGCTCCAGCCGCCCAATGGGCTGGTGCTGCGCGGCGGCGGGGCCCGTCACTTCCTGGCCCTGCAGCCGGCGGCAGCGAGGCGAGAGCCGGGGCCGGGGGCGGCGGGGCCCGCAGCCTCTGCCCGGCGCCCGCCACCAACATGCCCTTTGACTTCAGGAGGTGAGTGCGGCCGGGCGAACCGCACACCCCCGCCCGCGGGGCCCGGCCTCGCCCGCCCCCTCGGCGGGGCCGCCCGCTCCCCGCCCGGCCTCCCCCGGCCTCGGCGCCCCCGGCCGGGGCAGTGCGGCGGTGGGCGGCGGTGGGCGCCTTCCCGCCCGGCAGCCCCCGCTTGCCTGAGGCCGCCCCGTAACAGCGAGGCGAGGGCCGGGCCTGTGACCGGCTGGGGGCGAGGTGAAGCCCGAGGGAGGAGGGATGGATGGATTGGATGGATGGATTGGATGGAAGAAGTAGGTCTGGGCAGGCAGGGGACGTGGGAAACTGGGAGGCTCTGCCCAGCGAGCGGGTGTTGTTCTGTAACGCTGTTGTGCAAAGCGAAAAGGAGGTGTGTGGAGTTTCGAGCTCCCCGGGCAGGACGGGTGGAGCGGCGGGGCCCCGGGGGCTGAGGCTGCGCGTGTTGCGCAGGCCCCCGCAGCCGGTGTCGGGGTGAAGGCGCTGGGCCCCTTCTCCTCCCACAGGTCCCAGAGCAGCTTTAGGAGCTCACTCGTAACGGTGAGGCTGCGTGTGAGTAAAGGCGCACGCCATGGCTCTGATGGCTGGGGAACAACGTCGGCGCCTCCACCTTTGGTTTTGAGCAGGTGTGGGTTGTGGGATTTGGCCTTGCTGCGGGGCTCCTGCGTCCTGTGGGCCATAGCAGTCAGTTTCAGATACCAAAGCAGAAGCGAAAAAGACCTCTTTGACTCAAACGGAGCTGAAATAGCAACTGTGGATTCATTTTCTTTTTAAGCCCTTCCGGAACCAAAGATTTGTAACTTTCCAAACTCATAGATGCCATGGGGAAGACGCACAGATGAGTTTTCTCATGTAGGTTTTACTAGAGCATTAATATTACAATAAAAAAGAATATGTTTTTGGGAATTGAGAGATACAGTTGTTGCTTGATGCTTCTCATCATGAGAAGCCGTCATGAACCATACATTTGCACCCCTTTGAGATGACGGGGGAAGCGGTGATATTGCAGTTTTTTAGTTCTCCCAGACAAAAGTTGTGTATTGTATTTTTGCTGTAATTCTAAATCAGGCCTCTCATTTATACAGGCTAACAGGATCTTGTATGTGATCCATGGGGCACTATTGAACATGGAGGCAGTTGCTTCTGAATGAAAACTTGCTGAAGCTGGAAACAGCATCTGCTGGATCATGTGGGATCCGGGGCCCAGAGCCTCGTTTCTGCTTTTGCGTAAAATTTGATAGAAAAATTCTTCTCAGCTTTGGAGACATTCTGCCAGCTGCAAATCCCATTGCCGTCTATTTTCAGACTTGTACAATACCTGAACAATAAGGGATCCTGGGTTGTGGCTGTCACTTTGTAGTAGCAGATAAAGAAAATGTTATTTCAGATGTCTTTGAAAATGTAATTTTTGTTGGGTCTCAGAATGTGCATGTGGAAACACTGGCTCACCAGGAGTAATCATCTTAAGAAGAAGCACTAGTGCTTCACTTTGGAATGGAACAAAGACATTAAGTAAAGGCTGAGTTGCGGAGTTTGTATTCATGAGTTACGAAAACATAGAGGCATCAGTTCAGATCTGCGTTTTAAATATTCACAATTGCAAATAACTTTTTTGTCACTCAGATTGGAGGATTAGAAATAGACACTTCTAAGCACCTGAAATAATGTAAGCTTACTGAAGTTCAGCTTTTCTGCAAAGATGAATTTTTAACAGACTGCTATTGATAACAAGAACTTTATATTTAAAGGTACAGAGAAACTATTGTCACACGCAACAAACCACTTTCCTGTTTTAGAAGCATGAACAGATTTCAGGACCAAAATTTTTGCAAAGGTTAGAGACTATCTTTTAGCTGTTGTGGTTTTTGTTCATTGTGCAGTCAGTGGAACAAAATCTGCTGAGGTTGGAAAATTTTACTGTTGTAGGTAAAGCATGATGCATACATTAAAAAAAATGTACAGTTACTTCCTGACAGCTATAGAACATACAATACAATGCTCTTAGAGAAATAAGGTTACCACCTGTAGCAAGTTTCTGAATGAAGAGGTGACATTTTTCATCATGTAAAATGCAAGGTTTTTCTTTCGGAGTTTTCAACTGTATGTTCTCTTTGGCAGGTACAGTTTGGCACCCTGTCTTTAGCACACACTTTAAAGTGGTTGTTATGCCTATGTATGATTAGAGGGTTGGATTGTTAAGAAGCTTTTAAAATTGCCCCTACATATCTTCTAGAGTCCAAAATTCAGAGGTTCCAAGTGGAAAGGCCTTGTGTTCTTCTGGAGGCCATGGATTTCACTGGTCTGTGCTGTTAATGCATCTGAAGAAATCACTGCTCTGCTAGGGCATTTGGGAAAGCAAGTTCTTTTTTTGTTGTATTCTCCCCTCACTTAGAGCTTTTATTTTTGATATCCTAGAGTGGTAGGACATTGACAGCTAACGTCAGTTGTAGAGGGGGCCATAGTAGACCAGCTAGAAGTTTGGGACTCGATCTCTGTTTCCACACAAAATAGGTTCTTCTAGGAGGAATAGGTTGCCACAGTCTCATCTGGAGAAGATAGAGACACAAATGACAAGTAATGAAACAGCCCATGACCAAAAAAGGTCCCTTTTCTTCACCAACTAGAAGTCAAAGAAAGCATTTCTGTCCATGTGTTCCTATCCCCTAGACTTATGGGTTCATATTTGGCCAGACTGAAGAACCCAAAGTGCTTGAACATGTTTCTTGGAAGTTGTCTCCATGGGTGAGAGTCTGAGGCACATTGGTTAGTATCAGATATAGCAGTAGCTTGTTTTGTTACTTGTACTTTTTTGTACTGTACTTTCTTTTTCTGTAGGACTTCTCTTATCTTGGCTTATTAATAGTTCCCTTTGTTAATATAAAATGCATTTAATTTATAAATAAAATATTTTCACAGTAAAGTAACTTCAAGTGAATAATAATTATTCTGTCCCAAGTATCTTTAGGGTTTTAATAATACTTAGTGCTTACCTAATGCTTTTCATTTTTCAAAGCATTTCATCCGCACTAATCTCTACAGTCCTGCTGTGATATTGGTAAGGAACCAAGTTTTCAGCTTCCAGATTGGAGCCTTCAGTACAGGTCTGTTCAGTGCATGTCACAAGACACCAGCCCTCCAACAGAACTACTAAATCAGTTTGTATTTCCGGAAGGCCTGGTTCTTTCTTATTTTTTAAAACCTATTTGGCTGCAAGAGAGAGAGGGATTTTTCCTTGTTGCCTCTACCCCTGGTTTGTTAGAACTTGTGTCAGCAATGCAGCTTCATACCTATTTGATTGGGGATTTTGAGTTATATTACTGGAGCTGAAAGGGTATTTCCCCCTCAAGCCCTTAAGACCCAGTGTCACCTGTGTACTTACAGCATCTGTGGATGGTTGAAATCATAATTAGATTAAACTGTAAGCCTGGGTCATCTTGAATGGTGATTGTGGGCCAGAAGGTTTCTCACATGTTGTGTGATCCAGTTAGCAGGGAGGCTTAGCTTCAGCAGCGAACATCAGTGCTGGGCTTCAGACTGCTCTGGTGTTGAGAATTACAGAAGTAAAAATGAAGTGACTCTTGTGCACTGGGCGTGGACATGGTAGAGAGAAACATTGCTGCAAGTTTTCTTGAATCTGTTGGCTTTTCTTGGCATCTGCCTATTTGCATGAAAGAGCTACCGATGGGTTTGTAGCAGATACTGAAACTTCTGAACTATTTTGGTAGCTTTAACCGATTAGACAGAAAAACTAAAATAGACCGCTCGGAAATCAAGGTTTTGTTCTAATTGTGGGCAATTCTCAGTTGTGCCCTGGCCACATTTTTGGCATAGAATGGCAAATATCTGTGAATCCTTATATTTAACTGAGAAATTCAGAATTTATTTCCCACAATTAATCATGGTGATGTTTTCAGGGTTTGGGGGGGGGGGGGGGGGTGTTTGATTTTTTTTTGTTGTTTTTTTTACAGCTTGATAACCTGAATGAAGTAACAGTGTGTTATACCTGGATTTTGGAGGTCATGGGAAAGGAACCAGGCTTAGAAGGGATTTAGATTTAAATGCTGATTTAGAGTTGAAGTTCTTTGTGGCAAAGACTGTTATTCCATCTGCACGGTACAACGGCCCCCCCCGAGTCAGCTGTTCTTTGGCACATCTGTGATAAGTGATACTTTTTATGTGGGTATTCTGGTTCAGATATAAACAACATTTTTGCTGTTTTGGGACACAGACAGGTCTTTGCTTTGGTTCCCGTATGTCTTTTTTAAATCAAATTGTCCAGTCATAACCAAAGCTGACATATTTCCAACCTTATTGCCTTTAGGAGAGGCAGTATGTTTGGTTTTAATTTAGACCTGAGAGTTGCGATGGCTAATAGGCAAACTGATGCTTAAGACATCTGACCTGGTGCAGTTGCAAAACCGGTGATACAGACTGCTTCAGCAACATCAGGGAGGTCTGTTTGTTGGCCTTCGATTCCCAACCAGATTAGCAAGGGCAAACCAGTAGATTGTAGGCGATTTGGAGGCTAAGGAGAAAAATCTTTTCTGAACTAAGCAACCCCTTGGACAACGATTTCTCATTCACTTGTGAGCCTAAAGAAAATAGCTTTATTTTAGTCTTCAGGCTTAAGAAAAGAAGGAACAAAGCTGTCTTTTATAATCCTACCATTTTTCTTTCAATAGGTTTGTGAGGGTCATGACTTAGATTTTTTCTGTAACTCCTCAAATCTCACTTAAACTTGCATGGGACTTGTTCGGCCTGTGTTTGAACATTTGCCAGTTGTTAAGGAGAAATGGTGACTACATGATGTTTTGGCACTGCCTAGAAAATATCAAATGTTAGTGGAAATGTACATGTTTGCTCAGGAGTTTTAATTTGGAGTCTCAACCAGCTCTGCGTTTCTCATGGGTCGTGGTGCTCTGTACTCCATCCACCTGCTTGTTCCCTCCCAGCATGTTGTTTAACTGCATTAACACACTTTAGTTCATTTGGCAAAATTACTTGCTGAGCTTACTTTAACAAATGAGCTCACGGTGCCTCTCCTGTAGAAGTTACATGGTGGTGATAGCAGCAGGTAGGTGTGTTCTTGGCTGAAACAGTGCAGGGAGGACAAGAGAGAAGAATAAGCAGCTAAGGCTGGCTGATATGGCTACTCCTGATGAGATGAGTTTTGCCTACTAGTTTGTGCGTAGCAATGGCATATCAAAAAGGTTTGCATGTGCCCCGTACTAAGCTGCGCATGGTCACGCTCACTTCCACAGGCATTGACGTTGCCACTGGTACAATAATGCTGCTCAGAATCTTAAATTCCATGTGTGATTGAGCTGGTAGCCATCCCTTCCTAAATTAATGTCTACATTTATAACTAGTGGCTGTAACATTGTTCTGTGTTGGTTAGATTGTTGCCTCTCTACTCTTGGCAGGGACCTGCACTTTTTCTCTCTAGCTACTGAAGCGATAGCTGACCACTTCATAGCACCTGGTAACTCTGCAAGTGTATTTTCATCTTGAACTGCAGCCATGTCTGGCAAGCATGTTCCACTTCACATTGTGCAATGTCGCTGGTAAACAAGCCTTCCAAGTGGTATTGCTGCCACCTTACGTAATCACCAAAGTTGATTTTGGTGCCAGGCAGTGCCATGACTAACTTTGTTTCAACAATAGCCCTTTGAGGGCACCTGAGAAATTATTCTGCAGTCAGAGCAGTCAGATGGGCAAGCAGAGTTGTACAGACAGAGTCTACTGATGTTTATGCCACAAATAACTGATTATACATAGCATGCATGTGTGTAAATATTTCTTCCTAAGTCTCCCTAATGCATTATTTCTCTTAAAATATAGTAGGAGTCGAAAACTTTTCCTGAGTAAGTACAGAAGTATTGAGGTCTGGCTTTGTAGGAAAGTTTTGTATTGTTCCTTCTGAACTTTAACTGTCCTCCTTTGTTCACTTGTTGATGACACAGATATTTTCTTCATGCCATCATAGTTCATTGCTGTGAAAATGACTGAATCACACTGTAAACAGAGTTGAAGCAATACCACCAGTGTGGACTGAGAAGCTGTCAAAGTTGTTGAGCTTGTATTTTGAAGTGTGCATGTGTATTTTTTAGGCATGTAATTCAAATGATGGAGGTGGTGAGAAAAGAACAGTCTTGCAATGAACAAAGACATAGTGGAATCATCTGGGTTTTTGTCTTCTATCCAAGCACAAGCCCTGAAGTGTTGTCTGGGTATTCCTGTATGGAGCCAGCTGCCCCCAAAATGGAAAACTTGTTCTGCCAAAAAATTAACCACAATCTTGCCACGATCTACAAAACCTTCCTTATACTGAAATGTTGAGTATTTTAGTAGTAATCACAGCACATACACACAAGTAAAGACTGCAGTTAGTCAGACAGTGCGATTTGCTGCATTTGAATTTTGTGTGTTTGGATGTTTGCTTTTTTGTTTGTTTGGTTTTTAAGGATGTTTCCAAATGAGATGTATCTAGTTTAATCCAGAGAAGCCAGAAAGATTGGCATTTAATAGAAGAGCCTTCAAAACACTGCTAATATGGACAGGCATGTAACACTGCTGACAGGATTTCAGGCAGTCATGGTTGCTTAGTATTTATTTAACAGTCATATCCTAAGGCAGATCACTTAGCTTCCTAATTGCTGTCCATCTCTGTAGACCACTGGTTGCTGTGAATAAAGCGAGGTTGGAGAGCCCACTAAAACACCAGTGCGGCCAGTAATGTAAATATGACTTTGTGTTTTCTGGTAAAGGTGAAGTCTCAGAGTCTCAGTCAGATTCCACGTCACTCTAAATCAAATGTGACCCTACTGAACTGAAATCTGAATCTGGCTGCTGCATTATAACAAGTTATATCTGGACTAACAAACACTGGTAAACCTGGTCCCCAACTACAAGTTGCAGCTCTATCCTGGGTCTGTATCAGTCACGTTTTTCTAGTGGGGTAGCATCAATATGGATGTTTCTTAGAAACTGAGTCAAAACCAGGGAATTCACTTGGAAGCCAGATGATGCATATGAGTTGTACTTGCTTGTAGGTAATACAGTTATATGCAACTAAAAAATAGGACTGAGTTGTAGAAGCACAGACAGAAATTCTTATCTCCTTAAGACTGGAATATAAATAGGAGAACCTGCGCTGGTCACTGCAGGTTTATTGATATTCTTGGGTTAGATACTGAAAAAGTACAATATATTTGAATCCCTGCTGGATGCTCTGGGAAAGGGTATGGGTTTTTTGGCTGCTAAGTCTTGTGTATTAAGAATGGCTTTTGTCCTATAGAAATTGCTCTGGAGGAGAAGGCAGACTTGGTGTTGTGTGTGTATACAGCAATGAATGCTATTGTCTACTCTCTCAAGTCAGGGTTCTGCTATTCTTAACTCTTGTCAGCTTCAGGCAAGTAGCAATCCCATTCTGAGTCTCAGTTACTGATAGTTTCAAGGGGACCTTACTTTGCTCGCTCACTTGACAGAGCAGTGGCTGAACGATTTTTCCTTGGAGTGGTTTTCTTGGCCTGGTCCAGCGTGAGATGGTAAGCCTAGCAGACATCTAGGAGTTTCCCTTATTGATATGGAGAAATCTCTGTCGTGCAGTAACATATGGATTGGCCTGTGTGCTTTTGAGGGAAGCCTTATGAAGATGGAGCTATTTTCTTCACACGTTCCCCCCCCCCCATTTTTTTTTCTTCCCCAGATGTTATATTTGTTCATGCTGTTTTGTACAAATCTGATTTGTGTGCTGTCCTAGTGCAGCTGTACTTAAACCTTTCAGAAAGCAGCTTCCACAAACAAAATTTGCACAGTTCTGATACTAAATGAATCTTAGAAGATCTTGTTTCAAGGTGTTCAGCAGTACAAGGCAGCAATGGAGTCTTAATATTTTGTGATTCCTAGAAGCTATGGGAAAGACTATGGTACAACTCTTTTTTTCCATAGCAGTGACCTGGTTATGCTGTGAGTTTTATGTAGGTAATTTCTTGGAAATCACAGTACAACTTTGAATTTTGTTCATTGTCTGCTAGAGATTAGGACTTTGTGTCTGTGGGGAGGGCTGGTGAGCTGGTTACTGCGGCCAGTAGCACCAGCAATACTGGGAACCAGCAGCTGTGGGCAGTGAGATGGAGCTGGAGGAACATGGCAGGAGGTAGAGGAATCTGAGCTGGCAGGTCTCGAGTTGGGAGAGATGTTCAGGACTGGGTGCCTCACAAAAGAGGGAACAGGTGAGGGATGGCAGTGGAGGAAGTGTCTGGGGGATGTGATGGTGGGAGGCGCTGGGATGTGCTGGAGAGCTGCAAGAGCAAGAATCTCTGAGCTTAAGGGGGATGAAGCCTCCGGGACAGGAAGGGTTACAGTCTACTTATGACGTTCAAGTATCTGAAAAATTTACTTAGTTTGGGGAGCAGCCATATATGTTTAATCTTGTTCCCCAGTCTCTCTGCCTCCATTCTCTCTGATCTCCAGAATACAGAGAAGGGCTGGATCCCTTTAAATACCAGTCCCCTTACTTGAACATTTTTTCTTCATGACACTTTTCTCCTGTTTTGATGAAGCAGAGTATAGTTTTCTCACTTTATTAAAAATACATTTCTCTTCCATCCTTCATTTTGACACCTGCTTTCACTGCCTAAAAGGAAATAAAATGCTTGCTGGCAAGACTCCACCATTGAGTATTTGAGATTATAAATACCTTCCTCCTCCTAATTACCTTTGAAATATGTTTGAGCCTAACATTTATTTTGAAAAAAATGTGATGTACCGCTTCCTCTCTTCCATTCTTTAGTGCCACCTAAAATAGTTTGCACTTTTGGCGTATTTCAGCAATAGCAATTGCTCTGCATTCCTGGGCAATAGAGAACGAGCTTCTTATGCACTGAAACAATAAGAGCACAAAATTTAGAACATAGTTGACAAAAAGGTGTTATGCGGGACAGCACAATGGAGTCGGGGAGGCTGGCAGAAGTGAGAAAACAGATCTAGCTCCTTGGAAAGAAACCAATTGAAACAGGAGCAGAATGTATTCATTTTTTGTGCCCTCTTTCTGCAAGTGTTGTGGGGATTCATAGTCTTTTGTCCTAGAAATAAATGGGTTTGGTTTTTTTTTCCTGTACAAAGTCTGTACCTGCTAAGTAACTAGCAGACCAGATGACATAATGCTGCAGAGGCTGATGCCTCCAACGTTCTCTCAGCCCCTTTCCCTAAATGTCCAGTTACCCAAAGGCTGGATTATATAATTAATGACAGTCCTCCGGGCTAACCTTGTTTTCTTGTTCTCAGTACTCCTCCTTGTTTCAGAAACTTCCTCTGTTAGTTTCATTATGTTCTTGGAACTAGAATTAAGAGGGAGGAGCTGGCTGGCAAGGAAGCCTATTCCTACATTTCACTCCTGGGCTTAAAAGTGTGGAGAGTCAGCAGGTCAAAAAAAATACTATGTGGAGGATCATGCTTTCAAAACTGGTGTGATGTTGTGAGTGAAAAGTCAGTCATACAGAATTTGAAAATTGCAGTCTTCACCTGCTTGCAGTACAGATAAACTAGTTTAAAACTACATTAGCCCTTCTACCTCCTTGTCCAGTCCTTCGCATATCCAAGCTTGCTTAAAGTAGTTCAGGATTAAACAGTTCCCAATGCAATTTTGAAGCCTTGAGAGTTTGTCCATTAAAGCTCAGCTTCTGCAGTATGTGTGTTAATATCCTATTGTGTGTAAATGAGGACTAGCCGATTACTTAATGATGTTTGTATATTATCTGCTGTTACGCAGGTGTTAATCTTATAAAATGTGTTAATAACTGCTTGGTATTTACAAGTATCGGCTTATTAGTCCTGCTTTGAATCTGTATTTGCATCTTGAACTGACATTCAGGGCCAAGCTTTGGTATTTGTATATTCAGTGTTTACTTTCTGTGTGAAACTGAGATTAACAGGATCACTAATTTTACTTTTCACATGCTTCGAAGTTTGTGTCCCAATTCACGAAACCATTCCTGATTAAGATTGTTCGTAAATATGCACTCTAGGCACATCCCTGTTACTGAACCAAGGCTTAGCTCTTCCAGTGCACATCCAGTTTGTTTTCATAAGCCCATCTTCTGCAGCTTTCCTTGTACAGATCTTCAAAGAAGTTGGAACTTTGATCAGTAATACTTCATATATTTGCAGAGTTTTTCATCTGTAGATTTCAACGTGCTTGCTGAAAGGTGAGCAAATGTTACCAGGTGCTGCTCTGCAAAATGAAGAAGATGAAGAAGATTTAATTGACTGGAACAGAAATTAGGCAGTGAGTCAGTGCTGGAAGCGGAACAGAATTCAGGTCTGCTGGCTCCCACTACTGCATCCCATCCACGGGATCGCAGCATGGCTGTCCTGAGCTGCTCTCTGCACATTATGTTCTCATCTGCCAGCAGACAGGAAACATAGAAATTTAATTTAAACAAAGAATTAACAATCGCAAAATGAAGTGCTCAGAGTCAGTAGTTCCTATTTTCTTCCCCTGCTGCTGACTTCCTGCTATTGGTTTTCCACTCTGTAAAACAGGGCAATAGATTCCACCTACTTTGTTGGAAGAAGAGTTATTACTTGTTATCTGTGCTGGATTGTGTAGGAGCTGAGTGTTCTTGCAGAGTTGTCGAGTATACGCTTGCCTTTGGATGGGAAGAAAAGAGCACGATCTAAAGAAAGGATGTCAGAATGAAATCTCGAACTAATATTTCTCCATAAAAATAGAAAAATCAGTGCTTCCTATACATGTATAAAGGAAGGCGTTAGAATAAGGCACTTCTACTTGCTTTGGACTGTTTCAGAGTGAATTTACTGGTGTGTAGAAATTCTTCTTTCTTTGATAGATCTGTGAAACAAAATTCTGGATTTTTGTCCAGCACAGGTACAGCGAGGACCATAAGGAATTGAAAATGCATAGGGAGTTGGAAGTCACTGCTGTTGTAAAGTAAGAGAGGTTTTACTTAAAAAGACATGCTGTTCTTGATGTTTCCCCAATTAAAAACAAAACAAAATAATGCAAGAGAATTTATTCTGACAGAATTTCTATGCTGTAAATGTTGTCATTTGATTTTAATGCTCTTTCGAGTGTCCCTGAGAGAAAGAGACCCTCCTGTGTTCTGACATTACCTTGGAGGGAACATGGTGGTTCAGATAGCTTCCCTCTCTCTGTCGTTCAGAGGTCTCTAGCCCTCTTACTTAGGGGTTGCATCTTCTCTCAAGCCCATGCTTTCCTAGTTTAGGGACTTGCTCCAAACTGCTAGTCAGACCGGATCTGACTTTTTTTTGTAGCAGCTTTCAAGCACGTGGGGTACATAATCCAGCCCACAAAATTGCTGAGTAGTCTCCTGTGTCACCTGCCCAGCTGTCTGCTCATTCCTCTCCTCTCTCCCAGTGGAGTTTGATGATGTCCAACCCCCCTCAGGGTCACTAGGCAGAGGGGAGTCTTGCCCCACTTGTTATTTTGTCACCATTGACCCAGATACTACCTGTTCTCCAGGGCCATCTTCTTTACTGTTTTGATTATTTCAAATATTCTGTCGTTAGGCACATGGAACGGGGTAACTGGTCTTTCAGGCCATCTCTGCATACCCTAGGAGTCAGCCTGCTGTTACACGGTTGAATAAAATCAATTTAACAAAAAAAAAAAGGTTTATCTTTTTCTCTCTGGTCCTGGCCACAGTAGTTTTAGGTATGGTTTTAACAACTGTGAACAATAAAAGTCGCCCCCCAACAACTTCAAACAGGTGCCTGGGATTTTATTTTTATTTTTTAAGTAGATGATCTTTTGTTAATCGAAAGAGCACTATGTGGGCAAACCTGACTCAGCTGTACTGTTTATTCTACCTTTATGTTTCCCTCAGCTTGAAGAGTCACATTGAAAACTAAATTGGTGTTTTTAGATTTATCCATTATACAAAAGTAACAGCTTTGCTTTTAAAGATCTTACTGCAAGTGTCTGATGTGCTTTGTAGGAAGGAACAAAGCCAGAAAGGTACACTCTGTGTTAGAGGTACCTGTCTGTGTTTGGGGGAGTGAGGATGTGTGTATAAGCCTGCTTGTTTTTATTTAGAGTTAAATGGCCCCTGAAGAGGTTAAAAGCTACCTACAGCTGAGTGCCTGATGGCTTGTGCTGTTCAGTTGGTGTGGTTGACCTGCTCCTACTGCCCAGCATTCAAAGGCTGTTAAGGCAGCTTTGTTGACAAAGCGGGGATGAATTGTCCCAAAGTCATTATTTGAGAGCAGTGACCCAAGGAAACAGAGGAACAGTTGCTGCCTGTTAAACAACTTTTTTTTTTTTTTTTTAAGCTCTTAGGTTAGGGATTTGATTTTTTGGTTTAAAATCTTTTGTTCTTCTAGTAGCATTGGAGTATTCTATATGCCTTCCTAGTTTCTCTTAATTTTTCTAGCACCTTGTAATATTATTTTTTTTTTAATGTCTGTTTCAATTGAAGAAGCAGTGAGAGATGAAGTCCTGGGGTGGCAATTTCTTCCCTTCTTAGTCTAGTAGCTACAGCCTGAGAATCTGTTTTACCTCATATTTGTGTTGTGGAGTATGGGGAGGCGGATGGGGAGTGCCAGTTACTGGGTGTTTCAGTGGGTGCTCTCTATAAGCCAGCTCTTTTGCTGAGTTGCTTCATGAAACCTCTAAAACAACTCAGGGAACACAGACCCCACACTATCTTGAGCTGTTGGGGAGGCAGGTTTTCTCTTATGCACTTTGTACTTCTGATTCTTAAGCTTTGGTTAGATGATGGACATCTCTTTGCCTGAGCAGTCAGCAGATCACAAAGATATAACTGCTCCTTGACATAAAACAGCATGCCTTTGGTGGGAAGGTTTCTCTAGAAATACCACTGGGTACTAAAGGAAGGGCGTTTCCCTTTTGCCATTAGTCTCCAGCCTGAATGATCTTGCTCTGTGACAACAGTCTCTCCATAGCTTCCTTTTGATTCCATTAATTCACATAGAAGATATCCAATGTGGCCTTTTTTTTTTTTTTTTTTCTTTCCCCTTCTGCCTCCAAGCTATGCTGATTTTGGAGGGCAGAAGGAAGCTTCTGAGACAGACATGGTGATTAAATTCTGATCTTCCCTTTGTAACACCAACCTCCACTAAAGTTTTCCTGGAGAGAGAAAGTGGAGTCTCTTTGTGCCCAGTGATCTTTGAATGTCAGATGGACTTAATCCAACTTGTATTTATCATGACTGAGTTTCTTCCTGCTTCCAGTGTCCTCCTTATGAATGATAAAGCGTTTTATGCGAAGTGAATTGCTGGATTCTCAACTATTAAGTGGTATCTCTGCTAAGAGCTTTAATAGCAGCAGGTATTGAATGAATCATAGTCTGTAAATGTAAACTCTTTTGCTGTCTCTAGGGACGCTTCTTCCAGAGGTGGTAGCAGCAGTAATAAGAGGAGAGAAAGTTGTGCGGTAGCCCATGCTGCGGGCTGGTTGAAAACTCTTCAGAGCCATCGTTCCAGGTCATTTCATGTGCACTTAAACATGTTTCCTGAAGTGGGGTTGAAGTTGCTCATTCTCCTCTCCCCACTTCACACCCACCTTGGTTTCCTGAACTGCTAATGCACCTCTTCTGTCGTGAAATGACAAACTTAAAAATAGATGCAGTTATACAAATCTTGTGGGAAGAGCTGGTTGCCTGTCTCTGCATCAGATCTATAGCTCCTCTGGGGAACCAAATAAAGGTGACTGAACCAACCATCTCTGTTCTCTGAATCATATGTCTGTAATACAACAATATAACAGAAATGTTCAAGGAGGCAGATAGGAAATGGTAAGAGGAAGAACAGAAGTGTGTAGAGTGACAAATCCCAAGGTTATGTCCTTGTCTCCAGGGAAAATTAATCCTTCTCAAAGTTAAGGATGATTCTTCTCTTTAATGGCAGCTGAATAGAAATTCTTAGTTGGCTGGATTCACTGATGTCTACATGAAGTAATTAGAGTCTGGTGTTATTTGGAGGGATGTGGCCTAAAAATGAGTTTATTTAGAATGTCTAAATGGTAGATGGTTTCAAAGAAGAGGAGACACTAGATGTTTTCTAACCTGTTATCAGCCTAAAAATGAATTTATTTAGAATGTCTAAATGGTAGATGCTCTCAAAGAAGAGAAGACACTAGATGTTTTCTAACCTGTTATCAGGCAGAGCTGCCTCAAGATGACTCTTATTGAAGATTAAATGGATGCTGGCGTAGGCTTGACTGTCCAAGGTTGTGTTTGGCAGCTGCCTTGCTCTTTGTGTACCTTCCACAGTACATGTAGTTTTCATCAAAAGCAGTCTGGGATTGTTGTTTTGAATGAATGTACATTCCTACAAATGCACCGTGCAGCAGTTTTTCTATCCACCTGAAAAAGAAACCCAGTAAAATTAACAAATAGAGTGCTTTATATACTTTCAACAAAAAGCACCTTTTTTTTTTTTTTTTTTTTTTTAAGAGTGAGTTTCTTAAAACTTAATGTGTCTACTCTGCATGGGATACCTCTGTGTCATTATATTTCTTGAATGCACCAAGTACAGTGTGTAACGGTAGAAATTCCTTCTTCCACGTTGTAAGTCCATTTACTGGTGAGTACGTAATGAACGGACTTTGTAAGGAACAGGCAAGCTCTTTGTTACGTTAGTCAGGAATTGGTGTGTGTGGAGAAATACTGACATCATGCCTTCTCAGGTTCTTAATGTTTGAGGCCTGCAGCCATACTCTGATCTACTTTTCATTGGTTTACAAGAAGGACTTGACAAATGGGAAAAACCAGCAGCAGTATTGCACTTGAATGTGGGCTCCAGTTTGCTACTTGCTGTTAAACTGAGTAAGGGCATTACCAGCACATGAGCAGAAGCAGAAGGGGAAACAAGCTTTGAAAACTGCTTTAACTGGCTTGTATTGCCCTGTGCAGTGGCAAGGAAACATTTCTTGCATTAAATAGTTCTTAAAAGGCCAGCCTAATCTTGTTTCACTTTGTGGAGCAGAGAGATTTGCCTACAAATTTAGTGTTAGCTGGCATGCCAGGTTTTAGAGCTTGCTTTCTTGGTGTACAAAAGGGTCAGTGGTTTTAGTTTGACTCAGTTGTGTTTTTGAAAAAGTTCTAAAAAGACAGATTTATTCCTGCTTTCTGACTTACACAGCTATCTTGGGAGTGAATTAACCTGTACTGCAGATACGTAAATATTGTGTGAGAAGAGGGAATCTCAACGGAAATCTGAGTGTTACAGCCCATATCAATGCCCCACAGCCTCCCACTGAAGTGCCAACTGCCACTGAAGACAGGGTTTATTATTTCTGTGCTCCTTCGTGCTGCTATTTAAACTTGAGCCCTTGACCAAGGGCCTTTGTTGATCTAGGAAGCCATCTCAGCTTGGGAAGGTGTATTACTCTTCGTTTCTTCAGATAACCAACCTGTCCCTCTGTGTATGTCATAGGTGCCTTGCCTTACTCTTTTGCAATCTGCAGACCCTCTGTTTCTTAGAGCAGTCGTGTTTCTTACCAAGAAGGAAGCAGTCAGGGATGGAGTTTTTGCTGACCCTAAAAGCCCTTTGGGACAATTCAGGTTGTGGGGCTTCACCAGTTGGCTTTTTCTTATCTGGGTTTTCCCCGGCATCTTGGAAACCCTACGGACATCTCCCCCATACCCTTTTTCTTCTCTTTGAGAGACGTTATGGTATCTGATAGATTATGGTGGATATGTTGCTCCCTACTCAAAATGAATGAGGACTTGTCCAGCACTGGGTCTCCAACATGCAGTGTGTTAGAATACAAATGCTTGCTCCACAGTTCTTCAAATTTCTTATTGCAGTAACAACATAATCTTTATAGTATTTTCAAAGTTAACTTTTTGTATCTGTACTCAATAATTCCCCCTTTGTTTAGTTTAGTCAAATCTGCTATAGAATTGTCATTTGTTTGGTTAACTTAATAGTGAAGTTATGTTTCTGCTGTTAAATGTGTTGTTCTTGCAAGTCACTTCAAGTTATTTGTTAATGAAGCAAATTGGTTCAGCAGCACTAGGCCATCTCTTTTTTCAGAGAGATCTCAAAGCTACTGATGTGTAATAAAATTAAGGTAGTTGTTCGCTGTGCACTGGACTCATTATTGAGAGTGAGTAATGTCACCAGGAATTGGTGACCTCAACTTCAATTGTGGTATCTGCTGAAAAATAGATGCCACTTCTAAAACCTGGTTAATATGGGAGGTGGAGAATCAAGCGTTGTTTCAACACCCACATTCTTCTGTGTGAATCACAGCCATGGACCCTTGCTGCTAAGACAAGATGACATGATGTATTTACGCCACCATTGACCTGCTAAAGGTGGAATGTCAGCCATTATACTGATTTTTTAGTTTCTTTTTTAATCTTTGACATCAGAAGTGTCATTTGCTGTAATGGATGGTCATGTCCTCTAAACACCATCCCCTTTCAGTACGTGCTACAGAAGTACCTACGATAGATTCAGCGCGCTTCAAAAAGAAGACTAATGTTTAAATATGCAGTTCTTCTGGGGACAAACATAATCTGCCTGAAGAACAAAAATGTTTTTCCTCTGTCTGTGAGCATTAAAGCTAAATTTCTGAATCATCTGAGGAGTGGAAAGGGATGAAAATTAATGTATTCACTGCTGACTTAAGGTGCCTGAATTCTGTTCTGTGACCAAGTGCCACATGTGAATGTGTTGCACTTTTGCTTGGCTACTTGATTAACTGGAATCCAAAATACAGTCCGAGAGCTGCAAAACAATCTTTCCCTTGCCCCTTAGTTAAATCAGTAAAAACAGACCTTGCAGAAGAGTACATGAAAACATCCCACTGCTGCTCACTCCAGAATTGTGTTTCAGTGCTCCACAGACAGCACTTAAAGCATCTGCTGTCTCTTTGCAGTGACTCCACACAGTGAGTCAGTAGGATAGGGAGATTTATAAGCTGTGCTCTGAATGTCTGCCCTAGGTGACACAGCCAGTGCATTGCTCCTTTGTTTGTGCCAGGGAGGGCTGGCCACTCGAGGATTGCAACAAATGCTGTAAACCGAAGGAGGAATTAGTGTTTTTCCTTTTCTGGTATGAACTCCTTTAGGTATCAGAGTTTTCCTTTGCTACAAGACATTCAAATTTAACCACCGTCTAGTTAGTTCTACTTACAAGTAGTATTTTTTTTTATTGCCTCAAGTTCTTTGCTTCTTGCTCATTAAAAAGTTAACAGCATCTTATGGAGATGCTACTATAGTATTTTATTGAGGCTCTTTTCAGACTCCAAAGATGTCAGAGAGGATTTTTCTGTTTGGAGGGGTGGTAATCTTCAGTGAAATAATGTATTTACTACTTCATTTCCTGAAATATTTCAGATCCAGACTTGAAACAGTTCAGGTGTATATAAAGCACACCCTGGCAGGAAGCCCTGCTCCTAGCAGCTCATGCTGAGGGGGTGAGCTCATCCCTCTTCTCGGGGCAGGCACTTGAAGTATCTCCTCTAGGAAAAAACGGTGTTTAGGGAGACATCTTCTGCCCTCCCTGTCACCCATCTTGTGCTGTCAATCAAATAGATTTGAAAGGAAAGTCAGGAATCACCCCAGGGCTGACAATGTCAGCTTGCTTCTTTCTTTTAGGTTTGACCTACCATTGGCTCTGCATAGCCAGCCTTGGACATGATTTTTTTGTGGCTGTCCCACTCAGATGAGCACTAATGCGTCTGGCTCTGGGTTTTTAAACATTTTCATGCTTTCTGTGGCTCTAGGAGGGCCTGAAAAGTGAACATGAAGAGCATATACTTCTGTCTGAAGAAAAAAATTTTGAATAGCAACAGCCCGTGTTAGTCTAGATATAGCTTTTGAAGTCCTTCTAATACTTACTGGCACATGAAATCTGTCATCCTTTTGTCTGGCTCCACTGAGGTGCACCCATCTGCAATTTTACCTCACCGTCCACTTGTGCAACTGCACTAAAATGAGACACATAATTTCTGTATTTCTGAGAGGACTGTTGCACACCTGTCCATCAGACAGCTGGAGTTCTGCCTCAGACCTGTCTTAATCATGCTAAGGTTTGCGAATTCTCTGTTTTAACCTATTTAGGAATGATCCTTGTGCTGCTCTTCTTTACAGTGCTGTTTTACCAGTTTGTTGACATTCCCGTCAGGAAGGTGAGAAAGTTTTTTGTTAAGTCCTTTCAGTATTGGATTGAGAAGAAAGTATTGTAGCATTCCCTCATGTTAGTTATGAATGTTGGTTCCTGCGAAACTCTGACATTGCCAAACAGCCTTTTTTTTATTTCTTTGTTTGCATCTATGCTTTCCATTGAAAGAAGAGACAATAGATACACTAGATGTGTCAGGAAATTCCTTTGTTATACTGATGACAGCCTAGTTCTATCTTTAGCCTTGTGTTCTGGTATTGCAAGGTCCAGCCTTCCCTTTATGAGGATACATATGACCTGGAGGAAGAACTTTCCTAGCAGAAAGTTTGTTGTTTCCACTCTGCAGCTATGTCAGCTGATTAACTCAAAGATATTACTTCACCTTACAAGTCTTGCCTTTCTGAGCAAAGGAAGAAAGTTGCCAAAAGCTATATATAAACAATGTGCTGGCTGTCCTGTGGAAACTGTACGTATGCATGCTTTGTAAGTGTCAAGTAATGTATCCCTGCATGAAAGCGGGGTAAAGTGCTGCACAGTAGTGCAGGTTAAGAGAGTTCATTTAGCAGTTACTTCGAGGCGGTCAACATGCTGTAAATCTACACCCTGGTTTCTCATGGTCGTTTAGGATATGACTACAAGACTATCAAAGTGGATATTCACAGTGTAGTACAGTGTGTCTTGCTGCATTATAAGCTGGCTGGTATAACCTTTCTGAACATCCAGTCTTCCTCCAGTGTTAGTAATGTCTTCCACTGCTTTGAATGTGGCAGTATCAGAAATCTGTAAGGCAGCTTTTGCAATATACGAGCATGAGGTTCTTCTCTGTTCCCAGGGTACAAATACTCTTCCAAGTGACCAATGCCTCAGGAGCCTGGAGGCTTATTGGAATTTTTACTGCAGGTGCTTGCAGGAACATCTGACCTGAAGGCAAGTAAAACCTGTTCCCCTTTACCATGCATACAACTCCATGGCCTCCTCCCTCATACATTACAAATCATCTGTGGTGTCTAATCCTCATTCTTTTGTCTTCCCAGGACAGTGTAAGTGATCCCCTGAAATGGCTTTAAGCTCTGTGACGCAGGCAAGAAGCTGGTGGCAAAAAGAGAAGAGTTTGTCTAATGGAGTCTAGAAGTTAATTAGATTTTTAACCCTTAGGTCTGATAGGAGCTATGGCTTTCACAAATCTCTGATTTCTTGGGGCTTAGGCTCTCCTGTTACAGTAACTCTTGTCAACTTCATGAATTTGTTTGAGAAGTTTGCTTGATTTACTTATTTATTATAATTATATGTAATTATTGAGGCCTTCTTTGGGGTTCCATCCCCTACTCACTGCTGGAATTTCATCTCTCTGGTGTCTCACAAACATACTTTTCAAGCTGTCATTGAATCCTATGCATTTTGTATCTTCTTCTAACTTGGAGTTTAAATCTGAGTTAACAAGATAGCTCTGTTCCCTGGCCGTGCCAGCATCTCCATAATTCTCTTCAAAATTCAATGTCTTGCTCTCCTTTTGGGCTTCCCACTTGCCCTTCTCTGAATGCATAAACCCAACTGCTGTTTTCATCATCCTGGATCAGACTAAATAAATTCTACTTTCTCAAGCTGTGGCCAGTATCAGATGCTTTATGGGAAGATGCCTCATACCCTGAAGAGTATTGTTCCTTTGTCAAAGTATAAACCTTCCTAATCCAGAGCCTGTCTTTTCCAAGTAAATGAATGTTCTGCCAGGATACTTGCACATAACCAGTCCTTTCTCTTTTGGTCTGGCAGTCTCTTGGACTTACTGGTATCACGTGTCAGTAAGGAAAGTCTATCCAGCAGTGTTTGTCTCTTATACCAAACTTGTCCTTTTCCATTCCCTTGCTGTTAATGTTAATTGCTGTGATCATTTCAGCATCCTCCTGCAACCTTAAATACACCTCCCTTGCTTGCCTTGCTTCCTTTCTGCTGCTTGAGTCAGGTGCTGGTTGTAACCCTTGAAGCTTCTGCGTTCATCCATAAGATCTCAGCTGAGCTTTCCTCCTTCCTCCCTACCATCCAGTCTGCTCTCGCTGCCTCTTTTGCATACATTGTCCACTCTTGATTCTGTGTTATTCCGTAGTGTCTGTCCTTATCTAAAAATGTGTTAATTCTACAAAACAAAGCCATTAAAGCCTTATTCAGTTCTCCTGGTTTGTACTGTACTCTTCTTGTATGTGCCTCTAGACTGTAAGTTCAAGGGTGGGACGCTGTTTGCCTAATGTTCTTTGCCTAGCAAGCTGTGTACACTCACTCTGCTCATACATTAAGTGATCCTTAAAGTGCGTTAAGGGCCTCATGACAACTGTTGCAAATGTGCTGTACTGTGCTTGCAGGGAGGCTTGAGCCTGTAAGTATAGACCCAAGAGTTCTCAAAACTCCAGGTAAATCAGATCCAGAGACTTGCTTAAAGCCCTTTTTAGATGTGTGTCATGGTAGTAGAAGACAGAGGGAATGGAACATTGTGGTAGAAGAGATGGGAAGCAGAATAGCACAGAGGGGGTGGACTGCCTTTTAAGCACTTAAAGCCAGGCAATAAATGTGGCTGGGAGCCATTGATCGCTTTCTGTAGTGTCTTTGCCTAATCCTAGCTTACTTATGTCATGTAAAACTTAATTTGTGGGGTTTGGGTGTTACTTATGTGATTAAAATGGCAGTCTGAGAGGAGAGAACCCTGCCATGACATCAACTTTCCACTGAGTTATTTAAAAAGCTAGATTTTTTTTTTTAACCCTGTGATGGGTCATCATTTTAAGACTAGTAAATATTTCTCATTGTTAAGAACAAACTTCCTTTTATAGTATCCACATGCTGCTGGTTTTACTGAATCCAGCATAGAGCTATTTCCTATTTCTAATTGTTTACTCACACTCAGCAGCTCTTGCATGTTCATGTGCGCGTGCTCTTCCCCCCCCCCAGCTTTTTTAGCCTTGTTGATCTATTATTGTGACTTTGGTGAGACGACGCCAGCTTTCAGCATTTAATGGGCTGTGAGCAGGAATGATCAGCTACTTCCTCTGGCTGTGAGACCATGATGTCATCAGCTACTCGGCGTTGCTTTACCATCCGCTGCTGCTGTTGCTTTGGTGTATGTGGAAAGAATGTAAACAGCACTTTCCAGATGTTCTCAGGGCAGCTGGAGAGCCATAAATGGACTGTTTGGTTCAGGACTATTACTAATCTATTTAGGAGATTGCAGTGAAGAGAGTCATAAAAACATACAGCTCCATGTGTATCCTGTGCAGCATGCTCTGTCAAGTGTATCGCAGTGGGTTGTTGGAATGTTTAAGTGATTACATACCTCGTTCAGGACTTAAGCTGGGCAGGTGAACTATCTTTATACCTGCTTTCCTTCCCTCTCTTACCCTTCCTTCCTCCAGCTTTAACTCCTGAATGAAACACAGCAGCACCGATGTCCTCCTAATCTTGTGCAAGGCAAATGCTGTTTTGTTCACCCAGAGTACCTCCAAGTTGTAAGTAATCTCAACAGATGAAGAGTGAAGAAAGATGATCTAGTTTTTAAACTCTCAGTGTAATACTTGCTGTATTAGGACCTACTGAATAAACATGGGGGTGTTTCATCTTGGTGCAGTATAGAATAGGAATTTGGAAGCTGGTGTCTCTCATGCCTCTCCAGGGCTGGAAAAAGCATCAAATCTCACCCACTTGTGCTATATCCAAAAAAAGTCTATTTTGGGGGAGAACCAGTCACTTCCTTCTTTAGGGTGTGTGTGTGTTTTCAACGCATTAATTAATTTTTATCGAGTGGTGGAGAAACTGATGTCAGAGCTGCATTGCGACTGGATGTTCAGTAACACAAGGTTGTAGGAAATAATACAGCTAACATCATAAGCACAGTGAAAGTTTAACCATGGAGAGTTTAAAATAGCAAAGCTGAGCCATATGGATATTAAAAGATATGACTGAATCAAAACAACAGTCTAATATTAAACTGGATTTTGCTGGGGGAGTGGCAAACTTCTTGGGTTAATTTCTGTTATGTATCCAGTGTCCAAGGATAGGCTTCTTGCCTCAACACCTTGATTTCTGACTTTGGTATTGTCAATTTCTTGGCTGTTGCAGGATATCAACTACAAGGAGCAATATAGGTTGTGTCTCGCTGTTTTTTTGCCAGGCCTCTTTATTCAGGAGTCTGTAGAGTATCCTTTTCCTTTTACGGTGGTCTATAAACTTGTCCAGCATGACTGCTTCCCTGGCACCTCTCACAGTTCAGATTGCACAGATCCATGACAGCAAGGCAAGAGGGAGGTGGAGAGAAGTGCTTTGGAAATTGGAGCCAAGGAGGAGCTCGGTTACATAATTGTACAAAAGAAAAAGGATTTTTTGTTTTGTTTTGTTTTTCCTGCTCATATCCTTCTGCAAACTGAAAAAATGTTGGAAAGCTGGATGGAAAAACTTTCACATCATTCATCCCTGTGGGGACATGAAATGTACTGAAATGTTCCACCTGTTTTATGGCTGATGCTTTTCCTCTTTCAGGTTTGACATCTACAGGAAGGTGCCAAAAGACCTTACACAGCCAACCTACACAGGGGCTATTAGTAAGTAACACTTCTTTTTGATGTCCTTGCATACCCCTGGTCTAAAATTAAAGATCGTTTGGCTTTTCTGTCTCCAGGGTATTTTTTTAAAGGGATATTAAACACTGGAAAGGGTATCCTTTGTTGCTGAGACAGCTCATTTTGCCCAATCTGCAGTCATACTAAACAGTGGAGTAGTTTGCATGGATTCAGAATCTCAACAGCAAAAAGTAGTAAAGATATATTGTCATGAAGGGGAGCTTCTAAAAGCTAGCACTGAAATACCCACTCTGCTAGCTACTGAGGTAGCTAGAGAGCTTTTTGCTAGTGTCTTCCCATGAACAGAAGCTGTAAGTCTGCTCCAAACACTGGTGGGGAGGATGACTGCAGATTATTTTACCTCTCTCTGGTAGGCATCCCCTCAGTCAGTGTGAAAAACAACTGGTAACAGTTGGATTCACAGTTAGTGTACCCAGACGTGCGTTTGCTGAAGAGACTTGAGGAACCAAACTAGTGCAAACAGGGAATCCAGGTTCTGCATCAGTAAGGAGCAGAGTGGGTGGCAATATGCAGTGGCCAGTGGTGGAGATGATTTGGGAAACATGTATTTCTCTCACAACGTACTCAGGGGATTCATCTGATGTTGTAGGTGGGACTAGTGAGCAGAAATCTTATTTTGTTGTTATTTGTCATGCTTTTAAAGAAGAAAATTTGCTTGGTCAGAAACCACTGATAGTGATCCACTCTCACTCCTGTGCATCAATACATAGACTTTGGCTGATATAAATCTCTTGCCTTGGGCCCCTTTTCCTTCCTTCCTCTTCCTGAGGGAGGCTGTAGGCTGAGTAATGCAATTTCACACAATTACATGCAGTGAGCGCACTGTGCAGAGTGGTAAACATTGATCAGGTTGATCCTGCCAGGCCTGTAATTAGGCGCCTAACACAGCTTTCCTGTTCCATTGAACAGTGACTTCCTTTGATCATGTAGCTGTGCTCCATTCATCCATTCTTGTAGATGGGTCAGTAGCCTTGAATGTCATTGCTGACGTGAGTGATGTCATATCCCTTGGTGACAGCAGGCATCAAATAAAACTGAGTCAGTAGCAGTGAATCAATGGACACAAAGGAAAGCCCTTTGTGAGCTAAAGAAACTCCTCACTCCTTACTGTGAGGATGGTCGAAGACTGGAACAGGTTGCCCAGGGTGGTGTGGAGTCTCCGTCCTTGGAGATACTTAAACCAACTAGACCTGGCCCTGAGCAACCTGCTTTAGCTGACTCTGCTTTGAGCAGGGGAGTTGGACAGGATGATCTCCAGAGAGGTCCCTGCCAGCCTCAACTATCCTGTGCTTCTGTGAAAGATAGCACATTGCTCTAAATATTTACTTTCAGAGAGTCCTTGTCCTCTGTGTTCTCCTGACCACTGAATTAGTTGTATGTTGACTCCCTTTTAGGTTTGCTGAAACTGTGAACAAAGGGCTTGAATAAAACTGTTTGCTAATTTAGAGGCGTATGAGATTTAGTGTTTTGAAAGAACACTTTGAACTTGTTAGTGATCCTGCCTTCTCTCCTGTTTTGGAAACTAAGAGTTCCCACACTATAACTGGGCTCCCTTTGAGAATTTGTCTTGTTATGAATCACCTGCAAAAGAGTATGTTTTAGAAACAAAAAAAACCATCAAAGGCCATCCAGTGTTAGGCTTTCTGATCTGCAGTAAACAGCTCAAGTGATAAGTCTGTTGTGGGAAGGCTTGAAGGCTGTGACTCTTACTTAAAATTATTAGCTGACTTATTTCTCTTTATTGTTATTTCAGCTTCTCAGGCTTTGATTTTCTCCTCTAACAGGTTCTCCTTCTTTTTGTCAGAGTGTTTTTAGACAGGCTGATATAAGCTTTTGAACCACACAGGCAGCCAACAAACTGTGGTGGCTTTGCATGTGAGGATCTTGTGTGCAGCTTTCCTAATGGGCTTTCTGTCTGACCAAGCCTGTGACTTGTAATTTGAAAGCCAGTAATCTTGCGTGTTGTGGGAGGCCATGAATGAGACCAGCCCATTGCCATGCCAGTTTGAAGCCTGGGAAGGTTGCATGATTTCATGATAAATGCTTTAGGGAAGTCAGCTTGTAATAACATTGGGGGCTTGAGGGTAGGGGAAGGTTCTGCCTCTCAAAAAATCTTTTAGGATCTAGTAAATATGTGAAACGACTGTGGCTGCAACTGTATTTTGGCTTTCTTTAAGTCCTCCAGGTTTTACAGAGCAGATATAAGATAACCCGTAGTAGCCAACTATTAATTTAGGCCCTTCCCACGTGATTTCTGCTGAAACTTTAGCTTAGTATCACTTCTAGTGCTGAAGGCTTTCTGGAATATGAATGGAGTTACTGCAGATTTCGTATGTTTGCTTTTGGATTGTAAAGAGGCCTTTTTTTTTTGAAAAGTTTGAGGTTTATTAGGGAAGAAGGCATAGATCAGATTACAGAAGAAAAGAGATGGAAAATACCAGCTCTGCTTCTGACCACCAGGGCTGAAGTGGCCAACTCTTCTAGGAAAGAAGCAGCTCAGGGAGAGTAAGCGTTAGGGTATTTTGGTGGAGAAGAGCAAGTGATCTCGAATGCAAGCAACTTCAGAAGCCAACTGGAGGGCTATTGAGGCTTTCTATTGTGTATGGTTTTGTCATTTCAAAAGTTGCAGTGAACACGGCATACAAGATATTTCATATCCGTGTAGCAATCTTTCCAGCTACTAAAAATTAGTAGGAATGAAGGAACCAAGAGCAGTCCACTGCAGTTTACTGGAGTGAGGTTTGCATAGAACAATGCACTCACTGCTGTGGGATTCTCTGAAAAGTGTGTAGAAGTTTCTCGTTCCTTTTTCTCAATAAAAATCTCTTCTTTCAGGCAGCATTGTGATCCCTGTGCCACTCAGCCAGTCATGCCATTGTCGTCCCTCTTCCACCAGATGCTTGTGCCAGTCTTTGCAGGCCTTCCCACCCCTGTGTAGCGTGTCTGTGATGCCAGCACACGGCCATTCTAACAGACCTGACTAACGTGGTGACAACTTGGCCATGTTTGGGTATGTAAGCAGCAGCAGCACGTGCCCTGGCTGGCTGACAGTTGGCATCTGGCTGGACAGGAGCAGTCTGACTTCTTGAAAGAGGGGCCTGCAACTCGGACAGCTGCTGTAGCAATCCTGCTATTTAACAGTCAATGTGGATGCATAGTTTGCATGCACATGTTGTATGCACACATGGTAATGTTATCCAGAAATACTCTATGCTGTTTGGAGGCTGGAGTTTTAAATACACATCAGGAAATATCAAAGTTATGATTCACATGGCATCTGTAACAAGACCCGTTCCTTGCACTTCATAGCAGTTTGCTCCATTGAATAATAAATGCTATTAATTTTATGCCTTAATATAGACATGGACCCACGTTCTCAGTCTGCGTGATGTGTTATACACTTTGCGTTTCTTTCATTTCTTGTGGGGTGGAGAGGAAGAGTCAGGAATGTACATAGATGGGGTATGTATCAGAAGGGATATGTACAAAAACGTTAGGTTGTCGAAGCTAGTGTAGGGAAAAAAAAACTTGGCAGAATTTCCCATCCTTTTGGGATTACTGATTAGCCAACAGCAGTGTGTTATGTCTAACACCAGCAACCTTTGATATATTGATTGTGTTAATCATATGAGAGTTTTAAGAAACCTGTCTTAGATGGTCCTTGAAGCTCTGTGGGAACATCACAGTGCATGAATTGTCTGATCCTAGCCTTTAATCTACTTTTCCAAATATAATAAAGTTGTCAAATGTGGGTGGCAGGAACTGCACATTTGCATGGAAGCAAGTAAAGGCCTTCACTATGAAATAAGTAGCTGAAGCACTGTGTGCGTAAATTCTTACACTGGGAACATCGTATGTGCTTGCAGCTCCATGCTAAGGAGAGGAGCTCACGTTCTGCGTCTGAAAAAACATTGGCTCTAGAGACAGTTTAACGCATAAGACTTTCACATAAGTCTCATGCCAAAGACACTCTCCTGCCCTGAAAATGTCTGTGTACAAGAAGAGTTTAACACAAGAGTGGCCATGCTAGCTAGGTCAGTGCAAATGTCTGTGTAGCCTAGCGTCCTCTTGCCAGGAGTGGTCAGCAGCAGATGCCTGAGAAAGAGCATGAGGACAGGTTAAATGCTTTGCCAGGCTTTGGTCAGTTGGCAGTTCTGGACTTCTTGAGCTAGAGGTGGTTCCTTTGTGTTTAGTAGTCCTCAATGGATTTCTTCTTCGGGGCATGGATGATTCCTTTTTGAAATCTTACAGACCTTTTTAAAGTATTCTCAACATCCATAGTCAAGAATTTTCAGAATTTTGTTAGGTGTTACGTAAAGAAAAACCTTGTCTTGTTTTTAACCTCCCCCTTCCCTCCCATTCCTATACTGGAAAAGACAGTGAGTGGTTGTTCCCCATTCATCTCTTTAAGGCTGCTCATGTTTTCATATACCCCTCTCATGTCCACCTTCAGTAATCTCTTTTACACATTGAAAACTGACTGTGGAGTTTGAATACTGGTAAAAGCATTGAGGAGCTTTGAAAGTCAGTCCCTGCCAGGTGTTTCAGGGTATTCTTGCAGGACTTTAGATACAGGTTACTGGAATTTTACTGTACTGTATTTGGTGAGTATTGTCACAAACCTTCACTGCAAGAGCTGAATTGGAAGATGGACTTGAGAGAGTGAATACTTTGTATACTGGAAAAGGAGAAGATAATTTGATGATGTAAATGGCAGAGGAGAAAGTTAAAAAATTGGAAGAGAGAGAAAGCTCTGGAAGAGAATTTACAGTTAGTAGTACCAGGCTTGCATAGAAGTACTGGAGAGCAGAGAGGTCTAGCTGATGCTGTGGAAAGCCTTTACAGGATGATAACAAGCAGAGAGGAATATGGGAAGCAATTAAAGAAGAAAGGGTTGTGTCTGTCAAATGCTCTCCCCTGCATACTGCCAAAGATCAGAGATCTTGCGTCCCTGCTGTTTGGTGATTAAGAAACACTGGATCAACTAGTCTTGTGCTTAGGTTACTTTTTTTGTGCTTTTACGTAGGTGTATGTGTTCTTATAAGAATTTGCTGCTGTGCTTTAAGTAGACCATTCTCCTCCTCTTCACTGCATGGTGCACCATGCCAATGGCTTAGCTGAGTTACAGCAGTGTTTTCTTCTGTGTCTTGGCAGCCAAGACTTGGAAGCAACTGTGTAACCATCTGAGGTTTCTCTTTAGAAATGAATACCCCCTCTTGCTTCCCATTTTCCTGCTGGGTTTTGACTTTGCTTTTCCCTTTTCTCTCTTTCTTCATCCTAGCTAATGGATTTTTTGGCATCTCTTTTAGTCCCTTGTACTTTTCAGAGGGTCAATAAATTAATCCACCCTTGAAAAGACTCTGATGAGGAAGGGGAAGCAACGCATTTCTCTTTCCTCAGAACTATAAACTGACTAATCTGAAGAATGAGGCACAAGGGTTTAGGTCACTCAAGGGTCTGTCTTGGTATTTGCCTTAAGTACCTCCTCTTTCCTTCCCTTGCCGCTCACATTCTCTACCAAGGGAATTTGGACAGGCACAATTGTATGATAAAATAGATCCCCAGACAGTTCTTGCTTGAGCTTCCCAAAGGAATGGGTATTCAGGCTGTATAGGTCATGTGGAATAAAGTTGAGGAGCAGGGTTTTTCTTACGGATTTCTTAATCCTAATTAGTGGCTATGGTAAAGTGGTCATTTCTAAAGAGTGCTTGGTCATTGCAACTGCTGGGATTGAGGGGTGAGCCAGATTGTACTCCTGTTGTCACAGCCCTGGAATAGTATGCCATTTCCTGGTTTACTCTTTTGTATAGTGATTCATGGTGAACTTGGGTATTTTATTTAATACAAATAGACATTGCAGCCCTGTCTCCTTGAGTTGGCACATCCTTGTCTACTCCAATCATCCCTGCTCAATAGGATTTACAGCTGTCCTTCCTTCCAGACCCTCCTGTGCAGGTCAATGACACTGTCACTGCTGCGTGAATGTCACTGTATAATGCTTTGAATAGTTTCCTGATGAAGAATAACCAGTAATGTACCAGTTACTTTGGGTTCCCTCCTTTTAACTCTAGGTTGGCATTCTTAGAAAAGATATGGGACTTGTTGTCCAGGTACTTCGCAATTCCCTTCACTGGGAATTTTCCCTCTCTGAAGAGTCAATATATCGGCAGATGGAGAAATTAGAGAAGTATCAGGCATTGGCTAGACTAGTCCATTATCGCCACGTCTCTGCTGTACCAGCTCTATCTAGTGGATAGTGCATGCTGTGAGATGACTTACACATAGCCTTAGAACTTGACAAAGAACCAAAATGTCTCCTAATCCACAAAACACTGTGTAGCTGACTGTATGCTTTTGAAGCAAGGAGATGCTGATTCTTTTTCCTTTCAGGAGGTTTTAGTAGTAATAAAGTTACATTTGGAGCAGGGGCTCCAAAGAAGTCATATTGTCAAGCAGCTTTGTCAAGAAGGAGGGAGAGCTGGCAGACCAACATTGTGTGCTGAAGATGGAGAATGCAGGAGCCATGGGGAGATGGAAATCGTGATAGGAAAGGTGGCCCAAGAATTACAATACCCAGCAAGATGTTGGGTATTGGTGTGCCATTGAAGTCTGTGCTCTGATGGCCTCGTCTGGGTCACTGTCTCTAAAGAGTGTTAGTTCTCAGGTGTGTCTGGGTGGCATATCCATGGGGGGAATAATATGCCTGGGTGAAAACAGTTTTTGTCTTTGTTAGAGATATGAAACTAACCTTTTCCCTTCCTTGCCTCTTTTCCAGTCTCTGTCTGCTGCTGTCTCTTCATACTGTTTCTCTTCCTGTCTGAGCTCACCGGATTCATAGCCACTGAAATGTAAGTAAAAATTGTGTTTTCCTTTGTTTGAATGTATGTGCATATGTGATTCTTTACAGCTTAACTCTGTTACCTTGGAAAAATGTGCCTGTAATTTCACTAGATCACTTAGTTGTCTAATGGTTTTTGGATTCCTTTTGGTTGAGCACAAATTCTCAGATTCATTCAGCTTTTTAATTTACTAAAGTATGCTAGGCAAACTTGGTTCTAAAATATTTCTGATATAGAAAACTGTTCCAGACCTGCTTGATCTTTTATTAGCTGCATACTGGATTTCTCTGTTGAGCACAGTGAATATTTTTCATATGACCACAGATAACATCAAAAGCTTCTGAGCCTTTTCAGTTCTCTGGTGATCAGTTGTAAGGTAGCATGAACGCTACAATGATCAATGCCAGTCGGTTGCAGTTTCCCTCTTCCTCCTTAGGCTGTTGATTTCTTGTCCTCATCTGAGATTTGCTTCCCCTCTCCTCCTGAATAAGCACTTTCCTCTGTACTTGTTTGATTCAAAGCGATTCTCAAAAACTAGTATATTTTTCATCAGTGATGCCGTATGTTTAAACGTGTGGTGCCTACTGGTTGGATTCATGTGGTCGGTGCTCTGAGACTGTGGGGTCCCATTGCAGATATGGTGGGCTCTGACAAGACATTTTCTTTTCCCCTTGCTTCCCTGTGGATAAAATGGGTATCACATTCTGCCAGTCTTCACTAGATGTTTTTGGAGATGCTTTTTGGAAAAATGAATTGCATAAAGTGCAAATTATTATTAGTTTAATGTTAGTAATACCCTTTTTTTTTTTTAAATGTCAGAGCTGAATATCTGATACAGGCAGATAGCTTTACTCACGCATGAGTTTTATCTTCTTTCTTTTTGCCTGTTGAGCCTTACTTGGAAACTTAGTTGACAGGTTTTGTGCCTGAAGACAAGTTGTCCCAGGTAACCTCTTTGGGACCTTGCTTTGAGCAAAATGGAAATAATTTCTGCTTTAAAAATTTGCTCACAGAACAAGTATTTTAGTTAATCAGATTTTTTTTTTTCCCCCCCTCTTTTCATGCTCCTCCTGCCTTGAAGTAAACTTTTCTTAGTAACTGTTAACATGGGTACCTTTGGTTTGGGTTCTAGGAAACATTCTCCATCATCCTGCTGATGCGGCAGTGAGCTCACTGGACTGTGATGCACAGTTCCTGGATAGTTAGGAAGGGTGGAACTTCTGTCAGACTTATATGATGGTCCAGATAGCAACAGATGTCACTGCTGAGCAAAAAAGCTCTGAAACGCGTTGGACTCGTGCCGTATTTAGACTGACCATGCTTTACGTGGCTTCTGATAACCATGTGGCTTTTTCATTGTTTTTGTGCAGCTCTGACTTGGGTCAAGAATATAATTTCAAGAATAATTTTAACCTTGAGTAATGTTTAACCTTAAGACAGTAGTGTAATCTAGCTCTAGCTAATTTTTTATGCCCATTGCACATTTACTTCAGAGATGGTATCTTATGTGTCTTACTCACTGTTTCTTTGAGTTCAGTTCCATGCATTTGCTTTTAAAATACTAGGGTTACCTTATCAACCCACTTCTCGCAGGAGCTGAGTTTTCTTGGTTTTATTATTTTAAAAAATAGAGAAAAGCTAGACAAATCACTTCAAGTAAAATAGTACTTTTTCTTGCTCTCCTCTTAGATCTCATTCTCTCATCTGGTTTTCTTTTTTTCTTTTAGTTGATGCTTTACCAGAGGAATTACTAATATTTATATAATTCTGATCCAATTATTTGAGTGCATATGCCTTTATGTAGTGGTAGTTTCCTGACTAGGGATTTCTTTTTGAACAGCAAAATTGTTTGATTCTCTGAGGCCTCTTCATGCTTTTTTCTTAACAAGATGATGCATTTTCCACAAAGATATTAGAGGCGCTACAAGTTCCTGCATGCTCAGCTGGCACGTTTCTCATTAAAATGTCAGAGAGATGGTAAACTGCCTTTCCCAGCAGGAACTGCGTGGGGTGGAGGTGTTTGTAAGCAATAAAGCAGTAAAATTTTAGAGAGGATGTCATGGAAGAGACTGAGACACATGAATGCAGGAAACTGATTCGTCATGGACCGTCCAACACAATAGCTCGCAGAATATGAAAACCTCCTTCTGATGCGTTATAGGTCATCAGAATCTCTCTTGCTGGGAACAGATCACCCACAGCATTTGTGAATAGGCTCCCCCTGTAACAGCGGAAAGACTTCAGAAAGTCACATAACATAGTGCTTCCCAGTTCAGCAACTTCTAAAGTAGAAGTAAACTTTTCTTTTTCCATTTCTTACTCATTGCTTTCTCTTCTGGGAAACCAGTTCCTTAAAGGTGTTGCGAACCTCTTGTGCTTCCCTTTCAAGCATGTATTACTGGCAGTGTGTTGGAGGCAGAATAGTCTCATCGTTCGGAATAAAGGTGCAGAATTGTTGAGCTCTACATGGTCTGGAACAAACGGTGTGAGAACTCTGTGCCACCATTTAAACTGGGTGGTAGCAAATAACTGCGGAGATAGTATCTCACAAAGATATTCTGAGCCTTGTTTGCCCGTGAATCAAACACTTCTGAAGATAAAGAAGATTCCTTATGCGCAAACTGTTCAATTCCCATCAACTTTTATTGCAAGTTTCTAGTTTCTTTTGTATTAAGAGTCTCCTACAACAGATATCTCTCCCATCTTGAAGTTTCCTGGTGTTAGCCAGGATCTGAATGATTAATTAGTGTGTGCACTTATGTGGGGTGAGCTTTCCTGCTTTGTCAGTGCCAGCTATACTATGAGACTGCATCAGTCTTTCTCCTCATGTCATATTTCCCTTAAAGCAGTCGTGCTTGACAAAGCTGGATTGTGTGGGGATAGCTGCACATTTTTGGTGGCAAGGTGAAATCAAGAGCACTTGGCCTGGTGCCTTACATCAGAGACATACCAGGTTCGCTGATGTGGACTCATGCTTAACTCATAGCCCTATTACGCCGAGTAATTGTGCATGGTGTGTGTGCACTGACAGCCTGTTTCAGGGCAAGTCAGCAGCAACCTCAACAGCAGTGGTACCCACAGGATTAACTGTCTAACTCTCACCAATGGGAGGTTTCTTTGGTATCTGCATCTAAAGTGAGAGGTTGGTGTGGTTTGTTGAACTCAGGCTGCAGCATGAGAAAATAAGGTCTGCTCCGCACCATGCTAACCCCTAATACTTGCTAGCTTCTACCCACTGTTGGACTTTCTTCTACATTCATATGGCTGTAGCAACTTAAAATTCCTGGTATTAGTAGAAATCTCAGTTTGGTCACTCTTGCCCAATGTCAAAGCTGTTTTTCCTTGACCAGCCCATTGTCTTAGCATTTATAATCTCAACTGCTAAAGACTTGTCTGGGTGGCAGAAAGCCAAGAAATTACACCCTCATCTTGAGGATAACAGTCATAACACTAAAACCAAACAGATTACCTATGTGGGGAAGACAGCATGCATCACAGTAGCTACGTCATAACTCGTGTGGGTATTTCTAATGAGCACTAAGATTGCATCTGTGCACAGGAGCTTACTTCAGTTAGGAAGCCGAACTAAGACACTGTGCGCGTTATGGCGGACATGCAGGAAGTTCATGTGGCATAGGTAACGCACTATAAATGCACATCCTATTTTGCTGCTGACTAGCTTCCTGTGTAGATGAGCCCTGAGTAGGGTAGAAAACTCTTAGTTTCTCATCTTCTAGATTTATTGCGTGACCCTAACAGGCAGTGCCCCTGAGCAGCCATGAAGGAAATCAAAGCTTGGTTCTTAGGTGGGGCTACATCCTTTTCACAAAAAGCACTGTGAAGGGCTGGTGAGGGAAGAAGTTTTTCTTTCTTTGCTCAGCCACAAGCCATCATTGCAGTTAAAGGGAGAGTGAGTTTAACTCTGGAAATCAAGGATCTTCATGATTTTTCTTTTTTCTTTTTTTTTTTTTTTTTTGTCTGTCCAGACTGAGAGTGACTGAAGACTTAGTCCAAAACAAGAACCTAGATTAACCTCCTCAGTTCTATAAAAGACAGATAAAGAAAAGGAGGTCCCTGCTCCACAGTTGAACCTCTGCAAAATTGACAGTATCAAACACGGCTGTCCCACTGAGCAAATGACTCAAACGGCTGAAGAAATGAAGCTAAAGTGTTAAACGTGCCTGGTATTTCCTGGGCAGGATCAGTAGTAGGTTGAGAGTTGAGAGTAGATTGAGGGCTAGAAATTGCTTGGCATACCTTCAGCAGCCTTCCTCATTCATCGTGCTGTTATGTTGCAAGTCAAGAACGTAGAAATCACCTGTCTCTTTTCTAATTAACTCAGATCAGCACTAGAAGTTAATAGCTGGCAAGGTGATAATCTTGCAGTTTTATGACCATAATTAGGTCATGAATTATGTTCTGTAGGATCAATAAGAGTTTTCCAAGTATTCCATCATTAAGGAGGAAAGGTGTAATTAACTAATCTAGTCTGCCTTGCATTGTCAGCCAGGGGAAGGGGTAGGAGAGTATGAATGTGATAGCTGCAGTATGAATGTAGCTGCTCAGCAATAATTCATCTGCCACAGCACATTGTAGAAGGCAACAGACCATTCCTGGCAGTGTTTTCTTTTTTTTCTTTTTTTTTTTTTTTTTTTTTTTTTTTTTTTTTAATGTAGTAACAGGGAAAGAACAGGCTGAAGTAACAAGTTTGCCACTTGGAAGGCTGTGCACCTCTGCAAGGCAATTAATCACTTAAAATATCTGTAATAAAAATACTGCCTTTGCCTAAAAGCATGAATCGTGAGCAATGTCCAAATCATTTGTTCATTTAAGGTGATCGGATCATTCACTGGGGACACCTGCTTGCTTTAATCTTTATGAAAAATACCTTGGCCAGTCTATGAATATCACACAGCCCAGCTCCTATGCTAGGGCTACATCACATGCAGCACAACTTAACTGTTCATGCAGGCTGTCAGTTACCCCGAATGTGGGAGGAAGCAAAACAGCAGGAGCTTCTGAGGCCAACATTGCTTGTTTGCGCTGGATTCATTTGCATGCCCAAGACTGATCCTGCAGTGAAGCAGAATTGTTATCATACCTACTTTCAGAGGTTTTTTTGTCCCTTAGCTGTCCAAGGTATGTGGAATGTGTCTTGTGGCTCTTGGCCCATGAAAATTTCTCATAACAACCTGCAGGGTCAAGCTGCACCTGCTGTAAGCAGCAGAGTGTGATCCTGGTGCAACAACAGTTCCTTCTGCTGGAAACTGTAACCTCAGAGCATAAGCCATCTGCACCAGGAGCACAGTGCTACAATTCATATGTTCTGACACTAACCTGGAGATGCAACTCCAACTCCACCAGCTCATCCAGTTGACGCAGATGAAATGCTGGAGCAACTAGACCAGCGTAGGAGATATAGCCTAGGGGTCAGAGGGGAATGGGAGTTGTAAGCCTGCTCTTGCCATGGACTGACATTGAGACAAGACACTTTTCTGTAGAAGGATGTAATACTTAGCTGCCTACCTCTCAGGGGTGCTAAGAAGCTTAATTAATGTTTGCGTAGTAACTTGGAGATTACCTAATAAAAGGTGTTATATATTTGTGAAGTGTTGTTATGCCGTTTGTCCTAACGTACGTGTGTGGGTTAGCAGGAAGCGGAAGGTCGTGTCATGATGTCATTTGCAATTTCTGACTCAAATCTACGTTGACGTCTTTTGAACCCTTCTCCTTCTTCCTGCCTCCTGGAGAACTGTAATTCCTTCCTTTGTAGGACAGTGTGTTTTCTGTGCTTCACAGCTGAGCCAAGACCTAATCTGGGACAGAGACCTTCTCAACGAAGAACTGATTGAGATTCAGGGCATAGAAGGAAGATTACAAATGGCAGAGCAATAGACATATGCACAATTTATTACACAGTGGAGAATTTGCTGACCTGCTTGTTGTTTCTTCACACAAATTGAGAAGATGATGGGTTGTTTGTCCTGTGTTGGGTCTTCTCTGGTCTGGCACAACTGAAAAGATGGTAGTGCAGGTATCTTGGCTTCAGATGGTTGTTTTTCTAGAAGGTGGTTGATTAGAGCTGAAATGGCAAGCAGAGCCAAGAGAGCTCGCCTGAGAAAGTCTTTTGAGAAGCTTTGGGCGCCCTCAAGAAAGAATAATTATTTTCCCTTTTAGGCTTAGGGTCCTGGAGACCAGAAAGTGAGTGCTTCCTGGGAGTTGGAGGACAAGGTAAAATGCAGCTTGCTGGAGTAAGTGGTTGTATTTTCTGTATGGCTGATGACTGGGGAGGAGGGTGCCTGGTTGTTCGCTGTGAAAAAGGGAGAAAAAAAGCTAAAACTTGAAGCAGAGACTAGGACAAGAAGGACAGAGGACAAGGCAGATGTGTTTAGAGAGCACCCAGGCAGTGTGTGAAGCTCTGAAAGGTCGATGCAGTGCGTCTCATCTTGTATTCAAAGGGCCGCAGGCTCTTCAGCTGTTGAAGTGCTGAAGAGTCTAACGTTAGTGGCTAGGGCTGCTGGGTGGAAATAAGTTACTGGGGAAGTTTTGTTTCTGAGGAAACAAAGCTGTTGTGTCATAAATCTAAGTCCTAAAGCATGGGGAACGGGTCTGGCTTTCTTTGGATAAAATCTTAAAGAAATGCTGAGCCCTCTTGCTGTGGTTTCCCGCTTTCATTCTCTCTCACGTGCCATTTGCATGATCTGCAATCTTAGCCAAAGCCCCTCCAATTTTTTTCTGTGTAATGCTGCAAGTTTTGTAAGCAAATGGGATAAGCAACTGAGAAGCCCAGCGGCACCACTCAGGAATGTGAAGCATTTCGAAGTGGCTCTTTCTAGAAGTGAAGCAGATTCTTTCTGTGTGGATCATGGCTCCTGCTGCATGGAGAAACTTTCCTCCCTTTCCTTGAATCAGTAGTGGGAGGCTGTGTGGGGGCAGAGGTCCACCTCTCACCTGTCCTGTTGCCCTCATTGTACTTTCATAGCTCTGCATCTCACCCCTGCTTTATTGTGCCACTTTTATTCTAATAGTCTTTAACATCAACCAGTAAAATACCAACTCCTATGTACTTAGGGTCTTCAGAGGAGGTACGTGCCATTTTTGGAGTCACTACGACCCTGTACACTGCCTCTCTAAACAGCCATAGAAGCAGCTGCATTTACAGTGTCCTTCTGCCTGACCTCAGGTTTTATTTCCCTTGTGACCATCCCAGATTCACTGTTAAGCACTGTTGCTGCTGGGACACTTTATGTTCCAGGAGGGACAGCTATAAATTAGAGCCAACTTCATTTCTTCCACTGGAGACGTTATCCCTTCAGGGAGAGTTGCTAGAGGTGGTAAATAGTGCTTTTCCCAACATCCCAGGATTGTCCGATTAAATAGTAGGAAAGCTGGGTGCAATTTGGCTTCTTGGCCCTGGGGGGGAGGATAGCAAGGGGGGCGTGAGTGCCAGTTCTCTGCCAGCTCCATCCAGACTTAGGTGGTGGTGGTTCACGGGGAGATCCTGGATGGAATAGCCTTGACCCTGGAAGTTTGCTTTACCTGTGAGGTTTCCAGAATGTATTTTGGGATTGAAATTTCTAGTTTGTTGAAAACGATGGCGTTGCTTCTGAGGTTTGCCCCAACAAGCGTAGGCTGTGGTGTGTTGTCATTGTGCCCTTGGTTCCCCATAGTGAGAGGGAACCTCAGTAACAGAGCAGGTCAACACAAAGGGTGCACTTTGGAGCCTCTGATAAGAAACCTTGCTGGGTTTGTTAGCTTGGGCCCCTCTGCAAGAGCTGATGCTGCCAGGAGGAGGCAGTGGCCGGAGCTGGGAGGGAGAAGCAGGGTTCAGCAGGCAGGGTGCTCCATGAAAGGTGGCACTGCAGGTCCAAGGGAGGGGAAGGAAGGACAGACTGTCACGAGCTGTCAGATGTCTAAGGAGTGATAGATAGGGTTATGAAATTGGGAACATGAGTAGGAGAGGGGCAGGGGGCTACTAGGTAAAGAGGAGGAGGAGGAAGTGGCCGTGAGCCTTGCCCAAGGGACAGGTTGGGAACTGTTGGTCTAGTGACCAGAGTGCAGGACAGGAAACCAGTTTCCTTTATCTGTGACTAATGGCCTATGTGACATGGACAAACTGGCCTGCTTCTCTTTGCCTCAGTGATCCAGTCTGCAACTGAGTGACCTCACCACTTGCCTTCCTATGTAAGAGCTTCCATAGGGTCCCTCTGCACAGTTTATCCTTTGACTTCTGCCAGCAACCACTTCTCACTCGCTTATCACTGAAAGGCTTATGCGCCTTTGCTTGCAGACCTCAACTGACAGCACGTTTTCTGACAGGTTCGAAATTGGAAATCAGCAAATACAAATATTGACCTTCCTAGAGCTTTCTTCCAAAGAGCTGGGATGTTCAGCTGCGCTGCTGAACCTGACGCGCTTCTCTCCCAGCCCTGGCGCGAATGCTCCTTTTTGCCAGTAACATCAAGTTGCCCGTGGCACTGGCTGGGTATGGCCCACATCTCAGATGGCAGAGAGCTGTGAAGAAGCCAGGGGCTGTTATGAAACAGGAGAACCTTGATGGGAGGACTTGGGGAGCACAAAAAGGTGCATTGCTTTGGGAGATTAATGCCTGTCCTGGCTGGAGCTGCTCCTCAAAACCTTATTTGGACATATGACTTAATCCCAAGTGCTACCCAATCTGCCAGTAATAAACACGTAGAAGATTTAATGCATTCCACCCGGGAGAAGAGGGCTCAGCCAAGAAGCTTCTAACTAGGTCACTGATGAGCAATCTTTCCCCTCCCTCTGTGTCATTTTTATTAATCACTTGAAAAATACGTTGAGTAATGATTGCAAGCAACTTGTCAAGCCAATTAAAGACAGAGAAAGGTAGGGCTGTGAAGCTGAAGACAAATGCTGTGCTGGTTTTAAATGAGTGTCTGTAAACCCCACTGACCTGTGAGTAATTACGTCCAAAAAAATTGGCAGCTGTGTGTTTCTCAGGGTGAAGGCTTGTTTCTTCTGAATCCACAGGGCAAACAGTTCATTATGGTCCAGAGATGTATCACCAGAGCAAAATCACTTTGAATCTGTCTTGTAGCTGCCCTTAGTCTGGTTTGTCTATTAGCATATAGAGTCTTCAGCAAGGGCTTGTCAAAGGGTTTCACGCACTTTGAGCATTAAATAAAAATAATACAGAGCACTTACTAGGGAAGGTACTTTATTTTATGTAGCTTGAACATAAGTTCCCATACCTTTATAATCTGTCAAACTGGAAGACAAATTGTCAAATTTTCTTGTTTGATGAGGCTGACTAGTGTTGGGCTTTGAGGGAGAAAGAGCTGCTAGGTAATCTTGCCATCTTCTCAGTTCAGTGTCGTGTGTTTCCTTGGAGTGGATTCTCTAGGACCATTCAGCTAATTCGGCTGTGCTTGCTTTGGGTCTTTTTTGGTTTGTATTTTACGTGTCAGATGGATTGTATGTGCCAACAACAAATATTTATACTCTTGTATTCCTTTTACTCTATATCTGTATTTTGTCTTTGTGAAATATGTGCCAGCACTGTGGGTGCTATGAAACAACATTACTCTTCGGGAGACTGTTGCATAGTGTGTTAGATCCTGCTGTCCAGGATGTTTCTTCCCATCTGTTCCTGGCTCAAATCCTCTTCTGAATTTCAGTCGTTGCTTTTGGTTACCATTCATAGATTGAAATGAGATACTAAGGAGGGAGATACAAGTATGCCATGCTGCCTTCTCTTGCCACTGCTCTGTCAACTGGGTGGCAGTGACAAATGGCAATTAGTTACACAAATAAGCTTTCCTGTGGGATAGTTGAGAGCGGCCTTTCGCTAAAACTATGAAACAGATCGGAAAGCACATGCTTCCCTCTTTCCCAAAAGGAGTAACAGCCCAGGTATGCAGAGGGCTAGCACACTAGCCTGCCACCTCTTCAACATTACGCTCTTGTTTTGTATCACCTCTGGAAACTCAGGTTAGGGAAGGGGGCAGGAGGCATAAATCAGAGCAGGAGTTTTGTTTTCTGCTGGTGCAAGGGACTTGTTTAAAGCCTTCTTCACTTGCCAAGCAAGAAGTAAAATTAAATGGTGATTTGTCCCCATGCAGTTGTGGAGGGCTTTTCCTGCTCTCTGTCTTGTAACTCTGTTGCAGCTGTCACACAGTCAACTCCCTGCTTCAAAGTCTCCTTTTTTTCCCTTCCCATGCAAGCTGTTGGTTTTTTTCCTGTGGAAAGTAGCTGTGTGCCTGAACCCACCTGTGTTTTCTGTCCTCCAGAGTTAATGAGCTCTACGTGGATGACCCAGACAAAGATAGTGGAGGTAAAATAGAAGTGAATCTGAACATCAGTTTGCCAAACCTGCATTGTGAACGTGAGTACCCCTTTTCACTTATCAGTTTTAGTTTGTGTTTTAACTAATACTTGAAACTGGCCCAAACTGGTACAGTGGCCCTTCTTCTGTAATAGGGTGGATGGAGATCAAGTAGCTGCAGCCTTTGCCAATACCCATTGCTTTCTGTTCCAGACCAGGACACCTGTTTTCTTGGACCCTGTGCTCACTCTGCAGCCCGTGTTAGTGGCTGACCTCCCTTGCTGACTTCTTTCTAAATCTCGTTTCCTTTTTTCATAGCGACCTTTTTGTCTCTGGGAGCAAGAAGCCTCCCAGGTTTCATTTGTAACTCTGAATGCACCAGCTAGTTGTTGGCTTTTTACAAATCATCTGCCTTGTCCACCTGAAGTTTTTCTATTTATGTAATTGAGATTCCAGTCAGCTGGCAGGGTGTGGGAGGTATATTTGTGTCAAACAGGCAGTCTGAAAAGTTTGGTTACAAAGTTCTTTCTGAAGAGCTGGTATAACAATTAATATTTGACAAATGACGTTACTAGCACAGTTTAGTCAAATGTCAGGAAAAAGACGTGGATTTTTTTCCCAGTAAAACCAGTGCATGCTTTTCCTATGCAACCTTCCTGTTATTTCTTTTGATTTTTTGTCTCCTCCCCTCCCACCCATGCAGTAGTTGGACTAGACATCCAAGATGAAATGGGAAGGCACGAAGTGGGTCATATTGACAACTCGATGAAGATACCTCTCAATAATGGGGATGGTTGCAGGTTTGAGGGCCATTTCAGCATCAACAAGGTGAGTAAGAATGACAGTGGGTGAGTGTGTGCTAGCTGGGGAAACGCTAGCAAGATCCATTTGTAAAATGCTCATGAAAATCTGTGTGTCGGTGTCTCTCCTGTAGAGTGTACGTTCATCACTAATCAGTGGTGAGGTTAAGTCTTTCGGTGATGCAGAATGGTATGGGGAGAGGAGGCTGCATAGTTAGACCCACAGAGAATGATCAGACTTTTTCTTCATTCCCCAAAACAGGTAATCAAGATAGCATTGCTTAACAGCAGAGAGTAGCTCCGTGTTGCGGCCAGTGCTGTCTCTTTCAGTGCAGCAGCCTAATGTTTAGGGGATGTATGAACTCCCTACAAATGGCAAATGGCTTCTATGTTTACTCCTCACAACTTTTGCACCTCCAAAACGTGACTCACTGTGCAGAGGTCTTTGGCAATGTCTCTGTCCAAGTGCTCTTTTGTTCCAAGAGCCGCAGAATGACAGGAATGTTCTCTACTAGAGGGTGCCAGTGTAACAGAGAAGCGGCTCCACGCTGAGATGTTTGGAATACATGCATGTGGCCTCTGCGTGTGCTTTGTCGGGATGCTCCACTTCTGTCTCAAAGAATGAAAATCCAGGCCTGGAGGAGGCTCCTCTCTGGGATGGGTGTGTTCAGAATTGAATAATCTTGCTATGTAATGCTGGAGATGACTAGCTGGGGTGGGGGAGGCAGTGGTGGGGCCCACTGGTGTCCTAAGAAGGGCACACCCTTTATTCACGCCTCCTCATGTACCACAGGCTACAAAATCCTACTTCCTTCTTTTCCTCCCAGGTCATGTTAAATCGCATCTAAAAATAACAGGCAGAACCTCTTACTGATTCTATGGCATAGAAAGGATTAGGGACTTAAAAAGAGGACGTTTCTTTCCTCGCCTGTAAGCCACCAAGATTACTGGCGGCTGAAAGTCCACAAAACTGGGAAAGGGCTTCTTGAAAGGCAGTTCTTGTTCTGTTAATTCCCAAAGCAGAGAGCTGAAATACTTGGGGTTTTGTCTGCTAGATGCAGTGTGTTCTCACCAAAGCAACTCAAAAGGGGGTTGCTGTATGTGGCGGTGAGGAGCTCCCTTCACAGCCTAATCTGTGAAAGGCCACTAATTGCATTGTCTTATATAGTGGTTGGGACTGCTGTCAGAGGTAGGGGACCCGACCCAGGACTTCTGGCTCTGAAAGCCTGAACCTCTCTTGTATGAGCTGGAAGTCTTCATTCCCTTGGCAGAAATTGTACAGGCTTCTGTATGAGCTGGTATCTGGAGTGGGACATGGCGAGGCTTTGAAACTTGACCAAGGGTTGCACTTGGGTGTTATTCTCAAACCTGAAGAGGGAGGACAAGGTAACAGTGAGATGATTGTGTGTACTACTTACTGCAGAGTTATGACACAGCTTGTGTCCACACCTGAAAGTGTTCCCAGGAGTGCACTGCTGTTCCTCAAGTCATTTAAATTAGCTTTCCTGAAAGCACATGGAACCGACATGTGGCCTCCCGTGGCCCCGCTGGTGAGGTGTCTCTGCAGAGAGCACAATGGGCACCAGTTGTATAACCATCCTCCCACTCTTGTCTTAGGCCGTGTCAGATTGCTCCTCAGTGTTGCTTAATTTCCCAACCTTTTCTGGATAGGAAAAAATTCTTGCACCCTCCATAACAGTGATTGAGCTGAATCTGCTGAAAGACTTCATGGAGTAGGGCTAGTGACCTGAAAACTGTGTGCATGCTAGAGTGATCCTGTCAGAAGGACACCAGTGCTCATTTTCTGTCTTGGAACTGAATCCTTAGATGAAATCTGTATTTTTCAGAACTTTGTATTTCCCTCCGTTTAAAACATTAAAACCAGAAAATCCTGTACTTGGAAGGGCTATTGCCAGGGCTAGAAGCTGAAGACCTAGCTCAGTTTGTATGGGAAGCCCCATTGTTTTTGGTGGTGTTTTTTCTCTTTTTTATAAAACTTATTGTTACGCACAATCTTCTCAAACGCTCATGACCAGTACTACAATAAGAGTATATCCACAGCTTTCTTGGGCTGTTCTGCAGCAGTGGGCCCATTTACAAATGCGAGATGTGGGAGTAAAACATTAAGCAACTGTTTGTTGCCTGTCAGAGACATGAATCTTATTTTAATAGGGATGAAAGACATAGCCTTAAGTGTTAGGAATCCCTGAAGTTGGGAATGATCCACTCATCACCTTCTAGTCAGCAGCAGTAGCAATGTGAGGGTGCCAGACTCTTGGGCTGCAGAATGTAACCGATCTCCGCTCTGTATGCAGTATGGTGGTGTTGGTCAAGTGCAGGAAGGTATTTCAGAGCCTTTCTCTGACATGCCAGAGGTTGTCCACTGCTAAGTAGATACAGCCTGCCAGGCTGGATGGATCCAGGCATTTCTGCTTCATATCACAGAGCCTAGCAATGCCTTGAGGGATAAAATGTGAAATCCTGTCTTCCTTGTCTTGACTAATTTTAGGTCCCTGGTAACTTTCACGTGTCAACACACAGTGCCACTGCGCAGCCTCAGAATCCTGACATGACTCATGTCATCCACAAGCTCTCATTTGGGGACAAGTTACAGGTGAGTTCTCTTCCCTGAAAATTCCCTGGCTCTAGGGGAATGAATGCAATTAGAGTGACTTTAATATTAGACACTTTGGTTTTATGGAAGGGCCATGTGCAGTCTGGGGAGGACATAAGAAAGGACTGCCTGGGTAAGCAAGCCCATCCCTTGCATTCATGTAATGTACACTCAGTTCGGAAGAGTTCGCAAACTCTTTACATGCCACCACTTCAGGAAGGAGCAGTGTTCAGTCATAGAGTAACTTTGCTGTTTTCATCTGAAATTGAAAGTGCTTTTGGAAAACTACGTGGCTATCTTCCTGCAGGGAGTAGACATGAGAATTCATGGCTTTGCAAAATCCTATGCAGTACTGTTTTCGGTATTAATAGAGCAAAGAAATCTTGACTGTCTTTGCAGAGGAGCAGTGAGTATACTAAGCGAAGATGTGTGCTCACTACTGTCTTTACCATGGCACCAGTCAAGTTCTTTTTAATTCACTTCACTGTACTTGTATAGCAGACACCTATTAGTCAAATTTCTATGAAACACAAGTTAGAACTGCCGGTTCCCTGCTGGGAAGAAGCTGAATGTGTACACTTGCCCAGTGGATAGAGTTTCACCAGGTGTTGCAAGTTATGTAATAATTCCTGATTTCTCAATAAGGACAGATTACAGCACTTCTCTAGCCTACTTCCAAGGAGCTAGCATCATAGGTGGGAGTTATATATGTGCACACCCAGTTTGCGACTCACCCTAAACGTTGCTTACCCATAGTCTCTCTGTAATCTTCTTTCCTCAGCACAGACGTCTCATTAGTCTGCTTCTTGTACACCCACTTCCAAAACCCTTTTTCATGCTAACAAGTCTAAGCGTTGCTTTGTAGTCTTCTGATTCTGCTCCCGGCTTCTTTTAGGAAATATCTTGTGTGGGAACGCTGAAATATTAGCATATAAATAAGCTTGGCTTAATGTCTGTAAAGCACACTGAGATTATGAAAAATATTAGGTAAGTGGTAATGGGGAGTTCTGCAGTTTGCGTGGGAAATCAGTGCTCTAAGGTAGCGTTCCCATTGTTTTATCATGGAGTCTTTGAGTAATGGAGCTGAAGTGCGAATCAGCATGAATGAGATGAGAAGCCTGGACAGTTGGGGGCAAAGGAGCAAGCGTCTTCAGTTCTGGTGGTGAGAAACCTGTCTAGCAAACATGTAGTTGGCTCCTGATTTGGACAAGTTCTGATTAGTATTTTCAAAGTTCAAAATAATTACTCATCATCTCCATACACAAGAGTGGAGCATGTAGGTGCTGCTGATCCTGTAGGCAAACACGAGTTCAAGAGCACAAATTAAAGAAGGATATGTTCACTAAACAGGTGCTACCAAGACTCAGCAAGCAGTGTAGAGAGCCAGCCAAGTATGGAGAGCTTTAAATCTATCTAGATATACCTTTGAATATTTTGGGTTGTCTCCACCTGCTTTGATGGAATATATACTCATATTTCTTAAAGAGGGTGAGGAGCTTCTCATTCATTTGTGTCATGTGTTGGGAGTAAGTTCTTTGTAGATTGTTACCACCTCTGCCAGAATGGTCCACTAAGGTACATGCTGTGTTCTCCAGAAAAAAACAGTCTGTTTGAAATAGAGATTTAAATCTCATCTGATATTGAATGACCTTCAGTTCCGCAACAGTAGTTCATGCACAATAGCGGCAGACTTTTTGTAGACTTTTCCCTCATGTAGATGAGACCAAAATTCAAACCAGTGAGGTTCTTGCATGTCAGGTAACCCAGTAAAGAAAGAGATGTGGAAAGTAGGAGATTATACATTTTTAATCGTAGAACTCTCTTGAGTGCTAGATCATTATGTTGAATAATCCTAGTTTTAACCTTGTGAGAGGTCTTGTCTTTCCTTGATAGTTGCAAGGTTGGAAGTTATTTTAGCCTGCTGTTGGACTCTGCCTGAGTTATATGTCCAGTTATATGTCTTTGCACTTGTTTGTAGAGGTTAAAGCCTAGGGTGTTCAAAGCCCTGGCAAACATCTTTTTGAGGTCCATGTTGCAGGAGAATAAAGCGTTGCCACTGTTAAACCACTGACTAGCCTCCTGTGCCACTACTCCAAGCACTAGATTTGGTCGTGGTAGTAGTACAGGGCAGTCCTGAGAATGTCTGGCTGAACAGGCTTGCTTAAGTTTTCTGTTGCAAAGCAATTTTGTTACTGTGGCCAAAAGCTTACTCCTTGTTGAAGTCCCTCCAGGTACTTAACAAGGTACAAACAAGTATGTTCCCCCAAGGAACACACCTGTGCACTTTGTAGAGCAGAGATTAATTAGCAGTCTACGGACAGCAAGTATTGTAATGGGAGTCCAGAATATTCCACAGTGAAAATCATAGTAAAATATCAGACTGGGAGTTACAAATGCCATCCGTGTTGCAAAGACAAGAGAGGCAGATGCACCAAAGGACCTGATGGCACAGAAGCAGGCAGTTGTGGAGATGTCTGGTGGCTTTGTCTGAGTGGAAGCTCTGTAACTCGCAGCTTTGCAAACTCACTATGTAGAGAGATGCAGAGCAGACTGCTTTTACATATAAACAGAAGTGTGGATGCTGGGGAGCCAAGGACAAGAATGTAAGTCCAAATATACAGGTACCTCACAGGATAGATACAGTTGTTTGCTGAGTAACCGCTCAAATATTTACTGGTAGAGTGTTTGAAGTGGACCTTTAAAGTCTCTGGCCCAGATATGCTATAAGAGATTGACTTCTCAGCTGTATCAAGAATGGAACATAATACCGTAGCCCGGTCCAGGGGCTTCTCTTTCTTCGTATGCTTTTTACAATGAGTAAAGAATACGTACAGTCTGTAGTTTGGAAATGGTTGTTGTTGTGTAAAATATTTGAAATGCTAGCAGACCGAAAGGCACTGTAGAAGGTTCAGCTGTTGCTTTTGCTCTGTGCTTGTTACCAGCACCTTGCCAGTTGAACTTGCTGATGATTTTGTCTCTCTAGAATTTCCTTTCTCAGGAGAGAAACGGGTTCCGTTGCTGCTTCCTCGAAACAATCATCCACTCCGTAGTATTCAGAATAGGTAAACAGCCATTAGGATGAGAATACATACATCCACATGCTATCTGTTGTTGAGAGGGTCTGGGAAGAAGATTGCATTGCCCTGTTAATGAGGTGAAACTCTCACACCCATGACCAAATACTTCTTCCAAACTCTTCTTCCCTGTTGTCTGGCTTAAGGTCAGGAATTCTAGGTTGTGGACTTATTTGTCCTTTCTGTATGGCTTACTGTACATTATGTGAATGATGCAACCTCTAATCTACAGCTGTTGCTGTGGGGTTTTCCCTGTCTAGAGAGTTCACAAATCAATTATTCTGTTGGTGAACATCAGACTCCAGATCGTAGTATGTGGAAGGCATGGGATGGAAATCCTGTTATTCTGGGCAAACAGATACTTGCATGCCTGGGACCAGCTGCAGGAAAAGCTGTATGGGTGGCAGTGCTGGCACGTGTCCTTTCCATCTCCAAGGGTATAATGTGCATGGTGTGAAAGCTGGGCTAATGAGTTAAAGCTGTGCAAGCCCAACTGTTCTGACATGAGCTACCTTTACAGGAGTAAACCTGTAGTTTTAACCTGTAGTTGAGTTTTAACCTGAATATGACTCCCATTTATTTCCCTTTCAGTCTGATAAATGAATTTCACAGTTAACTATGCAAAGCTCTTGTGAAATTTCATTGTGAGATATTTCCTAACTGGCCTCTTCCAACTGCAACTCCTTCAGCTTTGGAGTGGTTTTGGAGTTTCATTTTGTAAGACGTTGTGAAATCAACTTTTTTACTTGGAACCAACCTCTCTGGTGATGGTCACTGAAAGATATTTCAAGTCACCTTTTACTGGGTTGAGGCTTTGTTTTCGGAAGGGTTGAATCAGGCTGATCTCCTTGTTACAGGATAGGATAGGGAAGCAAAGATCAAGAGTACCAAGTCAGAGCATAGTTTCTTCATATGCCTTTTTGCTTTCCAGGTCCATAATGTTCATGGAGCATTCAATGCCTTGGAGGGAGCAGACAAACTCAGCTCAAATCGTATGTATTCTTGGTGATTACAGGTCTTCGCTCCTCTCTGCAGGAGGGAAAACAGGGCCATTCATGCAACACTGGTGTATCCAGAAGTCTTTAATTTGCCTCTTTAACCAAAATGATCCAGACATTGCTGACTGACATCTCCATTTTCTCCAGTACCATAGAAAAAGCTTAGCCCAAAAAGTCCTTTGCAGCCCTTCTGCAACCTGGACATTGTCTCCAGCTCTGTTATGACCAACTCAGAATTATTGAGGTTTTTATCCATATGCTATTGCTATAGCTTCCTTTTGCTGCTGTCACCACCACCAGAACTTTTCTTTGTTCTTGTGTTGCAAGTTAGGTCTTACCTTAAGTTCTACTCTGTGGCTAGAAGGATAGACATTTTCATTGCCCTTCTTCATGACCAGCAACACAAAAAGAAATTTCCAGTGCATGCTACAATTCAGCATAGTTTTTCTCCTTCAAGTGTTCAGGCTCCCACAGGATATCAGTCTAGTCCAGTTCTTGGAACAAAATGTCTATGGCTGTTCCTGAAGCTAAACAATTATGTTTTGTTTTCTTTTTCTCCAGGAGCCAAATGTCAGTGTGTTACACTTGGCCAAAGGATCCTGCAGAGAAATCATTTAGAATTCTGTTTTAGAACTGTTTCAGCAGACATGAAAAATGGCACAAGCCATTTAAATCATGAAAAAAACCTAATTAATAATTGTTAAGCAGCTGTAGGATAAGGAAGAAGAGAAAGAAGGAAAGATGGGTACACAAGAAATGGGACTACGCAGGTTGTGATGCCTCAGCTTTTTCTGTCAAAAGCAGCTCAGTGAGCTGCAGCTCTAACCTTAGCTGGTTCTTGATTTAACCAGGACAGCTTTTTATGGTGCTAATAAGTCTTATCATTTATAGTTGCAAGGAGTTAGGAAGGTTCAAGTGACCCAAACTCATGTCAGTAGGTTGTGGTACTACAGAAGTCTTAGAATGGTGGGCAGGTTCTGGCGTCATCCAACTACCTTACAAAGTTTTGTGCAAAGGACATAAATGTAGGATGTGAAGTTGTCACTTTGTCACAGAACCTGAGATAAGGAGGAGGGAGACTTTTCTGTGACTTACTTGTTTTAGTTGAGTTTGCACATTTACTTTAAAATGTTGTGTAGGCTATGATTCCTTTCCCTGAATGCTAACGTATACTTTCCTTTCCTTTCTTGATCACAGCTCTTGCATCTCATGATTACATACTGAAGATAGTCCCAACGGTGTATGAAGACATGAGTGGCAAGCAGCGATACTCATACCAGTATACTGTAGCAAATAAGGTAAAGAAGCAGGTAGTTCTCAGAGAAGCTCCTCATTGCAGCCCAGTGGATGCATGGAGGATCTTCAGTCATCATTCCTCCTCCCTTTTGCTCCTCTGCTCTGCAGCCATGTACATTTGTTTGTAGGTGAGCAGTAGCCTCTGCTGGGAGAAGGAGGAACTGAAGCTCTTCAGAGTGGGGCTTCCTGTTGCTCCTGGTGCTGGTGTTTACCAGGGTTGGGATTGTGAGGGCTTGTCAGAGCAGGTGGTGGTATTGTTTTAATTCTAGAGATAGGTATTCTTACTCCGAACGTTCTCATATGTCAGTTTAACTGATCTAGATTTCTATAAATTGTGTGGAAGTCTTCTACATGCTGCAGGAGCTCTTGTGATTTGTGTCAGGATGCATCTGGATGGAAACTGCAATCCAACTGAACATACAAAATGGCGCTTACATGTGATTTTATTAATAAAACAGTCTCAATTGCAATGGATGTATCACACAAATAAGTTAGCAGAGTTTTTAGCTTTTTACAAGTGTTGATTTCAGATATTAAGCCATTGAACCTGCAGCAGCAAATATGTACTAGTTGACTATTTCACAATGCCTACTTTATGATATATTTACAATTCTTAAATTAATTTACATTAAGTGTGAAGATATTTGTATTTTAATAATACAATGTATTGAACTTTAAAAAAAAAAAAAAAGACCCTATTTACTTTTTAAGGTAAAAAGCCTCTTTCAATTTAAAATTATTTGCCAGTCAGGTGCTAAAGGAAAGTCCAGAATCTGTTTATAATATCTAATTACTGCTAGTTTGCTATAACTGAGAATCAAGCACGCGCTCTCATGGACTAGTTCTTAGATTAACATTCCTGTCTAGTGACTTCTGGGCTTGCTTGTACAGTGTGTCCCAATGATTTGGATGTCTCCCTCTATTCAGATTACAATGTATTTGTTCTGCTTAATGTCACAACTGTTGTTCTGATAAGAGTCTTGCGATGCAAGTTCTGAAAGTAATTTGGCAAATAGACAGCAGGAGCTTTTGACACTTCTGTGAGCATGGTTGCAAATTGGGACGCTCAGCCAAGACTGACTCATTAGGGCAGGATTGCTGGTGGGGAAAAGGGGAGAGGAAAGAAAAAATGAGGTCAGTTCTATCAAAACTGAAGTCCAGAGAAACAGTGCTGCCTTTGCGTTTTCTTCCCATTAAAAATAAAAATTCTCTTATCGGTGCTTTAGTCCTTGACTGCCATACTGATTGGTGGGAAACAGAAATTGGAAGCCATTGGAATCGTCTGGCACAGATTGACTAGCATGAAGAGGTGAATAGAGTCTTAAATGTGGACTGTCTGTCTCCTCTCCCCTTTTATCTCCCAGACCCTATGTTTCCTCACTTCCCCAGATAGCCACTGTCCCAAGATACGCTGCAGAAGTTGGGCAATAAGAGCCCTGAAAATATTACGACTAGGGGCTTCAGCCGCATTCTGCTTCTCTTGTCATCCATGGATAAACAACTACATAGAAGGAAATTCGGGATTTATATGAGATTAATGAAGAAAATAGGTGCTGTTTCACTAGCTCCCTCTGAGCTCACAGAGAGTAAAATAATCTTTTTTGTATCATGCTCATGGGTGTCCTATTGCTTTTTCTTTCTTCACCTTTCTGAAGTATTTAAGGTTGTCTTTGCCTCTGCTCTGAAGGAGAATTAAAACAGAAGAAGTCATCTGAGTTGGCAGGCATGTCATAGGGCTAAAGAAGGGAAGAGCAGCTGGGTAAAGAGGTAGCGTGTGCCATGCCGGTGCTGATGGCTCTCACTGGATTGCTGAGTCCTCAGCCTGCTTTTCTTTGATTTTTCTTCAGTCTGTCAAGATAAATGTCCTGATCATTGAAAATAGATATATATTTCTACTGAAAGCACAGAGAAAATATTAGCTCAAAAAAATGTGACTTTTGATACTAAGTTGATGTTAGTATCTGTTTTACATTGGCATTGTGCAGTGTCTTGTTGGGGTGTTGTCCTGTGCCTGATTGATTGCACTGTACCTGTTAGTAAAGAAATGGATTAAGGGAGATTATCACTGGCAATCTGAAGATGTCTCTCCCGAACCAGCTTGGAATATTTTTTGAACCTTTGCCAATATTTTTCTGGATACAGTTTCCTTTTGGCTTTCAGCATGATTTTTAAACATGGTTTAAACATGGCTTTATGTGATTCATACTGAGTGGGCAAAGCATTCACATTGTTGGTCCCAGTGCGAAGGGGGCCTTACAGACGGGAGCTGCTGCTTGCTATTCTGAGTGTGTGGACAAGAAGGCATTTTCAGGTTCTTGCAAACTAAATTCTGTTTGATGAATATCCCAGTATACTATTTACATACTGACAGTACAGAAACTGCACCTGCAACCACCTAGAGACTGCTTGTATTTCAATAGAGCAGATCTAAGCTAGAGAAATCAATTACAGCCTTTCCATTTACTTCTGTAATTTTGAATGAAGGTGAGATAAGCACCATTACTCTCTGTTCCCAGCTATATCATTATCAGACTGTAAAGAACTTATTTTCCTATTTGATAAAGATGGGGGGTGGGCAGTCACACAGGAATTAACTGTTTGCTTCTTTCAGTCTGATCATTAGTACAAAACAGTGGAGTAAGGGCCAGATCCACAGAAGCAGTTTTATTGGAGACACTCTTACCTGGAATGAGATTGCTTACGTTTTCTGCCATTTTTCCCCCACTTTCTTTTCTAGGAGTACGTAGCCTACAGTCACACTGGCCGCATTATCCCAGCTATCTGGTTTCGCTACGATTTGAGCCCCATCACAGTGAAATACACAGAGAGGCGACAGCCTTTGTACAGGTTTATCACATCGGTGAGTTACTCTAAACCTATAATTCTCCCTTTTTCTGCCTGCCTTTCATTTCTGTTCTGAGCCTTTCTTGTCAAGAAGAATTGAATTTCTGCTTCAGAGCATTGTGACGTGATTGAAATAAAGCGGTACATCATCGCAATTGTACTGAAGTATAAGTGAGGTAACTGGTAAGCCCTATGCTCTGACAATTTTATTTAATAGCTAGGCACAAGAAGAAAGAAAATTATCCTATTCCAGAAGTGCCAGGCTCTGTCTAGGCAGGATGGGCACTATTGCAACATGTCAGAAACTTGGAAGTAAAGCTCATGTGGTATGCAGTAATGCATGCTGCAAAAAACCATCTCTCTAAGGGTGAGCTCTAACTTGCAGAGAATGCAGGGCAGTTGTTTTACTCAGTACTGCTGCTTGGCTTAATAGAAGTATGCCAGTTCCAGATATTTACTCCTCAGTAGAAGTGGAGAAGAGCTGCATTATCAGATTCCAGAGGTGTTTTCCTGACGTGTTATGTTTTGATCTATCCAAATAACATGCTGCAGTACTGATCTCAGCATCTATAACAAAGCTGTACTGTCCAAACTGCTAGTTAGGCGAAGAGCTATTTAAAGATCTTCCAGAACTTTAAAAAATGTGTCCTGAGGGAGTTGGCTTAAAATTTAAGCTGCAGTCTGCTGTGCCAGTGAGGCATGGTAGAATGTGAAGTAGTTGATAAATTGGCTGGAATTAAGACCTTGGATTTTGATTTTTAAACTGTTTGAATATTTTAATTGGAAGTAACCTAAACAGTGTGGGTGTTTTGCACTTAAAGATTTTGATTTTGCAGCTTCTGATAAACACCAAGTTCCCTTCACTTAACTTTGGAAATTCACGTGATCTCTAGGATACACAAATACCAAGAGAAAGTGACTTCAAGCAAAATCCAAATGTCATGGTTAAGACCTTCTCTTCTTAGCATGTCTGTTTGGTTTCAAAATGTAATCCTAAAAAAGGTCAAACATCAGCATTTTATGACTTGGCGTCTCATACTGTCTCTGCTTCTTTCCCTAACAATATGTTCTCATAGGTTTCTTACACATCTTGTTGGAGGTGAGGCTGTGGAAGCGTTTTTAACGGGAAACAGTGTTTGGAAATGATTGATAGCTGGCATTATTCTTTGTCATGTCTATTGCTAGCATTTACTGCTGATATGCCATTGTATGCATATAAATAGTACCTTTGCTGAATTTGATACCGTGCTTCAGAGTTTACATGAGAAGTGTACAGGAGAGGCTTTCCTCACTGGTTGCCACAGTGACCTTTTGGATTTGAGACAGCCCCAGCTAGCATTTTGTCCCATCCTGTCTGTAAAGTTAGCCAGGCATGTGCTGGCTGCTAGACTGCTGAAGAGTTTTACGATTGATTTTTGTCTACTTTGTTTGGTCTGTTAAATGGCTATAGTCTCAAGCAGCTCACTTGGGGCCATTCCAATTGAAAGTCCCTCCTATGGAGATGTGTGGATGACACTGATACCTGCAGTAGCTGTTAAGCAGTATGTCAGACAGGTGTGCCAGACCCTTGTCAGACATGGCTGACTTAGAGGCAGATCCTTGTTACAGATGCTGTGACAATCAGTCTGGACCATCTGGCCCTGGTACAGATGACCTGCTCTTGCTGTCATTTAGGCTAAGGAGTGTTTTACAGTAGGGCAGCCTTGGCTGTGTATGTGCTACACTTAAAGCTTTACAGTGTTCAAGGTGGCATTGAAAATGTTGGAGTGGGGGAGCAGTGCTGCAGAGGATCAAAACACCTTTTGTCCTAGGTTTCCTTGCCCTGTTTTGATGACATGATCTGTTCCCTTGTCCTTTCCACTGCTTTAGCCCCTTCCTGTATCTCCAACGTGGCCTTTTGCATCACAGTTGCTCTGGAGACCAGTTAGTGGTGATCAGCACTGGGCTGAGGTCCAGACAGAGATTGTGCTGGGGCATCTGGAGTCATTGCCGAATGGGGCTGGCCATGGAAAGCATGAGCTTTTTCTGAGCGGCAGCTGCTTAATTTAAAAACTACAAGAGGGGCTCTGGGGTAGGGGGGGATCACCTGTGACTTCTTTTAGTGAGCAGATTGTTTACTAGGGCACCTGTGCAGCTTTCAGTAAATTTAAATGTGTCCCAGGGATGCAGGAGGATCCTGTGGGCTTGAAAGAGGCTTTAGGGGAGAAACTGTGTCAATGTTGGAGGGAAGAATACACTGTGGAGGAACGATCCCATGTGGAGAGATCAGATGAGAGAGGGGTGTTGCCTGTTCAGCAGAGAGCCAAAGGAATTTCATTCTGCTGCTGGGAAGGTTAACTGATGCTCTTTGTTAGTAATGAGTTTGCCCCCAAAAAACTTCAGTGCCGCCAAGAGCAGCATTATAGCACCATAGCAGTGTTCCCAGGTCTTCTGTGTTCCAAACAGACCCACTCTAACTCATGCCTGCTCCTTGGGTTTTTGTGGTATACAGAACTATCCTAGTTTTCTGTACCATGTGAGAGGTGCTTCCTGTGCAGGACAAAAGGCATTGGTTTAGCATAGATTTTACTTTACGTGTCATGCTTCAAAAAATTTAGTACTAACTAAGATTTTGTATTGCTTATGGGTCAGTGCTGCCACTGTCACTGTGCTGTGAATTTGCCACGGATCCAGGGGTTAACCACAGACACTTCACATAGTGTTAAACACACTAGATTTTGCCTGTTAAACTGTACTGCTTAAAATCAAGGCATCTCCCCATAAAGAGAAGCCATTCATGGCCTCGTGGTTGAGGTTATCGAGCAAGGGGGAAAGTTTCACTGCTGAAAATTTATGAGTTCCTCTAAGTGGCCAAACTGAAAGAAGGTTTTATCATGAGGTCAGCCTAGGGGCTGGGAGGGGAGAGCAGGCAGAAAACAAGCCAAATTTCTGCTGAAGCATTCAATATCCAAAGAAAAAATAGAATTTTTTTCCTGATATGAGAGGACTCATCTGCCCTCTAGGTGTGAAAAAAGTTAAACTGGAAATAATGGGGGGGAAAGGGTTGCAGGGAGAATTATTTCAGCCATGGGACCTGTTACCAACAGGTATCATAGACTTAGTCCCGTGCCATTTTTAAAACCAAGACAGTGTTGTTCTACAAGATATGCTGCAGGTCAGGCAGAAGTCTCTGGGTGGGATTCTGTAGCTTACCTTACTAGGAATTACCTGGGGGTCCTACTGGTCCCCTCTGTCCTTGAAGGTAATTTTCAGATTTTAAGACATCCCAGAGGTCCACAGTCATGTATCTGACACTTGCCTTTCTGTCATTTTGCTTGCAGCCTTGCCTCCTCCTACATATCCACTTGTGTTTTCCTTTAGGCGTCAGCCTGCATCCCAGCCACTATCCTACAATCATATTCTGTTCAAAACCCTCATGTGTACCCCACATTGCATGGTCTCTTGCTGCTGTATTTATTACACTTCTATATTTCTTTCTCTTCCTCCTTTAATGGTTGGGCCCGAGTCAAACTGTAACCTCAGCAAGCCAAATGCAGATCATTCCCAGTATAAAACTCCATTAAATATAAATAAGTGCATGATGCCTAACTTCCTTCAGTGCTGCTAAGGAGCAATGCTCCATACGTATTAGAACTGTGATGATAAAGAAACACAGTCGTGCAGCTTCTGTGCTGACTTAGAGATCAACCCTGGCGCTGCCCTTTTTTTGTCGCAACGAAACAAGAGGGCTGTGTGCGTGCTGGGAGGCAGGCTCCAAGCGAATGCCAGGTGTGTGTGACTCATAAACTCTCAGCAGTACAGAGCTGTGCAGATGAATATATATTTTTTTTCTATTCCCCACCCCCTTGCACTGCTGCACTGAAATCAGATTTTCCTACCATATGATGCAAAATCTTAGTGTTGGACGGTTTTTCTGTTATTTGCGGTACAACATCTCCTGTCAGCTGAGCTGCTGTGTACTGAAATAACCCAACTCCATTGCGGTCATTTTCCCTGAAAAGTCACCCTGCGTCATGCTCCGAGGGATAGCAAGGAGGGGGGCAGAGGGGGCAGGAGCTGGACTTGTCCCCTAAAAATACTAACTTTGCCTCAGGCTGGTGCTCTGGTTTTTGAAGCCTTTATCTGCTGGAATGCCAACTGTCCTGCAAAAGCCATGTTTACTGCAGCTCCTCGTTTCACCGAGCTCACTAAACGCATATAAATACGCATGTAAATGAGTGCTTTATTTCTTGCTGCCTTCGCTCAACATTAATGAACTGTTTGTTCTGTTGCCATTCTAACTCCCTGCTGACCTGAATGCTGCTGCTGTTAAGTTACTCTTTTGTCTGTAACTTTGCCCATGGGGTGTAGTGCTGTATGGGAGAAGAGACAGGGCACGGTAGGTCTAGTGTGGTGCTGGTTCCCTTCAGGGCACGGTAGGTCTAGTGTGGTGCTGGTTCCCTTCTGTGGCAGTTGTATTGCATTTCCCTGATACCCTGCTACATTGGCTTACTGATTTTGGGTTCCCCTCACTCTCTTGGCTTCTAGCTCACAGCAAAATCCCCCTTTTCCTAGGCAGGCCCTTCTCAGGAGATAAGCTCTGTATCTTGTCCCCTTCTCGCTGACCTGGTGTCTCTTACTCTTACAGCCACCTAATCCTACGGAATGTAAAAGACCAAATTAAAAGAGCATCACAGTTATGAAGTCAAAAATGTGGGAGTTAAGAAATGCCAGGTCTGTGTAATTGTAACTTGGCTGTTAAATGTTATTAGGTTACTTTATTGTGTATCATACTTTCCATATGAACCCTGCCTTGTGCAGTGCGCGGGGTGGGGTGACACCCTGTGAGCAGCGTTTCTTCCCATCTTACAGTATTTGACTGCTGCCTTGTTACTAGCAGGTGGTTTGTATTAACCTGGTCCTGAGTACAAGTCATACGTATCCACAGGGACTCTGAGATGGCTATTGTCATGGTATTGAACCCTTCAAATGTGTTTTCCTTCACAGTTTCCCTGGGAGGCAAGTTTGGCATTGTCCCCATTTCATAGATAAGGGAATTGAAGCAATGTATTGCAAAGTCCATAACTGGTGCCCCCTGATTTTGGGTGCTCTGAGCCAAGATTTGACATGTCAGAATAGTTTTGCGTTTTTCTAGCACTTGAGAACTGAAGTAGGCTGTTATGCTAATCAGGAGATTAATTTTTTCCCTAACTCTGTTCTTGAAAATGATCATGTTTTTACTGGTTTTTAAATAATTCAACCCGAGACATCTTGCATGGAAAACTTTGGCCCACAAAGAGTTAAGTTGGCAGTGCTTTTGTAAGCAGCACTTGTAATGGAAAGTGTTAGACAGACTTAGCTGTAGGTGTCACTGGTAGCTAGGTTTCTCTGTTAGTCACTGTCCTTCACATGCTATTTAAGTGTCTTTTGCCTGTTTGCAAATGCTGTATCTTGTGAAATAGGGAAAAGACTGCAAGGCCGTGGTATTTGTAATAGAAAACAGTAGTAGGAAGATATGAGCAACAGAGAGCTTCTACAAAACTTTGTTAGGTGGAGTTTAGCCCAGAAAGGAACAGCATTCATGCTGTACGCTCCTAGGAGCTGGGATTTATGATTGGCTCAGGCTATGATGAGTTCAGGATAGCACTAATTTATTCCACTGTAGGGAATGGTTTTCCTGAATGATTGTCATGTAATTACGTCCCCGGTACTGTTAGCCCGTTCTTGGTATGCTTCCAGAAAATGCCCTAACAGTAGGCAATAATATCCTTCCCCCCAGTTTCAAGCTGTGTAAAAGTTTTCCTCACCACTGACAAACCTGTTTCCTCTCTCTGTACATTTCAGATATGTGCCATCATTGGAGGAACATTTACTGTAGCTGGGATCCTCGACTCCTGCATTTTCACAGCATCAGAGGCCTGGAAGAAGATCCAGCTGGGGAAAATGCAGTAGCAGTGAAACTCTACCCTAGTCTCCAAGGACAGGAGCAAAGATTGAGAAATCTACCACTACCTGTTTTTGTCTTTATTTTCTATTTGATTGAATCAATAAGTTTTTCTCTAATCAGGCTGTTCAGTGAAGACGTCTTCAACAAATCAAAGAAATCTCCATGCATTTCAGAGCTCTCAGAGTGAAAAATCAATGGAATCAGGGCATGGATTTCGATTCTCTCCCCCCAGAAAGAGAGGTTGAAATGGCATATATGAAACACACCATCATATCTAAGTAAGGATGACACTCTGTTTTCTGGGAGGGTCCTATGGCAGTATACAAACTAGGTAGTAGATTGCAAAGAGCTGAACTGTCTTGTGGCACTTCTTGGAATTCCGTTGGATTTGCATGATTAGACAATCGACTTTTGTATATGGCAAAATTGTACATTAGGAAGAAATTCCACCCGTGGTGCCAAAAAGGTGATGTATCTGTTGGTGAGGAATGGAAAGTGTTAGTCCCCATAGCAAACTTTAGAGACAGAGGGCAGAAATAACATCAAGAAATGTTTTGTGCTTTTATTGAAAGCTCTTTTGTTCAGATATGACCTTTCTAATGAAATGAGCAAATGAGAAGAGGAAGCTTTCCCCTAGCTACCTTTTCCTGGGTAATCTATGATCCAGGCAGTGGAGGGCCTTTCTTTTACTCTGGATGTAAGGATGTAAAAGTGGTTTCATTTCTTCCCAGAAACTGAATATCCAGTCTTGTGTTTACAGGTGGCATGAAGTAAAAACCAAACTGAGCAACACAGTTCTATGTGGCCTTTGCTTTGAAAGGGAATAGTTGTCTTTACAGCATTAGCTTTTATTCTTTCTTACATTTTTTTAAACACAGACCACCCAACAGTCTGGATTCTGCACTTCTGCTTTATTATTTTTATTATTATTATTGTTGTTATTTTGAAAAGGGGTTGTATATTCTATGTGTTCAGAAGAATGGTGCAGTCTTCTGGGTGGATAAGCACAGCTTACTGTCTTGCTTTGTGTGTGTATATTGAATACACCTGTCAAACACAGGAAGTCTGTCTTTTCAGGGTTTAAGGTGCCTCCCTTTTCCTTTAAAAGTCAATCGGGCATCTTTTCTGAGCCCTAGACTGACACTGTTCACCCACAGGTACACCAGGAGCAGGGCAGGCATTGCCACAAGCTGGCCCCTGCTAGTAGTTGTTTTGTTTTATTACTTAAAATGGTACCTGAGCTTCCATGCCCATTCATTCAAGCCTTGTCTTCTGGGGCCTCCAGTAAACGGAGGTGTGAGGGGAAAACTACTGCCAGGTGTGGCTTGCATGTAATGGTAGACATGAGTTCACTAAAATTAGACTGATACCCACCAGCGCATTTTCCATAGCCTCCTAAATGTTCCTTGAGTAGTAACAGTCTCTGCATGCTTTGTAAATGTCTGAGCTGAGGATACACAAATTTTAAGTGTTCCAGGATGGATAAAAATCATAAAATAAAAATCTTTAACTCAATCAATGCTGTAAATTCTAAGATGGGTGCAGGATTTCTCTTGGATAATATCTACTGCCCACTGCCCTTTCCTGGAGGCAAAAGTATCCAAACATTATGTTGTAGTAATATGAATCTTTGAATATTCAGTGTTAATGCTAGAGTCAGATGCATTTCAAAAGTATTCCTAATACATATCTGTTGAAATTGTCTCATTGCTTTGGAAGTAGGGAAGGTAGCCAGTTTTATCCACATACCAAAAAAAAGAAGCCAACCACCCTCGCCCTGCTGTCCTCTGCCCTGTAGTGACTTCGGACAAATTACAGCATTGGAATTTTTCCCTGTTCCTATTACGGACTGATTGCTATTACTTTAGGTGTAAACTGGATTGTGTAACTTCCTGTATCTGTTAATGTATGGATAGATTTTATACATTTTTTTCCATTTACAAAAATCAACTTGAAAATGAGATGCTTGTCTTCATTTCGGTGCGTGCGTCCGTCCGTGTGCCTGCGAGCGGTACCTGCTGGATGGTGGCAGCTGCCCGGTGGGAGCCGGGATTTTCCATTGCAATTGTTGGCCGAAGGATTTCCTCTAATCCACTGTGACCAGATGAAGCTTACAGCAAAAAATGTCCTAGTTTTTTCTCTTGAATTGGTTGCATCTTAGCTTGTGAACCCAGTGATTACTGGGATTACAAGGATGTGATTTTTAATATCTTGGCAGTGCATCCTGAGCTGTGCAAGAGATGATCTTTGTCGCACAGTGGATTGTACTGTTAGTTTTCTGAAGTTTCTTCCCTTGTACAATTTCTTTGACACAAACGAGCAAAGCTGGTTGCAGATTCCTGTTTGTGCCTGGTGTGTTATTTCTGCCTTTCTCCTTCTCCCCATCCTCTGTCTGAATTAAGTGCTGCCTTCTGTGCAGTCCAGGCCAGTTCTCTAAACCAGAACAGTGAAATTGTTTGGCTTTTTTTGGAAATAACAGATGCATACTTCAGTGTGCCTGCTTTCTCTGCCAAAATGTCCACTGCAATAACCTAAGAAATCACATTTTTTTTTGCTAGATGTGGAAACCAAATTGTGCTCAAGTTCTGGCAAAACTGCTGAAGAAACAGTCCGCACCTTAGTTCTCTAAACCAGGTCTAAGCTTTTGAGTACTGCCAAGCCAAGGCTACCTTCTGGGGCTGCTGTAAGTTGTGGCAAGCTTGTCCTTCAGGTGTGGCTGGCTTGGGTCATGTAATGATGCTGCATCATGTGTTTACAGAAGAATCTGCTCTTCATCTCCAAATGTGAAAGCAAGGTAGTTACTGTTATAGCAGTCCTGCCCCGTGCATACATGTCTCATTAGATTTCACTTTTATTTTCAAACACTTTTGAGAAGATAAATGAGCTTAGTTATGCTTTTAAACATCAGTGCAAACAACAATAATTTCAAGCCATAGTGGAAGAAAAACCATCGATTGTAGGTGTTCATCCGTATTCCTGACTTTCTGCTTTTCCTGACTTGCTCTTTCAAGTCAGTATTTTGACAGAAGTATTTGTGGTTTTCCGAGAAAGACATCCCTGTAGGAAGTAAAATATTTAGAACTTGTATATATTCCAGTTTAAATAAGTCCCTCTAAAGCTACACTTCATCATACAGTGAGAACTTGTGGCGTAGGATGCTTTGCAATGGTGGAGTTAAAATTTTTAGCTCTAGGGAAAGCTGTGCTTAGGTATATTCTAGGCATTATGTGGACCGCTGAAGATTAATTTTAAGAAAAAAAAATGGAAATGGGATAAGAAAAAAATGGAAGACATGCAATTGTGAATGTTTGATTTATCAAATACTTGCATTCAACTACTGCTCTGTAAAAAGTGAAATCTGCAGTGTAAATGGTAATGTCTGTAGTTAATTTCTGAATATTTCTCATTTAAAGTTGTTTTTTATTTGTGTGATACACAAACTGTTCGGGCTGAAAAAGACTGTGATGAGTGTCTGCTTTAGAATCATCGTTTGAAGTTTCAGATGACATATGTCCATTTCTCAATAGTCCTTGGAAGAAGGGAGAGAGGGGCAGAGGAGGGAGGACATAGTCCTGTAGTATGTTATGGCGATGTTTAAAGCACAAATCTTTTGCATTTTTACAGTGGAGATTATTAAGGAGTTCTGGCATTTCCCTTTTAATTTGCAACCTTATGTTAATAAAATATTAGCCTTTTTAGTTCTATAATTAAAAATAAAACTCTCGTGCATTTTGATTGGCTTCTTGTTGCACTACTATTGCAAAATCAATCTAAAAGGGCTTTTTTCTTTTGTTTTTAATTATTATTTCAGTGAACTAAGCGTTATCACACAATGAAATCACTGTAAGCCAGGTCACTGTGTAGAAAGTTAACACGAGGTTCTTTTGTAATCGGCACTGAGTCATGTCTGGACATTCAGTGCTTGGTTTTGAACAGTACCAAGTGTCCTAACCTCCCTTTTTTTAATGAGAGGTGAGTGGACTGTGCTTGGAACTTGCTGGGTTTGGCTTTAGTCACTGTACCACTTGGTATATAAAATAAGTAATTTTTTGTTCCCCCCCCCTCCTTTAATTTCCTTTTAGCCTTGCTTCACTATGTATTTAGAAATAAGCGTCTGAGGCAATTAGTAAAGATTAAATAGGAAAGGGTTACAACACAGTGAATTTGGGCACTATATATCTGCACCATATGAAGAAACCAATGCCTTTTAAGTTCTGGTATTGCTTACTTACGTTGGTGCCTGCTGTACAACATCTTCATGAAGGGAGAGATCTGCCCGCTTCCAATGGCCCTCAAGCGCAGGTTGGAACTCAGATTTCCAGAAGTGACAGGATGGTGCTGAAGGTTTCTTACTCTGCGTAAAAGAAGAGTAAAGGCACTGGGAAAGGCGTTTGTCTGACCCTCAGCCCGGGAACTTTTCCAACCTATCTTTATAAACCAAAACCCAGTCAAATGTCTGTACTGCTGCTCACCCAAGCGCTCGGTTCGTTTCTACCGACGCCACGTTCTGCCATAAATAATTTTCCTTGAGAATAAATTACTCTGTGTCCCTTAAAAATGTACCACCACCCCATCTACCTCAGGTGCAAGCAGTTTGTGCAGGTGCGTGAAGCCTGGGGAGGCGGGTGACAGTACACGCAGCCACAGGAGCGGGCTCTGGGCTGAGGAACTTGGGCTCGGCGGGAGCCCCGCGAGAGGGGTCTCCCTTTTGGCTGAGGGACGCGGGCTTTCTGGGCTGGGCCGGAGAGGAGGAAGCCGGTTGGAGGGGTTTACTCTGTGTTCCTGCACGTTCGCGGAGGGGCTGGATGTGGAGAGAAGCGGCTGCCGCTAAACAGCTCTGACTTCGGGCGCGGTGAGGGGGGGGGGGCCGCGCCCACAGGCCCGCCGGCGCCGCCCGCCCTGACGGGCACCAGGCGAGCGCCCGCCCCGCTGCGCCTGTGGCCGCCGGCCGCCAGGGGGCGCGGGTCGCCCCAGCTCCTCGCGCAGGATCTCGCGAGAGCCCGGCGGCCGCTTGGGGAAGCGGAAGCGCGTCCCGCTCCTCTTTCCGGGCGACCGTAGCGGCGGCAGCAGAGGGGTAAGGGCGGCGCGGCCCGGCCTGTCGCCATCCGTCGCCATCCTGCGTGAGGCGGCCCCGCGCTGTCCCCCGCTGGTCGCGGCGCGGCGGGGCCTGTTCGGGGAAGAGGGAGGGGGCTCGGCCGCCGCCGCAGCCGCGCCCGACGCTGCGGGGTGCCGCCGGCCAGGCCCTCTCGGCGCGGGAAGGGGCAGCTCGCTGCCTGGAGAGGGGAGCGGGGTTGGCCCGGGCTCGCCGTCCCCGAGACGGGTGTGCCCCGAGGGCGCTGCTGGCGTTCGTGTCTCGGGCAGGGGCGGCGGGTGAGCTACCGGCCCGGCAGTCTGGCTGCAGGGGTGTCCGGTGGGGCAGGCCTGCCCCGGAGCTGCCTTCGGGTGTGCTGTTGGGAGCTCGGACTCCGGAGAGAGCTTGCGCTCCTTTGGTCTGTTCTTCCATAGTGGATTATTCGGTTAATACAGCTCAGGCAGCGTATGATCTTCTGATTTGCAGCACGCCCTGGCTTCCGCACAGCCCAGGCTGGCGTGTGCAGGAGGTGCGAGTGTGTAATACTTGAAAGTTGCAGAGTTGAGCAAAAGCGTCATTTAACGGACGTGCCTTTGTCAGTCTGGATGAATTGTGCCATAGCAGTCAATCTTATAGTGCAGTTGTTAAGGTTTAGGGAAGGCCAAAAGTATCTTGGATTTACAAATCTGTTACGTGCACCAGTCTGGTGGTGTGCGTTATTGGAGATCCCTAAGCAGTACGAGTTCCTTTTCTTGCGAGTCCAAAATACACGTTCACTTTATAAATGAAGGTGGTGTATACTACCTTGCAAAATTAAGACTAGTTAATCAGGTGTTCTGACTTCTGAGAACAGCAAGCTTTGGATTAGAAAGAATGGTCTGATGTGCATGTGTGTAGCACACCTGTCAATCACAGGGCCATTGTCAATCAGGGAGGAGGCTTGAACCTTATTTGAAGTCCACTTTGTAAGGGTATGTTCACTAGAGATAGGATTAAAAATAGTTAAAATTGCTTTTTTATGTCCTCGCATACTTTCTGTGGGTAGATGATAAGAGTAGTGTGTATGAGTTACAAGCATCTCTCAAACTATTGTTTTCTTTACACAGCCAAAATGAAGTTCAATCCATTTGTGACCTCAGACCGCAGCAAGAACCGTAAACGACATTTCAATGCGCCTTCTCACATTCGAAGAAAAATAATGTCCTCCCCGCTCTCCAAGGAGTTGCGGCAGAAATACAATGTCCGCTCTATGCCCATCCGAAAGGATGATGAAGTCCAGGTAGCTGTGCTGTCAGTCTTCTAAGTTGTACTGTCACACATGAGCTTCCATCTGTGTTTTAGTTTTCATGTATAGCCTGTGCAAAAGGGAAGGACTAGACAAATTTACGTTTATGCTGGAGCTCTGCCATGAGTCTTGCAGAAATAATGCAAGTTAATGTAGTCATAGACTTGGCCTGTTGAGTGTTTCTTGAGATCACATCAGTGACAAGGAAAATAAAAGGAAGACAAGCGTGCTGGCAGCTTTACTGCACTTTAGTTACATGTATTGAGTATCACGCTGGATTAAAGGCTTTTAACAATAAAGCACAAAACAAAAAAGTGTTTCTTTTCTTTTTTTATAGACTATTTGCTACCTGTGATACTTGAAAGATCAGTTTAGAAATGAATCCAAGTTAAGTGGCTTTTTTTAATATGAAATGCAATGATGGGTGAAAAACAAAGGTGAAAAACTGTTTAAGTTGACTATTAGCCTTCTGGTTGAAAAGATATGGAGTTCCTCCATTAGGGTTTATTGCAGGGAAAATGCGGGAGAAGTATGGTTCTGATCCATTATATTTTCCATTTTAGTGATTGCTGAAATTGTCCGGTAATTGATATCTTTGTGGCATGTGTATACAAAGAGCAGAGTTGGGATTTCAACCTGTGCAGTTCTGGTTTTCTGTTGGGATAATTAGTGTTTCTTAAGATCTGGTAATTGTTTAAGGGGTGGTTTTAAAGTATGGGACAGTGTACTTCTTATGTTTGTGTTTAGGTTGTCCGGGGACACTACAAAGGACAGCAGATCGGCAAGGTGGTCCAGGTGTACAGAAAAAAATACGTCATCTACATTGAACGTGTTCAGCGTGAGAAGGCTAATGGCACAACTGTCCACGTGGGGATCCATCCCAGCAAGGTACGGTGCATGAAGTGAGGTCTGAAATGCATGAGGAGACCTTGTTGGTAAATGAAGATACTGCTACTGGCATGAGTAAAGCCTTGTTACGGCACATGGATTGAGATGCTACAGCGTTGGGGGGGGGGGGGGGTGGAGCGTAATAAACAAGGAAATGTTATGGTGTCATGATAGTAGAGAAGAACTCCTCAATGTTTCTAGGGCTTATTTGATGGAGAAGCCGCTGGAGACTTTAGAATCTTGCTAAAATACTTTTTTGAAGAGATTGGTGTTTTTAAAGCACAAACCAGATGGTTCAGAACAATCTTTCACCTTTGCTATGTGGCATTTGCACTGGTTAAGGAGGTGTTAGAAATGTTCAGATAGATGCTCAGATTTGTGATTTGTTCTTCTGGGCTATTGTGAAATAAGTTCTTCTGAATCTGGTTTTAACCTGAAGTGATATACAGTGTTTAGAGTTTGTGAAAACCAGGCAAAGCCTGTTTAGGTCATAACAGGAAAACATTTCAAGCCAAACAGAACAACTAGCCAAAACCTGGTTTGAAGCAGATGAAATTAGTCTGCTTCAGCCTTCCCATGTGGGCAAGCATACTGAGACATTGGTGGAAGAAATCCAGTTGTAACAGGTTTTCTGGTCTAAATGGTTGGTATGTTCAGCAGAGGGAGAGCAGAATTATTCCAAAACATAATGACTTGTGTGCAGTAATAACATTTGACGGACAAGGTGACATTGCAATGGAGCCAGTGCACATACTACTTGTGTGGTAAATAGCAGTGAAAGAAATTTAATTTTTGCTGGTCCTGTACTTCTCTGGAATTTTTCTCTAGTTGGGAATTAGAGCTTAATAAAGCTGTGCATAAAGATCCTGGTTATTAATGGAAAAGGAACAGAACATTTTGTTTTGCAAACTTGCAGTGGGGTGGGTGAACAGTTTCTGCCTCTCCTAGGTAAAGAGGTAGGAATCAATTACAATTAAGAGAGACCTAAATGGACAATGGAACTGAGGAGGAGTGTGCAGCCCTGCTGCAGCCTATATGTTTTTTCTAGGATTTGATTGTCAGTTGTATTTTTAAAGTACTCCCTTCAGTAATATCAACACAGGTATTTCTTTGCCAGTTTGAGGGAGCACAGAAAGCACTGAAGGCTGCTTATGGGCTGAAAAATCAGTGCTGCAGTTCGCTGCTGCTTTGTTAGAAATATCATTAGGGTTGTGGCAGCAAATGGTCTGCGCAATTTACCTTTCATTTGTCCTTGTTAGTAATACTTGATAATTGCCTGGCCACTTCGCAACTGTTCAATAGCAGATGTGTTCTTTCAAGTGTCTTTATATGAGTCACCATGGTGCATGAACTTTTACGTTGCCTGTAGTTTAGCCAGATGTGTTGGCTAGTCCAGATGGTACAGCAATGATATGATAATGGCCAGTGGCAGCAGCATGGTTCTCTAGTGTTCTGAAATTTAGGTAGCATTGCTTAAAACATGGAGATATTAAAATAATGATCCATTACTTGCCTTTGTGGTGATGGGAAGAAGTCTCATCTGTATGCTGTTTTAAGTGGATGTAGTATCCATCATGTTTGAGCAGCGTAATGGAAATTAGATTTACTTCAAAGTAATTATTTTATTACGTAGATGGATAGAAATTTGGCTCCTCTTCAGTTTGTCCAAATGTTGTGGCTGTGCATTGAAAAAACTGCCTGTATGTTCTGATCCCTGAATGTACCCGGAAAAATTAATATAGCTCAGTGTTTTGAAATACAGAAAGCAATTAAGTACCTCTGTTCTACTCAAACCAAATTAGATCGTCTGTGGAAATAAAACTTGGGTGATTTGGTGCAGTCTGTCAGCGGTGATCTTCCTGGGCTGTGTTATGTTACCACAGTTCTGTCAGGTTGTTGTACTTTAACACTGAAGAGACACTAAATTCTTTGTCCTTTCTCTAGGTGGTGATCACTAGGCTAAAACTGGACAAAGATCGCAAAAAGATCTTGGAGCGTAAAGCAAAATCTCGCCAGGTTGGCAAGGAGAAGGGCAAATACAAGGAAGAAACAATCGAAAAGATGCAAGAATAGATGGTTTCCTATTTGACACCATTAAAGAACTGCTAAAATTAAACCCATTGTTGTGTCTTCTCCTTTAGAAAGTCTTGATAAGGTGTGTCTGGTTAGCGATTAAATATTCATTCTTGTGTATTGATGTTGACTATGTAAAAAATACTTCCACTAAATTAAAAAGCTTTCTATACCTTTTTTTACTTTTAAGAAAACTAAAGACTTTTTCCCCATAAAGGAATGTTTCAGCCAACATTAGAAAGATGAAAACATGCATCTAATGACCATTGTACTTCTGTGTCTTCCATTGATCGTTAACACTTACTTAGACGTGTTCGTGGTTTTAAATGAACATGTTAATTCTGTGCACCGTATGTATTTAGTATTTTATCAGACTTTTGAAGTAAGTTATTTCTGGCCATGAGTCTCTTTCTGTAATCCTCTTAAATTATGTTTTTTCAACTGTCTTACGAACTTGACAGTAGAGGATGACATTTTAGAGGTTCACCAGGCGTGATGCGGCCAAACACAGGACTGAATTTGCTGTGTGGTGTCTCGGGGTCTTACATTAATGCTAGAGCTTGAGGACAGGGGGGGTTTACCTCGCCAGCGCTTGTGAGGCAGAGCTGGCTGGTTTGAAAAGGGTAGGAGCGAGGGCAGTCTCGCTGCTGTTGCTGACGCTATTTTGGACAAACTTTTCTGTAAGAGGAAATGAGGCTTTTAAGCGCTTTATACATATATAACTGAGAGCTGCTGCAGAGTGTTGAAAACAGCCCTGCAGTGAAGTGAATTTACTGTCTCGGTGCATGGCCCTCTAATTGCCGACAGCAAGGGAAGGAAATCCAGGGCCTGCCCAGGCAGCGCTGCGAGCTGACAAAGGGGGTGCTGGGAATCAGGGAAAATGGCATTTGCACTTTTGAAGTCATTCATAGGCATTAATGCGAAGGCGAGCTTTGAACGTCGCTTCTTGTGTGTAGGTCCCGCGGTTTTACCCCTCGCGGTTCGCTGACTTAAGATTTTTCTTCGGTTTTTCTTGCCCTTGCGTCGCAGTTTCAGGGAATGTCTTGGGGCTCGCTGGTGCGCGGGGGCCTTTCGGCCCGGCAGGCTCTCCTGCCGGAGCGTCCTCCCCCTTCCCAGCTTTTCGAGGAGCTCGGACGCAGCCCTGGCCCCCGAGGCCTGTCCCTTCGCCCCGCCGTTCCCCGCCGGCGCCGGGCTCAGTCAGGAGCCGGCCCCGCAGCGCGGGCTCCCGCCGCCGGCAGCGCCGAGCGCGGGGCGGGGCGGGGCCATGGGCTGGCGCCCGTCGCGCTGCCAGGTGCGCCACCGCCCGCCGGGCTGCGGTGACGTGGCGGGCGCTGATTGGCGGAGGCGGCGGGGCGGGGCGCCGCGGCCGGCCGTGAGGAAGGGGAGGGGAGGGGAGGCGCCGCGCCGGGTCGGACCGAGCAGCTTCCCTCCGCCGCCGCCCCCGCCAGCCCGGCCATGGCGTACGGTGGCCTCACGGTGCCCATCATCGTCATGAGCGTTTTCTGGGGGGTGGTCGGCGGCGTCCTGCCGTGGCTCGTACCCAAGGGGCCTAACCGCGGGTGAGTGACCGGGGGAGGGGCGGCGCGGCGCGGCGGGAGGCCGGGGCCGCTCTGAGGCGGGCGGCGGGCCCGTTCGCTTCCCTTCCCATCCCCCTCGGGCATGGCGGGGAGGTGTGAGGAGGCCCCCGGCGGAGGCGGGCCCGGCGCCCCGAGGCGGCGGCGGCCTGGCGGAGGCGGGCCCGGCGCCCCGAGGCGGCGGCGGCCTGGCGGAGGCGGGCCGTGCCCTTGCGGGCCTGCCGGGCGGCAGCGGCCTTGCGGCTCCGGCTCTCTCGAGTTCCCCTTTACCCCCGCCGTCGAGGCCCGGCGGCCGCCGCGGCGCCCTGCAGCGCCGTATCTGCCCTGCTCGCCGCCCCGCCGGGCCCGGAGCCGCCGCCTCCTGCCGCAGTAGTCCTGCGGGTTCCTCGTCGCCGTACTGGCGCAGCGCGGAGGGCGGGCGGGCCCGGGCCCAGGCGCCTGTGCCAGCCGAGATGCCGCTAGCGGCGGAAGGCCGGAGCGAAGGCCTGCCAGGCTTCCCGAGCGTGGGGCCGGAGGCCAGAGGCGGTGTCTCCGTGCCTTAATAGTCCGTCACGGATTTGAGTTTTCCCCTCCAGCCCTGTAAACGCCTGCATACGCTGCGTCCTGTGGCAAGGAGGTCTGTTGTTCAGTTCGATGGTGTTTGAGGAATAACTCCCTCTTTCTTTTCTTACTTGACCTCTTCTAGCTTATTCCACTGTCCTCTAGTCTCACGCTGGATGAGACTGAAAAAGTCGCTGTAGTAGATCTCCATTCTGTGCTTGGTGGCCTTGTAGCTGTGGTGGCCTGAGGACAAAAGCAGGGCGTCTAAGCAGAGACATTTTTCCTGCAGTGATCCTAGCTGCTCTGATTGAAAAGTAGACAAGTGTTTGTCTTTCTCTTTTCCCTAGGAGATAATGACTTCTTAATCTCTCTTCCTCTCTCTGACATCCCCTCTACTCCACAGGTACCAACTGTCTTTTCTCTTAGTTGTTTATCTGAACTTGGAGGAATTTTCCTCAAGTTGCATTTAGCTCTGCTATTTACTGCCTCGATTTCAAACCTGAAGTGTGTGTTGTGCCTGAAAACTTGTCCTCAGAAATACCTTGGAAATATGTCTTCCGGGCATCTCCTTAAAGTATGTGGGAAGTATGTGGGTCACCAACAGATGTTCTGTCGTTATTCAAAAATATGATTAACAAATATGAGTAGAGCACTGCTGTGTTCTGATTCTATAGACATGCTATAGAAACACTGCATAGTCTGTTAACTTCTCATCTTCTTAAATAAAATAATTTAAAAAAAACCCAAAACAAACAAAAAAAACTCTGCCCAAAGCCTGTTTCTGAATAGGGTGGTTCTTCTTCTAACAAAAGAAATCAATGCAAACTTTAACTGACCTAAGAATTCACATTTCCTAGGTTAAAACTCCCAAACAATGACTCTGGGACTCCTTGGAAAGGAGGGGTTCCTGAAGCTTAATTCAGGCTATGTTAGCTTTATAGCATTCGTTTGAAAGTTGACAAGGTGGATGTGTATAAATAGATGAAAAATACTGAATGTTATCCATGTCACAAAATGGTTGGAAGTTAATGAGCTAACATGAGTTTTTTGTTACTTGGTTTGGGGGGGGGGTGGAATACATAGAGGGAATTTCCCTTTTTATAAAGCAAAAAGGAAAGAAAACCCTCCACTTTGCTACTGAGTTCCATGAGCTGCATAGATCACCCACTGTTAGAAAATCCCATTTCTTTTCCTCCCACTTCAAAATCATATGTGTGTATAGCTGTGGTTTTACCATTTTCAATTTCAAGAGCTGCTTGGTTCTTGCTTCTTATCAGCTTAACTATGGTTTCTGACACAGTTTTCTTTCAGCAAGAAAGGAAAATCTTATCCTAAAGATAATTTCATGTGGCTTTGAGATTTTATTTTGTATTCAGTTTGCAAAACCCTCATTCATGATATGAAATTAAAATACATATTTTGATACTTAATTTTTCTGTAAGCAGAATTTTGCAAATGGAGAAAATGTTTATTGTTTACTGTTAGCATTACAATATCCAACTTCAGTAGTTTACTAACTTGCTGGTACACGTGACTGTGAAATGGAGCAAGGACACTGACTGCATAAGATTTTGCTCCTCTTCGGAGTGATTTTTATTTTATTTTAAATACAGCTGTATACTTCTGTTTGCCAGAGCTGTGTCAGTTCTTTTGCAGAGTCTTAGCTGTGCCTCTGCAAGTTACTCAGCTGGAAGAAGTTAGAACACTCATGTTGAGTCACCTTCCATATGATCAAAGTTGAACTTGTTCTTGTTTGCTGGTTTGTTTTTTTTTCCGATGTATCTTGTGGTCAGTCATAACATGACAACTAATCAGCTTCTTCTCTCCTTCCTTTTTGCAGTGTTATCAACACAATGCTGGTGACATGTGCTGTTTGCTGCTACCTGTTGTAAGTATAAATAATGTCTTGCCTCTTAATCAAGACACAGTTCTGATGTAATCAAAAGTTCCTTTTTTATATCCTCAAAACATTTAGGAAGAAGCTTTTCAAATGTGTTACAGAGCTTTAGACAAGGTGTTCTTTGACAGCTCTTAGAATTCTTAGTTCTAAAGACCTTCAACATGCTGAAGAAAACATTTTCCCATTGGAAGATATTGAATTAAACCTGAATTCCTCTTGTTGTCCTCTGACGTTAACTGTTGAATAGCGCTCTGCATTGACTTTATATTACTCTTTTCCATTTCATTGGCTTATTCGCTCACAAGTATAATGGCAGTTTGTCAATTCTAGAATTTTTCTGATTCACAGTAGAGCAATGACTTTCTGCCTTTTTCATTCTTTATACCTTACATTTATTTTTTAAGGTGATGCTAATTTAAACCTACTGATAAGTTTTGCTTTACTTAGTTTGGTTGAATATATTCCTGAAATCTGGCAGGGCAGTGGGTGGAAAAACTTACACTTGGGGATTTTTATATGTATGACAAATAATTTTTCTGACAAAGTTGTGATGCTTTAATATATAAAGACTGTTTCTGTTTAGATGCACATGATATTTGAGGCTGCCTCTCTTCTGTTAGAGAATTGGTAAAAATAACAAAATAACTTGTTGAGGAATTCCTCATATCTGTTCTTTTGTCAAGAGGTAAGCCAGCTGTAGCTGGAGTCCACAAGAGAAAGCATTTATCTTTTAAGACATTAGAGACTGATCTTAGTCAAAAAAGTGCTATGCAGAAATAACTTTGAAAGAATTTGTTACAGAGAGTAAATGGTAAAAGGCTGGTTAGATCTTTAGCGTTAACTAGTAATAAAATCATTATTCAGAGTTCCACTTGAACCTGAGTAGTATTTGTACTTTCCTGAAGTATTTAGGCATTATTTATGCTACTCTAAGGAGCTTAACATGAATATTTAGAGAAACGCATCTCTAATCTCAAGACTCATTCTGAAGTACTGGCAGCCAAAAGCCATGTTATCAGTGTCGGCATGTTCCAGGAGAGGCCTGTTTGGTTCCGTGTTGGGTTGGCCTGTGGTGCAGGCTTATGCAAGTTTGATTTAGTTTAATAATGCGATATTCAGGTTTTATACAGGTGAGGCGCCTTTTTTTTTTTTTTTTTTTTTTTTTAATTTGGAGTATTTGACATGTGAAGTCTTAAGAAATAACTCTTCTGAATAATTGTAAAAGTACAGCAAACTTGGTTCTGTGACAGTTTTTTAAATTACAGTTTTGCTGAGCAGATGTAGAAACTTGAGCTTTGTAGTGCCAGCAACTTGAATTTGGGATTGAAATTTGGGAATCTCAGTGCTGTGAAGGCCTCCTTGCCTGCACATAAAGTATGTAGCAGCCCAGGCTCATGGTAGGTCCCAAATGCTTGGCTGAAAATGGGCAACTGGATGCTCACTTTCACTAGGTTATTGTGTTCAGGTTACAGTAATTTGTGCGTTTGTTTGGGGTTTGTTGGGTTTTTTGGGGGACAGGCAGCAGTGTTTTGTTTTTGTTTAAAGTTCTCACTTAAGTTCTTCCTACTCTGTATTTTAACAGAAATAATGTCCTACTTTTCTAAAATCCTTGAAGTTTAGGGTTTGTTTTCTGTGTTGTTTGAAGAAGGACAGTTTCCTTTAAGTTGAGGCCATGTGGCATCTGCAGAAACCCCTGGATTATGATGTGGAATGTATTTGTTGTAGAATTTCTTAACTTTGAATGCTGTGAACTCTTCAAATGTACAGTGGTATTTTACTTGTAAGTTTAGTGATTTTTGTACTGAAACAGACCTGTTATAAATCTTGTGTCATTAACATGATTTATAATCTGTTCTTGCATGTCCAATGAGGGGGTTCTTTTGTAATCTTGTGGGCTCTAACTTGTTTTCTGTATTCCGTTTGGCTTTCTCCAATTATACCTTGAAAAAAGAAGCAGCAAAACATTACTATGTTCTAAACCATCACTAGTTATACCCAACTACACAAACTACATATATAGTCTCTGCTTGCCAGAATATGATAAAAAGCAGATTTTTCTCCTCATGTTCCAAGATAGAACTTGCCTCATAACACAGTCTTTCCCCACCACCCCCTGTGAATTCTGTATAAAATCATAGAACAGCCCTGGTTGGAAAGGACCTTGAAAGATCATCTAGTCTGTATGTAAGTTTGTTCTTCCCATATCCTTTTTCTTTTTTGGGGGGAGGCATTCAAAAAATTTCAGACCTTGGTTTCGGTGACTAAAGAAAGAGACTAATTTTTCATCGCAGTCTTGAAGGAATTGCAAAAGAATGGTTTCTGAGGATTCTTCATTGTATGTGTTAGGGTTAAAATAACTTGCGTTGTCCCAGGTATGGTCTTCTGTATTTGCGCATCCTTAGTAGGTGGCTGGTGCTGTTATCTACTGCTTTGTGGAGTTGTTTAGAACTCTGCTAGACCTACTTTCTTTGAGTTACCTTTCCAGTTGAAAATAGGGAAAAAACTATTTCCTATCTTCATTAAACACCACTTGATGGGCAAATAAATTTGCATCAAACTCTATTTGTGCTAACTAAATTTGAAGTCGATCGCATTTCAACTTAAAGCTGTTTCTTCTGTGTTTAGATTTAACAGTAATCATTTTGAATAACCATATTGATCACATGGTGTTAATTTGGTTGTTCTATAGAAAACTTTTGCATGGGTAAGTGCATAATTTGTGTACAGATATTGTACCCAGCAGCCTTTTGAAGGAGAATACATGAGCTTCAGGAACCTGGTAAAATATAAGGCAAAGCATAAGGAGTTACTGCTGCAGAAATTATAGGTTACACCATGTTGTAAGGAACTGTCAAAGTCTAAATCTATTTTGCTATTTACAAAGCAGTTCCTGAAACAGTACCATGATACTCTACTAACAGAGGACAGGGTGCTTGAAAAATGGTATTATTTGCTACTGATTCTAAAAGGATTAAAATACGGTTGCCCAAATTGACATTTAAACAGAGATAGCAGGACCTTAATTTGTAATATGCAGCATAGACAGATGGCAGTTATGGTAGAAGGACCTTTTAAAAATCTTTCTGGTAGAACATAAGGGACTTCAGTTTCCTTGTCTGAGCTGGGTAATTAACACTAACTGTTTTAAGTGGTATCTTGTAGAATTTAAGGACCTGTGGGTGGCTCGAATGCCATACCTGATTTTAGCAACCCTAGAACATTACACATTGGGTACAGAGGCCTGCTTTGTTTAACTTTGAATGCTGTGTTTTGTTTTGCGTTGTCATGATAGGTTATTGTATAAAGCAGCATCGCTTAAGCGAAACGTGGGAAAAGCTTTTTTATGACTTACCTTGAATGCAAGGGAGTTGTAGAGTTCAGTGCCTAGCTACTACTATAAATTATTGGGCCCTAGCAGAGCAGGGAGGAGGAATATACTATTGACCTGTAATGCCACTATGGCTCGGAGCTTGGGTATCCAGCATGGTCCCAACAAATAGCTTTTGAAAACTGCACAGTGCTTGCCTAAAGCATGGTTATACAGCTGGGACATGTCAATATTTTGAATGTGCTTCCAGCTCATTTAATTCACAGCCATGCTGGGTCTGAACTTAGGAAGCATAGAGAGGTGAGATATTTGTGCATGGAGTTCCTTCCTTCTGTACAGTGAGAAAGAGAATAACGTGCTTTAACAGGCTTTTAGTGTTCCTACCCTCCTCCCACTTCTGTTAGTTCAGGATGCTAAAGGCAGATGGTACAGTGCTCTGGCACCCCTTCTATCTGTCTTTTGTATCTGAAAATTAACCCTTGCAAAATAAATTCTGTGGTATTTTTAAGAGCTAATTTGCTTTTCCCTTAAGTAAATTTAACATAATGATTAACATGATTTCAAAATACGTTATCATCACTGTGGATAGCAAAGTAGAAACATGTCAACCTAAAGGTTGTTGGCTCTTCTCTCAGTGGTGTCTTGCTGATGTTTTAATTGTTTTGTAGAGCCTGCTATGTATTTCAAGGCTTGCATGACTGATAGACTGCTGCAGGCTCAGCATGTCGTTTTAACTAGAGTCCTACTTTGTGCAAAACTGAAAGTGGCATTGAAAATAAATATTTGTAAATTTTAAGAGGATTGATGTGTTTTCTTTAAGTCTGGCCCACGTCTTTTGCCCCTGGCTCTTCTAGCCATTTTACAGCAGACCTGCACTTCGTTTGTTGGTCAAAGCATCAAGGTTTGAGTGGAATTTTCCATGACTGCCTAAGCACTCTGATACATTTGCGGCAGCTCCCATTACAAAGCTGCTCTGCTTTTTCTCCTCCTTACAAAGCATTCTGGAAATAGCAGACAGATGAGCCAGTGTGTTCACTAAATGTGTTTAAATAGTTAGTATTTAACATAGATTTAAATCCATGGAAGCATCCATTGCTTTTTCTGACTCTTGTAATATTTACAAAACAAATACATCTTTTAACAGTGGAATATTTATTTCTGTTTAGCTTTCCTGGATATTTTCCACAAACTACATTCCTCTTGTTCTCGGTTATGGCTATGGCTTCTGCAGTGTTAGTTTATGAACTGCTCTGATGACAAGGCTGCTGTTGCTGATGATCTGGGGTTTGTCGTTGTATTGGTTTTGTTGTTGTGGGTTTTTTAATTTTTTTTGTGTATGTGTGTTCCTGTAGCATTGTACCTTTTTGCTTCAGGTTCCTGTTTCTTGACCTCTGTGCCAGGTTTAAATTCACTTTTGTTCAGTCTCTGATGAAAAATATACCATGTCTGCAAGGGTAGGTTGTCATACACTGAAAATAAGAGCAAATGAGAGAAAGTATGTTTCTCAGAGTTTTTGTTTAAAGGATGCTTCAAAGGCACCGAGAAAAGGTCGGTCTCTCTTATGTTTCTGTCTTCAGAGCCCACAAATACCCAAGTTCCATATGTCTCAAAACACTTTTCCTGTCAAAGGAAAAGTACGAGAGAAATGCTGTCAGGTGGGTTTGTGTTGCTTTAATTTGAACAGGACAATTTATTGTTTCAGTTGCAGAACGATTTGGTACCAGATCTTCATTGCTTCATTGTCTTTGTGTATGAGCTTGAGTAAAATTTTGATTTGATATTAGACCTTCCTGAAAACTGTCCTTTTTTTTTTTTTTTTTTTTTCCTGATAGTACTTGTGGACAAGCCTTTCCATTATCATAAGCTTAGTAATTTGGCTGATGTTCTCTCTTTTGGGTTGGGGGGGTTGTCTTGCAGTTGGCTGATTGCGATTCTGGCTCAACTCAACCCTCTCTTTGGGCCACAGTTAAGCAATGAAACAATCTGGTATCTTAAATCTCACTGGCCTTAAGGATGTCTGTCCTCTGCTGCAATTTATTGACTAGGTGAGTATGATCAGATTTATTAATATATTTGGCATGTTAAAGCTTCAGGAGAAATTGAACAGTACTTTCTGTAGGCTGCAACAAAACTTATTTTGGATGTTAATCTTGACTGGATACTGTGAAAAGCTTGGACTTAATTCTTGTACAGTTATTTTTTCTCTGCTATCATGTCATGGTGCCGTGTTCAGTAAGCAGGGGTTTGTAAGGAGAACAGTACATTTCTTCTTCCTACAAAAAAAAATAATTGGGCTGGGGTATCTTTTAATAGCTAGCATAAGTGGATTTCCTAACCTTTAACAATTGTTGAACCTCTCTTCAAGCCTACTACTACCATTTCATCCAAGACCTGTCCTGATTTCCAAGGCAATGTACAGTTGCCCTCATTCATCTGGGAACTCGGAGTGAGAACTGCAGTTAGAATGGTTCTTTATCCTGTCAATGTTATAGCACTAATGCCAAGCTTATAGATGAATGTTTTGGGTTTTTTTTAATGATAGCCTGTGTGCAACTTTAATCATAGATGAGCCTGGTGGTTGCTATCTGGGTAGTGCTATTGGAATGCTGTTGTTACAGTTCTTGGGCATGCTTTCTGACATGACCAGCAAAAATACAAAGTCTTGTACTAAAAGTACCATGATGACTTCAGATTTCGGCAGCATTTGGAGTTGAAGGTTCAAATGAAGGATACCCTGTGATTTTAGTTTTTCATGCTGGTAACTGAATAATTAGATACACTTAGTTTTTTACCTGTTTTTTCTGTCCTTTTAGGTTTAACTGCCTAGCCCCTTGATGTTATTACTTTAACTTCTGTTTATGGAAGTCCAATAGCAGCAGACAGATGACAGTTGATGTTATAGCTCAGTTAAATGCTGTCTGTAAAGCATGCTGAACATTTACCCTGAAGCAAAGCTCCACTGCTTCAAAGTAGGCTTCATCTGAACTGTGGTGTTGTCAGACTGTGGCATGTGTATATGTCTGTAGCTTCTCTTTTAAGCAGCAAGCAGAAGCTAAAGGTAGACTTGGCCCTGCTTCAAGTAGAGGCCTGTAATTAGCTAAGTCAGTCAAGCTGAATTTCCTAGGAGCATTTTCACTGCTCATGTGTTAACACATAATTAGTTAGCTAAAACAGAGACCAGTGTATTCTGGTAATGGGCATACAGATCCCTGAATCTCAAAGGATAATTCAGTTGCCTAGAATCTGAAACTGAAACGTAGTTATCTGGATAAGTGGATGCCTTGGATATAAAAATTGGGCTTCCTTCTGACTGATAAATGGTCTGTGTGTTGCAACCAGCACTGAAAAAAAATGGAGATACAACTTTTGGACTCTAGGCACCTGTTAAAAGAATCAGGGCTTTCCCCTTCCCTTTCAGTGAAGGATTTTCCAGAGGACTGGAGGTAAATTTGTACCAAGGAGGAGAGGGAACTAATGTATTCTAGGATGGCCAGAAAGTTTATGCAAGGAGCTGTCATTTTTAAACTTATTAATGGAGAATGAGACCTATATAGCACATGCTGTTGTGTTACATGGAGCAGTTTGTTTTAACCTTTGATATATCTGATTTCATTGGCTTGATTTTGGAATAAAATGAAGGTTCTTGTCTTTGTGAAAAAGAATGCTTTAAAAAAGTAGAAGCATATAATCACAAATATCATGGTTAAATATTATGTGCTTTCTTGCTAGAAATGTGCTATTAACAGGACATTCTATTCTCAATGATCTTGTTTGAATTACTCTTGTAGTGTTGAATTAGCTGAGCAGCAAGGAGGTGGCTACCTTGATCAAGCTTCAGTGTCCTGTCTTTTGCTGCTGTGTGCCTCTGCACTCAGAGCCCCCTGTTGAGTTTCTCACTAGATAGGAGCTGTGAATTAGATTCCATCTGAAAGAGTTGGGTTATATCTCTGGCACTGCATGGAATTCCATAAATATAGCTACCGTTTCTTGTTTGACCAGTTATTTTTGGCTTTTAAGATGTGCTTTTCCAGCACTCAAGGTGCATATACTATACTTTTTACAGCCTCCCATTTCTCTTTCAGTTGAGTTTTGGATGGATTAGTACGGACAATGCAAAGAGTTAAAGTAGAGAATGAAATGCTAACTCCCAGAGTGGAGAGATCTTATTTAAAAATGAGGATAGTCTAAGCAAACCCATTTTACTTGACCAACGGAGCGGGCACACAGAAAGCTACTGCATTCTAATGAAGAGCTTCTACAGATGCTGACTTGATTGATCCATGCCAAATTACAGAAGTTTGGTCTTTATTTTCGGTCAGTATCTCTCCAAGTGATGATGATGTATCAGATGACTTGTCTGTATAATCAAGTTAATGGCTTGGATGGCAGTATGTAAGAGCATGAAAACTTCTGTAGCTATGGTAAAGAGGCTGTAGCCTCTTTTAAGCAATCTAACTTAAGCAATCTAATTTTTAAGTGATCTAACGCCACCTTTTCTCCTTAAATTTGTTGATTTACAGTCTTGTGTTCTCAGACTAGGAGCTTTCTTCATGCAAGTGCAAGAAGGGATATCATCCAGATGACTGGATGCTGTTACAGCATTGCAGACTTTCTAGTAAAATAGTTGTTCGACCAACTTAGAATGTAACTAAAAGGACTTGCAGTAGCTTCAGAAATGAAACTGCTAAGAAAGGAAGGAAGTAGAGATTATTCTTGAAGCTCCATATAGATGAATTATCTACAGTTCTTGACCATTTCTCAGTGCATTTGTGAAATGGAAATAGTTGTGGTTAACAGCCAGGTCTTCGATTAGTAAATTGTCTCCATGGGAAGGAATAATTAAGTTGCCTCTTGCTTTGCAGGTAAAGAAGAGATTTCCTGCAGATGAAAAACTCCACTGACCCAAAGATGCCCTTAACATAGTTGGTTGGATACCAAGCCTGCATTAATGCCTTAACCTTTCTATTGTGCTTCAAATGGCTTCAAAGCCCTGTATTTTTTCCTACTATACCATTTAAAAGAGTGTGCCTAATGCAATTTATACTCCTCTTCAGTACTGTAAATTTTTGTCTGTTAATTTCAGATCTGATGAAAATTTCTAAAGTTTTTATGGGTTGTAGAGTCAGCTTTCCTGTTCATTTTACTCACTCCGTAGGAACACTATATATCTTACAGGTCTTAGGTTGTCTGTTGCTGTGCTGTTCACCCCTGTTCTGTGTTTGACTGCACTTGAAAAAAATGTGTGCAATGAAACTGTATGAGGAGAGGAGAAACAGTGGTGCCACATGCTGATGGCATTTATTTTTTTAAAGTGAGTTGTATTCTTGGGAAATTTGGTCTTAAATTTCTCATGCCTGGAAATAAAACTAATCCTCTGCTTTATACAAAATGCTCTTGTGCCATGTTTAACTGTTACGATGTGCTTTTCTGTGGTTTTAATCAGACAATAGTTGGCCAGAGTTGAGCTGAGGAAACTTAGATGATGTGGGTAAACTGTGATGAAGTCATACAGTGTGATGAGATGAGCATGCTTGCTGCCTGTATCAAGACCTCTTGGGTAGTTCTAAAATAGGACTAAGTTTGCAGTCTAAAATTGCTGAAAGGTCTGCAGGAAGAAGTGAATGCCTTGGCTCGAGAGCCGCTTCTCCATGAACTCCTTGTTGTCTGATACTAGGGGGACTCAGCAACAGAGATAACATGACTAGTTTGAACAAAGCATAAATAGTAATTTTGATGGGAGATTGATTCAGTCCCTGGCCGTTTGGGGGGATACGTATAATAACAAGCAATTTGAATTGAACAGAAAATACAGCAGTTGTTTTATACTGACTTGACAGTTGCACGTGGAATTGCAGACCTGATAAAGCACGTGAGAATGTAGGCCAGAGATGAAAGATTGCTGAGGCTCCTCGATGTCAGCTGAGTCCATGGAGTTGGGAGTGAATCTAGTAAGTCATTTGTTAAGGAATAGCTTCAAAGAATATAAATACTGCTGCATGCACAGGAGCCTTCATGTATACTTTCTTACCTCTTTACATCATGTCCACATAAATTGCAATTTTTCCTTATTGTGTTTTATTGTTATGCACAAGGACATAATGGAGCGGTTCATTTTTTTCCTTTTGGATAGTACTGTTAACTTTTTCGGTGCAATAGTACTCATTACTGTACAGGAAATCCTGAGATCCTGACAAAATGCTGTAACTTGCGGTGATCGAAAACTGGACAGTATGAATTGCAAAAGAAACAAGAATGCGGCCACTATGACAAATAAGCATAGCGACTGTTGAGACTAGAATAGTGAATTTTTTCAAGTTACCCACTACTGACAGCTGTATTTTAACATGTGAGAAGTTGTACACCATAATGCTGTATAGTCTGTGGCAAATAATTCCTAAGAAAATTGGAAACCAAATGATCTTATAAAAGCTTAGATTGTTGTTTGTTCTGTTTTTTTTACAGTGTGTGTGGAGGATAAGATATGTTGACATAGTATGGGGAGGGGAGGAGAAATGGTTCAAGACATCGCTGACAATTTTGAATGCATGACAGTTTTTTAAAATATATTGATCTGCCTGCCATTTTACCCTAAAGTGAGACTCCAGAAAAGAAAATGTCCAGTGACAAACAGTGGTATTAGTATATTGGTATTATCACTTTCTTTAACAAGCTTTCTATTTTAGGTTCTAAGCTATCACTCATTGTAGAAGATACAGGAGAAGTAAAACAGAGTTCACATGGCATGTTTCACTGTCGGTGAATTTAATGTAAAGAGCTATTCAAAGCCTGGACAAACAAGCCATACTTCAATTTTTATTTAGCTGCTTTCTGGATAGAGAAATTTCCCTTTATCTGAATGGTTAATATTTTCTCTGAAACAGATATCAGGTAGTAGCATGATTGGAAGAAGTTGAAAAAATAATGTTTTGTTCCTGTTCTGCTGAATGTTGTGTGACCTACTGTCTGCATCGTGATTATGGAATGGTCTGCTCCATGTGTGCCAGGAATTAACACTGCTTCAGATAATTTCTTTTTTTGCATGACTGCAGGAAATTAGAGCAGACAGATTCAGCCACTGGTGTTCAACAAACAATGCAGGTATCAAAGCCTTTAACAGTTTCCTCTTGCTTCGTGACAACAGAAGAGAATGCAAAATGTCAAAGTATCTAAGAAGGAAGCTTGCTGGCGCTTGAAATAGATTGAAAGCCTGGGTCTGCACGGAAACGGTCTGATCTCTGGATGTGCATGGATATTTTGGGGGAAGGTAGAAAAGTGAGGAAGGTTAAGGAAACTGAGTCCATAGTCAAGTCCTGAAGACTTTAAGTCATAAACGTTGGCAGAATGTAGAGCAAGTGTTTAGGTCAGGGTCATTTCAAATGCTTTTAACTTTTTTTTTTTTTTGTGGTATTGCTTAGGAAATTCAAATATCTGCATCTGTGCCCCTCACAGGAAATTGTTCTGAAGAGTTTATGGAAGTTTGCTTTTCCTCTACTGGAAAACATGGAAGCATTTCACTCACGCGAAGGGCTTTAAGTTAGTTGTCAGAGGTGGGTGGCTGGTCCCTTGTTTCCAGAATTACCTGTTACAAAGTCTCAGGGGCAAAAAAAAAAAAAAAATTGTGGGTTTTAGGTATAGGGGAAAGAAGTTAAAGAAGTTTTGTTACCACAGTGGGCTGAAATGTAAAAACTCATCTAAACAATAGAAGAAATAGTCTTTATAAATAGTAAGATAAAAATGGCAGGGTTGTTGGTTGGGTTTGGGGTTTTTTGGTAGTGATTTCTCCAGTCGTGTCTGAAGTGATGGAGGCCAGCCGCCTGTCACCGCGAAAGGGGGCTGTGTGTCTAGCTGCAGGCAGTAGCAAAAGCGCAGATCTGCCGGCAGAAGATGAGCGGGTGAGCACCGTAAGTACCGCGGCGCGGCCGGAGCTCCGGGACGGCGCAGAGCCGTCACCGCTGCCCGCGGGCGCCCGCCGCTCTGCCTTAAATACCTTCCTCGCGCCTCTCCGGCGTCACGTGACGGGGGAGGCCTCTCCCCCCCCAGCCGGGCCGGCGCCCCATTGGCCGGCGGGGCGGCGGCCGCCGATTGGCTGGCGCGGCTTCTTCCCCCGCTGCCCGCCCTCCCTCCCCACGTGAGGGGGGCGAGTCACGCGATTTCCGGGAACCCGTCAGGAAGGGACATAAACAAAACAAACCCCGAAGCCGCATGGAGGGTCCGGGCCGGAGCGCGCGGGGCGGCGCCCCCTGCTGAGCCCCGGCCGCCCGGTGAGTGCGGGCCGCGGGGGGGCGGCGGCGGCAGCCCAGCCTGGCGGCGGCCCCGGCCGGCAGCTGCGCCCGGGGGAGGCGGGAGGGCAGCGCGGGGGGCTGCGGGGCGGCCCCGGGGCCGCCCCGGGGCCGCGGCTGCGGGTCCCCCGTCCGCTGCCCCGCTGGAGGGGCGGTGGCGGGCGGGGGGGGGGGGGGGGGGGGCGTCCCGGGGGGGAGGAGGCGGCGTTAGTGTGTGCGCGCCGGGCTGGGGGCTGCGGGGCGCGGGAAGGGGTGTGTCTGCCCGGCTCCTGGGCGCTGAGAAGAGGACGGGGATGATGCCCGGCGGCCGGGAGGGGAGAGGAGAGGAGCGGAGCGGCGGGAGCCCGCCGCCCCCTCCGCTCCCCTGGCTCCGCCGGGGGGTGTGGCCGCCGGTGCTGCGGGAGAGCGGCTTGTGCGCGGGGGGTGTCCGGCTCCCAGGGCTGAGGTTTCGGGCCCGATGGCGGGGGGGGGGCAGCACCGCTGTGGCCTGAGGGCGCGGTGAGAGGGGGCTGCGGAGGGACGCGGCAGGCTGCGCTGGGGACGGAGCGCGGGCTTAGCAGCGAGTTGTTCGCGTCCCTGCCAACCTCCGTCCGCCGGGAGCGGCCCGTGCCTTTACAGGGAAAGCGAGTCTGGCAGCGAGCGCCAGGGAAACGAAAGCGCCGTCCTGCCGGGGGAGACCGGTCGCGCTGGTTGTGCGGGTGGAGGGGCTGCCCGGGTAGGCGGCGGCGCGGTCGGCGCTGCCGCGCTCGGTGCCGGTTCCTGGGCTCTGTTGCTTTTCAGGCTCGCAGTCGCCTCCTCCGCTTTCGACCTGTTTGAATGCTCCGAACGGCCGGGGGGGTGACCCGTGGGTGTGGGGGGGGTTTCTCTGCCTGGGGCGTGCTCGTGTCCAGCGGGGCGGCTCCAGTCCCTGGGGAAGGCCGCGGGGCCAGAGGAGGCGGAGAGGAGTCCCGGGCCGGCGGGCGGTCTGCGAGTGGCGGGGCAGGGACTCTCCCCGCTCCGGCACGGCGTTTTATGTAACTGACTAGGGCGGCGGGGCGGGGGCGGGGGGTATGGAGGTTCACCGGCGAACGGTGAGCGGCAGCCCCGGCCGCTCGGGAAGGGGCATCCCCGGGCAGCGGCGGAGGGGGGGGGGTGCGCTCCGTGGGAGAGGCCGCGCCGGCCGCCCCCAGCCCTCGCGGGGGGCCGCAGGGCGGGGGCTGCCTCCCGCGGGGCAGGGGAGGCCTTCGCGCCCTTGCCGCCACGCCGGGGCCGGGGGTAGACCGGCGCGGGCTGCCAGTGCCCCGCGGGCGCGGCTCGGCTGCGCTGGGGACGGCCGGGGGGGGGCCCGGGGCCGCGGCCGGTCCCCTCCGGAGCGGCGGAAGGGGGTTTGTTTACATGTCGCCTCACCCTAGCTTGAAAGGGCCGCTGGGCGGGTGAGCGGCGTGGGCGGCGGCGAATGGCAGCGCGCGTGGCTGAGGAGCGAGCCATTGAGCGGGCGTGGAGGGCGGGGCGGGGAGGCGGTGGCCGGGCTAGGCTGCGCTCCGCGCTGGCTGGCGGGGCGGCCATGTTGGCTGGGAGGTGTGTTAGTGGGTCAGGGGCGGGGGCGCGGTGTGGGCCGTGGGCCGCCCGGGCCGGGCGGGAGCTGCCCTGCCGAGAGCTGCCCGCGGGAGGGACGGCGGCTGGAGCGCTGCCGCCGTCCGCGGAGGGTGTCGGCGGCCCTGTCCCTCCGGAACGCTCTGCCTCAGGGAGTCTGTCGCTTCTGGGGGTCGGGCCACCGGGGTCCGCGGGCGCGGCCGAAACCGGCCGGCAGCCGGTGCGCAGCCCGGGGCGGGGGGGGGGGGGGGTAGGCGGTGCCCGTACGCAGGTGGTCCCGTTCCTCCTCTCCGAGGGCAGGACGGGGCACGTTCCCGCCTCCCGCTGGGAGCCAGTCCCCGTAGGCTTGAGTTCTAAAATATCGATAACTAACGCGGGCCGCCTCCGGAGCTGCCTCCGGGCCTGTCTCTGGCTTTCGGCGTCTCCCCACACGGGTCTTCGACACCTCTCCGGGTCTGGGTGAAGCTCACGCAGGCTTTGAGGTGGGCGGCAGCTTGCCGAGAGCCCCTCGTGTCACCAAGGACCGAAGCCTGAACTATGTTTCCCCTCCGTCCTGAAGGTCCGCAGCTTGGACGTTATTTTATGTAATGATGCCCACGGTATTACTGGTATGCCCTAATCTCATCCCTGTAAGTTGGCAGTGGTTTAATGCAACTGTGCAGCATGGCAAGGCCAGCCCACAGTGTTTCTCAGGGTATCGTCTAGTGTAACTGATCAGATATCAAAGATAATTTAATGAACAGAATTCACTGTGTCACGCTCCAGTATAAAACACACGCTCTTTTTCAGGCTTCTCTATGCAACAGGCTGAACAGTTTCAGTCATTCAGCTCTGCCAGCTGAAATGTTAACTTCTCGTTTAAAGTAAGCGTAATCTTTATGTTGTTGCCGTTTGAGGGTAACTTGTTGAAATCGTGCAATACATAACCTGCAAAACAGAATCAGATTCCGATATTACCTTTCAAACACTGTAAAACATTTTAAAGATGATGATAAAAGGCCTTTGGCCTAAGGTCGCTTAATCGAGTGCTTCTAAGCATCCTTGTGGGGAGGGTTAATTTCTATTATTACACTTATGTTTACATAGTAAGAATTAACAGGGGGCAGACACAGGTGCTTTAGAAACTTGGTCGATTTTTATTGTTGGCAACTTAAATGAGAAGTCAGAATTTCTGTGGGAAATGTATTGGGTGATTGTTTTAGTAGGAAGGATTTCTTGTAGAAATACCAATGCCCGTGCCTTTTTGGAGCCATGAGTAATAACTCGGAGACCTTATACAGTAGCTTACCTGAGCAAAGAAAGAATTGTTCTGTATTTGATGAGAGTATTAACTGATAAGAGAAATCTGCAGCAGAGGCATCAAGCCATTGAACATCCTTGCCATGTTTTTTTTTTAAATAGCGAGAGTGGCAAAAGAGTTTTTTGAAGGGCAAAGGTTTGAAGTTTCTTCAGCGTTAGCAGGAACTAATTGGGAATAGAAGCTTCTGTCTGACTAACAGACTGATAGTGTGGTATAAATAAGAAAACGCACTGGTTTAGATTCCCATGACTTGCGTGTCCATGCCTAATTAAATTACATTTTAAAATAAAAGTTTGATAAGGATATTTGGCACTTCATAAGAAGTGCTTGAAAGTTGGCATTGGCTTGAAAGTCAAGCCAAAAGTTTTCTGAAAACTGTAGTTTTCTAAAGTTTAGACCTTGCTATAGTAATTTCCCTGATTATGTTATTATATTTTAAAAAAAAAAAATCCCCCTTCTGTTTTTGAACTCCCGTGCTGGTTTTTTTATTCTTTGGACTATTTTGACTGATGCATTTTTCTGATTTGTTGCTGTCTTTGAAGTGTTCTGTACTGATAACACATTTCTAACAAAAGTATTACAAAACATAATTTTACAGTATGAAGAGTAGACTAGATTGTACCGTTCCCTTCATCATAAGAGTGTTGTTTTTTTTCTGGGAACTATAGAACTAAATTTTTTCTTACCCTGAAAGACTTTGTACTGTCAGAAAAAAAATACAGAAAGAATTATTATGTAGGAATGTAGAATATTCCTGGAGATTGTAAGCTAAATTGTTGTCTAGTTTTGCTTTTGTTTTTTGCCTTTGCTTTGGCCGCACTCTGCTTCATGGGAAGTCTCTGGCTCAAACAAAAATTTGAATGTTAGTCTTACTGCTAATTCTCTTGTGCAAACAACTCTCCTAACTCTACAGTGGTATTGTAATAACGGTTTTTGCAATTCATAATTTTAACTATAAAAAGTTTTGTAAATGAATGGAAGTGTGTTAATATAGTTCTAATAAGTTTAGCATGCTGCACGTTCCACTCTTGGCACTAAAATAATAATAAAATCTCAGTCTTTGTTCCAGAATGTACAGAAAAGCTAGCATTTCTAGTAGGAATCTATTATTCTGGGTATAATTGTTACAAAATATGTAGGTGCAATACATTGTTAGTCAGTTTAAAAAAAAAAAAATCACTTTTTTCCTGCCTCTTGCATGATGATCAGTTATTGGCATCTGCCTATTTGCTTATGCCGTCGTGCTGAAGTGGAATACCCCTCCAAAATTGGGTAGCTGGCATTGACTTCTAGGGGTATTAATTCAAACAACGAATGTAGTGCTGTATTTTTGGGGGGGGATAATTCATCAGCTCTTTTACCTGAGGTGTTGCGTGTGTGATTGAAGACCAGAGTTTCTGTTTAGTGGTGTCACTTCCAGATCCTGAAGTCTGTCTGCTGTGGGCAAGTAGGATTAGAAAAAAAACGGGGGGGAGGGAAGGTCAGCAGAGGAAAAGGAACAAAGACAGTGAAGTAGCAGTTTCCCTCTCCTGAAGGGAAGAGTCTTAAAAGAAGTGAAACAGTCTTGGTATCTTTAGTTCTTTTATATGGCAATGCTCCGTCAAAATTAGGATCTGGGTGTCTTAAGCAGATGTTTGCTCTCCAGGGTAGAGAAAGCAAAGGGCATAATGCCTTAGATGCTTATGCTGGCTTTTTAATACAAATTCATCACTGAGAAGGTAGAGGGACTTGGCTTCTTTGGATGAGAGTTGAATGAGGCTGTGGTGGGTGGGAGCAGAGGAAGACCTTTTACAAGAGTGTCTTTGCTCACCTGCTACGAAAAAAAACTCAGAAAAAACCCCCAACCACCATGAAAGAAAACTTAGTGTCTCTGTGGTGGGGGAAAAAAGTAAACAATTTTTTTTAAGTCCGGCTAATAATTGAAGTATCGTGTAGAAAGAAGGAAAAAAAACCCAAAACAACACAAGAACATTACACTCATAAACAAAACTAAGAAAAATACGTTCTGTGCTTGAAGACCGCACTGAGCAGAGTATGTTCTGTAATAGGAAACAAATTGGCACAAACTGTGGAAGGAAAAAAAGGTTTAAGAGAAGCGTAGGAGAACTTCTTGCATCTCTTAACTGTAGTACTTCATAAAATGTCCAGATACAGCAAACGCTGCATAGTACATAATGGTTCTTTTAAAATACACAGCGTAGTTTTTGTGCATTCTCTGAAATTCAAAGTTGGGCATTTTGAATATTTTAGCCTGAGTTTGTAGGTTTAGTATTAACAGGCTCTCATGATGTGCTATTTTTTTATCTGCATCAAAAATGTAACTTTGGCAAACTGTGCTGTATGATGCAGTCACCATCATGAAAAATGTAATTGTTCATGTAATGTATTTATAACAGGCATTTAGCTGCTGTGATAATAAGCACTGTACAATCAACAAAATGGTATAGCAACGCTCTGTGTGCTTTTCAAATTGTACAAAATACATATCTCAATTGAGACAGAAATAGCGACTTTAGTTATAGCTACGGTACAAATGATTCATACAGGTGACTGAGGAAGACTTTCAGAGTTGTCAAGCTGAAAGCTGGCAGTTTACGTTTTTCTCTTATAGGGACTTCTTTGGAGAGAATGTATTGTCGTAGAAGGGCGTTTCACTAGTCTAGGGAAGCGGCACGTGCATGGTAACTGTCATGCATCACCTTAATGCTGCATGTTTTCAGTTCAGGTCCTGCTGTCTGCCAGTTTAAATGTAGTGCTGCATCAATAATGTCATGTAATAAGCCTGCCATTAGATTGTTCGAAGTTCAGTCTGCCTGGGCATCTTGGGACCACTTTTAAACTATTCTAAATGCACATTTTCAAAAAGTAAATACAAATGCAGAGGATTTTTATTGGGATTTGTCATTAGATTAACAAACTATTAACTCTATACAGGTTTTGGTTACTTATTGATGACTGATGAGGATTTTAACCGATGTATATATGCGTGCCTCCACCAGTACCCCAAATTCTTGAATGTTAGATGAACATAGCAGTTCCTGAGATGTCTTGCCCTTCCTCACGCCCAAGGGGACAAGGGACCCTTCTCCCAGGAGCAGGGCCGCAGCTCCGCACTGATGTGACTCAAGAATCCGCAGACACAGAACCAACTCAGGGACTGGCTCCTTAATCACCTTAATCTGATTTAACTGCAGGCTGCTGCCAAAAGGAGTGGCGGCACCCTGCCCAGTGCCTCCGGCTGTGTATTCCACCTGCAGTTCAGTTGCTGTGAAGCAACTACAGGTTTTTACCTCTGTACCTCTGCATTTGGGAAGGGCTGATGTAAGGCCTTAATGAAAATTGTCCTGAAGTAGAAATTCCTGCTATATTTATCTTCAGTAATTTTTATACTGCTATTCTTGCCCGCTGCCACTTATCTTTCAGTTCATTCAAATCGGTATTCATTATAGATAATGTAACAACTGTACTATTCTGTTCTAACTCAGTCTTGGGCTAAGAATGCCAATAATGATGAATTCTGTAAAAATGGGACTTCAACTGTGGTCTACAAAGTTACTTTCCTTCACAGCAAGTTCAGATTTTTACATCTGTGCTTCCATATGTGTCATTGACTTCTACAATACATCTTTATTTACTAGCTCATGAAAAAATACTGGTAGTTAAGTGTGAACGCTGCGAGTCTTTTAATGAAGATCTGGATGATTCTGGGAAATTTAGAAAGCAGTTGGAAGTAGGTCTGCTTTGTTGGGGGCACGAAGCATGCCTAGGTTGTGCAGCTCCCTGAGGCAGCGTCTTTCTTTTTATGGCCTCACTGTGTTTCCCCCCTCCATAGAGCTACCAAGAAAAATCTTCTGTTGTAGAATGCTTGAATAGATCCTAATGGAATTCAAATCACATTTAAATATTAATATTATAAAATGTCAAGAATTAAATATAAAGAGAATTATGGGAACAATCGGATTAGCTGGTATACTACTGCTTTGACCTGGGAGGACATACACTGTCATTCTTAAATGGTGCTGTAAGTTTATAGCTAAAAGATCGCTCCAGTCTTTGAGATGCTAAAAGTATTTTGAACGTTTAATGTCTGTTTTGAGGATTTGTAACTGATCCAAAAGCTCCCTGGTCCTGACACTTGGAAGCGTAGGTCGGTTGTTACTAAAATCAGTGTCAGTACAGATTAAGTTTCACCCCCCTTCCCTGTGTATGAAACACAGTGGAATGGCTTGAGGTGCGCGTTCTAACAAAAACATAACAAAGAATAACCAGTAACGAAGCAGCAAATGTCTCTGTTGTTTCCCCTTTATATCATGCAGTGGCAGAACTCTTAACAGTCTCCCGTGTGAATGCAGGTGGTGGTGGTGGTCTGGTGTTGATGTCAAAGTATTAATCTGATGTTCTGTTGAAAAAGGCATCAATCTCTGCTACTCTGCATGGAAAGAAAGAAAGATATTACTCAGGTGTAGATTGGTATTAAAGATTATATCCTTCTCACCTCTTTCTTTGCATATGAGAATATAGTTTATTAGTTTTAAAGAACAGGCCCTTTCTCCTAGATAAGGCCAGGTTGAAAAGTGAATTAGATGTTCATGCCACATCTAACAGCCTAGGAAGGGCTAGTTCTGCTGCAGTGTGGCCTTTGTGGGATGAAGGGAGACGGGGTTGTTGAGGCATGTTCCCCTGGGACACAAACTTAATTTTACATGTTACTTTAAGATAAGTAAAAAGAGTTCCCTGGAAGTTTTAGACCAGAAAAAATTTTCTCAGAAGGAGCTGGCTCTTAATTGACACAGGGCCATACAAGGAATGGCTTGCTTTGGCAGCGTTAGCATGGTTTTACTGAGAACTCATGTATAATTGGACCTGTAATTGTTGTTCTTTATGTTCTAGCAACTATTTGAAAAGCAGTATGTTTTGATAAGTAAAGACTTCTTTGCATACTGTCTGTTTTTACCACAGTCTGATGGTATATATGCTGAATATAACAAATAGCTGAGATGCTACCTGAAAGTAGGAATAATCATGGGGATGCTGTCACGTGCTGGTGGGAGGAGGGTTCTGAGCATAGCTCCACTGTAGGAGAACACTTTTACTTTACTATTTGTTTTTCAAACCAGGAGAATAAACATAGTCTGAGCAGATTGCACCAAAGTCTGACTTAGGAGCAGTGCTGAGTGAAGAATTCTGCTCAAAGAAACAAATACATTTTAACTGATAATGCTGAAAAACTGTACAAGTATGATGGTTCAGTTTTTTGATTATGCTCCTCTAATGCTGCTTTTTTGTTAGTGACTTAAAAGGGTAGGGATCTTGCAGGCCAGCAAGACAGTAAGAAAGCAGTGTCCTTGAAGACAATGTAGTTACATTAGATACTAAGGTTTGATACCATGGATGATTTTTGTTATTATTGGTTTTGATATAACATTGTTCTTTTTTACTTCCTGTTACTTATTTTATGAGTCTTTTGTCATACTTTTAGGTATATATAGTTACTGATGTTTGTGCTAAGGTGCTTGCTTTTCTACAGTTCAGGTTTTCCTTACGCTGTTAAAAAATGCAGGATTAAGCAGGATACGAGGCTCGGAAAAGTCTTTAGGTAAACATCTGAAGTAGCAACGGGTCTATAGAAACTATTAAACTGGTAAAATTACTGTTAGATAAATTGGACCAATCTTAACATGTGCCTTATTTGAAATTAATAGAGAAGATATTTTATCAGGCAACTCTGAATTTGGCACAATTTTTAATTTGCTCGGTTGTGGAAGTCTGTCGCTTCCCTTCCTCTACTGCTGGACGGTGAGCTTGCTTGCTGTAATCGCTCTACCACTAGATGTTGCTATTTGAGTGACTGATACAATCTTATCTGATGCAGGATGGATTAGTCTTTTAAGAAAAGGAGGAGATATCGCTGAAACAGTATTACTACCTATTCTGAAATTAGTATTTTGAGACGTTTGCCTGAGACATTTTTAGAATTTATTGGCTCTGTTATATTAGTCATAAAGATTGTTTCTCTCTTGTATACCCAGCAGTATGCTAGTCATTATTTCCAATTAGGCAGGCTTTTCTTTTCAGATGTCTATAGAGCTCGTAGTCTCTGTACTGAGGCAAAAAGGCAACAAAATGTAACTCAGCCAAAAAGGTTTTTGCAGGAGCTCTGTTCTGTAGCATCAGTGGCTTTTCATTCAATGAAAGATGGCAGGGGAAGAAAATTGCTATACATTTCAGCATGAAGAATAATCACTTTTCAGGGGAAATTTTTGTCTTTACTTCACTTTGGCTGTTTTTTAAGCACTACCTCTATGGTGAAGGATTATTTACCTCCTTGGGGGTTTGCTGTGTTTATTCCACACAGAAGTCTACAAAAAGGAGAGCTCAATCAGGGTGTACTGAAGTTATCCTAAGGAAAAATTTCATTGCATGGATTGTGTAAACTCACTGAGACTGAAATAAAGCTGGAAAGGAATCTACAAGTGAATAAAACAAGAAGTTTGGAATTGGATTTGGGGAATCTGGGCTTGGAAATGCCTCAGGTAAGCCTGTTATTATTTTTTTTGCTTCTGTAAATAGTTTTGCTTCCTTATTAAAAAAAAAAGTTTAAGAGCAAATTTGACTGGCACTATCAGGGAGAATTTATAGGAGATTAAATGGTGTATATTTTTTAGGCTCCCATTAGCATCTGTGGTGGAAGCTATGTTACTGCTCTTGGTATTGTATTTGTTCACACAGCAAGATTCAGCAAAGTTGTCGTCTTGATGAGGGTGGATGCCTGGAGAGCAGCCTTTTGTTACTGCAGTGATTCACACATCAGCACACTGAATGACTTTCAGCAGTACAGTGTTTCTCCCTTCCCAACCCTCAGGGCGAGTGTGTCTAGAAGAGAAATAGAAGTCTGGAATTAAATGTAGCAGAAAGCCTTGCTGCCCATTCCCTGCATGCCCAGTCATCCTGCATAATGTTTTTTTGCAAAGTTCCACTTCATTCTCAAGAGATATAACAGTCTTGATTTAGTTGTAATAAATTTTGCTTTTGTTACAATCTCAGGTGGAAGTTTCCTGAGTTCTAATGGTTTTGAAAGCAGTTGACTCTGCTTTAGTACAAAATGGTTTGTGTTAGGGTGAAGGCCCTGCAAGCGTGTAGTGCCTATTGATACTAAAACATCTTGCCAGTACTCGCTCTCTTCTTCTACAAATGCTAACATATCCCTAAACTTGGCAAACGCATGAGAATTTCAAACCAACAAAAAAGAATGCATGAGCAATGCTCTTGCAGCTATATGATGAATACAAATGTGTCCTTTGATTAAAGAGCTGCATGTTGTTAGCTGCTCTTAAAGCATTCTCTTGCTCTGAGAAATGACATGCTTATCTGTGTAGGTAAAAACCTTCCAGATGCAAGTGTAGCACAAGTTCAGAGACTTGGATGAAATGGCAATACTGTTTATGTTTTATTGAAGAAAAGAATATGCCTTTTTATAGCATGCTTCAAATGTCAGTATCAATTTTGTTGTAGCCCAGTGTGAGTGGAATGGACCCTCCTTTTGGGGACGCCTTTCGGAGCCATGTGTTTTCAGAGCAGACTCTGATGAGCACGGATCTCTTGGCAAGCAGTTCAGATCCAGACTTCATGTATGAACTGGTAGGTCATCTTTCTGTGTGTGTACATAACTCCCTCTCCTTGACTAATAGCCTGAGTTCATGTAGTAATAAAGGGGTATTTGTTGAAGAATGCTAGAAGGTTATTCATTACTGCTAGCTACTGATTAGGGAGGAGCCTACCTGCTTGTCCAGCAAATGTGATGCTTCCTCAGTAGACGCTTGTTAAAGCTGGCCATCAGGAGAGGCTTGATGTACAAGTCTGAAATAGAGCTGTGTTGACATTATGTAATGGTGCTTGAGACTCTTCTGTACGATCTTTTCTGCAAGAGCAGCTATATGCTACTTCACCCAAGCTGTGAATGCAGGGGAAGCAAAATAAAAGTTGACTCATGAGCTTATACTAGCATTCCTTTTTTTTTTTTTTTTTTTTTTTTTTTTTTTTCCCCTGCATCAAAGAAGAAAGATAGCTCATAGTCATTAATTGATCATGTTGGAATGAGGTTTTCCAGGGACTGGTAAACTTCAGCATATTCTGTAAAGCACACAGCAAAGATTGACCTAGGTTAATAGAGACTAGAACAGCTTGCCTATGATGTCTTTCATATTTTAAATACATGGATGTTGGTACTAGTCTAGTTCCTGATGACCAGATGAATTTGCAATAGCAGAAAAAGAATCCAGTGGCATTTGACTTGTATCTTTAGCAATCTCTTCAGAAGGATCTGCTGCTAAGCATGGAAGCTGAACTTCATTCTGACCCTCAAAAGAAGCTTTTAGTTAGAAGTCGAGGTATCTTCATATGTTATCATTCTCTTACACTTCGCTGAAATTAAGCTCACCATACTAGATTAAGTAGAGGACAGAGATGGTTGATACTTTTTTTGTATTAGTTTTTAACTTGTCTTACTATGCACAGGATAGAGAAATGGACTATCAGCAAAGCTCCAGAGACAACTTACTTTCAATGGAGGACTGCAAAGACCTTGAGAACTTGGAGTCTTTTACGGACATCCTGGACAAAGAAGCTGCTCTCACCTCAAAGTGGGAGCAGTGGGACACCTACTGTGAAGACTTAACTAAGTACACTAAATTAACCAGCTGTGACATCTGGGGAACAAAAGAGGTCGATTACCTGGGCCTTGATGACTTTTCAAGCCCATACCAAGATGAAGAGGTGATAAGCAAAACCCCAACACTGGCTCAGCTTAACAGTGAGGACTCCCAACCTGTTTCTGATTCACTCTATTACCCTGATTTGCTCTTTAGTGTAAAACAAAACCCTTTAAATTCTTTGCTACCTGGCAAAAAAATTGCAACCAGAGCAGCAGCCCCAGTCTGTTCCTCCAAGAACGTTCAGGCTGAGGCACCTTTGTCGGACTGTGTTCAGAAGGCAAGCAAACCTGCAACTCAGCCTGCTTCCAGTACACAAATCATGGTGAAGACCAATGTGTACAATAATGAAAAGGTGAACATTCATGTTGAATGTAAAGACTATGTTAAAAAGGCAAAAGTAAAGATCAATCCTTTACCACAGAGCAGACCAGTGCTGAGCCAGACACATGCTGATGCAGCAAAGGAAAACACCTGCTATTGTGGTGCTGTAGCAAAGAGACAAGAAAGAAAAGGAATAGAGTCCCCACATAGTCACAGTACGCCTCCTATTTTGCCTTTTAAAGAGACTCAAGAACTGCTACTCAGTCCACCCCAGGAAACCCCAGGGCTTAATGTGGGGGAGAGCAGTCTTTCTGCCAGCACATCAGTGCCAGATTCTTCACAGAAGAAAGAAGAGCACAACTATTCTCTTTTTGTAACAGACAGTTTGGGTGAACAGTCAGCCAAAGGAGACCCTGAGGAAGATGAGGATGATGAGGATGATATTGAAGATGAGGACCATGATGAAGGATTTGGCAGTGAGCACGAGCTGTCTGAAAACGATGATGAGGAAGAAGATTATGAGGATGATAAAGATGATGACATCAGCGATACTTTCTCAGAACCAGGTACCAGCAATGTTGGGCTTTGTTAACATGGAGATGAATGGATTTGTCTGCCAAGTGGGAAAGAATGGTTTTGAATGCTTTATAATTACACATGAGCAACACTGATCTTAAATTACGAACTTTAATCACAGATTTTCTAAGTGCTTTGCAAAATGCAATAATGAAAACTATAGAAGGTCTCTATTGCCCTGTTTTGAGAAAAAATGCATAAACTGTGGTCATGCAATAAAAATAATAATAGAATACAGGAAACCTAGCTTGTAGCCCAAGGTCGTAGAGCAACTACCTGCAACTGTTGTCTTCTTTTTTCGTGGCTTGATGACAGGATATGCAGAGCTTTCTAGTGCTTCAGTAGGTTGCTGCTTTGAATTTATCCAGAATTGTATCTCTTGATAGCTGGTATGAAATCATAGCCTGACTGAAATAATTTCATAATTACTTAAGTCCTACTGTAGGTACAGTTTTCCACAGAATCCAAAGAATACCTACCACTGAAACTAATAGAACTGTTTCTTGGTGGTTTTCAGCAGTAACACTTAGTGGGTCTTCAAAGGATACTGAATTCCTCTCTCCTGCATGTAGAAATGGAGCCTTAACAACAGAAATAAGAACTAACCTTCACCTAGAAGGTAACAAAGCGGTAACGTTCTGTAAAAATAAAATCTGAAGGGAAAGGGACAGGACTGTAACCGAATATTAGTTTCATTGTAGAAAGTATTATAATATTCACATTTTATAAATGCTTTGTAGTAGAGTATAAGAATTAAGGTATTCAGACATTTGGCAATATGTAACTTTGGGCAGGGGGAAAGCAGCTGAAATTTAGCCTTTTTAAAAACAGCAGCTTCCCTAAAGCTTGTCAGTGACTGTCATAATGAACTCTCAGATTAAATTATTTTTTAAGTAGATTTCTTGAGTTGGCATTAAACTTGTTAAGCATTATGTGCTTTATGTTACTTTTACATGTACATAACCCATTTTTATCAGCATTTTGAAACCTCTTCCTCCCTTCTGAATTGAACTCCCTGTGCTTTCTGGGGCTTTGAGTGGCTATTACAGCTCTATAATGATGCTGTACTGCACAGTGCTTTGCAGCCCACGGAGGCATGTTGCACAGAAAGCCTGGTAACCTTGAAGAAGAGATGTCATATTAAAATGCTGGGATTTTATTTGGTGGAATTACATTAACTATTTGCCGTTTGTTCAAATTTTACTGATAAGCAATCGCTCTTGCCTTCTAAATACAACTATGTCGTGCAGTACAGTAACTGAGGAACTTGGCTTATTCAAGCTTTCTAGAACTTTTAAGTGAATGAAGCCATTCACCTCGAGTATGGTGATATTGAAAGTTTTACCATATGTTTTGATTATATTAGAAGGTAATGTCTCCAGGTATTTTAATTATGTCAGTCTTATACTTCATGTTGCTTATTTACCTTTAGAGTAAAGGTAAATACTATGGGTAAAGTTTCTAAAAATAGGCATGGCACAGGAAGAGTTAACCTTCCATAGTACTGAAACCAAAATCAGTTGATAAATTTAGACTGAAGATGTAATTTACTGAAGGGACAAAAACTTATTGCTGACCCTCTGATGTATTTTATACACAGTTTGCTTTTGCTCATTCTTCTTCATGTATGTCTTTGGAGTGCATGAAAAGCTTTCTTAAAGCGTTAGTGTTGTCTGAGGAAATACTTGGATATACTGAACTTTAGGAACATGGAGAAATAACTAAAAATGTGACTGGCTGTTGGGCAAGTTTGGGCAACAATGTTTTTGTTATCACGGTGATACAGATTTAGCAATTTTGTTTACCTCCAAAGGTAATTTATTATGGGAATTACCAGCCCAGGCCTTTTCTAGCACTTAAACTTTTTTTGCCATTACTGGTATATTTTACCTATCTCATTTAATGGAAATATTTGTAAATGACTGCTGCTCCCATCAAGTAGTCAAGAGATTCCAGAAATGGGAGATGTAACAACTGATTCAGTTTTCAGTAGCACTGGAGAAGACATAGCTGAAAGGGAAAAGTGCTAGTAGAGACATGGAGATTGTTTAAAGAAGTTGCATTGCATCTATCCTGAGCACCTGGACCATCAGCTGGAGGAAAAAGACTCATAAATGGTTTGACAGAAGTCAGTATGATTAAATGGTAAAGAGAAGGGGGGTTCTGGTTTTGTTTTGGTGGGGCTGTTTGCTTTTAATCTGGTAAGATGCAGAAGTCATGTCTATCCTGTTCCCTGTTTTACTTAATTTAACCCTGGTGAATTTAAACCTAAAACCATAGTAAGGGATGTGAACAAAGATTTTTAGGAGGGATTTAGGAAGGGCTTGAAAAGTAAATACAAGAACCTTTTCAAATTTGTTAGCAGCCTGCCAAAGAAAGTGAGACTGCTGTATGATCTTTGCTAAGAGGAGAATTCAAGGAAGATGAATACAGTGCAGAAAAGCTGAACAGATTTGTTGCACTTCTGTATGTTACAGACTAGGTTAGGACATTGTGCGCTAGATTATTCTATGTAGCTTGAAAATAATAGCAGGTCAATGTTAGAGTTGCAAGGCAGAATGCATTAAGTCAACATAATTTAAGTTTCTAACTTAATTATAGTTTAAAGAAGCAAACAGGAAGTCTTGATTTTAACCTTGTACATTTGTACATGTGAGCTCTTAAAGAGATTTGTTTTCATCGGTTGACTTAACTCTGTGTTGTCATGAAGATGGGCTAAATTTATACATATCTATATAATGAGTTCATAGCTTGACATAGCTTTTCAAGTGGAAAGTAAGTGGAGTTTTTAAGAGTATTTTGATAATTATGTCAAACAGTATTTGGGTAAAATGGAAGTACAGTTAAAATATTTATGGTATTTGAAATGATATTTAATGTAAATTGTCATAATCATTTTGGCTATACAAGAAAAAATGTTTTATAAAGCATGTTGCATTGTCTGATTTGCCTTTAAAATACTGTCTTTTTAATAAACCAGAGAATCAAAGTAAATGAGTTCATTAAATGATTAGAAACAGAACTTTAGAACTGATTTCATCCCTCTGCGCACCTAACTTTTATTCATACTTTGGGTTATGAGGTGAGAGTCAGACCAAAGCAAGAAAGTTCGTTTTTCAACTGCTTTTTCAAGTGCAGGCAGACTAATTGAATGGACTGTTTTAAAAGGAAGAAAGTGTTCTTTGTGCTACTGTTAAAAGATGAAGCAGAGCTCAAGCATATGGGGTCAAGTCTTGTTAAGCTTACAGTCCATTCAGTGGTTGGCTTTTCTTTAAGCTTCATCAGTGTATGTGATGTTTTGAAATGCATTGTCTTTTAAGTAAATATAAACTATTATATAGCGTTTTAGTACAAAAGGCAATGCAGTGGTTTGGGGTTTTTTAACCTTAGTAGAGGTTGTCTTTATTTTCTAAAACATACGTAGGATTTTAAAAACTGTGGTTTGTGTTTACATAATTATGGTATAAATATTTATGCAATGTGGATAGTGGCTTTACAGTTTCCATGCACTTCATGAACAGTTCATCACAGCAAGTGCACCATAATATTCCTCTAAAATATTGCATAGCTTTACTGTGGATCATTTCTCTTCATATCACCAAAGAGGTTAGGAAGAGATGGAATGACTCGTGTCCAGATCCCTTCAATTTAGATGGTCTTTTCTTATGGGCTTTAGGTCATTGTCCTGATAACAGAGCCCCCTTCCTCTAGTCAAATAGAGATGGGTGGTTTATTTCCCGAAGGTATTCTAACTCAAGGAAGAGCAGGAGCTGGACTTAATGATCTTAATGGGTCCCTTCCAACTTAGAATACTCTGTGATTGAATGATTTTGCTTTCTTTACTAGTCTTTTGCTAATCCATCTTTATTACCTGCTTTTCTTTCCATGCTTTTTGATGAGAGATTAATTAAAATGTGGAGGCAAGTTAGGATTATGTTCCTGCAAATTTATGGAGAAAATTGTAAGGATGGAAGAACATTCTCCAACAGCTGTTGTCTGTACTCTGCAGTGGTTGGATTGTGGGGGAGAAGAGCTAGAGCTTAAGGAGTCAGAGAGCATAAAGGGGCTTTCAGTGTATAAATGATTTGTCTCTTTTCAACTAATGAAGCACCATCACTGGCTCAATGTCTATCCCTGGATTTAAGGCAAGTATCCAGCAGTAGTTGACACTGAAAACCAAGTCTGTTAGATAATGTAAAACAGGCCTCGTCTGTGGTTTTGCTCTTAACTTGAATACTCAGTGCACTGTTAAAGGGCTAGAAAGAGTTTTTTCAATGTTATATAAACAATGCAATGCATCCTTTTAGGGTATGAAAATGATTCTGTGGAGGATTTAAAAGAAATGACTGCAATATCCTCTCGGAAGAGGGGCAAGCGAAGATACTTCTGGGAGTACAGTGAGCAGCTAACACCTTCACAACAAGAAAGAATGCTGAGGCCATCCGAGTGGAATCGAGATACGTTACCAAGTAACATGTATCAGAAGAATGGTCTCCATCATGGTAAGAATAATAAGTCCTAGTTACAAGGGCATGTCTTTTGTTTGACACCTTCAGCAGCCGAACTCCCATACTTGCAAGTGCTGAGAAGTTGTCTTTTGGCCATGAAAATAAATCATTAAAACACTGTAAGTCTGTTGCTCAATTAGCAGAGTTCTGCACAGTGTCCAAGGAAGGCACAGTGAACATACAGTAGTAACTTTCAGTGTGGTTTCTTCCAGAGGAAGGTGGATGAATTGAGAATTGTAACTTCCAAGGGCTTTCAGCGGAAACCCCAAGAGTTTGACATTTTCTCAGTGCGATACTGTAAACATATTGGATTGGTTGCTTGACTGATATTTGCTCCTCATAGCTGTTAGTTTCAGTCTTGGTTGTGTTAGAAGTCAGCTGGAAGTGATCTGAAATGCCAAGTTCACATTAACTGCAGTATGAACTAAAGGACAAGCAATAAGGCGTGACTGTCTCTTTTTGCTCCTCCCTACTTGTTTCTCCCACGTATGTGAAATGCAGCACAGTGAAGCAGTTACTGTTCTGTGAATAAACTATTTCTTTAACATACCCTCTTAGAAACTTAAACCAATTGGTCTAATAACTGTGTTTTATTCCCGTAACTTTTTGATTAGCAATTTGCTGTACCGCACACATGACTAACATCACCCAGAACAAACCACTCTTAGGAGTAATGTTTGTTTTCTTGTCACAGGACCTCCTTGGTAGGCTGCTCCATTTATTTTGGCTTTGAAAGAGAAAATGAAACCAGCTTTCCTGGTTGTAATGTTAATGTTCCCTTACAGTTGAAAATTACTATCTTTAACATGGCAGTTTACCTTCTGTTAAACCAAAAGATTTTTTTGTTGTTGTAACTTGTAGATTTATTCAGGGAAGAAAACTTCTTTTTCTTTTTAGTCTTCTTACTTTTTATATGCTTATTTATCTCATAGTGAAATATCAGTACCTAAAGTCCCTATCACTGCTCCTTCTTATGAAGGTTTATATCTATACATGTTATTAAACAACAAATAACCAAACATGCCTTGAGGGCTCAGTCTTCCCAGACACTTGGAGGAGCAAGTGACCTTTAAGTCAGGTGCATATGCAAGGGATTTGTAGGATCAAACGCTAGTCAACATCCAGAAGCTACACATGCAGGATTTTTTTATTTTCATATAGAGACATGTACCAAGGTCATCTACTACCTCAGATAAATCATGCTAAATTACCAGCTCTCTAATAAATATTTCTGGAGTAGGTTTTGTTAGTTTTATTAACATTTTCATGCAAGTGTCTGTAACAACTGGCGTTTTAATAGAAATCTAGAAAAAGACACATAGCAGTGGCAGAGAATCTTAAGGAATAAAGATTTTTGTCTTGAATATGTGTATTTCCTCAGGAAAACCAGGCTTAAATAGCTTCAAATACATATAAAAGGGGTTAACTAGCCTTTATGTGGATCATTTAAGCTCAGTATCACTGAAGATCCTTTCAGTACCAGGCCTCGACACTCTTAATACAGAACTTTCTCAATAAGATGATGCAGGAATTTAATCAAACTTGAATGTGCAAGAGGATATATTGGCTGAACACATGAGTTAGCAAGTTACAGTTGGGGCAAAACAACTGGGTTTGAACTTGTGACATACATTTTTCAGCACAGTTGTGTGTATACTGTCTGTCACATCCAGTAGCCTGGCCAGCAGCATTTGCTCTTATCTGATCTGGATATAATATGAATTGTACAAAGCAGTTTGTCTGGAAATGCTCTTTCTATTGTGAAAGGCCATAGGGATCACATGATTCCAGTCCATTCTCTTGTAATGAACAAAGGAACTTAAACTGCACCCAAAAAAATAAATATTTAAGAATGTTTTTTCACAGGTTTGTGTACGTATTGTGTCACTTCCCAACCCAATTTTCTGCATATTTAAAACAGGAAAATATGCAGCAAAGAAGTCGCGGAGGACTGATGTAGAAGACCTAACTCCCAACCCTAGAAAACTTCTACAGATTGGTAATGAACTGAGGAAGCTGAATAAGGTGATCAGTGACCTGACGCCAGTCAGTGAACTTCCCTTAACGGCCAGACCAAGGTCAAGAAAAGAAAAGAACAAGCTGGCTTCCAGGTATATATTAGATAACACTACATGGATGAGTATATTTGGATTACTAAAACTGTACAATTAAGATCTAACTAATTTTTGCCTCGAGATCCTGCTTCATAGTGGTAGTTCCTGCAATGGGCTAATTACCAGTTTATCAAAAAGCAGGGCAACTGGCACTTTGGAGATGTAGTTTGCCTGTTCCCTAGATAACAATGTATTTCCACTGGAAGCTGGCTTATTTAGCTGCAGGGCAAATGATTGATACAGTGATAAAATCCCCAAGTGTGAATTGTAAGCAAAGATAGGTAGCAGAGTGCTTTCAGTGATGGCAAGTGAGTAGATAGGTGATTTTATACATCACAGCTCTGGGAGTATTGGTTGATAAGTTCGTGTGGCAGACAAACAGATGCTCTTAGTATTCTGGAATTTGTGTTAGTGTTCTAATTCTTCCCCTCTTCTTACTATAGGGCTTGTAGACTAAAAAAGAAAGCCCAGTATGAAGCCAATAAAGTAAAACTCTGGGGTCTCAACACGGAATATGGTAAATACAACTCTTCACATCTTAATTTTTCTTTTGTTCAGACAAGTCTGTGTTTTGCACCATCATGTAACCTGGGTCATATCTGGCAGTTTATACGGAAAACAGGGTTGGTACAAACCCAACAATTTTGTTGGTACAAAAACAGTCTGCTCCATAAAGTGTATGTAAATTGAGTTACCTGCAGTGTTGAGCTACTTTACAGATGTAAAGTATGTAAATGTATGCATGTAATGGAAATATTTTTGAAAATATGTTTACAGATGTAAACTATTACAACTTAATTGTACAGTAAGTGTGATGTGACACCTTTGACACTTACAGATAACAGTGTGTGGACAACTATGGATCTCTTTTGTTCCTGGGGGAATGTGCTGTAAATCTAATCCAGTTTTTTTTTCTTTGCAGATAATTTACTGTTTGTGATCAACTCCATTAAACAAGAAATAGTTAATCGGGTGCAGGTACCTAAAGATGATAGAGGAGTCAACATGGAACAGAAGTTAAACATACTTATTAAAGACACTCTTGGTAAGCAGTAGACTTCATGTATTTGCATGTACGTGAAGAGACACATAATCTATAATATGTTGTAAACAATTTCTGGAATAGAAAAAAGAAAGAAGTGCTTCCCAATTTCAGTTGTCTATGCCTTTTTGTTGGTTACCACCCAAAGCGTTCGTTGGCTTTGGGAATGTACAAATACGTGCAATGAATAGTAACCTTACAGCATGTTTTCTTACCCTCCCTTTTTCAGGACTACCTGTAGCTGGACAGACATCAGAATTCGTGAATCAAGTTTTAGAGAAGACTGCAGAAGGAGACCCCACCGGTGGCCTTGTAGGGCTACGAATACCAATGTCAAAAGTTTAAGACATGACTTCAGCTGTTCTCATCGGTCAGCTTCTACCTGTGTTGTCAAGTACTTCATTGTAAATTGCATTCTGGTCTGCATGTCAGTTTAGCATTATGTAAACACTTACAATTAGGTTCCATTGTTTTTAAATAACAATGTAGTAAAACAAATCAAAGCATGATATAAAATGCTTGATAGCATTTTTGGACCATAAACCAGATAGTTTCAAAGCTGCTTTAAGCTTAAATACAGAGATGAGGATTCTTTTTAAAATTAAGTTATCTAGGACCAGAATATATCACTTTTGTTTTAGAAGCAAAAACATGTTTTTGCTAGTGAAAATTTTTAGCATATGCCAGACATTGTGACAGGTTTATGCTCCAAGTAAAATAAGAGGAAGCGTTTTTTTTGGTAAAGCTGTCAATTTAGGGAGTTTTTTGTGTTTGTTGTTTTTTTTTTTTTATATAATTGGGTTTTCTTTTGTTCTTAAAAAACAGTAAGCTTTCTTTGCAACCATTAACTTGTACATAGCACACGTGGCATTAGAGCTAGTGTGCCATATGAGACTTTAATTTTCTGAGCTTAATATAGTATTTAAATGTCTGTGCAAGCAAGAGAAAAAAGTATATTCTTTGTGCCTTGTATTTTGGGGGGAGAGCTATCAGTATAAGCTGGTAAAGTTTTGTATGAAGAAAACCCTGAGGGGAAAAAACAAGATGTATAGATGGTAAGATTATAGGTTTTAATGTATTTGTTCCAGCTCTTAAAATTTTTGAATGTATATAGGAATATGTTGAAAATGTAGATATATGCCACAGAGTCTATGTATTGTATAAAAGATGGCTCTAGAAAACTCAATTTCGGTACTTTGGCCGGAAGAAAACAAATACTTGCACATTAATGCGATTGTTTATTTTTGTACCAAAGACAAATGCAACTGATATGGCGAACTGCCAGTCTAAGTAAAGTTTTGCACAGCTTATATGATACTGTACTGAATGTAAAAACAAAATGAAAAAAGAAAAAAAATTAAAGGTCAGGGTTAGGGATCTTACTGAACTGTGAATTTTTTTGTTTGGGTCCAATTATCTACAGAAGGAGCATTCATACATAACAATATTATTTTGCTGTTCTTGTAGTTCGCTTCCATGGTAGATAAGTTGGTGGCCGTCTCGGAGTCTTTAAATCTTTTTTCTCTGCACTTACTGTAGGAGATTTTAATATATTTGGATTTTAGTAAGCTATTGGTAAAATAGTTTTCAACTTTGAGAATTTAAAAAAAATATTTAGCTTGTTGTAGTATACTTCCACCAAACAACCAAAATAAAATTATTTTTATTGTAATGTGTATATATGTAAAGAGAAAAAAGAGCTACAAATATCTAATTCCTTAGTTGCCACTTTTCCAGTTGATGTATTATTATGCATGTGATGTTTCCAAGGATCAACACAGGCTTCAAACAAAACAAAAAAAAAATTTATAGACTTTTATATTTTTGTACAGGTATTTCGAAACTAGCTTCTTCAAACTTATATGTGACTTATTCTTGTTAATTCAGTAGTTTCTATGATTGAGGAATATTAACACACAGTTCTTATTTGCTCTTCTGCTAATAAGAGTTGGCTTTGTAGTCAGTGTTAACGTACAGATTAAAAGCTTTAGCCTTTGATGAGAAAGTACTTTATCTCAAGGCAAGATCATTCTCTGGTTTCATGGACCCCCCCCCCCCCCCCCCTTTTTCCTCCCTGTTCTTTCTCTCCCTATTTAAAGATGACAAAACACTGTTTACTGAAAATAGAAATACCAAATATTTTCAAATGTAGCTGCTGAAAAAAAAATGCAAAAGTCCATGAAGGCTTTCTCCCCACTCCCTTTGGGGAATTTCTCCACTTCATTTCTAGTTTGTCTAAGTTCGTTTGTACTGTGATTCCTTTTTGTTTATAAGTAGATTATTTTTATATCCAAGCTTGTACTATTAAAAAAAAAAAAAGTCTGAATCAGTAATAGTGCAGTAAGAGTGGCCGATGAAGGTGGCAGTCCTGCCACACTTGTGAGTGTGCCCACAGCTTGCTTTGTATCTAAATATTTTGGAAGACTCAAAAGGGAGGAGGAGGCCAAAATACCACTACTGAGCTGTACAGAAAGTCTTTCCTACAATAGACTGAACAAATACCCAGGGCAATTTAGGCAAAACTTTGTAAATCCACTTAAGACTTGCAAAATCTGAGTGGAATGTGGGTGTTTTTGTTTCAGGTGTTTTTGTTTTTAGGGTGAGGTGAGAGTTGGCTGCTGCTTTACACAGTGGGTCAGATGTATTCCAATTGTAATTATTGCCAATGTTGCAGTTATTCCAGAGATGCATACGGCCCATAAAACCCCGACAAAGAATGTCTCCTGTGAAGTTAAGGCCATGTCTGTACCAAGATTTGAATACTGTTGTTCCTTTCTGATGAATGGTGTTAACGCACTGCTCAGATACGAGAGGTCTATATGCTATATCCAAACTGTGTAGACAAGGCAGCATTTCTAAACATTAAGAGAGCAGTTTTGCAATCAGGTAAAAACTTCTGTGACAGATTAAACTGACAAGGTATTAAAAAGCCCCTTTTCGCTGCTCAGAACTACTGGGCAAATATAACTTCATAGCTTTTTATTTTTGTCTGAAAACCAGAATATGATTTTGGTCTAGCATTTCAAAGTAGACTTTGAATCTTTAGTGAATTCCATACCCTTGCATTTCAGTGTTTTCTATGTATTATTTTAAGTTAAAGCTTTTAAATAGTTGAGCTTTTTAATGTTGACACTTTATTTTGTACCTATTTATATGTATGTATATCTTAGAAAAGCACTTTGTTTAAAAAAAAAAAAAAAAAAAAAAAAGAAACTGCGTTTTATATGATTCCTGCCACTTGCTGCTAACTCTGGGCTGGTCAGAATGCTGCAGCGATACTTGATATAAATAAAACCTGGCAGTAAAATGTAGAGTAAAGATAAGACCTTTTGCTGGTTTAACTTTATCATAAAGGTGACATAGGCAAGCTGTGCAGCTTTACATTTTAACCAGGGGACTCTGTGGCATTTAAACCGTCTAGAAATGGTTGTACTTTAATGCCAGTAACAATCTGCTTCCTCTAGTGTCATTAAAATATATACATTTAGTGTATACTTATCACAAACAAAAATCTTATAAGGTTATAAAAACCAACAAATGTACATGTTCTGTTTTTTGGCAATTGTGGCATGCATTTTTGGATGATCTTTAGAGAAGACCATTTTCTAAAGATTTTCAGTGTTCATACATGGTATGTGGATCTTAATGAAGTCCTGGATTTTTTTGTTTGTTTTTGAGTGTAGGCATTGTGAATATTCACTTTTAATCCTATATCCAAAAACAATTATACATTTTTGATTTAATACAAACAGAAGTTCTTCCTTTTTCTGATACACTGGATTCTCTAGAATTTGTTTCCATATTAAAAGCATGCTGTCATAACTGCTCTTGTTGAGATCTCGTCAGTCTGAACTTAGGTGCCACACTTTGAATTGATGGACTGTTTGTTCTACTGTACCATGTATGATTCTTGTCCTTTCCTACTTCCTTCATGACAGATGATGATGTGGCTTTATATTGTGCCTTACTTGTACATCTAGAACTAAATGTTTTTCATTCCCTCTGAACTCTTCAAACCTAACCCTCCTGAAATTGAATCAGAACTGATAAAAGCATCCTGAAGAAAGTCTGGATAGATCTGATTTCAGTTTCTCTCAATAGTAGTCCTTTTGTATTTATATGGAAGACCAGTTTTTGAATGGCCTTGCAAAATGTGGGGGTGCTCATGAAGGGTGGTTTTTAGCCCTAAACCCCTTTTGCTAACGCTTCCTTTTATGGTTTATTGAACACACTTACTGATACTTGGTGAGTACTTGTTTTTTGGATGAGAGAGACTTACTACTAAAGCTATGTTTACGTGTGGATGGGCTGGATTTTCTTCATACCAGTTGAAATCATTGTGATTTAATGAAGTTGCATTGCTGTAAAGCTGATGTGAGAGTCAGGCTCAGCTGTGTTCAGTTCCTAATTCTTTTATAGATAGACTTTTTCCATACTAAGGGCCGGGAAAAAAATGTTAGTTTTTTTTAAAAAAACAACCAACCAAACAAAAACCTAAAATGGATGATGAAGGGTCTTTTAACTAACCTAAAAGCAGCCAGACACTTCTGAAATACAGGGGTGTCAGTTTTTATTTTTATTTTAAAAAGATCCCCCCCTAATATTTATCTGATACTTGCCTTCATTAATAAAACAGTTAGCTTATTCACAAAATATAAAGACTGGATGTGCTTTTCTTTTTCCATAAATCATTTAAACATAGCTATTCTTTTAAAGCTCTAAACGGCTTTATCAGGAGAATTTCAAAGGGTTGTATACAAGTTGCCTTCAGCAGAAATAGCAAATGCAATTCTGTTCCTCAAACGTGCTTGCTAGTCTTCCTGAAATTCTGTTGAGGCATAACCCAATTATGTACCGTCAATGTTAGGATCTGTATTTGGCCTCGAGACCTGAATTTCAAGAATGCATCTAATCATGATTTTATTTTCTTTTTAAGTTGGAGGCTTCAGTTGGAATCACCTAGTTAAGTGTGCTGCTAGATGTGGTCTTGGCTTATTGACACAGCCTTGCACACAGCTGAGGTTTATTTTGTTTACCCCAGGGATCGTGTGAAGTACATTTCAAACAGTCACTGCTTCAGTGACTGATTCTTCTTGTAACTGTATTAAGGGCATTAGTATGTTGAGAAAACACCACTCTTGAATATCTCCCAATATAAATTGGGATTCTTAAATGTCATTAACGAAAGATGGCACTTTCAGGTTATATCTTCTTTGCAGCATACAAAAATGTCTCTATCTTTCTACAATTTACATTTCACAATATGCCATGTTTTTTCCCCCAATGCTTCTAGCATGATAAGAAGGTGTGTGTGCGCACTGAATTATAATCCTCAGCCTCTTAGACATTCATGAACTTCCACAAGAGCAAATACTGACTATGCATTTATTGTCTTTCTAATGAGCTGTGGAGCTAGAGCTATTTTAAGCCACACTTTTTTTTTTCCATAAAAAAATAAAACTCCAAACTTTTTAGATAACAGTGTTTAGTGTTTTTCTTGAGTTAAGAATATTTTTTAGTTGGTATCTATGTAAGTCAAATTTGGGTGAGTTAACTAGCTACGGTAAGGAAAACTTCTGGATTGGATGTAGTATTGGCAAAAGCACACTCCACCCTATCAAAATCTTCTGATTAAGAAACAGAACCTAGTTGTAGCACTTAATTTTATTGATCTTTCTTATAATGATGGATATTCATACATTCTGATTTGAATTGTCTATCCTTGCAGAATATTATGTCCAAGTAAAACTTACTGCTCAGTATTTGTGGTTGGGTGAACTCTTAAGGCTGATGGCACATGCGGATGTAGGTGGTTGACAGGCAAAAAAAGCATTTTAAACAAAACATGGCATCCTGTTCTGCCTATGCTTGGGGTCATGATTGTAATGCTGTCCTTGATATTCTATAATCAACTTCCAACTGGAGCTCAGAAAAACTTACTGAAAGTCTTGTCTCTGTTAGAAAATAAATTTACCTTGTTAAAAGCATGGTTGTTAAGAGTTGCAATGTTTAATGTTGGTTAATAGTTGTGCAGTTTTTATTTTTTTTGAAAAGAGGCACAATGAAACTATTGACTTTGTTTACTCTGTCACCCTTGATCCCTAGCACTTCTATTCAGATACAAATTCATCAATGTATGCAACATCCTTTGTAATTTAAAATAAAAATTGTGGAGGAAATACCGTCTTGAATCATTGCATGTGTGGAGTGATGGTGAACGGCGTGTGCTCCCTTGAAGTAAATGCCCTCGGTCTCCTGGTATTGTTAGCAACTTTCCTTTGGAAGGGATCGTAGCTAGGTAAGGAAGTAACTTGTTTCCCCCCTGCCCCGGTCAGCCAGCGCTCATACCGGGAGCTGCTGGGTCAGCATGGTGGGACCATCAGGAGAACCTGGACCGCGACCCACCAGGTCCTTTGACTGGCTTTCTGTAATGGCCATGAAAACGGTCTCCGTCTTCAATGCCAACTAGCTTTGTCCAAACCTGGTTTGTCAACACAGTCTGAGGGCAGGAGGGGGAAGACACGGCGCCAGGGGAGGAATTTGTGGAAAAAGCAAAAGGGCCATTGCATTGCCCCCCCTCTCCCCCTTTCGGGGTACGGAAGGCACCTCATGTTGTTCGCCCAGCCTCCTCGCACGGACACCAGCCATCCGCCCTGCTGCTGAGGTTCAAAGACCTTGGTGGCCGGGGCCTGTCCACCCAGAAACCCGGGGAGCTCTGCTGGGGGTAGAGCTGCGCCGCCTCGGGGGCCCGTGCAGCCCTGATGTTATCGTTGCTTCTCCTGGGTGTCACGGTGGGTGCTGCTTTGGGCCCTTTTTTTCGCTCACGAAGGCTGAGGGACTCACCTTAGCCCCTCGTCAGCTAACACCCCCCCTTTTCACGCCTTTACGCAGTGCGCGGAGGAACGCTTCGCTACCCGAAGAACCGTAAAACCCGTAACGCTGGCTGCACCGACGGAAGGCGCTCCGCCTTCTTCAGCCCAGGACCGCCACCGCCGCTTAGCCGTTCGCCACCCGCGGGCCCCCTCAGCCGAGCCCCCGCGGTCGCTCTCCGGCGCGGGCGGCAGGAGGCCGGGGCCGGCGCCTCCCGCCTCTCTCCCGCGGGGGGCGCCCGCGGGCCGGGCGGCGGCGCCTCGGCCTTCCCCTCCCCTCCCAAGATGGCGGCGGCCGGCTGCGTGCCGGTGCGCGTCTGCCACCAAGAGATCGTCAAGTTCGACCTGGAGATCAAGGCGGCCGTGCAGGTACCCCCCCCGCGGGACCCCCCTGACAGGGCTGCGGGGCGGCCGCCGACTCTCGCGGGGAGCCGCCGGGCGGGCCGGCGATGCCCGCCGCGGTCCGCGCTGACCGGGCCGTTGTCTTCCAGGACATCCGGGACTGCCCGGGGCCGCTCAGCGCCCTCACGGAGCTCAACGCCGCCGTGAAGGAGAAGTTCCGCCACCTCCGCGGCCGCATCCAGGTGAGGCTCCCGGGCGGGGGCCGCTCCGGTGACCGGCCTTCGCGCCAGGCCGCAGGGGGCAGCTGGCGTGGGGTGGGGGCGGTGGGGAGCCCCGGCCGCGGGGTGCCAGTTTATGGGGTCGGTCTGCTGTTAATTCACTCCCCGGCCGGGGCTGGGGGCCGCGAGTTGCAGGTGGCAGCAGTTGTTGATCAGCTTTTTCGTGTTTCCGCTTTCTGCCGAAGGAGCTCGAACAGATGGCGAAGGAGCAAGATAAAGAGTCGGAGAAGCAGGCCTTGCTGCGAGAGGTGGAAAACCATAAGAAACAAATGCTCAGGTGGGTTGGGCAGCCGGCGCTGCTTACAGGTCCCCCGTAACCAGAGATAATCTGACTTCTGTACACCATCTTTCGGATCCCGTTTTGCAAATGCGGTCGCTGACATGATGCTGTTTCGCCCGAGGCAAAGAGAGGATCAGGGATGGAAAGGGCAGGACTCCCTTCTCCTTGGCTCCCTCCTGGCCTGACTCCTTAACCACGGTCTGTCCCTTTGAGCAGTTGAGCGTCTAAGTAGGTGGCTGGAGAGTCTGCCATTTGACAGCTGGCACAGTTCTCTTCTTCCCTTGCTCCACAAACAATACATTTAGGAGAAGAAATGAAAGGACGGTATATTGTTATTCTATGGTGTAATATAAAGAAAGTCCATGCATGTGTTTGGGGTGCTCAGTTACAGTGGTGATTGCTTTGTGAAAATTGTTTTTGCTTGCAAGGTGTTACCGTCACGTTACAACATTGTACTCTTGTGATTTCAGCAATCAGGCAGCTTGGAGAAAGGCAAATCTAGCTTGCAAAATTGCTATCGACAACTCTGAGAAAGATCAACTGCTGCAGGGAAGAGACTCCTTAAGACAAAGGTATTACACCGTCCCACTGTATGATCTGAGATTTAAACAGTATGCTATATTCACTAGTTTTAAATGGAAGTGATGTAATGTTTTGAAATTACTTAATTGTATGTGGAACATAACTTTTCTTTTATGAGTGCATTTACCTTTTGTGGTGATATAAACTGTTAAGGATTGTGATAATTTCAGGTTTTCTTGGCGTTGGCATATCTAAGTGGAAAAGGGGCTAAGTTAGCCTTCATACTTTTTCTGACTGTCTTTTACATTGATTGCAGTCAGGCTTATAAACAAGTAATGGATCATTATGCAAGCTGTTTTCACATGCAAAACTGGATGTAATCTTATGTAATTTCTGTATTGAAAAGTTGGCGTATTTAGTGTCATGAAGCAACAAATGGGATACTCAGGATAATAAAGTGGTAGTTTGTATCAGTACTTTCATATCAGCTCATGGAAGTTGTACAGTCATGGATGAATAAGTGGTGAAATATGGGCCCCTGTGATATTCTGAGCCACTAGCAGTTGTTTAGGCTCATTACTTTAATATTTTGTGATTTTTTTTTTTCTTGTTTAGCGAAGATAATCTGAATTTCTCATGCAGTAGAAACTAGTTGTGTCTTTCATACATCGGCAGAGATGTTTGGTGCCGAGCTCTATACTAAGGTCCCTGGCAGCAGCATGTTCCCCACAGTACCCAAAGACATAATTTTATCCCTTCCTGCTTTACTTTTTCCCTTTCTTTTTCAGGAAGACTACAAAGGAAAGTCTGGCAGAGAGTGCAAGTAACATCACAGAGAGTCTGATGGGCATTAGCAGGATGATGTCGCAGCAAGTACAGCAGAGTGAGGAGACCGTGCAAACCCTAGGTACAGATGTTATTTGGGGGTTTGGGTATGGATTGGATGATTGAAGCACCTTTCGCCAGTTCTGTTAGGATGGGTAGAGGCAAACTGACGTGGTGTGAAGCATAGTGGAAACCTGCTTTGCTGTAGGAGACCATACTATGATGCTAATTAAAGGACCGTCCAGCAGAACTCCTCTAACGGTTGGACATAAAGAGCAAATAATAATGTACATTGCGTGGAGCTGTTCGTTGGAGTTTCTGTTTCATGATTATGAAAACAAAAAGGGGGCAGGATGAGGAGCTTTTCTTTTAGTTTCACATAAAAGCAATTGTAAAAGCAATGTGAGCTCACACGGTGCTAAGAGTGTGTTTGGCGTTATTCTGTGCTACTGTCCTGGCATGCGTTTGGTAATAGCAGAGAAAATAAAAGCGTAGGTACAAGTCCATACACAGAGAAAACTTAGTATGGCTGGAAGACTGTTTTCACCCAGTCTCCAGCTGGGATGACTAAGAGACAAGGAGATCAAGTGACTTGAACCCAAGGTCACTTGCTCTGTCAGCAGCGCATCAGGGACTGTGAAACCAAGATTTCACCCAGTTCTTTGGCTTAGACTCCTAAGACAATAAATCAAGTGACCTGTCAGAACTGGTGATTCATGAAGCATTTAGAAGTTGGATCTGTGTTGCCTGGGCCTCTTACTAGCTGTACTTTTGGGCAGAAGAGAGAACAGTTTAAAGACAAGGATAAATAACACAACTTTTGCCCTCCTTGTTTTCTGCCCCCATCTGAGGATGGCAGCTGGGCACGGTTTGTTCATGCAAAAGTAGCATGTTTCTTGTCCCATTAAAAAGACAGTTTGGCAGACACTTTTTCGCCCTGTTTCTGACTGGACAGCACTTGGAGTTCATCAAGGGAAAAACTATCAAAGGTCATTTACAAAACCCAGCTGCAAATTCTGCATCAGTAGTTAGAATTTCCTTTTTCCTGAGCAAGTCCTTTCCTAGTGTGCAGTGAATATATGCAGCTGTGAAGCAGGGAAACTCTGCTTTGTCATTAGTGATGGGAAACAAGTTTTCTATTTTCACTTGGATGAAAATGCCTCTTTAAGATGGGACGTAATGGTTTGCAAAATACTACAGGCGTATTTCTACTATGCTTGTTTTTGTGAACTGGAAAACATGCTTGGAGCTTGACCTTTCTTTAATCAATTAGTTCAGTATAGAGCAATATACCAGCATTCACTGTTGTACAGGGTATGCATTCTGTAATATGAGGAAAAGGGAACTCCTGGGCTTTTGCTTTCATTTAGTGAAAGGAGGAAGACTGAGGAGTTTGGGGCATTTGTTTGCTTGCTTGCTTGTTTGTTTTCTCACAGGGAAGGAGAAGTTGAAAGGGACAGATGTTCCATCTTGCTGTTTTGGTGTACTCTCAAATTCTGTCTTTAGTTGAGACCAATCAACACATTTTTCCTCTAGTTAATTTTCTCTTTTTTTTATTAGGAAAAAAAAACCCAAACCAATTATGTTTGTCAAAAATAACTATTAAAAACTGTTTAAATTGTTTGAGCTGAATGATTAAGGATCTCTTACTGCTGCATGCTGCTTTTTCACTTTCTGCAACCCCATGTGAATCCCACTGATGTACTGCTCTGGCTTGGAGGAACAGTTTCAGTTGTGCAATTAATGTATTCAAATATTGACCTGTCCTGCTGCTGCTAGAACTGATGCTGATAGTGATGGTGACTTCTCTCTCTTAAATTAGTGGTTCTAGCACCATTCTTATTTCACTCTGCTTCCAGCGAGCTCTCAGGTAGCACTGACTTTGTTCATAAAAAATAGGAACTAGATTTTATCTGGTAACCTAGAAATTAAAAATTTAGGAACAGGACGTAGAGCCTTTAAGCCATTTAGTACTCTTATTTTGCTTTGCATTTTTCTTTAGCACATCAGGACTGCTGAGTTGTGAAAGCTTCTGCAAGAACACAGTCTGCCTTTGTCTTACCCATAAGTCAGTCTGACCCAGAAGGGTCTCACGGGCACTATCTGTATTGCCAAATATTGCATGCTTATATCCTTTGTCATGTATTTTTGAAGTGCAACCAGCTGATTTTTTTTTTTTCCCCCTTAATTTCAGCCAATTCTTCACGAACCATCCTGGAAGCAAATGAAGAATTTAAGTCCATGTCTGGGACAATTCAGTTGGGGCGAAAGCTAATAACAAAGTACAATCGCAGGGAACTGACGGACAAGCTGCTAATCTTTCTCGCCCTTGCCTTATTCCTGGCCACAGTGCTCTATATTTTGAAAAAAAGACTCTTTCCATTTTTGTAAAATTCCAAAGCTAAACTGAACTATTACAAAAGATCAGAAAGAGATGGCATAATAGGGCTTTTAAATAAAATAATAAAGGGATATTGCAATAGCTGAAAGAGCGTTAGAGCAGGCATGACTTCATACTGTCCCCACAGAGCATGCGACCTGCCTAAGAAGAGCTTAAATGAGCACAAGTCAGGAAGAATCAGGTAGATCAAGGTGTGGAAAGAAGAAACACCAATTTGCCTGTAGGTTTGGGGAACCAGACAAACACTTGAGGAACTAGGCACCCAAAGGTGCCAGTCTTAGCTTTCAACCTCTCTTCATTTTGCCTTGAAGTTAAGCTGTGTCCTTGGCTTGGACTGGAAGCTGCTTTGACATCTGTGTTTAAGGTGCTGAGAGTAAGAGGAAGGATGGAAGAGAGAAACTTGCATACATTCCGTTAATAAACTATTTATTGTATCCATGTAAACTGAGTTTTGTTTAAAAACAAAGTCAAATGGATTGAAAGAGCCTGAATAACTTCCAGTGTAAAAATTCTGCTTAATACTTAACAGCAGTGGTTGTTTATGAATTGTTTTTTCTGGGAGCATAGCACACATGCAGTCTGGCTCTATTCCTCTGGCCTTGGGAGGGCTCTGACGAAAGCAAAAATGGGAGCCCCATTTGTTACTATTAATTCACACAGTAGATTTGAGAATTACATTGCCAATCTGTTGAACTCGAAAGCCGTTTTGCTCCTTTTCTTTATAAAATTCCACTTAATACTTCATATTTGCAAAATACTGCCAAGTTGTACGTTTGAAAGTTTTTCTTGCTCGTACGGTTGATCTTCTCTCAGTTAGTAAAATCTTTTACAATTATTACTTTCCCTATCTCTTGTGCTTTAGTAATGGTAGTTGATTTGCTTTAATAACATAAATGCCAACCTGCCACACTCCATGTAGTGCCTTGAAGTACCAAAAACTGTACTGCAGTGTTCTTAAAACTGATGTTGCCTTCCCTTCTGGAGATTGTTTCATTGCTTCTTCAGAGCTGACTGGTGAAGTTGATGTTCTGTTTAGGAAACTCTCACAGAATGGTTAAATGCTGCCTTAATTTAGTGGTTAGAAGTAAACTTTTTAAAAGGCAGTGCTACATATATCCTAAGAAATACGATGTCAAGCAAATAGCAGTATATAAGTTTATGTGAAATTTGAGGCTAGGTTACCTTTGTAGTTTGTTCTCGATAGTAGGTTGTAGTTTAACCCCAGCCAGCAACTAAGCAGCATGCAGCTGCTTGCTCACACACACCCTGCCGTGGGATGTGGGAGAGAATCAAAAAAAAGTAAAAGTTGTGGGCTGAGATAAAGACAGTTCAATAGGACAGAAGGGAAGAAAATAGTAATAATTATGATGATAATAATAATAGAATTACAATAATAATAGAAGAATTGGAATATACAAAACAAGTGATGCATAATGCAATTGGTCACCACTTGCTGACCGATGCCCAGTTAGTTCCCGAGCAGCAATCTGTCCCCCTCCAGGCCAGGTCCCCCCAGTTTATATACTGGGCATGACGTCACATGGTATGGAATATCCCTTTGGCCTGTTTGGGTCAGCAGTCTTGGCTGTGTCCCCTCCCAACTTCTTGTGCCCCTCCAGCCTTCTTGCTGGCTGGGCATGAGAAGCTGAAGGAAAAATCCTTGACTTAGTCTAAACGCTACTTAGCAACAACTGAAAACATCGGTGTGTTATCAACATTCTTCTCATACTGAATCCAAAACATAACACTATACCAGCTACTAGGAAGAAAATTAACTCTGTCCTAGCTGAAACCAGGACACACGTTTAGAGAGAAGAGGTGACCAGTTGATTATCTTGTCATTGTAATATTCATTTACTAGATCGTACCAATAGTCACAGTTTACCCTTTTTTGGCAGCTGCCACAAGCTTGGTTAAAGACGGAAGTGGCAGTAGGTTGTAGTATTCCAAACCAGAGTATGGGACAGCTGAAGTGGTGATTGCGTGGCTACGTGCATAAACGAGAAAAGTTGGAATTTGTAATTGAGTTTCAAAATCAAGGGCTCTGCCTGAAGAGTTGATACCTGAGCCTTTCTTCCTGGGGTAGTAACAAGGGATTTGGAAATCTCTGCACTAGGATGGGTACATCCCGCAGAGGGCACTACTGCATGGGAGTGGGGAGCGTTTTCTTGCCCTGGAAGTCCTGTAGTATGCAGACTAGACAGAATGGATGTGGCTTTTTCTGTATGGTTTATTCATCGTATTTCAGTGCAGCCCTCCTAATAGCCTTCCCTGAGATACAGAATTAAACAAAGATTGAAATAAATTGACAATGTGCATGTTCTGGTTTTGAATAAGAGAGAAATTACTCGGCTTAAAAAAGATATGTTGCACAAAGTCAACGCTTGTATGCTTTTTAATAATAATAAAAGCCTTGCTTTGGAAGAAGTCTTCCGATGAGCAGGCTGCTAACCAAGGAGAGCATTGGGTAGTCTGGAAGTTGGGGCCACAACGGAGCAAGTTTCATCCATCCCAGTGATACTGGCTGTTGCATTTCACACATAGCATCTCTAGCGTCAGGCTCCTGCCCTCTCTGGAGCCCGCTCGTCCCTGTGCCCCCTGCACAGATGTGTGCAAAGGGTGATAAAAATGTGTCCACCTGTCCCCCAGTCTTGGAAAGTATAGCTTTAAATATGAATAATATTTAAGATGTGAAGATTATTTAGATTATAAATACATTTAAAATTAATTGCTGTGCAGCAGTTCCTATTTTCCAAAGCAGCAGTGCAGTGACGTTTTATGCAACTTCAGAACAGTCAATAAAATTCTCTCTTTATGGACTACTTACTGCTCCTGGGACAGATGTAGCAATGTGGTTTTTATTTTTTTCAGCCGGCTTGAAAACAGTCTCATCTTTCTGAAACATGGTACCTGCAGGTGGTCAAACGCTAGCTGCCTCAGTATTTCCTCCCTCATGTGGATGCAATATAAAAATAGGTTGTTGCTGATCTCTGAGATATGGGGACACTAAGCAGAGGGGAGAGCTCTGCTGTAAGCAGTGATGCAGCGCGACTGTCTGCAGGAAGTTTCGCTGGGTTTATCTTTGCGACGTGGTCCCGTCAGAATGTAGATCAACCTTAAAAAAACCAGCAGCTTTCTCACAGTGCTGACAATTTCAGTAAAGTTCATTTTAAAGGGGTAATCTTTTGGATGGGGATTGTAATGTAGCAGTTTGGGGGGGAAATAAAAGGTCTGTTGCTGAATGGCTTGGTTTTTGCTCTGTTCTCATCTTGTTACTGAAATTTTAGCTTTCAGACCTTGACCTGCTGGAACACTCTGAGGGCAAAAAATAACTTTTAAGGACCTTCCTTATGACATTTGCTTTCTGTTGCATCTGGATTTCGTTAAAAAAAATAATCTAGTTCTTTTGTAAACATACCTGCCTGCTCTGTATAAACTGACTGTCAATTTACAGTCCTTGGAGACAAGGGAAATAAGTGAAAAAAGATCAAGGACAACTGGACCTTTTGGGAGAGGGGAAGAGTAGAAATCCTCCCTGGGATGCAACGGGTCGATCTGCAGCACTTGGTACTTGAACCGTTTCCTTCCATAGGCAGCGAGAAAGCATCGACGCTCCTGATGGGCCACAGACCTGAAAAGAAATGATCAGTAGAGACAGCGAGATAAATGTTCTTTCCTCTTTAGGGTAAGAAGGGTGATTTGGTGAAGCACCATCTCTAACACGTGGGGCCAACCACCCCAAGTGGTGCCTCAGTAGACACCCTGGCTTCGTGGTCGGGTGCTGGAGCAGAGCCAGAGCTGGTGGTAGCTGCCTTGGATCCCTCCTGGGCACGGTGGGATGCCTCAATCAGCCCATATGGCCTGCAGCTGGGGATAGCTGAGTGGGTGTGCTCAAACATCATCCCTCCGGGCTGTAACATGGTGTCTGGCTTGTTCCTCGCCTGCAGACCTTGTTCCCGGCTTGAAGGTAGGTCTCTATATCTGACCTTTTGAATACGTGAGTGGGAGCAGTACTGTGGTTGTGCCTGGCTTTTTGTTGTCTGATGCTCATGTTGTTTATCCAGGGATTGTGGAAAGTTAGGCCTTTGCAGTTCTTCTGTGTCTATGGGGGGATTTATATTTGCATCTTCTGCCTTTTGGGCAGCCCGCTGGTCTCCGTGGCCACCTCTGAATACGAAGGTGGGGTTTGAATCACGCAGGATGGTGTGTCTCAGGGTCTTGCTTTTGCTGCATGCCCAAGGTTGTGTTGTTGAAGGGTAAAAACTGGCATCACACCAACTCATTTCAAAGGGAGCAGTGTTTTCTTAGGTGCTTCACCCTTCATGTTTGCCCTGATGAGTGCAGCAGACTCATCTGGGATGGTGAGAAGAGGATGGTCTCTGCTTCTTCTGCACTTCTGGGCTCCGGCATGAGTTGAGGGCCAAGGGCTAGAGCCCTCCTGAGACCAGGAGCTCCAGGACTGCAGAAGCAGAAGGTGTTTGTGGAGCTTTAGAGGAAGAAAGAAAGAGGGCTCTGGAGAAGTGCTCAGGGCTGTGCCAGAGGGTTCATACACAAGTAAAAGCAAACAGGAGTGCTCCTGTTGCTACCTGGACCGTTCCTCCCCTTGAGGCAGCAGGTATCAGATGTGGTTGCTGCAAGCTGATAGTGGGATTCGCTGTAGTAAAACAGTTGCAGTGAAAATCTTTTTACTTCAAAGAATAACACTCCTTTAAAACAAGGAGTGAGGAACTACTATGAGCTTAAAAAGGGCCTGAAATCTCCTTGCCCTGGAGTTCAGAGGCTGAGACAGGCAGCTGGTACCAATCAAGCAGCTGTGGGTTAATGAACTCCTGCTCATCAGCTGAGTGCTGGTTAACTACTTGTGTCCTCCTGGCAAAGGGGACTGAAGCCATTTAAAGGACTAGGGGTGTTTTGCTGTGCAGCTGGAGCCACTTAGGGATGAGGATGGGGCAGTTCTGATGCCTCAGTGGATTTAGAGGTTTAGAGCTTGCTGGTTTGTGAGAGTCCCTGTCAGGTCCTGCCTGGGGAGTCCTACCTACTGTGATCGGTTTGCTTTTTCTGAACACCTGTGGAAAAGGGGAAAATGCCTGGAAGGCACCTCCGTGTGTCAGGAGCCAGGCAGCGCTGTCGGGTATTTAGCTGTTTTGCCAGCCCATGGTTAGCGGGCTGTGGATGCAGATGTGATCCTGGTCTCCGTTCCTATGTGGCCATGGTGGAAAGCCTGTGGGCAGGAGCAGGCGCCTGCTGAGTACCTGTGTTGCTGGAGCTGGGGTCGTGGGCATCTCCCCAGAACATCCCTGAAGCATGGAGCTTGAAGGTCACTTCCTAAGCATTTAGTTAGATGTATGTTGTCAAGGAAAGTCACCTTTTAGTGTTTGCAATAAAACACAGACCTGAGGGAAGGAATTGGAAATAGTTTTAACATATGGCGTAACTGTGTTGAAAAAAAATGATTTGATTTGACTTAATTATTTTGTTATTGATTATAGTGTCAGCAAATACAGAAAGATTACAGGATAAGTCTCTGTGGGAAAATAAATGAAAAGTGTAATATTTGCACCCCCACCCCCCCGTAAGAATTGAGGGGAAATTAAGTCTGTATTTGAAGTTCTGCTTTTGAAATGCTTTCCACATAACTGGCTTTACCAAAATGGAAGGGTGAATTCATAGCTTGGAAGTTTCTAAAAATGTCTCTGCCAAATGTGTGCGGCTGCTATCACATGCCAAGTGGTCCAGAGCAAGCCAGGCAAGTCAGGCTGGAATCTTTGGGGACTGAGAATATCCAGGGGGCATGTGCATACTTGTCTGCAAATATGTGGGGCTTTTCTTCTGGGGGGGGTGGGGGTAGAAATCAGATTACTGTTGCCTTGCCTTGCCTTCCTATTTGTAATGGTGTGTTTCCACCAGAAAAGAAATCTTAAGCAAGTATTTTGGCAAGATGTGGTGTCTGTATATTGATGCGAAGTGCACCAAGCTCTTCACGTAATTGGTGCTTGAGTGCTTGCTGTGTTTCTGTCCCTTAAAGGTGAGATAAGTGTTCTCCAAATAGGCAGCAGGTGCTGTGTACCACAACCAAACGCACTCAGTGATGCCAGAGCAGAGTGGCAGCCGCAGTATGGACCAGTCCTGATGCTCTGTGGTATAAATGCCAGGTATCCCCCAGTGACTTTTTTCTAATTGCTGAAAGATTGATGCAGTTCTTTCTCTGAGGGTAGCTGGTGAGAACAGGAACCTTGCTTCAAAACTTAGCCCTTTTAGTAGGGCTGGAAGTTTTGTCTGCTGTTGTTCAGTTTCCCTGGTTATCCATGTTTCTCAGTGTCACACACCAGTTGAGGTTGGCAGGGACCTCTGGAAGTCATCTGGTCCAAGCCCCTGCTCAGGCAGGGCCACTTAGAGCTGTTGCCCAGGGCTGTCCAGATGGCTTTTGAGTATCTCCAAGGATGGAGACTCCACAACCTCCCTGGGCAGCCTGCTCCAGTGCTCAGTCACCCTCACAGTAAAAACATGTTTCCTGATGTTCAGAGGGAACGTACTGTGTTTCAGTTTGTGTCCATTGCCTCTGGTCCTGTCACGGGGCACCACTGGGAAGAGCCTGGCTCCCTCCTCTGTGCGCCTTCCCTTCGGGTATTTCTAGAGATGGCTAAGATCCTCTTCCCCTTGATAAGAAGCCTTCTCTTCTCTGGGCTGAACAGCCTCAGCTCTCTTGGCCCCCATTCAGTCCTTATTTGTACTTTTAAGTATGGTACTTTTACATTAGTTGAGAAACTATTTCAACTTAAAAGTGGAAAGAGCTTGTATTCATACTTTAAATTTTAGTCCAGTGTTTTGGTTCTCTCTTCCAGTGCATCAGTTGATGATGTAATTGAATATTTCTCAATCATGTACATCTTCAGGTATGCTTGTTAGGGAATAATGGGATCAGTTGATGATGATGTAATCTTTCCAAGATTTGGTGGCTGCAGGATTTGTCAGTTATCTATAAAGAAACAAGAAGGTTAATTGAACCTAAAAAGTTTGCAGGTGGAGAAGTCAGATTTCTCATCTTTCTCTGTGTACTGCATTGCTTAAAGCTTGGTAGGGGAAAAAAAAACCAAAATGCCAGCACTTTCTGAAAACAAATCTCAAATCACATCATTTAAATTCATGTTGTGTAAGTAGTATAACTAGCTACTGTGGTATCTGGAGCAGTATCATCTTTATCTTTCCAGTTGCCCAGTGTACTGTGAATGTCCATGCTCACATCAAATATTCACTGAATAAACACTTCCCAAGCTGCCAGTCAAGCAGGGATGACCCATTCCTGAAAACTGATGTTCTCCTGATTGCAGGCTGCGCTGGGATCTTTGACTCCATGGACTAATTGCAACTGGGAGTCACATAACCAGTTATTATTCCATCTGCTATCTCTGCATCTGTCCCATTGTGCCGTTGGGTTTTCAGCTGTATAAAATGCATCCAGGGCTCTTGCATCATCCTACCACTATCTAAAGCTGTTTGTGGACTGGCTTAATGTGGGTGTCTGTCCGTGTAGCTGACTGTGGACTTGTCCAGGCTGAGACTGTTACACTGAATAAACTAAATATTATTATCTGCTTGCTTATATCAAATGGTACAAACAGGGTCTGGGCTGCTCTGTGCAACAAGGCAAATGACAGTGCCACTGAGCTGAGAATTTAGTTTTCTCACAGTCTTCCATTGCATGTTCCTGTGCCAGTTTCGTCGACTGATGCATCAAGAGAGGTGCTCTGGATGTGCTGGTGCTCTGTAACTCTGCCTTTAAGATCTGATCCTCTTCCACATGAAGAGACAACTACAGCCTGAGGAAGGGACTGGGAATCTTTATTGACTTAATTGGGTTTAGGGCCTGGCCTTTCATGTGGTGTACACTGAGTTCTCCATTCAAGTTAGTAGAGACACGGCACGTGTGGTTAATATTAAAGTCTTTTACTGTCTGTAATTGTTCACACTTCTGCACAGTCACTGGGAAACGTTACCTTGTTGTGTCCATGTGTCTCCATGTAAGTGGACTTGGTTAAGGGCAGTGAAGCCAGCACTGATTTCCCAGACTAAAGTCCCTTCTCTGTGCTTTGGGCTGGGGCTGCTGGTCCTACTAGCATGAGCAATATGGGGAATAAACTCCCAGCTTCTGGCACCATGTGATCACGAAAAGTATCAAATCCTACACAAGCAGATATATGGTCTTCACAGTAGCAAGCAAACACGTTAAATGTGAACCCTATGGAATTCTTCGTAGAAAAAGCAGCTTTTAATTTTATTTGTCTCTGGTTTGGGCTGTGCTTTTAATGTCATGATTTTAAGCCAATCATGTAAGTGTTGAGCACCTAAATCATAACCTTGGAGCGTTAGCAATTTGCCAATTTCTCTTTGCCTGGCTACATCCTCACCCACTGGCTATTCCCACTTGCTCCATGTGAGCAGGAAGGGCCCGGCCTGGCGTTGAGGAAAACGGCACAGTTCCAGCATGGACCTTGGGTACTACTGTAAAGCAAGAGCTGCGGTAATCGTGGCTGTGCATCTGCCTCAGGGTGATGTCTTGGGTGCCAAAATGCTGGATGATCGTGATGCTCATGCAGCCATGCAAAGTCATTAAAAATAACTTGGTAAGAGTTGTGAGAAGCAAATCTGGTGAAGGTCTCTCCCTGGGGTGCTGTGACATCTCGACATACCTTAGACCGCCGCAGTCTCTCGCTTCCACTTGGGCTTCCTTTTATTTTTAACCTCACAACGTGAGACTGATCAGATGTTATCGCTCCTGACCCTTGTCTCCCGCTGCAACATCAGAGCTGACTGGCGTATCCCACTTATCTCCTGCTTTTAGAGGCTGCCAGGCAGGGTCGCAGGCTGCGCCGCGGCGCTGCGGAGCGCTTTGCCCTGCAGTTGGTGTCGGTGGCTGCATGAAAGGAAAATGCCACTCGGCTGCTCCGAGCCTGGCCTGGTGATAATGCTGCGTGCGTCCCTCTGGTCCTGCGATAAGCGCCCAAAGGGCAGGCAGGGAGAACGTCTCCTCAGGGATCAGCACACACCAGGCCCTATAGATAGAACCACATATATATAGAACAACATGAAAGCTTTTTGCTTTCTTCTTTTCAACAGCGTGATGGCGAAGTATCCCATCCAGGGACGCTTTCGGACCTGACCCCTCCAGGGGTCTGGTCTCATTGTACCCCCAAGTTCTTCAGTTTGCATCATCCCAACAGGAACGGAGATTTGAAACCAAAACCTACACGGGCTGCAAAGCGTTATTTCGTAGTCCTGATAAATGCACAAAGACCGGAGAGGGGTGGGTCAGTTTCCCTTTATCTTCAAAATGGACAGCGGGACAAAATTTTTCTGTTTGGGTTATTGGCTTTTCATAGGTGTCACCCAAGTACCGAACAGCTATTGCTGCTGCTGATGGGAGATACTCTGTCCATGGCATCTAGGTGCTGACATTATGGCTAGCTAGTCCAAAACAAAGATAAGATTTTTCTATATGGAGTAAGTCTATTGATCCAGTGGCCTCCTGTCCCGTGTCTGATATTAGCAAATACTTTGTTTCCAAGAGAAGCAAGCCTTCCCCTGTTCTGCATATCCTTATATATTGCGTGTATATATATAAAAATGATCTATTGTACGTATATAAATGGTGTGTATTTTGGATTAAACAATGAAGGATTCCTTTCTGAGCCGTGTTCTTAAAAGCATGCTGCTTTTGCTTCTTTTCATTTGGATATAAAATTGCAAATGCTGCTAAGGATCATAATGTTATTCCAATTTGTTTAAATGTCAGAGATGATATTTGAAAATAGCTGAAGCAAAAATGCAAATAGCTTAATGCCAGTGACTCCCAGCTTTCACTGACTGGTTTGTGCCAGTAATCTGTCTGCTTATTCAAAGCCAACCAGCCAAAAGAAAGGGGAGAAAAAAAAGAAAAGAAAAGAAAAAGAAAAAACCCACAATTCTCTTTATCTTCAGATTTGCTTAAAATAGTTTTGTCTTTGCACCAGTATCTTTCGTAATTGCAGACTTTGACCCAAACTTAGTTCCTGATCTTTCACAGACTTAATGGTAAATAACTTTGTAGACAATAGGGTAATAGTCATGCTGAAAGACAGCAAGTGGGAATTTACATTCTCATTACTGCAAGTTAATTAATTTCCACAAAGATGTGGGTGGATGTTTAGGTTTGCAGATTTCAACAAGAGCTTCTTCTGGTCTTACCATCTTGTCAAAAAGGCGTTATATTATGTGTCCGTTAGAGGATTCCAGAAAAGATAGCAAGCTTTGGGAGAGAAATTGCCAGTTAGGAAAGCATAATGCCTGGAACAACAAGCAGTAAATATAGACTACTCCTCTCCAAAAGAAAAAACTTTTATGTACAGTACTAAACTTTAGATGAAGTCTTTGCTTCTGCCTCTGCAAGGGGGGAGTGGCAGGCAAGCTATTTTTGTGGATTAAAGCCAAAAGATATTAGCAGTCCTTTCTGCACTCGCCCACAATGCCTAAGGCACTGGATTTAGTAGTAATAACCATACATGTATTGTTAATTAACATATATGAATCTTATTCCTGTGAGGTACCTTGTCCGTGACCCCGTGGGAGAAAAAGTTTCCCCGGGTGAACAGAGCCGCGGGGTCCCTCGTACGGTCCAGGCACAGCTCAGAGGCACCGCGGCTTCTCCAGAAACGTGTTCATCAGCCCCAGACGCTGCTGGTGACAAATGACATTTTCTTTGCCTTTGTACACTAGGGCGTAAGATGTGACGTTTACATTCAAGATCAATTATTTTTAACTGAAGAATGATAGCCCTGCGTCTAAATTATCTCAGGGCTTAATTCACATCAGTTAAACCTTTTCAAAGGCTTATTAAAATTCCTTAAGTGTGTCCGACTTATCAGCAGTTGAGTGTCAATGGCATTATACAAATGTTGCTATTGGAAATAACTGTTAAGTATTGTTTGACTATATTATTCTCGTATATATATATTACGCCTGTGACTATTAATACTACTTAGTACTTACATGACTCCTTTCATCTGGCGATCATAAGGCATTGCCCAGGGAAGCAAGTACCGTTCTTCCCCTTCTAAATATGGGAAAACTGTCGCATCCAGCCACCGTGTCTCATACTTGGGTTTAACATCTTCCACTGAATCCTGCCAGGCTTGGCTTTTGGTCTGCCCTGTCAGTTTTTAACAGGACTTCATTTATTTGTGCTGCTGTAGCACCTAAACCTTGCACCCTGGCACTTGGGCAGTGCTGTCTTCTGTGTAGGCAGAGGGCAGCGGTGATGCTGAAAAATGGATAGATTGATCTATAGATCAGTATAGACTGATAGATGTGAGGCAGGGAGGAGGTGATACTGGGCTGTGCGGAAGACAGTGGCAGCGGTTGCTGAACTGTTGCGGATCAAAGGAAAGGTTGAGAGGAGCGAGGAAGGGGTTTTGGAGGGGAGAGGGCTCTGTGGCTCTTCCTGATGAGTGTCCTCATGCTGGCAGGAAATCTGGGAAAATCTGATCACAGAGTCTGGAAGTAACATCTTGATGCTGTGGGAGAGGATGAAAAGGGGAGGGACAGCCCCTGAAGGGCCGTGAATGCCACTAGCTCCATGTTCCTGTGCTATTCCCCGGCAATGGTGAGGGAGGAAAAATCCTGGTTGTGGAATAAAGGTGTTGCCTGTCCTGGCATCCGATACAGCTCTGGGAAGTTGGGACGGGGTTGTGGATGTGCAAGTGTGTATGAATATCCAGTCAGAAACGCTTGGGATTAGTTCGCAAGTGTTCTTACACATTTTCCCCCCCCCCCTTTTTTTTTTTTTTTTTCCCCCTGCAGTGTAAATAAGTAGTTCCTACCCATCCCAGGCAGTGGTGGGGGTTTAGGTTTTAAACACACTTGGATTTACTTCCAAGTAAGGTTCTGTATGGAGAATGCATTTTGACAAACTCATCGTTTATTCCAGAAACCACTAGGTAGCACTGTGAAATAAAGTTCTGCCGAGCCCCACACTGTTTCACCACTTCCCTACCCAGCTGGCCTCAGCAGAACCAAGACAATGCAAATTCTGGCATGTTTGGGCTCAATGTGGGTAAAGGTAGCAAGGGTAGTTTTAAAACTTTCTTCAGTATTGGGTCCACAGTCACGCGTGGGAGAAACCAGCCATGATGCAAATGTCACTATATATGCTTTTTAGATGTTTGGGGCACTATTCGGCAAAATACTCCAGCGTGCACCTACCCTAGGTGCGTGAGCTGCCTGCTTGTGCTGATGAAGCAGACCAGAGGCTCACACAGATGAAAGCCCCAGTTTGGAAGCAGAAATACGTGTTATGTTTTATTCTGCTTATAAGTGGCTGTTAACACCAAAACTCTGCAAAACAGATGCTGCAGACATTTCTAAAATTAATCTCTGTGCTTTGATGGCGACAGCTGCATGTGATAGCAGAGATGTATTGTACTCAGATTTATTGCACATTATTCTCATAATAAGCATTTTGCTCTCGTAAAGTCTCTTTATTGGAATATAATTTTCTAACTTTTATAGAGAAATTATGAACAGAGTTCAATGTATTAATTTTCAGTTTGATACTCAATTATTTTCAGTTAAACTCCGAGTTTCTTCTGTCTCAACAGCATTTATTAATTCCTATGAGATCCATTATACTTCTAATTTTCATTGGAATACACCACAAAGGAAAATGCATTGTCTTGATTTAATATGTTAAGTGTTATTCTTCCAAAGGAATGGAGTCAGGTAAAAATGGCATTTTGGTTATTAACTTGTTTTTATTAAAGTTACTTTAGTTAGATCAGAGAAATGCTTTGGATTATTAATCCCAAAATTACTCTAAAAATAATATTGGCAAGTCATCTATTTTAACTTTTGAGCTTCACCAAGTTAGTAAGTTACCATTCTGCATTTTGCTTAACTCGACTCCATATAGTCAACTGTATAACAGCATAACTGTAGAGCAGCTCATGCACATTTATATTTAAATACCCAGCAGCTAACTGTAACGTGTGTGACTGTAACAGCACCATATCACTGCTTTTTAAAATTAGACCTTGCTCTGGCTGCTGCAGGGAGAGGAGACACGATAAAGGGATTGAGCATCACGCTCTGCAATAACTGCTGGGCTTAAACGCTCGAGTTACAGAAACCCTGAGCCACCACCGCCGCCGGAAAGGTCCGCGTGGTCCCTGGCTTCAGGGATTACGGTGTGCACGCTGGTCATCGTCAAACGCTCTGGAGACCTTCAGCAGCAGCATTAGCTGAGGAGCTGGAAATTAGGACAAGGAGATTCTTTTTACAATTCTGCTATGGCTGTACCTAACGTAATGGTTTTTCTATCTGCAAAATCAGGCAGTTGGACCAGATGATCGTTGTAGGTCCCTTCCAACTGAGCTATTCTATTCTAAAATAATTATGTTCACAAAAGCATTTTCTGAGTTGGGTATAATTCACAACTGTCAGGGGAATATATGGAAAGTGCCGACCAAAAAGGGCAAAGTGTTTGTACTAAAGGCTGTCTCTCATCTTGCACAAGCCAAAGACACCCCAATTTAAGCTGAAATAAACGTCCTTATTTTGCCCTGACAAGGGCCTAAATTGCTTGATGTTTTCACCTTTTTATGGGTTTGGCCACCCTGGCTTACAGCAAAATAACATTGTGGCATCACCTGTTGCTCTAACCGTGTCTGTTAACGCTTGCTGGGCGGTTGCTTTACCTTATCTGGTTACTTCTGCAACATCTGCAAGCAAGTTATGTGGTATTTTCATCCCCCTGAGGATTTATGGTGACCTCTTGGGGACCTTAATCATTGGATCAATACGCTTCTGGCACCTGTAGATCAACATAAACTTGACCCTTGGTCTTGACAAATCTATCACCACAATGCCCTTTTTTTTAAAGCATCCCCATCACGAGGAGTGGAGGGGGTTTGGGCTGGACGGAAACAGTGATGGTGGCAGGGCAGAGCCCCGTCCGTCTCAAGGTCAGAAGTCAAAATGATAAAGGAAGCGCCCGCCTGCGGTACCTGGGCGGAGCGCTGGGATAATGGGGCAGTGGCTCAGGGAAAGGTCCCTCCAGGCTTTTGGGGTACGGCCAGGTCCCCAGCAGGACCAGCAGCTCGCTGAGATGCTGGCCCTGTGGGTGAACCTGATGTCTAGGGGAAGAGCTCCATAAAATGCCGTATTCGGTGAAAGCGCTGTTCCCTTCCTTGGGGACTCCTGATAAGACAAGATCTGCTACTTTAAAAAGCTGCTGGTTGCGCTCGTCCTATCTTTAGCTCAGGTCATCAGAAAGCGTTTTCTCTTTTGAAAAGTCAGTTCCTCTCTGTGCAAAGGCTTTCCCGCACTCACCCCCCACCCCATCCATTTTTCCATCCAAGCACTCTGAAGCAGGGATTTCTGTCCGTGTCTTTGCAGCCTCCCTGCATTCAGTGGGTGATGGAGGACCCTTGTTCCTCGCCTGAACTCTCCGCCTCTGTAATGCGACACATGAGGTTAAATGACCGTCTCGAGATTTTGCATCAAACGAATGCCAGAGTTACAATTAAAATAGGGTCTTCCCAATTTCAAGATCTCACCAACTCTGAGTTTACTGAAGAAAACAAAGCAACAAGCAGTGCATTCTGCAGCAATAATGAGCATAGGTAAAGACCACTCTGCAGAATAGTAATTACAGCAAGGCTGTATTTTCACAGAGTGATTTTTATTATATTTTGTCCCAAAAATGTTTTCCACAAAATGACAGTGACTCAAAAATTCCCAAGTCATCAGTTCTGTTTTGAAGAAAAAATAAAAATACAGAATGAAGTTCTGTGGCCTACATTGTTTTTCTCAACTGATTTTGAACCTCCTCTAAATATTTTCATTTTCCCTCAGAAGGTGGGTGGGACGCTGCCATCCTGTTGATAAAACAGGAATGGTCTCAAAGGAAACTTTTGATTTGAAAGCATCTGACTACTGCATTTTGAAGGGGATGATGCTCTTCAACTGGCACACACCAAAATCTGCAAAATTTGTGTTATGTTATTTCACCTAAAAAATAAACCGAGGTGGTGTAAGTGGGAACTAATTGCTTGAATGGCCTCTCCAGTCCCAGACACCTGTACCTCGGTCTAAACTTGACTCCTGTCATTTATGCTCCCTCAGCATGTCATGTTGACTTTTGGATGAAAGGACTGAGTAGGGCTAATGAGTCCCAATGTCTTGATTTCAGCTGCAGTTGGGAACAGCTGCATGAAGGAAAGGAACCTGCCCAGAAAATGAAAGGAATGGCCAGCTGGGAGGCGGGGGGGGGGGAGGAGGAGAAGAACATAACCAGGAGACATTGCCTTCTGCTCTGCAGTTAATCAGGGTCTCTGTCTTTCAAGACAAATCTTGGAGGGCCGATTTGGCTTTCCTGGAAAAGGATCTTTAATTAATTTTGCACTTGTAGTAAGGGTGCATTTTACTACTGGGAGCAAATAAGTGTCTGACTTTGGCAAAATACCGTCTGTATTCTGTTTTGGTTATACACTGAGGTTTGAACGGATCTACCCCCAAAATATCTTGTGACACAAGCTGAACATAGAGTTATTTACTTTCACCAGAAGAGCATCCTGTGTCACCAGAACTGAGATCATGGCTTCTCTGTGCTGTAAAGGGCCTTGCACTCAAGTTCGGGTTTGAATTACATGACATTTAGAAGCACGTTTGTATCCAACCTTTGCTTTGGGAGCCCACTTGTTCCATCTAAAGGTTTTTGAGGCCAAAAGGGACAAGTAAGGTGGTCTAGCCTGGTATCTTCTATGATATAGTCCAAAGTGTTTTCCTCTTTATGACTTCTTACCCCTTCTCTGTTTGAGTAGATAAAATAGCAGCATGGTACGTGCTATCCAATATAGCTATCCTTGCAATGAACCTTGTGTAACTCTTGCCATGACCAAGAAGTTAGCAAGTCAAATGCATAGGAGAAGAAACTTTCTGTATCATAGTAATGATGGGTGTATGCATTTGCTAAGTGTAAGTAGATGGAGTCAGGGTAAAACTGAAGTTCCTGTACACCAGGGATCCAAAGCACTAAATTGTCATCTTCTAGGGAAAAATAAGGGAAGCTCTGGGTGTGTAAAAGGAAAACCACTTCCATTTCCCCAGTGACTTTCATGGGATTTAAAATAAGATTCACATCTGAAATGGATTCTTTTATTCAGAAATCTTCACCAGGGCTCAGCCATTGGTGCAGGAGCTTTGATGTGACACTTCAGGGTTTCACCTCTAACACTCCCTCATCTTCTAAGTAACTTGAGTTAAATCCCTGTTTCTGGATGTATCATTTCACTGACGTGTGTAAATGGTGGTCCCAGTAGCTTGTAGGGATGGTAGTGCTCAGGTAGGTAACACTTGTGTGTGTGGTGCTTTGAAATGCTAATCTGAAAGAACTGAAGAAGTGTAGTTCATTGTTATTTTCTAATAGGACCTAAAATAGGTATTTGGTGGCTGTAGCCATCAGGTGTTGTGCATGCCCCCCGATCCCCCAGCACAGGATGGGTTACTGCCGCACAGGTTGATTTCAGCATGTGTAATCTGGACACACACTGCCAAAAGCCATCCGTCATCTCCTGTTGTGACCTTGTACCACCTGTCTGTCCCATGCAAGGCCAGCAATTAAAATGTAAGGTAATGAAGACAGCAAGGCATGAAAGGGCTTTTCACTAGCTGATCAAAGGGGTAGAGCACAGTGTTTTCACAACCAGAATATTGAGACCAATAGGACTGGAAATGTGGTTAGGAAAGAAAGAAAAGCAAAGAGGGTATTTGGAAATTAACCTACAACTGTCCCTGTCGTTCCAGCGTGCTGCACTAGGGGTGATTCTCTTGTGTGCTCTTACTTTTCATTTTTGGTGGGGAAAAATATCAAGTATTTACTTTCATCTTGTTACAGGGGAAATAATATTTGTGTATAAAAATGAAATGCTATAATGTTATTGCCAAGGAATGAACAGGGAAATTTGGTTTCCGGTTCTAATGCCTTGTTGTGTAAGAAATTGTTTAGGCTTAAATTCTCAAGGTGAAATACTGTTGGGCTCTAAATTGGTGTCTAACCAGACAAATGTAGTCACCTCAGGCCTGGTCCTCCGAGTGCCGATGACCAGCAGCTCTCACAGATTTTTTTTTTTCCCCCCTTTTTTTTTTTTGTGTGTGTGTGTAGTGTGTGTGCCTCTAAAAGGAGAAATTAGCCTGAGGTCCCAGACGGGCATGCTGGATGCCTGTGAGTGTTGGATGAGAGATATGGCAGAACGCCTCTTTTTATAGCAGCAATTCCGCTTTCATGTCTTCAGAACTAGGGTTAAGTAAAGCAATTTTCTTGGCATTGCTTGAAAAGGGCTGTCTATAAGATCCCAGTGAGGAACCTGCATTCTGAGCATGACTGTATGCGTGGCATCTCTGTATGTTTGGTGGCTACAGGATGGGGACTCTTGCAACACCCACTGAGGTGCAGGGTATGGATTGCTTTCTGGGCGTGTAATTGGAAAGAAAAACTCGGATATACCCTGTAACCCAGAACGAGTATAAAAACTCCTCTAACCCTCATAACTAGAAATAAATAGCAGAAGGATACTAGAGCCTCAGCATGGGAGGATGCCAGAAATGTAGTTGGATGTCAGCATGTCCGTCTACTTCCACTCTGAGCCCTCATACGCTGTCCTTGTCGGTATGAGAATCTTCAGTGGGATTAACCATGTCCATAAAGTGAAGTGTGTGTAATTGCAGCATGGAGCTGGACCTGTCTCTGTGGGTATGCAGTGGAGAGGGAAGCAGCAGCTGACACTGCACAATACATAAAGCAGTACATGAAACCTCAAGACAACCAAGATTTATATTTTCCTTCCCTGAAATACTATAAATCATGTCCTTGATATCATCAGAACCAACTTGCTGAAGCCAGGCAGTAGGACTTCGTTCTAAGTTTTTGGTACTTAAATATATAAGAAACTTACTTATTTGACTGAAATGGGTTTGGATTTTTTTTTGTGACCTGTTTTTTAACGGCTTCTCTTGATGACAGCCAGCCAGCACTGTGCACATGTCTGTTTGCTGCACCTCCACTGACTGCAACGACTGCTCTGAAAGCAGCTTTTATTTTTCACAGATAGTAAGGCGTACAAAAAAATCCTGGCCAGGAAGATGGGATTTGGGTGCAATTTCTAGGAGCCAGTACTGTGACTTATTCAAAGCTTATGCTGGAGGACAATGCAATCTATTTAGGAAATGTCTGCTGTGCTAAAATAAACTACAGTATATTCTTGTGGCAGCAGAGTACACCAAATCCTATTCCCAATATGCAGAACACCTAGGAAATGTTTCTGAGAATAGGTGTTTTTAACTGTGGAAGTTAATAATTTATTCAACAACCAGATTTGTTGGTTATAGGAATAAAACTCTAAAATGCCTTTCTAAATTATGTTTGTTATGTTTCTTACTAAGTGGTAGTTAGAGCAGTTCACAGAATTTGAAATACTTGACAAACTTGCTTTTCTTTTCCTATTTAAGCCTGTTAACTCCTGACCTTGCCCACTGTACAGTAGTGTTATTCATGCTTGTTTCTCCTTCAGCCTACCCGTCTCCACAAATAGTAATTTAGCTCCAGGATGTCTCCCCAAGACCAATTAATTTTATCCAACCCTAAGAAATAAAATCATTTTGGCCACTAAGAGATTCTGCCCCTTTGCAAGTTAGTTTTTCTTTTGGACATCTTATTTTTCCAGCACATCAATCTAAGCAAGTATTGAGTGATCTTTGCAAATCATATTGGTGAACGCCTGCACTTGCATGGCCTCTGCTTACAGTTGTGTAGGAGTGAGGGTCTGCGTATGCTGACCCAATTGCAAACATGATGTCCCTCTCTAATGGAGCTGGGAAAAGTGCCCTGATCTCCTGACTTACAGACCTGTGGTTTAGCCATTCACCCATGCTTCTTTGACACCAAAAAAATGTTATTTTAAGCAGGGATGACTTAACAGATTTATTATAGTCTCAGTGGAGTCAGTGCATCAATTGCTCAGCATACAGAGCTGGTTTAAAAATGCCCTGCTTTGCTTTTCTGAATTTTTATCTCTCTTCCTGGGCTTCTGTCAGCTGTCGGTATGTGATTTTCAGTTCCAGTAACTCCTTTACACAAAGACAAACTCACCTATTTTTATTCATTTCAGCCAGTCCATAGGCTCTCATAGCCCTTTCAAGCAACAGTCTGGGCCAAGTCTGTGCAGTACTGCAGCAGAAACGGTAGAGATGCTTTAGAACTGGTCAATTAGCTAAGGTACAGAGTACAACCTTCACCGGAGCTAGAAGCAGCAGCAATAATCTAGTTCAGCTGGTGCTTTTGCTCTGTGTTTTCTGAGGACTGCAGTGGGAAGTGAGAAGAGTGGAGTTTGAGATCCTTAAATATCCCTTGTTGGTACCTAGAAGGAAAAATCTGTGTGGATCAGTGCATTACCCTTGAAGTGGAGGAAGCAGTAAGGATGAGACCTCAGTTGAGGCTGGAGTTTGTACTGAAATAATCAAGCAAGCTATTTTGAGAGAGAAAAAGCTGGTGGAAAAAACCCACTGGAATTCCCTTTGGTGTGGAAGTGAACTAGGGAGAGGTTAGGAAGGGCCTGTAGCTGATGGACTGCTCCCAGGATGATCTTGTCGCTAAATTGGGCTTTCTTACGGAATGATGCTCTGGAATGGCGGGTTTCAAAACGACTGCAGGAGACAGGCAGTGATTTTCAAGTAACTTACTCCATGTCACTTTGCTAAACCTTGACTGATTAACTTTCACAAATGTATTGCCAGTGCTTGATCTTCTGTTAGAAGAAAGCTCCACTTCCCTCTCTTTCTGCATCAAAATGTAGGATTAAGTTGGTGGTGTAGTCAATAACTAACCACCCAGGAATGAAAAATCAGACTCCAGCCTGAAAGCCTATCCCTTTCTCACTTTGGAGACAACGTGGAGTAGCATTTTAAAGGTGTTGATTCTTCTTAATAATCCCCATTAACAAGAGATCACTTACTGCTGATATTGATCTAAACTGTTGTCAGTGAGATTAATTAGGAGCAGGGGGCTAAGGAGAGAGGGTTGTTGATCTGCTGTTTTCCTGCTGGGCTGCTCAGGAACATTGAAACATTTAGCTAATTCCTGCCAGGACCGTATCTCCTTGTTTTCTGACTCCAGAGAATAACTTTCTATGTGAAAACTCCTTGAACTTAAGGAATAAAATTCTGGCCACATATGCACTTTAGGAATCGCAGGGGTGTTATTTGGGAAAAACAATTACTTCAGTTCCTACAAAACTGCTAGAGGCGAGGGATTTGGTATCAGCCCCTTACAGCTGACAACTTGTTCCTGTACAAATTGTGTGAATTCCAAATAGTTTGTATAAACCTACCATATGCAGTTTGTCTCGAGAAGACAAGTGGTGCTGAGCTGCACTTGCCCTGTTACCTTCAGGCAGAGTTGGGGCACTGACTTCTAAAAAAGCCAGTCTAAAACAGAGAAATGAATGCCAGTGCCAGGCTGCATAATCAAAAAAAAAACCTGAGGAAAGGACAGCGAGATCAAATCCAAGTGCAAATCTTGTTAAAGCCTCTTTCCTACACCCCTTAGCATGCCCCCAAACACTGAGAGGATCTCTGATTTCAGGTTTCCTGGGGAAACGCCAGTATCCTGCTCTTTTCTTTGGAATAATGTTTTCTAAGCACAGGCTTTTCATATTGCTCTATAGATGTGAAACACTCCAGTCTCAGGCAGGGAAACGCGTCAAGATTGATGCGTTCAGTTTTTCTAAGCCTTTGAGAGGATCGGACTCTGGAGAGCACATCACCGCGCTGTGGTGTGTGCCGACAGCCTCGGTGCCTTCGGAAAGTCCCGGAGAGACCTTTTACCACCGCCTGACCCGGCGGAGGCTGTTCTTGCTGTGAGGTGAGGCAGACCTGGAAGAGCAGGACTAGTAGCAATGGGGTGTCTGTGCGTGTGAAGACAGTGAGCCCCCCCTTGACCAAAATCAGTGTGCTGGGGGTTAATTCCTACTGTATAGCCCTCTCGCACTTCCCCTTAATGAAAGGTCTTTAACCGTGCCTCGCTCTGCGGCCACTGGTGCCTCTGCCAGAGCTGGGCTGCCGCACTGCGCTCGGCCTCAGCCAGCTGCGGTTGTGTCCTCTGCCTAAATCGCTTTCTGAACTGGCTCCAAGGCTCTGGCTGCTGTTCCAAGCCCCTGTCTTATCCTGCCGTGCATCTGCTCGTGATGCAATTCCCACAGGAATGGGGAAGCGCGGGGAGGAGGGGAGAATGTGAGCAGCAGTGTGGGCAGGGGCTGTAGTATATCCATCCCTACTGAGAATGAGCACAGTGCAGTCCTGGAAATCGGACCCAAAGCTGGTGCCCAGGCCAGCCTCTGCAGAGCAACAACAGACTAAATCCCACTGGACAGTCGGATTCCCTGATAGCTGTAGCTCTGAGATATTATGGGAGGAAAATAAACAGATTTGAAGAAATTGAACATCCTTTCCCTTCCTCAGATCCCTTAGAGTATGTGAACAGGGGTGCTGTGTTGCTGTGTGGAGTTACTTTTTCCTGTGGCTTTTCCTGGACTCTCAGTGCAGTCCATGTTGGTAGACCGCTTAGTAAAGGGCCCTACTCAGAGGCAGCTTCTGAAAGTAGTGGTTCGAGTTTTAGCTAATCTTAATGCTTTCTCTCATGGTAACTGAGGACTTGTCCTGTCTGCTGAGGGCTCCCTGTGAGCTCTGATCCTGGCCAAGCTCTGCATTGGCAGGATCCAACCGCTACTGACACCAGCGTCAGGGAGTGGGATGGCAGCGTTGTGCCCATTTTACAGATTAGGCAAACCGAGGCACCAAACTGTGACTCCCCCACAGCATCCAACAGTGACCGAGTTTAAACCCAGCTTTCTCCTGCCCCTCCCATGCTCTTTGCCTGGGGCTTTTGGGGAGGTAGACGCCTTTGGCCCTCTTAGAGCAGAGTATTTTCTGGCTAACCTCCTGCCTCTCTACCATCTGCTGAAGTCTGTGTGTCCTTCCAATGCAAAGCCTCTGTGGGAAGAAGGTAAGAGTCATCGTGCAGCCAATGATACCAGGATTGGAGAGATTTCAAATGAGGCGGACAAGTGGCCTTTTCTTCTTCTTCTCGGGCTGCACAGCTGTGGGGCTGGCCCCAGCTCCTGTGCACTTAAGAGCAGGCAGCCCTGTGTCCCTGCTTCAGGCTGGCAGGTTCTGGTCCCCTTTGTTGTAACTGACCCAGCGTCCCTCCACCTCTCTGGGGTAAGTGCCCCTGAGGCAGACTGTCCTGGGGGGTGGCACAAGGCCACCCTTTCCCCAGCCCTGAGCCCCAGGCAGGTGTCTACTCTCCACCCTGCATTAGGGCTTTGTGAGCAGCACCCAGGGCTCCTCTTCCATTTGCAGAGATAGGAAGGAGGTCAGAGCTCCTTATCTGTGCAATCCTACCTCGGGGGGTGTGTGTGAGGTTGGTCCCCTTGGGAAGGAGGGATAGAGGCTGCAGGCAGCTTCCACTCACCGGCAGCCTTTCATCCTATGTCCCAGGGCCACAGCCACCCTGTCTCCATCCCTGTTTACTGATGGGGCCGATATGGCCAAGGCAGGAGAGGTTGCAGGTTCCCCTAATCGCCTTGTCACCGGGCCGGACAATCTCAGACACTCAGAGGATGTTTTGACTGCGCTGAATTACAATGTTTGTTGTTTCTCACTCCCAATAATTGACATTTGATAGCGACTACTGTAAAAGCGGCCGAGGGGCTGGGGCTGAGGCAGAGGAGAGGCAGGGAGCCGGGCGGTGGGGACCCCCGCTCGCTGCCCCTGGGCAGTAAGGGGGCCGGCGGGGGGGTCCTTAGCCTCTCTCCCCCATGGGGACAGGGTGCGGAGGGGCTGCGGAGCCCTCCCGCGGATGCGCTGGGGGCAGTTGCCCTCCGGCAGAGCCCGATCCCCTTGGTTTATGGCTCGGGGTGTTTGTACCCGCCTAGCATTGCTTTTCTGTGCAGGGAAGAAACCGGCCGCTGCCCCCCCCGCTCCCGGAGACTCGCGGCGACGGGGTCACCGACGGGGGGGGGGGGGGGGAAACGGGGCTGGCCCCGACCCCAGCCCCATACAGCCGGTGCATAGCGGTCCTGTCCGGGCCGTGGGCTCAAAAAGCAGCTTTAAAATCAACTTGGAAAGCCGTTAAAATACAAGTACCGTTTGCAGGCGTCAAAAAGGGAACTGCTGAAATTACGGGAGGGCTGCACAAAGCCGGGGGGGGGGGGGGGGCGGCAGGGAAAGGCTCCTGGAGCGGAGGAGGCGGCAGCAGCGGGCGGCCGGTGAGCTGCCGCCGCCGGGGGATGCTGGGGGGGGGGGGCCGGGCCGCCCAAGGAACGCCAGGGACGCGCAAGGTTAAGCCACTCTCTTTAATGACAACTCGCTGATCTCCATCAGCTTGTACAGCAAAGGGAAACACGTACGAACGGGCGGCGGGGCGAGGGGCGGACAGTGCATTCCAATACTAACTCACGTTTTAGTGCATAACCCTACGGGGACCTGGCAGGTCGGAGTGTCTGTATTCCTCGGCCGGGGTGAGGTGGGGGGGTCTGTCCTCATCCGTGCGCTGGCGAGAGCCGCCGCCGGCCCCGCTCCCGGCCCGGCCCCCGGCGCTGCCGAGGCCGGCGTTAGCAGCCCCGCAAGGGGAGACCTGGGGGCTGGCGAGATGCTGAACTGGCCGGACAGCGGGGACCGTACGGGAAGTGCAAAACTTAAGTGAGGATCTCAATAATAATTAGTATAGAGTAAAAACTTAAAAAAAAAAAAAAAAAAAAAAAAAAAAGAGTTGCAGGGCTCGGCTGGCTGTTGTTGGGATCAAGTCAAGCAAAATGACCGGCTGCTTTATAGGAAGGAAGGAGGGGAATTACCGGGGCGAGAACCCCGGTGGAAGGGGGAGCGAGAGGGCCCGGGGCCGGGACACGGGTCGGGAGCTGCGGGCGGCGCCGAGCCTCCCTGCGCCGTGCCCGCCTGGCCCCGCACGGAGCCCAGCCATCGCACGAAATACCGAAGACCTCCCCGCTGGAAATGGCCGCCACGCTAGTGAACTCCGCCGGGATGCTACATTGGACCGTCCTCATCCCCCCCGCCGCCTGGAAATGTCCCGAGAGCGGCTCGCAGGCGCGGCCGAAGCCCCTCCATCCCCGGCCCCGGGGTCTCGCCGGTGGCCGTGGTCCACGAAGAGGAGCGGGCTGGGTGCGGGGGTGGCTCTACCAGGCTCGGATCCCGTGCAACGTGGAGATCCCCGCGTTCCCCTGCGGGATGGGCGTCTGCACCGAATTTAAGTCCCCTACGCTGAAGTTCATGAAGTTGTTGCCGGCCGCCGAGGGCTGCATGGTCTGCACGGACGGGTAGTTGCAGTTGTAGTTGGCGTTGCAGGCGGGGCTGTTGTAGTTGGTGTACGCGGGGTAGGCGTTGTAGCTATAGGGGTTAATGCTGACATTGTAGGGCGAACTGTAGGGAGAAGACTCCCCCAGGCAGGGCTTCCCATCGCGCACCAGCACCGGCACCGCTATCCGCCGGGGGGGAGGGATGCCCACCATTTCGAGGGTCTGATCCTGTCTCTGCCTTTTGCATTTATACCTTCGATTCTGGAACCAAATTTTCACCTGGGTGGAGGTGAGCTTTAGGACGTTCGCTAGATGGTCTCTCTCGGGAGCCGACAGGTATTTCTGCTGCTTGAACCTTCTCTCCAGTTCGTAGACTTGGGCTTGAGAAAAGAGGACGCGAGGTTTCCTCCTTTTCCTCTGTCTGGGGCGCTCGGGATCTTCCAGGTCCCTTTTCTCCTGCTCCAGGCTCTTGTGCAGGGAACACAGTTCTGCAGCAAAATAAACGGGGAAAGGAGAAAAAAAAAAAAAGTGCAAAAAAATAAAGCGATGTTCAATAAACTGCGTGCACCACGAGTGAGCCCCGGCTCTTCCCCAGCCTCGCTGTGCCTCGGCCCTGCAGGCCGCCGTGGCGACCTGCTCCTGCGGCAGCAGAACCGGCCCTGCCCCGCTCCTTAAGTACCTCTTGAGCAGTTTTCCGTCGGGTTTTTTTTGTTTGCTGTTTGTTTGAAAACAAGGATGCTCCGTGCACTGATTTGAGTCGCAACCGCCTGCGCCACAGCCTGCGTTTATCGCATGTTGCCTTTGTACCGAATCCCACCCCGACCCCGTGAGCCTATGCTCAGCCGGGCGACTTAGAAATTAGATTTGTCGCCCAGTTTCTGGACAAGCTCGCGGCCTCGCGTATCATCCCGCAGCTTTGTCCGTCCCCTTGGGCAGCCAGCGCGGCCCCGGCCCCGCTCGGGGAGCCGCGGGGGTCTCCGGGCTCAGTGGGACGCTCCCGGCAGTGGGTCTGTCCCGCTCCCGCACCGCGGGGCCTGCGAGGGGATGAAGATGCTTTCACTCCCCGCGCTCTTCCTCCCTCGGGCCCCGAGGCCGGGCGCGATGCCTCCCGCCCGCAGCCCCGCACTCTCCGTCCGTCTGTCCCCCGCCTTCTCCCGGGGAGCCCAAGCCGTCCTCGGCCGAGCGCCCAGCCCCGGGCTGTGGGTCGCCTTCCCCCTGCCCCCCCTTTTTCTTCCCCCCCCCCCCCAGTTCGGAGGCCCCTGGCGAGCCCCGGCCGCTACCACCGTTACTCGCTGGCTTTACCTTTCTTGTCCGCCTTGGCGTCCTTGCCCGAGTCCATTTCCACGTAGCTTTTGACATAGTAGGAGCCGGGGAAGGCGGTGGCAGTTTTGGCCGGGTGCGCCTCGGGCAGCTCCTCCCGCAGGTCGGGCAGGGCCGGGGGCTCGGCGCTGTACGTCTCCTGCTTGAAGGTGGCCAGCATGCAGGAGGGGGAGGACAGCGAGGAGAGCTCCATGGACGCCAGACCGCTCTGATGCTGTTCCAGGTTCAAGATATCCTTGACCGAGAAGGGTGTCGTTGTCACAGGGCTAGGAAACATTGCGGAGGAGAGCGGGGCAGCGGCCGGAGCCCAGGGTCATGGAAAAGTAGGTGAGGAGCAGCCAACCTGGAGCAGTGGTGGAGCGTGGGCTCACGAAGGGGGCACATAGCATTCCCGCGAGTAGCCTTGACTTGTGCACTGGAGGCAGGTAGGACCAGACCATAAGGGAAGGGAAGGAGGGACTAGGCAGTTTTTGGGTGACTTTAGCTTTCTATTGGCCAACATTGCAGTGATGGTATGAGAGATGCAAAGTTCCATGTCACCTAATATAGTAATACATCTCAAAAACATCCCCACTCATTTAAAGGGGCGGCACTGTATTTATCCAGCTTTTTCTCGCTGAGTTTGTTGATGCATTAAAAAAAAAAAAAAATCCAGAATGGCCTAATGTGTACAAAGCTGCTATCTGATGCCATCGATCATACAGTCAGATTAAATAAACAGGCCGGGAGGAAACCATCAAGCAAATATGTGCTGATTTCTTTTTTTTTTTTTTTTTTTAAGCGAGGGAACGGAGGTTTCGTTTTTACTATTCTGCAATATCCGATCGCAGGAACTAGAAAACGGGAATTCACTGTTGTGAGAAGCGCGCTGAAGGGGAAATCCGTGCTTAAGGTTTATACAGATATTCTGAAGCAGCACAACGCCCGCAAAATCCAGCTGATAGGAGAGAGCACCTAAACAGCCCCTGCCTGGCCTTGGAGGGGAAAATGCCGGTTGGGTTCCCACCCCCGCCTGTTTGTAAAGCTTTCAAACAAAAAACTAGCACTGTCCGGGGGAAAAAAAAAAAAAATAAAAACAAACACCACCAACAAAAAAACCACCACCACCAACAACAACAACAAAAAACCCAAGCAAAAAAACCGCGGGTTGAAGGTGTTGCAAAATATACAGGGGTCCTGGGGCCAAGAGAGGAGCAAGTCAAAGCAACCAGCCACTGGGCTGCGGCCGGGAGCCGGGGGCGAGCCCCGGTGCTGGCCGGGTCCCCGCAGCCGGGATGGGCTCACGGCTGCCCGCAGGCCCCTGGATTCACGGGGCAGAAGTGGGAGCTCGTTAATTTAACGCGCTTGGAGTCGTTAAAATAAACCTTAGCGGCAAAGTCGCAGGTTGAGGAGGGGCGTTACAGCGCTTTCTGGCTTCGGGTGGATGAGGAAAAAATAAAATAAAATAAAAAATTTAAAAACCTCTAGCGACTTCTTGGGTGCGGACCGCCCGGCTCCGAGAGGCACGGGGGTCGGCTCGTCCCCTGTGAGCCCCGGCGCGGCGTCGGGCGGTGGGAGATAAGGCAGGGGCCGAGGAGCCGAGCGGAGAAGCCCTGCGGGGTGCGGTGAGTTGGGGGGTCCCTCGGTCGGGCCCTGTCCGGGGAGGCCGCGGAGTCGCAGGGCGAGTTTTGCAAATCCTTCCTCCTCCCGCAGACGGAGGAACCCCCCCGAGGCGGGTGGAAAGGGGGGCACCTGCCCGCAGCTGCCCTCCCTGTGCTGCCCCTTCCTGAACGTACCTGCTGCTGCTGTCCCCTCTCCCACTCCCCCCCGAGATTTGGTGTCTCGGCACCCTCGGGTTCCCTTCTGGGCAATTTAGTTAAGGATATTTTTGCGGGCGATGCTGTGACTTTCGTCCCGCTCTCTGGGGACTGCTGGCCGGTGCAGCAGCAGCAGCCCCGGCGCTCGCAGCCTCTTGCTGCAGCCGTCTGCCGGTGGCCTGGGAGCGGTTTGTTCACGAACCAGATCTGGATCTTGCGATGACAGTTGGAGCGATTAGTGTGTACGGGGAGGCCTGAAATATTGCAATTTAATGGGGGGGGGGGGGGGGGCGGCCGAGCGGCAATCTCTCTCTTCGCGGCTGCGCTTCCTGCGGACTTCCCTGGGAAACAGCTCGGAGGGGATTTTCCTCGGTTGCAGGAGAAGGGGGGAAGTGCCCGGGGAAGGTGAGGGCCCTACGGCGGGACTTTGCCGGGTGTCTGCGGCACCCCTTGCCCTCTGCGCCGCCCGCCGGTCTTTCTAACCTCGTTGCCTCCTTTTTATTACAAGCTAAGCGGGATAAGTTAGATAAATCCCAAAATAACGGAGTGATCCCCTTCCCCCCGCCTCAAACCCAGACCCGCGGCCGCAGGTTCGCCTGCCTTGGCGGCATCCACCTCCCTCAGGACGGGAGAAAGGGGGTCCCAGCGCTCCCTTCCTCCATCCCGGGGCCAAAACGCCTTTCTCGGGTCAGGCCCGGAGCTGGCAAGGCAGTGCCTGCCCCGGAGGGTCCCCCTCTGCCCGGTGAACCCGGAGGGGAAGGACGGCCCCGAGCCGGTGGGCGTCCGACCTCGGCCGCTCCGGGCCCGGAGCGCATCCCCGGCGGCGGGCTCTGCGTCCACCGGGAGGAGAGCTGCCGGCCGCCGAACTGCGATGAATTGAGGACTGACGGGTTTCCTCCAGACCCCCAATCACCCGGCGGCTCCCGATCGATGTGGGCCCGGCTGCAGAGGGTGGAAGTGATTAATTGAACGATAAGCCGGAGCTATCATTTGGAATGTCATTAATGCGTCGGGGAGACATTCATTGGAGACAGACAGCGTTATCTCCGCTTTATCTTCAACAATGCATCACTTTTAATACTGCAGTTTAGAAACAAATGGGGGCTTTAGCCTTAGCCCTTCTCTTCGTGTTTATATTTTTGGAAGAATCACAACTAGTGGGAGTCCCGGGCTCGGCCCCCTGATAAATGAACATTAGCACTTTTTAGAACTACTGTATCAACAAAAAGAGCTGCAGGGCCGCAATAATTGGTGAAAAAGCAAACACTCCGCGAAGAGAGGCCAGGTCTGCTCTGTGTCCGGCTGATTGATGAGTAAGTTACTGACATACAGCAGCTCACGGACTTTCCGGGTCGGGGCTCTGCACCCATTCCCGTCGCCCCCGCTTTCTCCCTTTCCCGGTGCTCTCCAGCAGCCCGCCGAAGCCAGGCTCCGACTGCAGACGGCGTCTCGGCCGAGGGCAGCCGAGCAGAGGGGACAAAGGCGACCGGTTCACCCAGCTCCGGACCCTGCTTGCAGCCCTCAGGCCCCGCGGCTCGGTCCCCGTCCTGGCCAGCCCGGGGTGACCTGGCCGGGTGCCCCGGCTGAGCCTCCGGGGCAGGGCTGGAGGGGGAGGCATCACTCGCACCTCCAACGTTCCCACAGCGCTTTTCCCCTCCGTGGGGTCGCTTTTGACTGCTGGCTAGCAGGTGCGAAATTAGAATCGCATTTAAATCACACGCAAAAAGGAGTAAAGGGAGACAGGACCCTGGAGGAGCGCCCTGAAACACCTTCTCCAGCCCACCCATCCAGCCGGGTCCCGTGGGTGCTACGGTGGGGAGACGGGGGTGAGCAAAGCCGCTGCTGTTTTCCTGGCTGCAAGGGGAAGGCGGGGGGTGCCCTGCTCCCTCCCGCCGCCTTCACGCTGTTTGCAGGTCTCTCTCGCTTCCCCCCTCGGGACTGAGCCTGGCCCCCATGTCCAGAAAACCCTCTCGCAGGAGAGCGTTGTCTTCCACACCCGCTCGTTGCTTCTCTCCGGGATTGCTAAATGCGATTTTTTTTTTTTTAAAGTTTCTTGCTGAAAACAAACACCCACCCCCCACCCCAACCCCGCAATTAGCTCCTGAGAGCACATCCTCTCTCCCCGAGCTTTCGACACCTAGGACTGTTTAGAGAGGCTGAGAGATGGGGCCTTTTTAAAAAGTTTTCCTCTTAATCCCAGTCGGTTAAGATGTCCAGGGCCCCCTCCCGCTCTAATTCCCGACTATCTCCCGCGGACTCTGTTTATACCTCACCAGTAAACGCCGGTGTTTGAAACCTTGTCACTAATTGAGTGCTAACACTTCAGGTGCTATAGATTTGTTAAGAGCCAGTAGTCCAGAAATAGCCTATTAGGGTTTCCTTGCGAGATCTTGTGCCAATCTCCCGGTTCCCACCGTGGGCGGCGGGAATCGCTGGGACCTCGGGATCTCTGCGGGTCCCCGAGGGCTCCCCAAGGTCTTTCGGCCAGTTACTTCTTTCAAACGATGGGAAAGGGATGCTACAAAACGGCGAGCCCTGGTTGAATAAATCCTGCCGGCGCGATAGCTGGTCTGCTGTGCGTGTCTGCCGTGGCGGGGTCCCACCGGCGGTCCCGGAGGGGGCCTGGGGGCTGCGGGGGGGGCCGCGCTGCCCTGCTGCGGGAGGCGGCTGGGGCCGGGGAAGGGGTTGCTTTCACCCCTCCGGATTTCTGCAGAGGAAAACGGCTTTGGAGCTGTCCAGGCGCTCCACTCTGCTGCAGCTAAAACCTTCACCCTTTTTTGCTACTTTTTTTTTTTTCTCCTTTCATGTTTTCCCCCCTTTTTTCTTTTTTCTTCCGATCCTTTCAGGCTCTAACGAAGCCCGCTTTTCCCGGCCGCCCCGCTCCTCTCCCAGCACCGGGGCTGCTGGCGGGGAGAGCAGCCCCGCTCCGCGGCCCCGGCCTCGAGCATTGCGCAAGAAAAAGAGAGTTTTGACCTTGACGCGAAGGCGGCCTCGGCGAGGGGCCTCGCCTCTGCCCGGTGCTCGGGACTGCTGCGCCGTGACCCGGCGCGGGGGGGGGATGCTTCTCCGGGACAGCCCCGTTCTCCGACGGCGGGGCAGGTGCGAGGGGGTCTCTCCGCTGCCAGCCCCGCTGCTCGGCCTCCGGCCTTGGGGGCTCCTGCCCGCCTCTGTGGGCTCCCAGCTCATCCCTGCCGTGCTCTTAGGAGAGCACCGGGCCCTCTCCCCGCCGTGCAAACCGGCTGGAAAGCGCTGATGGAACCGGGCAGGCTGATGCCAGGGCACAGCAGGCAGATGCGGCAGCCAGAAAGCACCCAAGTCCTTTATTTCAGGACGATTTATGCGAAGCCTGGAATAAAACTGTCCCGTGTTGTTTCGGTTTTGGTACCCCCACCCCCCGCCTTTCGGGCAGGCCGCGGGCAGTGCGGCCGGGAGACGGCTCGGTCACCTCTCTCCGCCTCTGTCGGTGGCTCGGGCGGGGTGACCTGGGCAGGAGACTTGGCTAGCAAATGCCAGCGTGGATTTTCCCCTCCTGCCCTGGGCTCCGTGCCTGGAATCTGACAATTAAGCTGGCTTTTGCACCTCGGGTGCTGGAGGTATTTCCCCCCACCCCCGCCTCGGCTGAAGCAAAAGCTGGGAGCAGGTCAGATAAATCAAAAGCTTTAATTCTACCCTGCCTCTAACCTTTTTTGCCTGTAACTGTGCTGGGTTCGCTGGTGAAGAGAGCTCGATCCGGGATTTCGTCGTCCTTCCCACGGCCCCTCTCCCAGCACCCGGGCGTTACTGGAGCGATCGCGTTATTAACGCTGGCTCCAGGACCCGCCGCTTTTCTGCGCTCGAGTAAAAGCTTTTTACCGCGGCCGGTTAATTACAGAAGCGCTTGTTCGTTACTTTTCCAAGGGGAACGCACACAGGGCAGAAGCAATACGGTTATTTTAGGGACGGGAAAATTAAACGACCGAAGAGACTTTCACGTTTAGTAAATGCAACAACGGTTTGACACACGCATCCAGTAGCCAGGACGCAGCGGTGCCTAGTGATGGTCAAGAAAACTGTTTTAAAAACGAAATACCTTCCAGGCACTATGAGGCGTGGGCTGTTTCGAAGGACAAAGCTCTAAATGCGGCGGGGCTGCCCTGCCCTGTCCCTCGGAGCTTTGGCCCGATCTACCTCCCCTGGGCGGGAAGGTTCCCACCGGCTCCAGTGGGAATGGGACCAGCGCTCGGCTGGGAAGCCTGAAACCGCCGCAAGGATTTCAGGGTGTTTGCAGCTTGTCTGTCCGCACGATGTTTTCCAGAGGAGATAAAGGGCTGACTTCTCGGATACTTCCTGCTGGCCGTGCAAATCCGATCCGTCTTGCGATGTCACCATGCGCGCTTTGCGCTCCCGGGGAGCCCGGGGGGGCCGTGCCGGGCCAGGGCAGCGGGGCCCTGCTCCGACGCCCCCCCCTCAAACCCCCCCAACCACCCCCTCCCCCGGGATCTGGGTCTGCCCTTGGCCGCGTATGCGCGGAGAAGGGGAGCGCAACCTTGGAGGCGCAGGTCGGGGGGAGCCGTATTTAACATGAGACGGTATTTGGGCTTTATTTGTCTTAAAAGTGACACTCCCCTCTCCCCAGAGGAGATGAGGGACCGGCAGCGTTCCCGGCCACCGCCCTGCCCGGGGGTGCCGGCTCTCAGCCCGGCGGGCGGCGGCAGGTTTCACCCCGAGATTCCGGCAGCAGGACCCAGCCCGGAGCGGACCCCCGGGGAGAGCCCCGGCCCTCGGGGATCAGCTCCGCCGAGACGGGTGGGAGGATGAAGGACCCGGGCGAGTAGAGTTACAGAGCCCTGACCCCCACCTCTGCTCCGGCCAGGGCCCAGCCTGTGACCCACAACCGGAGAGGCATGAAATCGGCTGCCCCAAGGGCGAGCCGCGGGACGGGGCGGGAGGGGGGTCCCTGTCCCCGCCGAGCTGCCCCCTCCGTTCCCGCGGGGCCTTGGCAGGGTGGGTGGCTCTGCTTTTCCTCCCTGTCCCCCTGCACCGGGAAGGCGGCTTCCCGAGACGGCTCCGTTTCTTTCCCCGTACCTGCCGCCGTGCAGCTGGGCTGCCCCGGGGGAGGCACGGGCGGGACGGGATGGAACGGGACGGGTCTCACCCCTGTCCTGCAAAATCCCCCACCCGCCCCAGGGTGGCTGCCGCTCCTGGCGGGAGTGCCGGGCGTCCTCTAGGTAATAATAAATCAGTTTTAAAAAACACAACCAACCTCCTCCCCAAAACCCGAAACAAACAAAACCCCTCCAAACTCAACAAAAAAACAACCACCAACAACAAAACCAAAAAGGGAAATACCCGCCCCCTACCCCGGGATGCTCGGACCCGCGTTCTTTTTTGCCCCGAGACGGGCGGGTTTGGCGGAGCCGGTTCTTCCTTTCCCAACCTTGAATTCTGCAAATTCTTGCAGACAACGGGCTCCGCGCAGGGCGGCGGGGCCGCTGCCCACCCCCACGGGGCTCCCGGGTGGTTCAGCCCCGGGAGCAGGATCAGGTCTTTGAGTCGTTCTTTTTCTCGAAGAGGGGAAATTATCCGTTGTTCTTTTTTTTTTGTGGCGGTCTGACGGGGAATGGGTGGGTTTCTCCGAAGGGTCCCGTTTCTGCATCTTCTCCTTAAAAGTAAAACCTCGAGCGCTCCCGCGGCTTGTTTTGCAGAGAGAAAAACGGTTGGGAAGAAATCCGTGCAAAATTAAAATACGTGAGAGAGGAAAACTGGCAAATATACGCGCGGGAAAGTGTTTTCATCAGCCTGATGAATATACAATTCACCGAACATAAAATATGATATATTTCAAGTGTGTGTCAAGAAGAAAAGGGTGGAAAGAAACGAAAATCTTGCAAAAGTTCTTCTAGATTTTTACTCTCCCCCCCCCCCCCGCCCCGGCTAAAATTTCCAACTTTCGAATATCTTCACAAGTTTCTTTTTAAATTTCAAAGGAAGGTCGCATAAATAAAACCAGATCTGCATTTTTCCCCAACTCCTGCATTAATTATCAGCCCGTTTTTCAGCGGTAGAGGGAAAAGCACCATTTAAAAGACAACCTTTTTTTTTTCTCTTGGAGCCCCAGCAATACTGTAAAAAGAAGAAGGGGAGGAAAGGAGGGAGAGTTCCCCGCGGTGCCTCGGTGCCTGCCTTCTTCCCTGCCAGAGCTGCGCGGTTTGCCGTCTGTTTCCAAGCCCAGACGCCGCCCGCCTATTCTATTTGTCAGTTAAAGAACAAAATAATCCAAGTGAAATGCACGAGACGTTAAACGCCCTTTTATTTCGCGGATAGGGTTTATTTCTTACAGAAATTGGAGGGATTTGGGTTTGGCTGTTGGCGTTTTCTTACGGTTTTGCACGCTTTTCTCCCGGGCGGTCCTCTGGGGTTACTTTTGCTTTTTAATTGTACCGTATCTTTCGTGCCGGAAAGCTAAAATTAGTGAGAGGAGCCGGCGGGGGCCGGGGGCCGCGCTGCTTTTGGAAAGAGGGGATCTGTGGGGAGGGATGAATCCCGAGGAGCTGCCCGGGGGAAGGGGCTGGCCGTATCCTGGCGTCCTGCAGCCCGTCGGGATGCTTGGGCTGAGAGGGACACAGGAGCCTGCAGGGGATGCGGGGACAGAAAGGAAAACCTGGAACCTGTTATCCCGAGCCGCTGAAAAACGCAGCCCTGGCTCTCGCTCTCAGGTGTCTTCTGCACAAAGCCAGGGGCTTGGGGCGCACAGGGGTGTCTGGGGCCAGGAGGGCAGCGGGCGTCGTTCAGTGCTGATTTTGTAAGCTGGGACAGGGGTCCCCAGCCCCTGGTTGCGTTATCGCTGTGCTCAGTCTCCTTGCAGCCCCAGGGCTGCATGTCTCCAGAGCTATGCAGCTCCAGGGTTACGTGTCCCCGGGGCTGCACATCCCCAGGGCAGCACCTGCTGCAGCTGGACGGAGGAGGGAGCGCTGGGGGGGTGCTGGAGAAACATCACCTGGCCCATCTTTCAGGCCCTGTCTCTCCAGCTCTCTGAGGCAGTGGTTTGGGAAAAGATCCCTGGGGAGGCAGTGCAGGCTTTCGGGGCACCTTCACATTGAATGTTAGAGCATGAGTCAGAAAAGATCCCTTCCTCCCTTTTCTGTTGGTTTTTGACCCTGGCCCATTGAATTTTTAATATGCAGCCCTGATCGGAGCTCAAGAGGCTATTTCCTCCTCCAGTGTTTCTCTGGGCAAAGAGGCACCAACAGATTTTTTCCATAATGATGAAAACATCTGGCCGTCTCTGAGCTGTCAGGCTCTGCATTGCTTCTTCCCAGATGCCTTCTCCACTCCAAGCCTCCGGCCGCCCCAGCGCAGCCCCTCTGTGCCCGGGGCACTCGCTTGGGCAATGCACTCCCGACCTCCCGCTCCAGCTGAGAGATACTCGACACTGCATCTGCACAGGGCCACTGAAACCTCCAGGACCCTCACTGTGGCTCCTTGGGTTTGGAAACGCATTTTAGGCACAGCCAGCCTGGGGAGGTGGAAATCTCTGTCCCAAAGTATTTTCTGAGGCTTTTTCCCTTCACTGTGTCCAGCAGAAATTGTTTCCCCCACTACCCGCATCCATGTAGTTCAGGATTAGCTGCCCTATGGCTTCCAGCCCTCCTGTTTGGCAGAGTCCATCCCAGAGAGGAGGGGTACATCCTTGCTTTCAGCCAGGGCCCTGATCTTCACCGCCCATGCTGTCAAAACATGCTTTAGCAAAAATGTGCCCTTGGTTTTGCATGTATCGGAGCTGGATTATGCATCCACTTTTAAGAAAAGTAAAAAGACTGTAACCCCCCCAAAGAGAAATAAGGAAATATGTAAGCGCTGATTCAGTAAGATCCTAAAGTGCTGGTCAAATTTTAAATATCTGAATTACAAGGATCACTCATGTGCTTGAAGTACCATAGCAGAACTGAGGCCCAAACTGGGAACTCTATTACATATTGTCATTTAAAAGAAAAAAGTCATGAAACTGAACTGCTCCTGGAGAGTGAACAAAGGTACATCCAAGTGAATGACTGAAAAAATAAATACTTTCTTAGGCCACAAGAAAACACTCTGAAAGATGCATTTGGCTCCAAGCAGTCAGAGCAGCCTGAGCCCTGGCTAGGGTGACTCTTAGAATTTCAGTATTTAAAAAGGAAAGGGGGGATGTCCTATGTTTAAAAATATGACTTTACTTAGTCCCAAAGAAGAATAAACAAAGCAAAGGCAAAAACCTAAAGGCCTCTAGAGAAAAAAATGTATTTAACCACAATTCTAAACTATCCTTTTCCTTCTCCCTCCCCACTTAAAAAAAAAATAGACAAATAACAGCTAAGCTCAAAACCATTGTGTCATATCCCAGCCTCTCTGGCTTTGCTCTCATTGATGCCAAAGTTCATAAAATAACAATAAGATTTACAAAATATGAACCTGATCCAGTCGTTCACAGTCAGGCAGCGCCGTGTACTTAAGGTGACGGAAGTTGTGGCAAAACAGAGCAGAAAATGACCATGTATCTCCTGTCTTGGGAACTTAAAATTCATCAGGGATGTGAAACCTCTGCTAGTCTGATCCTTGGCTGCATTAGTGCTGAGACTTTAGGTGTCATGCAGGAGAAGGCAATGGACTCGTCACTGCTGGTGTAACTCCGTGGTGGAGAGCTAGTGGAAATAGAGTAGATCCATTTGCTTAGTTGACTCTTTCTCCTGTTCTCATTCCCACCACATTTATTCTGAATGACTTGTTAGCATTAGCTGGATTAAAGTTCCAGTAGGATAAAATGTCCTGCAATGCAGATTCCTACTCTACATTTTGATGTGAGTAAATGATGTTTGCTCTGTGTACTTTTTTCATGATAAGCTCCAGCAGCCCTGGAGTAAATCTGCATTTTGAAAAAGCCTGTTGTGTGACTGGAGTCTGAACTACTTTTATATGTATCGCACATGAGCAAAAATGAGGTGAAAGGGACATCGTGCGAGGTGCAAAGTCAGGCACTTGGTACTCAGGATGTGACTCTGTTGTGTACATTCCCCATTGGGGTTTTGGTTTTGTTTCAGCTTTGCTTTTTTCCTAAAGCCTCTGTCTCACAAAGTGCACGGGATGCACAGTGCTTGTGCAAAAAGCAGCCATTCAATATGTACTTTCATCCCTTCTGTTGAGCTCCAGGCCTTGTTCCACAGCACGCTGCTAAACCACAGAGACAGAGCTTTTTGGTTCCTCTTTCATTTCAGGGGCGTCGGAGTGCTTTGAAAGGACAAGTGGTTCTGCCTTTGCCTATCCCATATGTGGGGAGGAAACTTCACCCCTACTGCCTAAAGAATTGAAGGTGTAGAGTTTGAGGTTAAAAGCATCCATTGATTTGGGGTACCCCATGTGAGAGAGTTGCAGTGTGAGCTAGAAGTATTTTTGATGTTAAAAGATGCTACAGTCTTCTAAGTAAGTAGAAAGCACAGAGAAACTGCTATTTAGCAGAGTGTCTAACACGGCTACGTTTAGGGCGATTCTCATGTAGGTGACAAAAATGCCTGTTCCTGGTACAAAGGCACAAGGTCAAATCTTTTCCTAAACACAGAGGTGTGCTTGCTACACTTTGTCACGGCAAAGATCCCAAGGATTTCTGTGATGCATCATTTTCCAGCCTTGCTCTCCTCTGAGGTTTTCCAGAAAGTGGGCAGGTACTACTTTGGCTCAACTGCTAAAAAGTGCTCAGCAGGTGAAAATAATGGAAATACGGGGCAAGTCTCTACTAGGTGGGAGAGCCTGCTCTGTCCAGAAGCGGCCACTGGGTTGTTGGGCTGCTGTTCCTCACTCTGTGGCCGAGTGCCATCTTGTGGGACCTGCAACCCTGCCTGGGAGCCCCCAGGGCTTGCAGGGTTTGGGGGAAGGAGAGTGCCCAGGCTGTGGGCGCAGATGGTGAGCAGAAGGCTCTTGCAGCTGCCTGAGAGGCAGGGTGTCCTCAGGAGCGCTAAATAGCATCACTAGAGAATAACCTGGGACGTGAAATCAGAAAACAATGTCATGCAGCCACCAACAGCCATGTAACTCCTGTGTCTTTGACTAACTAAGGGCAGATTTTATCTGTGGCCATCGAGCAACTGGGATGGGATGCTGTCTCCAGCTGATGAGCTTGGAAAGCTTTTGTGCGCGAACAAGCAACAGGCAAAAAAATGGGCTTACTTTAGGTAAGTGCCCTGAACTGATCATTTACAAACTGTTCTCCCACTCAGGCAGACCCTTTTCTTTTGGGTGAGAAAATCTACCACAGACAGGTGCTGCTAGCATGTGCACCTGCCCAGTTTGCAGACCCTAGGGCCGTTCTAAAGCTAGAAAAAAGTGGAGCTCTTCGCTTGCTTTCTTTTTGTTTCCTTTCTGTTCTGTAAAAGTTAAACCTAATTACAGTTCTTCAAGTGAACAGTCCATTTGTACAAACTTTTAGCATCCTGCCTACTGCTTTTTACAGGGAATGCTATCTTGGTCTGTTTTGTATCAGCTTTATCTGGTTTTGGACACCCCATCCTTGGAGTGGGTTTACTTATATCAGTCGTGGTGGTACATTTTTCTGATGGGAAAGGCTATCCTTAGGAACAGAAGCTGTTACCTCATCAGAAAGGTGTTAGGTGGGCCTAGCTTTTGATCACTTCATTAACTCAGACTTGATGGGACTGCTGTGGCAATTGCATGACCAATACACCAACGCATCCTGTCAAACCCATCCTTCTCTCCTTTCAGCCATCGAAGTCTTGAGATAAGCAATAGTGAGATGTCAGTCTGGTTGATGGAACTAGCAGTTTCTGGTCTAATCCATGCTGGGCTACAGCACAAGTGTCTACCAAGGATCACAGAGTAGCATGTTTTATACAATACGTGCTAGTGGGTAAATTTAGAGTTGACAACTCCCTTCCACAATTGGAGGACTCAAGGACAGTCCTATCAGGTGGCAACTGGCTGGGGGAGTATTTATAATCCATTTGCTGACTTGAATTAATATGAATCTGTCATCCCTTGTGCCACTTGGGAAACCACGTAACCGAGGGCTGATGATGCCAATAGCTGTTGGGGATCTTTTTTGGCAATAGCCGAACATGTTGTTCCCGACTGATTTCAGAAAAGAAAGTTGTCACCAAGATAAAGCACTGTCTGGATCCTCTTTTCTCTGAGCTCCGCAGGCTGGGGGAAATGGGACATTTGACACGGCTGGTAGATTGTAGTCTGGCTGTGGCCAAAGCACAGCTGGCGGGTCCAAGGAGCTGACAGCTGTCTACGGAGCAAACTCAGAGCTGCTTTCCTCTTTTAGTGCGGAGCAGCACCTCGTGCTCCTGCCTGATTTCAGCAGGTAATGCACTTTGTTATCTGTGTCTGCATACATGGAACTGGGACTTACCCTGTTTTAATCAGGTGAAATACAGCCTGGGCAGGTTCTCCAAGGAGGGGACGTTCATTATTTTCTCTTATTTGGCTTCTCCAACACACTGTTTTGGATTTAGTGGATCCAAAAGGTTAACAGTGAAGTCAGAACAAAGCTAATTAGAGAGGTGGTCTGAGCAGAAGGGCAAAATGTTAGTGCTGGGTGAGATCCACAGAGAGATGGGGGCTGTTTGGGCTCAGGATGTCAGAAGAAGGGTTGGTGAGCTGGTTTCTATGGAGGGCACTAGGGTTTGGAGCCTACTCCCTGCAGCCAGATTTAGGGGGAGTTGGGGAAATAGGTGCTGCTTTTTGTTTTCTTTTTGAGCATGTATGCAACACTCTAGGAAACGATAGGACTGTGAAGGTCCTGAGAGAAGTAACCTCTGTCTGTGCCTGCCCTGCTCTTCTTTCAAAGCACTTTGAGGAGACAACCTTGGCACTAGTAAGCCCCTCATGCTCATGTGCTCATATGTCCAAGTCTAGGATGAATCTAGCTATGAGTGTGCATGCTTATCTGAGAGCAAGGCCTGCAGCAGATCTTGCTCTGGACGCTTAGCAGCCCCAGGCTGGCTGCTTGGCATCTGACTTGGCTGCTTCTACATCTCCTGGAGAAGAGATGCAGTTCATGTGACGTCAGGGACACCCACAAACACGCACTGGCCTACACCTCCTGGATGTTTGTCCAGGACTCCCTTCTAGCCTGTTGGCTGGATAAGCTAATTGTATTAGTTGTCTTCTCCCAAACAAATTGAACCAAAATAGCACAGCTAGCTAGTCTTTCCACAAGCTCCAGGTCCATCCCTTCTCTGCTGCTCTCCTCTATCTTCTATATTTCCTTTTTTTTCGGCTTGAACCATTGTATTCAGTCTTTCCCTATCTGTTTGATATGAATGCCTTGCTGTAGTTCCTTACCTCCACCATTTGGGTTTTGTATGTGTTATAACTAGCTGTGAGTTTTCCCAGCAGAAGTCCTCTATGAGCAGCATACACCCACAGTAGAGAGGTCTGTAGGCTGTGAATGGTCAAATACCCATGTGCTCCTGTTCAACCGCCACCGCTGGGCTAGAGCTATTGCTCGCTTGGGAGAAACGAAAACTGTGTACCAAGGTTTCCTGACAAATAACATCCCTTGGCTTTGCAGCTGGGTAACGTTGCGTTAATGTTGTGATCCAGCACCCCTAGCACATCTTCCTCTTATTTTGGCCTCCATAGATGTGCATGAGGAAGGCTGCCTCAGGATGTGCTGCAGAACAAGTCCCAGCCCGATGTACCTACGGTGGGTGCCGAGGAACCCCTGATGTTATGCACTGTGACAGTAGAAAGGAAAGAGTGATTGGTGGGTAGGGCCACAGGGCGTGTGATTAGATCACAACCTGTCTGGCAGGGAGGCAAAACAAGCTGCTATTAATTTCAGAGTGGGGAGTAGCCTTTATTTACTATTTGGCAGGAGGCAGTTGTGTCTGCAATCATAGGCAGCAGCAGGCATTTGAGAAGTGGTCAAAAAGCCAACTCAGTGCCCTATTTCCTCCACGGCTGGGTCTAGGAGCCATGCACACATATGTATGCAGGGATATAGGCATACAGGAATTTAGATGGCTCTTGTGTGAATGGAGATATTTAAAATTTTAATGACTTTCCCAGAAGGAAAAATGGAAATCAGGGAGAGAGATTTACTGTGAAAATGCACAACCCTTTAAAGGTGAGTTGGTCAGGAGACTGTATACTTGTTCCACTTTGCCAGTGACATTAGCTAGTTAGAGTAGATTGAGTGGCTGTCCCATATTTGAGAGCCATGTGCTTCCGATGCTGTTTTTATCTCAAAAGAGCTACTATATTCTCATAGCATAACGCCCCTACGCTGGGAAACACACCTATCTGCTGGATGCAGCTTGCTCAGTTGGCTGCTAAAAAATACAAAGCCCTGACAGACCTACCACAAACAGGAGTATATGTAAGGTGAGGGTGTCAGTCACCACCTGTCAAGAGTCATTGCAAAAAATCCTACAGGGTTACTAAAAATGACACGAAGGTTTTCCTCTCTGTCATTACAAGGAAAGCTTGGCTTATATTTTAAACCCTGGAACGGCTCTCAGAATATCTAGTTCTGCTCCTCGGTATTCTGCAGACTTCGCCCAGGCTCTTTACAGACAGCCCATCGAGGGGTCCGATTCAGGCAATAGGGCTGGTTTTCCGTGGTGAGGCTCTTGCAGCTCCATGGCGGTGTTCCCAGCGCCTCTCCTGACTTAGAGCCTTCCTAATTGTACCAGCTAAGCAGGCGCCTCACTGGGGGGATCCAAATGTGACTCTGTTTCACCTGCCAAAAAGTGATAAGACCCCGTCCATCTCCTTGCCGTTGATGGGAGGGTCTTTGGAGCATGATCTGTCTTTAGTGTGTTTGTGCAGCACTTGCACACCAGCACAGTCCAGACTTTGTAACAGCTTTTATTAAAAAAACCCCCACAAAATACCAATGCAAATACTTTACAACATTATTTTCAGGCTTATTGGCAGGCATTTATTTCTTATTTTAGGCTGGTTTCTAAGGCAGTCATTTGCTAAAGGGAAAGATGAAGCATAGGTAAAAACTTCAGTGAAAATTGTGGACTGCTTTCTGGGCTGTTGGAAAAGAAGCAACATGATTTGATGATTTTAAAATTTTTCCTCAGGCCTCCTACTTTAGTAGATCTAATAAAAGGAAATAAACCCGGGACTGTTGTAGCTGAAAGGAATTTTTAAAAGTAATTAATTTCTCCTGGTTTTTGATGTTTATTTTTGCATTTCATTCTGTTTGCATAGGTGAAGAGATGGCCTCTGTCTTTTCCTCTACTTAGACACTAACCTCTTTCCTTGGAAATACTGTTTAGCCACATTTTATCTCTACGCAATAAAAGTTGAGATATTTTTAATCCGTTTATAACATACTCTAAGACCGTCCTCCGAAATTTTAGACCCAGAAAGACAAGAACTTTAAGAAAAAAGGTTTATTCAATGATAGCTTCCTGGAGGCTTTCCTGAGAAATAACAGGAGGCTGGTGGCATTCCCCAGGGAGCCGCATGCCTGTCCTCTGCTTAATCCTCCGATGACCCTCAGCCTGGAGAGCCCGGCTCCCCCCTCGTGCTGATGCTCTCTCCCAGTGTTGGCTGTGCAGCTCCTTGCCTGCTCCTGTGCCCCAGATGGACGTGGCCAGGTTTCAAAGCTCTGTCACCAGTATGCTGGGACATTTGGAAAAAAGATCAGAAACCTGGCCTGAAGTTTCCAAGCAGGGTCTTAGATTTCATTTCCTACTATTTTCTGCCCATAGACCAGGCGGAATTGGGACCACATAGTTACAGAGGCAGTGCAGGTCATTAGATGAGACTTTTTTTTTTCCTGTCTTTGTCTCCAAGGCCCTGTGTATGCTGTGACGGCTGAGCATATGCACTACACTCTAGTTCTTAAAAGTTTCAGATGTTGCTTCTAAAACCAACACAGGCTGATGCACAGGGAGAATCGTTCTTCCATTAGGGATAGTCTACACTGTCTTCCCAGACTCCCACACCCTCCTGAAATGAGAGGTTTTGCCCCTGAGACCTCTTAGCTTCTTGCAGTTTGAATTTGTTTTGGTTTTTTTAAAAGAAAAGTTAATTGACCATAATTGTGCCTGCTGTATCTGAGGAGGATCTTGCATTCTACGGTTTCAAATGGAAGTTCCCAGCAGTTTTAAATGAAACTTCAGACAGGTTTGATGGGGTTAGTTTAGGGCAAGTAAAGTAACTGTGGATAAAATACAGAATTTACCACTTAGCCTGAGACTGCATGGAAAGGGATGCAAATCTTTCTAGTTTGACATATTGCATGCACATAGAGAAAACTGTATTGTAACCCACAGCTTGCTTCACACCAGATCTTTTCAGTATCTGAATTTGACTTCAAGCCCACGTACATTTCAGAAGAGAACTATATTCTGCATCCCTAAATCACATGAACTGCTGGAAGTTGGCACAGATTTGTCCCCAAACAGAAACCAGAGAAAAGGCTCCCTTCCAGAAAGTCTGTTGCCAGATGGTCATTTTGAGCAGAAGGAAAAGTAGAAAATGTTAAATACTGCTCTGCTTTGAAGAGTGGTTTCATAAATGCAGCTTAATGCACAGTAATGTTATTGGTTGTTCTTTCCAAATTAGTGTCAAGAGGTGGACGTATATCATTTTTCGATGTGTCTGTTCCCTGAAATGAATGGAAGAGACATGTTTAAAGCCCCAGACTCTTAAATTTTTCTATATTCCATCTCCTTGTACTCTTCTTCTCTGCATAAAACTCATTGCCATGTTGTACCACTCGCTATTGAGCAGTCCATGGGTCCTGCTATTCATCTTGGGTTTTTTCAGGTACTTACTTCTCCTGGTATTTTTCCTGGCATCACAGTTAAGCAGATAGGTCTATTATCGCCTGATTCCTCCTGTCCCCTGCTTTTGAAGAGAGATGCTACCTTTGCCCTTTGCCCGTCTGCTGGTATCTCACCTGTCCCTCACAAGTTCACTAATGGCCGAGATAACTGGCTCCCCGAGTATCCAAGGATAAAATTCCCTGGGGACAGCCGATTAGGAAATATCACTCTTATCTATATACTTTCCAACTTGTTCTGCCCCCCCCGCTCGAAATTGAGCTCCCGCTCTGTCCTTGCCATTAATTGTGGTCACTGTTGATGCTTTTGGTGAAGAGCCAAACCAGGCAGTGAGCACTGAGGCATCACCCAGGGACACGCGTGCTCCCCGCGCAGCTGCAGACCCTCGCTTTCCTGCACTTCACAAGACTGTGATCGGAGAGGGGTGAAATCACATGTAGAGGAGCTAAATGGAAAGTCAGCAGTGTGCAAATGTTGATGAATCAAACATTTTAAGAACAATTAAGCTGTTTCTCCTCTGCGCCTGGAGCTCAGCCTCTTTCCACCTGCAAGGTGGGATATCTCTCGGGTGAAGCAGCTGCGGTGCTTTCCCAGCCCGGTGCTTTTTATAGACATGTGTGGCGCAAGGTTGCCTTCAAGTGAAAACAGAAAGGTACTGCAGGGAGGGAAGGATGAGGACTACGGATATCGGGAAAGACTGGAGCAGATTTGGGAGCTGCACTCCCAGCTAGAGCCAGGACACGCAGAGTTGAGAGCACAAGAGTCTGTGAATAAAAAGGACACAGGAACAAAAAAACCCAGACCCAATAATTTGAGAACATATGTACATAACTTTGGTAATCCCGACCATAATCTGTGGCCTGTACGACCCACTGACTTTAGAAACAGTTTATACTCCTTTCCCACTGCTGCGTACAAATCCGAGCCCTGGCTTTGTGGGAAAAGTTGGTGTTGCCAAAAGGAGGCGAAGCTTTGCCTTCAAGAGTCAACACACAACGTGGCGGCTGTTCTCAGCCCTCCTGTGGTTAAGAACTCGGGGTTTTACTGTAATAGAAATAAATTTTTATGTGCACTCACACTGACTGACACAAAGGGGAAAATGCATCCTGCAGCGTGCAGGAGGATGAGCTTTGCCCTGTTGCCCAGCTGCATGCCACTCTGCTTTTCTTTTACTGCAGAAACTTAAAAAACGTGATGACTTGGTGATAGGTAATTTTGGTCCATTTGGATTATTTTTCTCATTAAAAAATGCAACTAGCTTCAGAACTAATGACATAAATGACCTGAGTGTAGCTTTCCTGAAAACAGCCTTCTTAAATTTAAATTTCTTTTACTAAAAAGGCTCTTGAAATAACCACTTAAAGTTTACTTGAGGTTAATATCAAGTTTCCACTGTTTCAGAGCCCATTTGGCCATTTTTTGGTGGTTCTAAATTAATATTCTTCCTATTTTAAGTACTTGCACCTCCTCTGCTGTTATTCTCAGAGTTATCTGAGAACTCTAGATACTGACAGGAGAAAGCCGAGTTCCTCTCCAGAAGTGAGGAGACCTAACTAAGAATGTCATCAAACAAATTGAAAACCTGAAGCAAACGCTTCCACGTGCTCTGTGTCCTCTCTCCATTCTCGTCACGTCTGATGCACGTCAGATATTGCCTAAGCAGTGGGAGGCAAAAGGGTGTAAAGGGTCATTTTGCTGTTGCTGCTACGGTTTCAGTAGCATCCTTTGCTCTCCCCAATGCTCTAAAACCGCGTGGGAGAGAGTGTGGAAAATCTGGGACTGGGGAACAATATTTTAGAGGTTGTGGGGACACGTTAGACTTTTTAGACTCCTGCTGCTGCCTTTGTGCGGATGAGCCACGCTCGTTTCTTTCCTGTTATGGATGTGGCTGTGCCGGTGCGGGGCAGGTTGGTGGCTGCCAGGCTGCGCTGGGAGCAATGCTCACGGGGAGGTTCAAGCATAGAATTTAGCAGGTATCTTGGTTTTACTTGGGTGAAAAGCAGCCACCAGCAAGGGAGGTAGGCAGAAAAGGAGCTGTGAGGGCGGAAGAGTTTAGCAATAAAATACTGAACCCTGCAAACTATTCCCAAGTTCTGCTGAACGCCAGCGCTGGTGCTGGGGTTTGTCTGGGATGCTAGAGGCCATAACTCTCCATCCCTGATCAAAATCTTTCATCTATTGTCTGTTGTGCTCCTGGTTGCAACCGCAGCCCGGACCGCCGTGTCCTTCAGGTCCCCCTCACCGTGCTGTTGCCTGCGAAAGGTGCTTTCCTCCCTCTTGCTGCAAGATGGTGCTGCAGAACAGGGAAACGCGTCTCGGCGAGAGCCGCTGGGTCTCGGAGGCAGAGCGTGCCGCAGGCATTGCCGCTGGAGGACGGGGCCTGTCCTGCAAAGTCTGTGCTTTTGGCTGGGAGCGGCTGCAGGAGGTGCTGGCGGCACGGGGGGACCCGGTGGGGCAGGGCGAAGGGGGGCTGGCGAGCCCCCACAGCGCCGGCGTGGGCTCCGGGTTGCAGCGAACCTGCTCCCGTTCCTCCCGCCCAGGGCAAAGCGACTCCCTGGGGATCCCTCCATCGCCTGCCTGCTCCGCAGATACGGAGGCGTCACGGCAATATGGGTGGGAATTCGGAGGCGTCACGGCAATATGGGTGGGAATTCCTTATCTGCCTATGTATTCCTGTGCCTTTTTCTGCGTCACGCACAGGAGGAGAAGGGCAGCTTTGGCTTGGGCATGGTGGGCTGGTATATATCCCAGTGATTAAGATCACTGACATTATTATCATGGTTTAAATCAAGACGTTCATGTCATGAATCCCAGTCCTGCCCCAGACTTATGTAGGTTATTTCCTCGCAGAAATCCTGGTTCACACTGTTGGGACTGTGTGCTGTCAGACTTTCTGGCTAATGCGCTCCAGTGAATCTAGAGACAGTAATTTAAGATATTACTGCTCCAGTTCCCCATCTTGTGTTCTTGGGGGACAGGACGAGCTGCACTTCCAGTTCTCTAGCCCAATAGCTTGTTTTTCGGGGGGCAAACTGACCTTTGTTGATGGCTTAAGCTGATGTAACAAACTCCTCTCTGGAACTCCCGAAATGGAGGTGTGTGTCCCATGATGCCGGTTCTGCTCCAGGAGTGGTGACCGTTGGCAAGCCACAGCAAAATCCTTTGGGCATCTTAAACTGGTCTGCTGTGGTTGACCAGAGGATGTAGGTCAGAGCCCTAAATACAGCCCTTGCACTACATTTGTTCTGGTTTTTGCCATACCTGTACACATTTACTTATACAGTTATACAACTTATCATATGTTTATTTAGATTCTTAGGAGGAAACTTTACTATGTAAGAAAGTGACGCATAGCACCTTTTGGGGGGGTTTTCTTTTCTTTTTTTTTTTTTTTTTGGCCAGACTTGGTTTTCTTTTGTGATCTATCTTAAAATATATCAGGATTGAAATGGAAATTCAGAAAAGAAATCATGAGAAGGAATTATTATCTAAATGAAACTGTCTAATGTATCGAATACATATGAAAAACAAAGTAACTATATAGAGGCCTGTTCTGCACGCAAAGCTGGTGTATTGAGGTTATTCTTAAGTAGTGAGTTAAACGAGGTATTTTTCCTGGTCAGGGTCTTCAGGGTTTTAGTACTAGCAGAATGCATTCTGAAATACTTATTCATGGCTAGAAGTGGAAAAGAAACTTTCCTGCTTTTCAAGTTATTAATTAACACCCGAATGATAAAGTACCTCAATCAAACTGATTGAATAAATCAGAATGAACAATTCTGATTGGTTTTTCCATACTTGCAGTAAAAGTTATTTTCATCAAAAGCTTGTTGAGCTTTTTGACATGTTCTGGTTGTGGTCTGTGGCTTCCACCATTTCAGCAGTTTGACTCCCTTTAAAATGCTGTCATCATGTATGATTTGTGCAATTTTTCTCCATAGGGCAAAGGATTTCAACAGATTATAATGTAAGTTTGATTCTGTTTCTAATGTCATGTATGTATATAGGTGAAATGAAAAAAAAAAAATTTAATAAGAATAACTTAATGTTTATCTACACTGAGAGCACCCACTGGCTGTCTATATATAACCAAGCAGGCTGCCTTTAGGCTGACACTGGTTTTGTTGATGGCATTGGCCTTGACTAGGTACAATGTCTTATTTTCTATTCTCATCCTCATGACATTTATTCTTGAAGCACATGGCCCTAAGAGTTGTCGTGAGGGGTTTGGACCTCTTTCTGCTGAGCCCACATGACTCTGCTTCCAAATACTGGCTGGAAGTGTTTCCCCAGTGTGGAGAGTTGGATCCTTGCGTGGGGAGGCAGCCTGGCCTGGGGCATCAGGCACTGCTCTTAAAATAAGCCTGTAGTCAATTTTCCAGACTTAGGTGTCCTACTTGGCCTCCAGCTGCTGCTCCAGAAAGCCACCAGTCTCCAGGAGGTGCTGGGTCATACCTGCCAGCTCCGGGTGGATGTCTTGGATAACCTAGCACATTTCAGCTGGCTCCTGACACCTATATTTTTGCAACAGACCCCTTCCATCGCGCACTAGACGTTGCTGTTTTTCTGCTGCATGCTCTTGAGCAACTCACTTCTCACTGCTCCTTTCATCCTTTGCTGTGGCTGTTTTGAGCGTCATCTTCTTGGTCCATGGACTCTTGTACCGTGTATTTACCTGGATCTGAGCAGGAATAACAAGAGTAATAATCATGTGGCCCAGACCCACCTGCCAACTGCAGCAGGTCTGACAGGTCCAGCTGGCCGCGCACGTGCACAGCAGGCTCCGGTGTGCACAGGGCACGGCTCGGGGACTGTGCAGGGGCAGCTTGCCCAGAACTCATGCCCGTTTGAAGCTGGGGCTTCAAACAGTAGGGCACTGTAAGGGACGGGCAGGGGGCGGAAAAGAAGATGGGGGGAGGCGAAGGACAGAAGGTGGAGGGGATGGTGGAGGGGAAGCAGGGGATGGGTGGAGTGGAGGAAAGTTAAGGGGCTTTCCCTTCCCTTTCCCTTCCCTTCCCTTCCCTTCCCTTCCCTTCCCTTCCCTTCCCTTCCCTTCCCTTCCCTTCCCTTCTCTTCCCTTTCCTTCCCACTGGACAAGCACATTCCTTTGCTCTTGGGGCAGAGTTTTCAGGGACCAGAGCAGCCTCCCTTCTGTGGTATGCTGTGTGCGCAGGCTAAGCCTCATTAGCAGCTCATTAGTAGTACTCTTCCCTTTTTTATTACTTTTTTTTTTTTTTTAAACTTCTTGAGTCTTCTACACACAGCAAGCAGCTGGCAGAGTCAGTGGAGAGGTAATGTCTCTGGAGTAATTTCTCTACTCTCTGTGCCTTCTGCGTCTGCCTGGTCTCCCCTTGCAGAAGATGTACCTCCTCAGGGAAGGGACAAGTTGAGTTTGCCTCTTGCCATCCACCCAGAGTGAGCAATTTCTGCCATCAGCTCCACGCTCTTGAAACTCCTTTAAGAGGAAATTGTGGAGCAGCTAAGGGTTCCCATTTGCCCTTGCTTCTTTCCGTACCTTCTCTGTTCCTCCTTCCCTTTCTTTTTTTGGCTATTCTTACACTTTCCCTTCTGTTTGTTATTTCCCTCTCTCTTCCTTTCTTCTTCATTTTTTCTCTCTCCTTCCTCCTCCTTTCTCTTCCTTTCTCTCTCTCTCTTGCTGCTGGATATTATGAGCAGTGACAGCAGCCGCTGGGAGCTGGAATCCAGGGAGATAACAGCATTGCCATGAGAATCAGTCTGCTCAGCTACAATTAGCCCTGCTGATATCTTTCACCTGGACAGAGCTGCCTTATCATTGCTACTTCTTGGAAAATGAAGGGTCACAGATACTGATCGCAGATAGCATGACTCTGGCATTTCCCTCTGGTTTTCATGTTGCTGGAATCCCTTTTTGGCTCCCTTCTCCATACGATTAGTTTTGCATCTCTCTTGTTCAGCTGTGCTGCTGTCAGATGGAAAGCAGGCACCGAGGCTTTCCAGTGGTTGTACGGCTGAAACAGAGACTCCGGGTAAATTCACCTGGTGTGAGCAACGGCACATGTCCGTGAATCCTGGATGTTCCTGAAGTTCAAAGCCAGAAATAAAATAACGCGTCAGTGCCTCAGGGCCTCTTTATGGTAAATCGTTGCCCTGTCTTTGGAAACTATTGGGAAGGGCGCGAGGCAGAGCCAGCTGGGCTTGTTAATGTCGGGCTGATCCACCCACCCTGCTCCTGGCTGATGGCGCAGTTCCTGACTAGTGATGCGAAGATGTTGGCAAATGCTACCACAGCTTTTTTTTTCCACCGTGGATGGGCTTTAGCAACTGTTTTTTGAGTCTGGAGACAGCGGGGTTGTCCCTCCTGGCCTTTGTTTTGGTGGCAATTCCACCTGACAAAAAGAGACCAAAGCAGTTAAAGGCAGCTAATGCAGTCCCTGCTTTTCATCCTCCTTTTCTTCTGATATCTTTCTTTCTATTGGCCTTGTAAATACAGCTCCGCAACAGGAATAAACCCTAACTCCTTACCTTTCTGGAGCTTGAAAGCAGCTGAACTGCAGGCCAAGCTTAGCAGCAGGGCCACACATAGCAGAGATGGCCTTCTTACTTCTGTGTCTTCTCTCTCGCACGCTTTTCAATACCTTAGAGACACAGCTGCCGTTGTTAGAGATCTGTCAGGTTGCAGTCAGATACTGAAGACAGAGATACTGAAATTAAACTAATGGCACTTGGTCATAATTGGAAGAGAAAAACTAGGCTTGTGGGGAATTGGTACCTCACTGACCATTTAATAAAGCCAGCCTTCAGGACAGGTGCAGGGATGACTATTCACGTATTTTCTCTCTCTCTTTCCCTCTCTGTCTGGTTTTGCTACAGATTTGCTCCATTTGCAGACAGTACTGAGTGAGAATCAGCACGGTCCTATGGACAAGAACTGGTGTTTCTATATCTTTATTTTTCCTTCACCTTTTCCCCTGAAAAGTCCTTTTTTGCCACTTTCATATGAACTCAGGACAAGTGTATTGCAGCCTCAGTTGGGGCCTGTTGTACTCTTACTGCCAGTAGCAGCATTTTAGCTAATTGCATGCTCTGTTACTGTAACCTGTGAGCTGATGCCATGGGCATCACAGACCCCGCTGACCCTGTGCACTACCAGATTGCTCGGTAACGTACATCCAGTTGAGATGCACCACATCAACACACTTATATTTTGGTCAGCGGGAGCACACAGTTTGGAGCCAGCTTTATGCTTTTGCAGTGATTTTGGTGGGTTGTGAGATTGCAGTCAGAATTATTTTTGATTTATCCAATACCAGATACCATACTGGGGGCACCAGCCCTGGTGTCCCGCAGCTGCAGAGTTGCCAGTCCCGTAGGAGGGTCCCTAAGACTGGCCCCACTCTATTGCTGCCGGAGGAGTAAGCTGCGTTTGTGGGTGTGTGCCACTGAGCGTATTAGAGCTGGGGTTGCGTAAGCGTTACTACGGGTGTACCGCGGTGCAGCTACACCTGCGGCGCCGCAGTCCCAGCCGGGGGACAACCTTGGATCCCGCAGCAGCTGCGAGAGCGTGTGGCTTCTGCCGGTTACAGCCCTAAGGACAGAGCGTGCTCACCGTAACAAATGTGCCTCACGCGGTCCGCACGCAGGGACGAGGGCTGGGGGGAGTCTGCTGAATTAAGCTAGCGCGTGCCTTTTATGTAGCTGTCCTTCCAGCAACGCTGTGCCTCGCTCTGTTGTTGCTGCTTTCAGGCTGGCGGGCACACGCCGTGCCTGTTGCAGTCGAGCCACCTCTCAGGTTATTCCCTCCCTTCCTGCTGATGTTGCTCTAAAGCAATCCCTCGGTGGTAGTACCTGGTTTATAATGGCTTGGCAGGTTTTATGGCCCCTGAAGGATTTTAAGTTTGCTCACTTTCTCACCCTTGAGAGAATTGCAAAGATCAGAAAATACTTGGGTTTTCTTTCAAAGATAAGGATGGGTGTTGCTTTGGGGCTGGGGTTTCTTTTTCCTGAGAAGCTTAGGCTTTCCATTCCAGCCTCTACCCTCTCTGTCCTGCCCGTGCCTTGTGCTGGCAGAGAACATGATCCTCCTGTTAGCTGCCCACCGTCCACTCAAACCCGTAGTCCCGACAGAAGAAAACATAGGTGAATCACCAGAGGAATGCGAATCCAATAAGTTGCAACATTTGTATGTTTATCTGACCTTCAATGTTTACAAATTTGTCTGGCAGTCTCATGAGAGAGGGTTTGGCCAACTTATTGGTCAACTGGACCTTAATGCTCTTCTTGTTTCTGGTCAGTCTGGCAATACTGTAAGAACAGCTTGTTCCAAGCAAGCACCTAAATGAGTTTATGTGCTTTAACAGCATCATCACATATTCTCAGTACTGTCTCCTGGTCCTTTCTTACTCCACCCTTTCAAGTTTTTGACTTCTATGCTGTTGCTCAGAATAATTGCTGTATTTTTCCAGATAAATGGTATCATCCTGCTACCATCTTCATCGGGAGGGTATAGCTGGTCTTTTATTCTTTGAAGTGAGGGCCTGACCACTTTTCCAGGCTGTACTAAAGCTGTAATACGGACCAACAGAAGGAAAGGGAGAGGCCGTTATGTGCAGGATGGCCAGAATTCAAGCAATATGGTATATAATGTCATAAAGCCTGGTAAACTTTATTTCAGGTTTTTAAAAGCAGCATTCAACTCTTATCTTTGTCACGTTCCAAGTGTCATACAATTCTGGATGCTGTTGAAAGACACTATGGATTGCCTGCTCTTCCATGGTTTGCAAATGGTCTGTGCTTAGCGAGTGCTGCAAAAAACCCCCGTGCCTCAGATCCAGGCATTTCTGAATGTGGGATGTTTGAGAACAGATTATTTTCAGCCTCATCTATTTTCTGATTTTGTTAAGACTATTCCTGATAAGCCTATGTAGTCAGGAAAGCTTCAGTGATTCCCAGCTCCAGCAGGAGCCTAATCTTGATGTCCTACTATTATCAATAAGATGTTTTACCAGAGGCTTTGGTGAACCCAAGATTTGGCCTTTAATTATTATCCAAGACTCATTCCCTGGTCCTGCATTGTCAGCTGTGGCCAGCTTTCCCTAGTCCATGTAATGCAGATAGCCACAAAATACATCTCCTCTTCCAGGAATCTGCAGAGTCAGCTGGCTGCCACCGTGGGCTGCCCGGACCCTCGGGAGCCCTTTCTTGCTGCAGAGCAGTTTCAGCTTCCCTGGGCATCCTCTGCCCCCGCCAAGGCATCCTGCCTGCTTTAACTCCCTCTTTCTGTACAGGCCAAAATGCTTTTAACGGTCTTCTGCAGACACATCATCAGTTAGCGTTAGCTTTGGGACCAGCAAGTGTAGGTGGTAGATCTGAGAGAAAAACACGTAATTCCTGTGATTACTGTTCAGAAGCATCTTGTGCGGTGAGTTAATGCTGAGTGTCCAGGTAGACACTGTTTTGTTTTCTGCATGCGGAGGCAAAGGACAGTGTTTCCTTGTACCGACGGCGATGGAAACCCGTTTTGGCCAGGACTCTCTCCTGTGATATACGGATCGGTAGCCCCAAGGTTGGGACTTGCTGACAGCCAGAAGCTACTGCAATTATAAATAATAATAATATTTTCAAGAAGGCTTCAAGCATGTGCACTGCACCCCTCTGCAAACTGATTTCGTAGTGGCTTGATTTCACGTCAGTTTAGCAAAATGCTGAATGTGCATAGTTCCTCTTCATTTTATCTTAAAATAGGACATCTAAATAAGGCACTCTGTAGGCCTTTCCCAGTCTCTCCTGGCTGTCAGCTTTCGCTGAGCTTCCCCACACCTCCCACTGCATTTTTCTCCAGGGTAGGAAGAGACTCTGCAATGTAAGTGGGATTATTCATGGGTGACAAATGTAGCCTGGTGTGATTGTGGGATAGAGAAAAGCAGATACAAACTGCAGAAAATTTGAGAAATGGAAGCGGCGTTTATAGAGAGGATTACGTGCCATAATGTCTTAGATAGCGGAGGGCTGATCCCGTGCTGTGTTAAAATGCAGCCTGGTTTTAGCCTTTCCATAAGCTCCTGTTTCCAATGACACCAGGGAAGCTGGCACTGTCTGTGCCATGGGGGCATTTTGTTCTTGCACCGCGTAAGCCGATGCAGGCTTGATTTCAACCTTGTTGAGGTTCCTCTTGCAGAACCACGTGCCAGAGCTGATCTCTGTGGTGTCACCAGAGCCACTGAGATGCACAGCAGCGTATCCAGCACACTTGCTGCAGTGGCCCGGCCCTTAGGGCACTACTTTCCAGCAGCGGAGGAATAGCCTTAAAAAAAAGCTGTATCCCCATCTACGTGGAGAACCTCCCAGCAGACTCTCCAAAGACTTCTTCTTATTTTAAAAGAATTTCTAAATAAACTCCAAGCCACATTTTTATAAGGGAGGATGGTATTTGCAGAAAAGGTCAAGGCTATAACAGTCGGCATCCTCGGAGATAGGAATTCTCAGCCCCTGCAGCTTCCCATAATTTGTCATGTCTTTAAACCCTCAAGTCCCCATTTTACATTCCCGATCAAGAAGGACATGAGGTTTTGATTTCAAAATGAAATGCTCCACTGGCTGGGATATTTTTCCCTAAAGAAAATGTACAGAAACAAAAATTGTTAGGATTTCACTAATTATATGGTTAAGCTTAGCCCCAACCCTGTGCCAGGACCTGTTAGTGCTGGGACCGCAGGAACAGACCTGGGAGGGACCTTGCGTGGCATCAGTGGAGCTCCTGCCTCCGGGGAGGTCCAGCTGCACCCCTTTGCATCCCCTCTCCACGATTCAATTTTGGTTGGTCACACGCAGGTGACCGTGATGGGTCCGGGTGATGCAGGCTGCCCGGCGTTGCTCAAGGCTCGAGATCTGCTGTATTTGTGGCTGGGGAAGCATGCAGCAATTTCTGACTTTAGCAGGTGTGAGAGAAGCCTTTCCTGCGAGAGTCTGCGAGGAGAGCATGGAAACACGAACATAACTAGCAGCGAAAACTGAGTGGGATTTGTGTTTCTGGTGAGGTGTCAGGAAATAGCTTTAAAAATGCACTGCTGAGAGGCTTCCCAGCAAGCTTTAACTATTCCCTCACCTGGGAAGATCGCTGCAATGAATTCATCAGGCGTGACGCAGCAGAGAGCGGCTCTGGAGCTGCCTTGGCTCTTCTGGCATCTCCAGGCGTGGGCTCAGGGAGGAGAGCGAAGGGCAGTAACTAGGAACCAGTAAAGACAAACGCAGAAGCACTGGCAGTAGGTTTGACTCAGCTCACTACGTGGGCTGACATATGTAAATTGCCATATACATTTGTAAATGTTTTGGTATGCCTGAGCAAGCCAGTATCTGGAATTAATTTTGTTCTTTTGGGAGGCTAGACAGGGAGCCTGTAGGAGAATAAATCCAAATGGACCACATGCATGAATCTTGGTGGGATTTGTTCAGTTGGATGAGACCTGTGTATGGACGTGCATTTGCAATTTGAATTGCCTTGATTTGGTTTTCCTTACCTCACTTGTAAAGTGACTCAGACCAAATTGAACTAAGATCACTCCAGTCTTGAAGCAGACTTGTATGCTGGTATTAAATAGATTTTAAGTTATACACTTCTCAAGGTTGTGCAATGCAGAATCCCTGCTCTGCAGTCTGTTTTAGGGCTTCTTTTTCTCTCTGTGCTTGTGTACTTTTTAATGTCAGCACTCTGTTACTTACTGTGCTGTTTGGTGAGACGTGATGCCCTAAGGGAAGGTAAGGGTCACTTCTCCATCACTAACGTCTAGCCACTTTTTGGAGCAGAATGCAGTCTCACCACTTTACGCCTCAGGAGATGAAAAATAACTTCTCTAGTTGAAATTGCAAGGAGGATGGTAGAGGGCAGAATGCAGTTACCTTAGCTGCATCACAGCCACGGTGTGGACCAGCTCCTGCAAAAAAATGCAATGGGATCTTTTAATGCCAACGAGCGGTCCGACACCAGCACAAGCTATTCCTTGGCTGTAGCCTGGCTGCAGGTTGGTCTGAGATCACATCCCACCAAACTGTCACATCTCTGCTGGCAAGGCACACTTCCCTGTTGGTGTTTGATGACAGTCCGTGGCAGGATTATAAAGAGCTGTTGCACCTAAAGGCAAAGAAATGCTACAGGTCCTAAATTGCTGCAAATCACATTTAGGCTTGTGAAGCCCATCTCATCCAAAGGCTTCAACTGGATTAGTTATTTTTAAAACCCACAGAAGGAGTGTTAAAAATGTGCTTTTTCATGCAAGCAGCCTTAAAAAAACCCCCGTGCTTTATGTTCTTGAGGTGCTTTCTCATAATTTCCCCATCCCCTTGCTGCCTACACCCCGACGCTGTATGAAAATTACTTTGGAGACAACACAAAGTGCTGTTTCTGCAGCTTGCTTTTTGTAAATCTTCAGATTTTGCTTTTCTACTTTGCTGAAATGCCACTAAGCATTTAAGATTTTGATACCTGATCATTGCTGGGATGGTGATGAAGTGATCCGAGAGAGAATTACAGCTACTGTACGTGCCTGTTATGTCCCTGTACAGAGCCAGTGGCTGGTACTTATTGATAGATTATTAATAGCTGACAATGGAGAGCCAAGTGCTTGTTCTCCATTTTTAAGGCAAAATCTTGAAGGGATAACTCTTGCCATTGCATGAACTGTCTGGGTATTTTATACATGCAGGAAAAATCTTATCAGCTATTACAGCTTTTAGAAAGCATTGCCGTTGTATTTGTTAATGGGTCTGGCTGAAATCCAGCGCTTAGGGCTTTGGCCCCATGCTGGGGGCTGCCGACACCTTGCCTGGGGGCAGGTGCCGCGGTCAGCCAAGATCCCCTTCCCGGCCCTTATGGGATGCTGAGTTGTGCCTATAATCAACCCGGCTGAGCACAGCGTGGTGCCACTGCCAACCTCCGAAGGCGATTTTGTAATCCACGATCATCGAGGCAGTGACAAGAAACTCATGAGCACCTGCATGCCCCTACTCCCTTCCTACCCTGAACACAGACTAATTTAAAGCAGATGAGGTGGCTCTGACATGCTGCAGTGAACCCAATCCATGGCGCCTGCTAAGGGAAAAACCTCCCGAAACAAAACAGGGGCTTTGGCTGAGCCTGGGAAGGGCACGAGCTGCCGCTCCCCGTGTTTTTCATCCTCTAGTTTGTTCTGCATCTCCCCATCTGCCCTCCAACCAGGCTGCCAGGTCCCAGCTAAGCCGCCAACGAGGTCTCCCTCCCCCAGGGGAATGACACGCCGGTGACGAGGTCTCTGCCCCCGCGCCGGCTCTCCCCAGTATACAGAGAGGAAGGGCTGGCTCCGTCCCCGCGTCCTGCCCCAGCCAGGGCACTTCTGCTGCTGCCCGGCTGGCACAGGCTCCGGGGGGACGAGCAGACAGATCACCTCTGCCCCCCTCAGCTGAAGCTGCCGGCCCAGCTTCAGAGGGCTTTTCTTACCCCTTATCGCAGCAGCTGAAATTCCAGCTAAACAAAACCCAGCCACAGACTTATTCAAAACATTTATTAGTGTTTAAGGAAAATAATAGTGTGAAAGGTACAGAGCTTTGTCTAAAGCCATATGCATTTTCTTTTTTTACAAGCTTATTTGGCTGCAAATCCTACATGAGATAAAACTAGTATGTTTTTCTCCCAGAGATTTGGAATTAAGGACAGTTTGTCTTTTTTTTTTAGCTTTTCTTTTTTTCCTTTTAGTTCAGCACTTTAAGTTAGGACAGCATTTTCCAGGGTTTACTGCTATCTTTTCCAGTAGGCATTTTGCTTTTCCCAGTATTTTCATTCCAGAACAAGACTCATTCCAGATGCAAAGCGTAAAGGAAACATTCATACCTTGGCTTTTAAGCTAAACCTCCTTCATGAACAGCAAGTTCATAAGGAATGTGAATTAAAGCATCATACAGTATCTAAATGGACAATTTTTTTCTTTTTTATAAAGAATTAAGGCTATGTAGATGTCGCAATAAAATAATCTCAGGTAAAACGCACCCTATTTGTTAGATATGAAAGAAGGTTTAACAATAAATAAATGATTTATGCTGTCAATAACATTATGGAACTGTATAAAACTATATTTATGCAGCTTTAAACATAAAAAAACATACTAGTGGCATGAATATATACAACACAGGTCATGACGTACGTTTAAATTATCATAGCCAGCAGTGTTCTTTTTTAAATGGAGACACTATAATAAATAGAAATGTTAAATATTTACAATAATAGCATATGTGGAATCAGTAGATGAACACATAAAATCTTCACACACAGAGGAAAAAAAAGTTATGCCTTATACAAAAATCCCTCCCACCCCACAGCTTGCCCCCCCCCCCCCCCCAAATTTTCATTGACTAAACAAGGGGAATATACAATTTCCCCCACAGAACGAATGAATACAAATAAAACTGTATGCATGCTGAGGTGATATGTTGACTGAGACATTCAAAGATGTAGATCTATATGTTTGGTTCCCATTGATGAATCAGACCTCTAATGAGAGAGGGATCTTATTTTAGTTCAATGCAAGAACATTACATTGGTAGCGAGTTGTTGTCTCTGTTTTGCGTTTGGTGGTTTTTTTTTTTTTTTTGCTAAAACGCTTGGATTGTCTTTTTGGTTTGAGCTTGTTCTTCATGGTGGCTATAAGTCACCAAGGGGGAGAGGACGCTCACAGGAACCCATGGAGGCATGCTAGAAACCTTCTTATGGTCCCACCAGCGGCCACTTGGTTTTGGAGCAGAGGAGTTGGCCATCAGAGGCAGGCCTGACCCAACCTTGGCAAGCTCCTCCGTGGGACAGCCTGGGTGCCCCATCCGTGGGACAGCTTCACTACAACCCAACGGGGCAGCTGGCACTCTCACTGCCAGAGCTCCGCTCCTCAGGTCAGCATGGTCTTTGCTGCTACAGTACCTGGCCCGATCCCACCTCTTCCCAATTAAGTCAAATGAAAAGTCTGTCACAGAACTTAGCTAAAATCAGGCAGGATCAAGGTCATGTCTTTAAACAAAGACCTGGTGATCACATAAGAGACACACTTTTTCAACGTAACGGTCCTCTCTTGCTTCCTACATGGCTTCTATTAAAAGCAATGCCTATAACTTCTGCGGGTGGATACATGCATTAAACCCTGAATATAGCTATTAGGAGCTGTGTTCACTTAGCAGTAACTAAAATCTGAGTTGGAAATTGTAGCCAAATTCCAACACCCTCTACTGTTTATACAGCTCCTTCCCACCATGCGACAAGACGTACGTTAGTTCACCGGGTACGTTCTGTCTCCACCGAACTGCCTTCCTGCCCCCACAGCTTTCCTCCCAAACTTTCTAAATGAGAAGGCTCAAATCCCTGGTGTGATTCCCACTTTCTAAGAAAACTCGCTTTTTCTTTAGAGGAAGCTGAAGAGCTCACCCTTCTGTCCCCATGGATGCTGTAACCTCCATTTCCAGTACAGTATCTGGGGATATAGGATTGCAGATCTGCAACCTGAGAATTACAATTGCATAGGGGGTAGGAGAGATGTGTCCAAACACCTCACTCACACTTAAACCGCTTAGAGACAATAAGCTCTTGACACTCTTCATCTTTAGTAACTCATTCTGCAGAGATTGGTGGTCATTATCTGCATGACAATTAAAAAAACCCAAGTCAACCCCCTCTCCTTATCTTTGGCATTTGGATAAACCACAGCTGATAGGCAGGTTAGAGTGGGGCTCCACATCCCAGCAAACCGCACCATGCTACTGCTAAGGAGAGACAGATTTCTGATGGGCCTTCAACACAGCCCTGCAGAAGAACTAAGTATATGGGGTCCTTCGCTGTCTGAGCCTATGCCCATCCTTTAACCTTGGGCTGTCCGTAGGGCTGGAGGACCTCTGTCACTGAGTGGGCAGGTGTAAGCAGAGAATATGCACAGGGTTTTTAGAGGTCCACGAGCATACTCTTGGGGGTCCTCCATACTGTGCAAGTCTTAACAGTCGCATTGCCTTGTCCGGAAGCTGACGACTCGCCTTCGATATGCTGGAGTGACTGGATTAGCAAGTGTCAAGTTATGCAGTGGTTAAAAAACGAACAGGGGGCACTTAAACTAGGCAGCATCACCCGGATGGGAACAATGGCTCAGAAGTTAGTTAAGAGAAAGCGGTGGAGCTCCAGACTGCACAGTTCCTGTGCGAGAGACGGGGTAGCTATTTCATTATAGAGTGTCACATAGAGAGCCTTGAGCTCTTGTGTTCTCAGCCACAGGCAGAAACCAAATCCCCCTGGAATTCAGCCATCTGCTGTAAGGCTGCGCCCTAAACCTGCGGAGGTGCTAAGCCACAAGCGGCCACATGCAATCTGGCAGAGCCCTCTTGGAACCTTCTCCCCAGCCAAGGGGACCAAGAGAAAAAAACAAACCCCCAAAACAACCCAACAATCCCCAAACAAGATCCTAAATTTCAACTGACGTCCGTTCCATAAAAAAGGGGAAAAGAATTTAGTTGGAGATATTTTGCCACATTTGGTGGCTGCTCAAGTGTCGAGTTTGCTGGATTGATAACCCATTGCCACTGCTCTCCCTTTGCTACTATGTACACTGTTGCTGAGGTCCATATATATCTTGCAATGCCCTGTGCTTGACCTCTGAATGGGAAATGCTTTGGAATGTCCATAGACGGGAAGATGGGACTCAACGGAGGCGGCTTCCAGTGGAGGGGGAGGATGGGGGGAACGGGGAAGTCGGTGCCTTTTTTCACCTCCGGATGTCAGAGAAGTCGGACAGTTCGTCTGCCCGGTCCATGATCCCATGTGCCCCTTTGGGACCGTGGCCCCCAGCTTTCACCCGGGCATGGGCGTTCAAGTGGCCCTTGGTACCTCTCTCTCCCTTAGATGCTCGCGAGCTCTCCCTGTGGTCGGAGTCGGAGTGGGCCAGCATGTCCCCGCGGCCAGCAGCAGCCTTGCTGGCTTCACCTGGCTTCTTCTCGGGACCCAGGATGGTGTCACCGTGCACGGCCGAGGTGCAGAAGCTCAGAATGGAGCAGAGACTTCCCCAGTTCTGTTCGCACTGGGCCTGGACGCTTCTTGTTATTGCCTTTTTCACCTCCTCGCCACAGGTGAGCAGGATATTCACTAGGTCAACATATGGCCTAGAGGTAAAGCGAACAGCGAGAGGAGAGTCAAAAAATATATAAGGGTTATCTATGAGTAAACGAGTGTAATGGCCTCTCTACCTTACCCTCCCTCGTGCACAGCACAGTTCAGTAGCGTTAGCCCCCTGCTACGCACTGACTCGGCAGCCTCGTACAGCAATTCTGCACCATGTTTATTATGCAATGTATTATATTCTAATCAGCCATATTGGTGTAAGAAACGCACATGATGGCATCCTGTCAAACGAAGCTTCACTCAAAGTGCTGGATCTGCCTTGATTGCTCCCCCACCAGAGATGCTCTGGGAGAACTGTAATGTCCACCAGAGGAGTAAGAGGTCTACAGGCTTGGCAAATGGGGCTGTCAAATGGGAAGAACTGCTATCTCACACCTGCCTCTACCTCCTTCCGTGCCCCTTCATCTTTATTCGTCAGGATGCATGACAAAAGGAAACCTCTTCATGCGCAGAGCCACCAGCTTCATCAAACTGCTTGCTATCTCCAGGTGAACAGCTGGTACAGAGCATACGCTGATCACCGGTCTGCAAGAAGGAGGCCTTTCCTCACCTCTGTGAAGAGCAACAGATACTCAGCTAGAGGTTCTCTGGCTTTTCTCATCATCTTTAGCTTTCCCTGAAGCACTAGGTGTTGATCTCCACCACAAGCAAGATCCTATCTGTGCTCTCTGCACAGAGCTCAGACACATGGAAATCCGCTTTGGTGGCACTGTTTCTTCCCACACCAAGTTTTTTTTTTTTCTTCATTTCCTTACAGAGTTGAGTACAGCTTTCAGTATATACCTTTTCCCAGCCAAATAAGGACTCCGAACAAGCCATGGCCAAATACAGTTTCTGCTTCCCGCCTGTCCCTCTGTGCCCCACGGCACAACGCCGCCCGAGCGCAGGCGCTTTGGCTGCCTCAGCCATGGGTCATCGAGTGCAGCGATTTTAAAATAGTTGCGGTCACAAGTTTTGTGGGTCAATATTGATGTTGTTTATTGACACAACCGCTGCTAGCTGCTAGCAGGCCCAGAAGGACGTGCTTAAAAGTCTTCCACGGTAGGAACCATCCACAGCGCAAGCGGAGAACTGCCTGGGGTCAGCAGCAGTCATGGTGGTGTGGGGTGGTGGGGGTGCCCCTTCTGGGCACACAGTCCACCAGCTCTGGTGGCTGTGGACAAGTCTAAATCTCTTCCCATGAACTAAGTCAGAAGAGATGAGGAAAACCAACAGATTATGATCAGTGTCTGACACTACCCTGATTTTTACTTTGCCCAACTGCTTAAACTCATTTTGAATGACTAATCTGGGAGAGCCACCTATTCCCCTATCTCAAAATATTTCCCATGTTTGGATTGTTTCTGTCGTTTAAAAAAAAAGTTACTTGGAATGCAGCAGCGACCGATCTGCCAGGGCCTGTCACCACTTCCACCATAGCAAATCAGCCTGACCCCCACCCCACCGCAGCTGACTCAGGAGGAGACTTCACTGCCCCGACCGCGTTCCTCAATACTCATCGGGAGAAAACAGTCCGAATAAAAGAGTCAGAGAACAAGTCTAAGAGCTGCCACTTGCTGCTCCGCTCTTAGTTTTTGTTTTAAACGTAAAATAGAAGATGAGAGAGAACTGAGCACATTGCATACAAAGTGATCCAGTAGAAGGAAGAAAAAAAAAAAGTAAAGGGAGCAATCAGTTGTTGAAGTTGGACATAACCTTTACAAAAATCTTTGGAAGAAAAAGGTTGCTGGTATGACTAGAAAGTGGCTCAGCTGCCAAATATTTCAGGTATTCAGAGTCTGCCAGAGCCCTGCGGATTAATACTGGCCCATTTCTCCTTCACTGTTTTACTTTCTGCATTTCAGCTGGCCTGACCATAGTACCTGAACTGAGCACAAGGCTGCAAGTCAGCAGACGCGATTTTATTTCCAGCTCTGCCACACTTGCCTATTGATCTTGAACAAGTTCCTTAGTTCAAAAGCTTCAGAGATGGCCTCTAAATTTAGGGGAGGGGAGGAGGCTGGCTGGCTTCTATTTGGGGAGTCCCGCATAGGAAAGCTAAGCTTCGACTCTATGAGATGCTGAAAATGAAGTGTAGGAAGCTCTAAACAAGATCGTGCAAATTATAGGTGTTTAGCTGAATGATCCGTCTCTTCTCAAACCGAGAACCCCCCAGTTAAGCTCCCCAGGAATAAGCAGCTGCCTTTGAGCATTCCCGCTTTAGTGCGTTTGTAAAACAAGGATAAGTTACTTCTCTTTGGACAGGCCAAGTGATGGGGAGGGTTAACTGGTACCAAGTACCCAATTTATAGCCTACTAACACAGCCTGAGCAGTGCCCACAGAGAGGTGCTGCTGGGCAGGATGGAGCCCCGCTTCCCCTCTCCCCCAGGCAAGGCCAAAATCTGCCTTTGATCCCAGCCTCAGGAGCATCCATGGAAAGGGCCTTGCTTTCAGGCCACCATGTTCAGCTCGTACAAACCACAGCAAACAATTCTGCATTTCAGAGTAAAGTGGCATCAGAGTGTCTCTCTGCAACTGCAGCTTAAGTATTAGGGGGGTGGTTTTCAACAGAAAGTAAGGGAACCGGGGCACAGCTCTTTTGGAGACCAATGAAAATGCAAGGCTAAAAGTCCAGAAGATATGATTCTGTAAAAGAAAAAAAATGTATCTGTCATGATTGCTGGGATTCGGGGTTTCTGTGCTAATATCTGCTAGGGATAAGAAGGCATAGAGGCGTGGTAGGAAGATGCTCTAAGGTTAAATCTGCTGCCAGGCTGTGGCTCAGCCTTCTTGTTTGGGAGCGAGATGTTCACCTGCAAGAAAAACAGGCTCCTATTTTTGCATCTGTGCACAAAGAGTTGGTACAAACAGCTTGTGCCCGGTTTGTTGCTGTCATGTAGCAGCTTTGATCAATTCCAAATAGGATTCGTGCCTGCCATTCCTCAGAGGGCAGCTGTGTTCCCAGTCAGGGGGATGAACTCCTCAAAATCTGACTTGTGCCTTCATTTTGTACAGCTCCATGTTTTATTAAAAGGCATCTGAGATTAATAAGGAATAAGATGAATGGAAGATTACCTGGGGGACTGCAGCTCTTTCAGGGACAATTAACTACAAGACATTTGAAAGTATGTATTTAAAGAAGAAATTACCATCTTACTGACAACTTTGCATAGACCTTCTTCCCCCTTCTCCTCTAGCTGTCATCTTTAACAAGATACTGGGGTCAGGAATGCTGCCTTTGAGCTCAGAAAGCACAGAGACATTTTGAGATGCTTCTGGAAACAGCAGAGACCAACACTGTATTTCCTAAAGGACCAAAGGAACAGCCAAATCCAACTTCAACCCATTTCACCTCCTTCCAGTCACATCCAGCCCTTTGTAAACAAACTAGTCTGCAAGCGCCCCTGCGAAGAAAGCATTACCTTGGTCTGGTACATGGGAAAACAAGACGTGCTTACGGGCCAGAAAGAGGTGAAACAGCTCTTGGGCAGATGCACAGCCCATTGGCACCTTCGTGCTCCTGGAAGGAGCTCCCACGCCCCTGACTGCACTAGCATGGAGGCACTTACTCATGCTGCAGCAGGTCTTTGAAGTGAATCATCTCCACAATGACCTGGACGTTCTCCTTGGCAGCGGAGCAGAGGTCATGCTTCAGGTAGCACTCCCGCTGCAACTGGAACACCATCTCTTTAATGGCAGGGCACTTACGGCTGATGCAGCTGAATTTATGCCTCAAGGCATGAGCCTTACACTTCAGAGCGTCTTTAATGAAGGATTTTCCCTGAGAAGAAAAGAAACGGAGTAGATCTGTTTTTTTGTCCATTAAGCACAGCAGATGATTTATGCCCAGCTAGCTGCTCCTCTGTAGGACAACGTCAAGGGTTATTAGATTGCTAAGGGTATCACTTAATGGCTTTTCTCCCTCTTCTCTTTGTTTCTCTGCCCTTAAAGACCATGCCAAGTTAACCTGGCTTTGCTATCCCAGTGGAGCTGAACACAGAGGGGCTTCCTCACTGGTATTCTGAGGTTTCCTCTGCCCCAACAGCTGAATGCCCAACAAGGGAAAGGGCAAAAGTAAGCACCTTGAAATAAGTCAATGCTCGAGTTCCTGGCTTCATTTGCCTCTGGGGTGGCAGCAGAGCAGGTTCACACGAAGAAGAGGGCATCCTGCCACAGTTCAGGTCCCCAGGACCACAAGCAGATACCCATTCAGTAACTGCAAATTAGGTTTTTTTGCAAGCTAATTTTAAAATTAAAACTCATAGACACGTATGCACTGTCTACATGCATCTGCCCCATTCCCCAGCTGTATTTTCTCTACTACCACTTCCTCAGAGAGGGACTCAAATCAGCACTAATAATAATCTAACAGTGTCTTGGTGTCTGTTTGCTGCAAGAAATTGTGAGATTAAAAAAATGCCATCAAGAAACTAAAAAAAGTTGCAGGAAAGCTGCTTTAGCAGCATCTCTTTAATCACTGTTTGCGGTTCCTTCATTCAATTGCTTAGTGGGCATCAAACCCATCCCTTCCTTTTCTCTTTGCTATGCGATACCATAGCTGCCATACACGGTGCACGTGTCGCAGTCTGACAGCTCTGCTCAGACTCCCTTTACTTTGCTGAGCAATAGGTGTGTGGAAGCCTCCTGCACTGCCCCATCTCTTCATCAGCTTCAGATTATTTTACACAAATGCTTCATGAAGACCAAATTCTTCTTATCCTTTATCCAAAGAGTACACTGTCACAGCTCCACTGACATTAACTAAGATTCACCCAGACCTGCAAGCAGATGTTATCCCCAAATTATTTCAAGCCAGAAATGTTTCTTGCTGATCAAAGAACTGCTTCAGTTATCATCCGTTTCCATTCCTTGTACCAATGACTCTTACTTGCCCTTCCCTTCAGTAACAAACACACAGCACAGTAGGCAAATAAGGATAAAAAAGAAAATTCTTATACAAACCAAACCTGACATCAGTTCTCACGTTTCAGAGAGAAAAAAGGAGAGCAGAAAGCAGAGAGCGGAAAATGGCCAATGTTAATCTTGTCATTTAATGCAGCCTGAAATAACTGTAGATAATACAGAGATGAACCATGAAAAGCCATGTCATTGCAGAGGCTAAAGTCACCTCCGTATTAAATAAAGCTCCAGGGGTTTAATACTTGTGCATTGCAATGGAGACAGCTTGGGTATGAAACAGGCTGTATTTGATTAGCAGTATCTGGGGATCCTGGGGAATAGGCATCAATGACTACACTCAGCGTTCATAGGCACGTTTCCCTCCTCTCCCAACAGCGCTTACTTTTTTGGTCAACTTTGTTCACTGACAGAATATTGTGCAAAAATAAACAAGCATTTTCTGGAAGCCACTTGGAAATTAAGTTGAACATTTTCAGATACCCACAGAAGAAACAATTCCCATTTTAGTGGTTAGCCAGACCCTTCGTACGTCCTTGAGAATTTGAACCCCAAACTCCAGCACTTCAACAGTGTTTCCTATTGGGTGGTCCCACCATCCCTGGTAGAACAGGCTGAATCCTAAGGCAGCTCTACTTTATAACATGCTTTTAACAGTGCCATGTAGCTGGTGCTTTTAGTCAAGTTATACTGTAAACCGCATGGTCAAGCCAAATGCCGCTGGCCCGTCGTAATGTTCTCTTCCCTCCACACTGAAATGGGAGAGTAGGTTTATAAGACATAATAACAGGATGTCTCAATGATGCATAAATGGTCTGGGGAGAAAATGAAGGAGACAAACTTAATACCGCATACCATCTAAGTAATGTATTTTAATGTCAGTGCTTGAACCAAAGACTTATTTGAGTACAGCAGCTTTAGGAGATTGCCTGTACTGGTTGTGTGCAAGTCTTGAGAACCAACTTTAATAACTGCACATTGGGAAATATTTTGATATGTCTAAATGAGCTGGGTGCCTAAGTTGCATTTCTGAATCAGCTTTGAACAAACATGGTGTAGAAGCTTAAGCCGCTTAGTGTTTCTGAAAACCACGTTCAGCTACGTTAGTGTTCCGATTTAATTATCCTGGGTACAGGAGGAAGAAGTGATCACAGGGAGCTGTAGCTAGAGACAGCCTGTCTCCTGGGACAGGTTGCACACCGCTGCTCTATTACTGTTCTGGGGTCTTGATTCCGGACCCTTCCACAGAAAAATTCTTAGGGAAGCTGGTCATGTGCAAATGTAGATTTGTTCCGTTACGGTAACTCTTTTTTTCAAAGGTGTGTTAAGGAACTAAAATACATGCCAAGTGTATATTAGAAGCAAGCAGATACGTAGGACATTTCGCCGTGTTACCTGGGCATCAAATTTTCCAGCGTTGTGCAGGAATGTCATGCAGATCTCGTGTAAGCCTCGGATCTCACAAGAATTGTTTTCAAAGCATTCAAACACTCCACATCCCACATCGCCAGCATTAACCAGGCAGTGCTGGATTTCAGCTAAAATGAGCATTGATTACAGTTAATTTGCAGAACTGTTCATAGAAGCTGGTGGTGGGTAGGGGCGGGGAAGGAAAGAGTTATTCTGCTAACATCATCCGTTCGAAAGAAAAAACACGTGACAAGTTATTGTACCCACAGCATGCCCACTTTTTGCAGAAATTAGGCCAAAACTTGGGTGTATTATGTTATGAAAGTAATATCCAAGAAGTAAATGCCAAATCCACTACGCTTACGTCAAGCTATTTCACTTGAGAACTGTCTAATGCTTTTGCATTCCTCAGGAGCAAAGGACGGGCATGATTTTTGCTGTCTGACTCGTACAAAGCCCCCCATCAAATTCAAGTGCCAAAATGAGAAGCCCAGGACCCAGCCAGCTAAAATTTCTCATTTCTGGTACTTTGAGTTAGTTTCTGGAGATTTAGCACCATGTTTTTTACAGACCACTGGGTTTCCTCTATCGTGATCTCTACAAAGTTAATGGCAAAACTCCCACTGATAAATAAAGTCCTTTGCACCGAGTGTTGCATAAAGCTGCAACTGTGTCCTCACCTATGCAGAAATCAATGGAATATATAAATTTATGTATGTAGAACATAAAATTGATCTACTGGAAGTAGCTGCTACATATGTGTTTATTCTGCCCTGTCAGGTGTTATGTAATACTGGAAAAAAAAAATGCTGTCTAATACTCACTTACCAACCCCCCCCCCCCCCCCCCCCAAAAAATCTAATTCTTAACAAGACAGCTTCTGGTCCTTTAAAAAAAAAAATGGATGTAGTAGTACTGCCAGAGGGAAGGTGGTTGCTGAAAAAGCCTAGGGATAAAGTTAAACAGGGGCAGCTTTTAGACCAGAACTGAGGATGCTAAGAATTCCTGTACTCTGTGCCCTAGTGGTACCTTTAATTAAAGCTTGCCCTTGGGAGCCAGCCTAATCCCCCTCCGAACCGCAGCGCGTTTCAGACATCCCCAGCCTCCCCCTTTGCCATGCGGTCCATTTGCAAGTCTTTACAGCAACTTTCGGTCTAATTTCAACCCGCTGCAAGGCAGAGAGAGGAGCCGCGCATGTAAACGCGGAGTCTGATGGAGTTCACACGAACCCCCCCCCAACTCAAAACCAAATCACTGCCGCTGCCTTCCCCCCCCCCCCCCCCCCGCCTTCTACCTGCCCCGAAGCGCATCTGGGGGTGGGACACGGCAGCCCCGGGGTCGGCTCCTGGGATTGTCTCAGCCACACGCGAAAAGCTGCGCAAACACACATGCACCGGGCGGCGGGGGGGGGGAAAATGGAGCTCTTTGTGGAGCGCTGCAGAGTGCGGAGCTGGGCTTTTTTGGGGCCGGGAGCTCAGCTGTAGTGCTTGTGTTGGCATCCGGATGCAAACCCTTTGCCGGATCACATGTCCTGGCTCCAGCGTGCTGAGAACTGCACAGTGCCGTGATTCACATGTGGCAGTCCCTAATGGGCATTCGTGCATTCCTGCTCGTGTGTGTTTAAACACGTCTCGCAGCACTGAGAGTGTTAAAAAAAAAAAAAGGGAAAAAGGAGAAAGGGGGGGGAGAGGGGGGGAAGGGAAGCGTCTGGATCCCGCGCTCTCTCTTTGCACGGCTGGGAAGCGATCCAGCGAAGTGCACGCCTCAGCTCTCTCTTTCTAGGCAGATAATACCCGGGGGAGGGAGCGCAGGGGGCGGGAGAGGAGGAGAGAAACCCCCGGTCCGTTGCATCATTGCACGACTCCCTATGGAGGAGGCAAAGCACCAGTCATTTCCAGCCGCTTCCCCTCGCCTCCCGTCCCCCCCCGTCACCCCCCGACCCGGTTTCAAAGGCTGCGCCGAGAAACTTTCTCCTCCCCGGCCCAGCATCTCCGCCGGGCTCCCGCCGCCCCCGGCCCCGCTCCCCGCCGGCCCGGGGCCGCCCGGCACCCGCTCTGTGCCCGGCGCGGCCGCAGAGGCGCTTCGCCCGGAGTGCTGCCGCGGCTGTTGCAAGGGCAACACGTGCTTGGCAAAGCCGGGCTTTAAAGGTAATTAGGAGCGAGCTCTTATTTCCTCTGATGATTTATGCCTGACAGTCGGACGCCGAAATTAAAACGCCTGTCATAACTCAACGCGGCTATTTCCCCGGCGCTCCAGAAGCAGCGAGGCGGGGGGGGGACGGGGACGGGACACCGACACCCCACCTTTGCACACACACACACACCACACCCCCCCCCCACTCCGCCGTACCTGTGTTCTGCAGAGACAGGCGCCCCTTCTGCTGCGGGGTCCTGTCCTGCGGCCCCTCCGGCGGGTGGGTGGCCTCAGTGCCCGCCGCCGCCCGGGGGCTGGCGAGCAGCAGGGCCAGGGCCAGCAGCTTGCCGCGGAGCTCCGCGCACATGGTCGCGCCTTCCCCCCGCCGCCGCCGCCGCCGCCGCCGCGTCCTCCCCCGCGGGGTGCCGCACCCGGGCCCAGCGCGCTCCTCGCCGCGGCCCCGCGAACCGCATGTGCCCGGCGCGGCGGCGAGCGCGGAGTGACGGCGGCGGCTCCGGAGGGTGCCTCAAATATCCCCGCCGAGCCCCGGTGTCACTCGCATGAGGGAGCCGAGCAGGTGTCGCTCCGCGCCGCGGCCAATGGCAGCCGCCGCCCCGCTCCGACCGCCCGCCGGGGGCCGGCCCTGCCCCGCCGGCAGGTTGCAGCCTCCCGCCTCCCCCCGGCCCCCCCCCCCCCCCCCCCCGCCCCGGCCCGCGGGGGATGGGCGTGCGGGGGGCAGCGGGCAAGGGACTGCACCCCCGGCGGCGGCGAGGAGGGGGCTGGGGGGGGTGCGAAGGTGCCTTCCCCCGGCGGTGGGGGGGGGGGGAAGGGGGGGGGAGGAAAAAGAAGGTGAAAAAGCGGGATTTTGACAAGCGCGGGGCTCGGGAGGGAGGGAGGCAGCACCGAGCGGCCGGTCCCCCCGCAGGCGCGGGGCCGGGGCCGGGGAGGCAACTTCGGGCCGCTCCAGAGGCCGGCGCTGCCGTTGCGCGGGGAGCAGCGGGGGTGCCCGTGCCCGGAGCCGGCCGTCCTGCGCCACTGACGCCTCACTGCCAGACTTGATTTAAAGGACGAAAGAAAAAATCCCTCTCCGAAGCAGCGATGGCACTGACTTTCTTGGGAAGCCTCCACTCGCTCCTCTTCCCCCCCCCCCCCCCCCCGGGATTTTGTACCCTGCGAGCTCCGAGGGGATTGGGGCCAAATCCATCACCTGGGGGGGTGGTGGTGGTACCCGAGTGCGGACCCGGCCGGGGAAGCAGGGCCGGGCGCTGCCATCCTTGACACCCCCCGCCCCCTTCCACCACCGGGAGGAGACCATCACCCTTGCAAGCCCCCCCCGGAGCAACCCCACAGCCAGCTCTGTCCGCTCCCTTTTGTCCGGTAGCTGGCGGGGGGGGAGCGTAGGAAAATCTCTAGCAGGTGATGAGAAGTGCCGCGCTCGCTGGGGAGGGGGCGTGCGTGTCTCCCCTTGCCCTGCCGTAATGCACATCAGATGTTTCATCAGACCCCGCGGGCCCCATGCGGCTCCTGCCTCCCCCGGCAGCCCCCGAGCCCCCGGCGCTGCCGGGCCGCGCTGTGCCCTGCCGTGCCGTGCCGTGCCGGGGGCGGGGGTCCCGCCGGGGGGGGCGCAGGCAGGAATGTCTCCAGCTGCTGCAGCCGCCCGCTTCCTCACAGCTGTCAAAATGCACTTGAGGAAATCCACTCACACCTCCCCGAGCAAGGGTCTCCTCGGCGGGACGTGACACCGCGCCGCAGGACCATGGCTCCACGGCTAGGCACCGGCAGGCACGTTTTGACACCCCCCTTGCAGCCCCTGAGACATCCCCCCTGGCTCTGCTCGCCTGGGCCTTCCCTGGTTTTGTCCCAGGCCAGGAGGTTTGTTTGCTGGGTCTGAGCGGTGCAAAGTTTGTTTATCGTTCCTTAGGGTTTGACTTCGAAACATCTTTTTAAGACTGCGATTCTGAGCGGTGGTGCCAAGCTCGTGTGGAAATTCCCTTTTATCAATACGCTGCTGCCTTGTAAACTGCAACTTGCAGCTTTCCTCTAAGGAACTCGCTGTGCCAGTGCAGATGTCTGCAAAGCCCCTGTGCCCCTGGGATGGGTTCTGCCCTTTTTGACAACAGGGCTATTAAAGGAATAGGTTTTTCTTCTTCATTTTTACCTCACCCTGAGTGCCTGGTGGCCCTTCTTTTGTCCTTGTTCTCTTACTATTTATACTGCGGAAGAGTTTTGCTATTTAATTGCCTTTGCTAGGTCTCAGTAGCTTGACTTTAACAATTTTCATCTCCAGTGTTCAAAGACCAGGGACTGAATGAACTCAGGAGCAGCACAGGGAGAGCACGGGCAGGAGAATTTAAGGGACAGAGGTTTTTCTCTGTTGGAGGAGGTGACAACCAATGTACTGTTCCTAACCAGCAAGTTTGTATTATACATGTAATATCTGTTTTAATTTTTTTCTTGTGCCTCACAAATTGTGCTTTCTCGTAATGCCTTTTCCCTGCTGCTTTAGGTCTGATGCCCTCCTGCAGCCATTCCTCATCAATCTTTCTGCCTCTTTTTAAAGTGACAATTTTCGGATGGGTTTTGCCCTTTCGACTTAAAGGAATTCCGTGCATCTTCCATGCACCAGAGCCTGGGTTCCTCCCTCTGGTTGACTTCTCTAGTCAGGTCTCATCATTTCTCAGAGCGTGTCCTTTGAACCACGCAGCCCTGGCTGCCCTAGTGCGGCTCATCCTCCCCTTCAGCCTATATTGGATGAATCGCTCCATCCAAGGTTATTTTCACATCTTTTTTCTTTACCAAAACCGTGCCTAAAATAGCACCCCCTCGTGTCACTATTTGGTGAAGAAATCTGCCGGCTGTCAGCACATTGAGCATTTCCCAGCTCTTCCTGCTCAGCAGACATTGCTGGGCGGCGGGTGGCACTCGGAGCTGTGGGATTTTTCCCCGCTTTTCTCTCTCGAGGTCACTCGTCAGGGTGCTCCTGGGATTAGAGGATCTGGTCCCACTCAGCCCTTCCTTAGCAAGGCAGGAAGCTGCTCCCGCATTTTAAAGGTGAGCGCTGTCAGGAAAAATGCGCATGAGACACAAGTCACGCTCTAGCAAATTTGGCATCTTTTGGAGTGCGGTGTAACTCGCTCCCTGGCAGCACAATCGACTGCCAGTTTGCGTGCCAGGTAATTTTATAGAATAGTTACCAATTCCAGTGATTTAGAGGCTGTTTTCCAGGAGACTTGGGATGCCTGAATCCCGAGGCACTTGAGGCACTGAGCCTGCAGCTTTGCTCCAGCGGCAGGGAGCTCGTGTGGGATGGTGTCTGGTTGCGAGGCGTTTGATGACGTGGTTGAGGAGTAACACTTTGGAGAGGATCACAACTACTTCCAGCAGTTTTGAACGACTGTTGGCTTTTAGGAATACGCTTTCGAGTTCCCTTTAGCTGACATACATAGGTTTTACTTGTTAAGAGTGTTTCATAATTTGATTAAAGCTTTATATGATCAAGCAGCAGCACGAGCATTTTGCAACTTTCTTTAAATGGGAAGCATTTAATTGTTTGGGGTTTTTAGGGAGATGAGATACTTTCACGATTATTAACGGGGCTGTGTCCCTGCAAGGCCGTTGCAGGCAGGTGAAGGCTGAGGAGCGCTGTGCAAGAGGCTCCGGCGCGCAGGGAGAGAGTGAGCACAGCCGGTTACGAAGGATGGAGAGGCCGATGACTTCAAAAGGGGAGAGGATGCTGTGGGGAAGGTGTGCCGAGGTCTGGATTCTGGGGTTTTTATCTGTGACTAAACGCATTTCACAGTAGAGTTAGAGTAAGCTGTGCTGTGCAGCCCCAGCAGCACAGTGGGATTTCATCAGACTTGAGAAAATAAGCAAGACAGGGGAATTTATTGTTGCCTCTTCTCCTGGGTAATTTCCCCACCTCCGGGCTTAGTGCAAGGTGCTGACTTGCAAATGACACATCATTACGAAGCCAGCCCAGAGCGGCAAAGCATTGCTGGGAAAGTGGTCGGGAGAGTGGAGGAAGCTGCCTCTTGGACTTGGTTCCTCCTGGTGTGGGACCTGCTCTGGGAACGTGTTGATTTAATTCCCACAAGTTGGTTCTCGGATGGTGCGAATAAAGCTGCTGACAGTGACTGAAATGGGATTTGACACTGGAGAACCTGTTAGGCTCAGTAAATGTAGGTCTGTTGGGAAGCTTCAAAGGGTTGTATTTTAAGCCACTTTTCCCCCATCATCATCGATTTAGTATTTTTGAATCTCTGGTAACTGTAGTTTTTACGATAAACGAGCAGAAGTTGACAATAAAGCCACAGAGAATGAAATGCAAGGAAAATCAAAGCTAATTATATTAAAAATTATACAGCCATTTTTTTCCTGATTGCTTGTATAAAGATCAGGTATTTGAGAAATGGCCTCAATGAGTTATGCACCAGGTTTAAAGACAGTCTGGCTTCTTTGATAAAATATGAACTATTTGAAGGATTTATAAGTGTCAGAAATCCTGCCGAACGTTTTAGTATTTAGAGCAGCAGGAAACCACTCTGTGATATTTTTAAAACATGTATTTACTCAAGTAATTGGTTACTTTTTATGTGGAATAAGAAAACTTGGTGCAGCTATATTGGACTTGACATAAAAGAGAGGTATGTAATTTGTGAGCAAAACAGGGTGGAATGTACACATTGTACCTGGGGAGGTATTTCAAGAAAGACAACTCCTTGAGACAAAAAGCCAAAACAACAGACACGCTAGGTTGCATGCCAGAATTGTTTATTCCTCAGTTAATCAGCTGTGTAATGAATGTCCAGAAACAATCCCTTCTGCCCAGGTAGTTTAAGTTTCAAACTTCGTAAGCTTTGCGGCCTTCATAAAATGGATTACATGGAAGTTGGACGAAAAACACATGTTTCTGAGAACATTTTGGTTCAAATAAAAAAAAAAAAGTGGCAATGTCGGTGCCAACAATTTACTACAGAATATCTGAACCAGATGCCGTTAAACTATAATTCCAAACAATTTGCCAGAATTATGTATTTACTTTATTCTTTAAGTCAAACTGAAGATATGCATGGTTTTTATTACTTGTGGATATAAACAAAAATGTGATGTGATTACAACTAATATAAGGCAGATAATGCCGAACAGTCATAATTTCTGTGACTACTGCACTAGCTAAAGAAAAATGGAAGCTCTGTTGGTAATTATGTGTGAAAGGGTCATCAAAATGTGGCTGTTCAGATTGAGACATATCAGACTGCAGTCTGCTTACTCACCAGATAAGAGCATTGGCCAAAAGCATCTCTTTCTCCCCTTTTCTCACAGTAGTACATTCCCTCCCCCTGCCCCAAGAGAGTGGGGAAGAGATCTGCAAGACATGCTGAGTTACATTCTTAACTAAAATAATACATGGAAGGGACTCTTGTTAGGAGATACTTGTAGGCAATCTCCGACTTGCCGGTTCTTATCCAGATGAGCTGCTATCTGATGGTTGAAAAGACAGACATTGACGTCAAAATTGCCATCTTGAAAGGACAGAGTGAGTTTTAGCAGGAGTTTTTATGACATTACATGTCATTCAGGTTATAAAGGGTTCTAGCTGGCACTCCCACAAGCTGAAACAATCTTTACCTACTGTCAAGAGGCTCTCAGAAAACCTCAAATAATTTCCTTGAGTGAAGTGGCTACCTCAGTCAGCTGCAGCTTGACGCAGAGAAGTGCTGAACATCTTTAACACCCATATTCCCAGCTCGGACTCCAAATTAGCAGGGAAAAAAATACATCAGAAACTAGAGAAAAGAGTTTCAAGAAGCAGCTTTGATTCAGAGAATTGTTCAGCGAAGTCACCAAACCCGAATCCCCCTGTGTATTATAAAGAAAAGAAGAATCTGCAAAAGACTTGCAGCAGAGTCTCTGGTTTCCTCAGACAGCGGCCTGCTGGGACGCAGCAAGCTCCGTCTCCCAACTGAGGGCTGCAGTGTCAGATCCTGCTCAGAGGAGCATAGAAACTCATCGCAGCTCTTCTGCAGAAATCCTATTTGATTTTGGGAAAAACAGGCTTTCATATAAAGCAAAAACCAGTTATCTGAGTCCCCCATTAGAAGACCACCTGGCATATAAAACGTCGTCTTTGTTTTACATGATTCAAGGTTAACACGTGCTTTGTTATGGGCAGGATCAAAACCGAGAGATGAACTGGGTTCCACCTGCAACACAAGATGTTTTTGCATTTTTGAACCCGCCAAATCCTGAAGCAATAGCTGTAGGAGAGATGAGAATTACCACTACGATATTAATGCCAAAGCCCAATGCAAATAATTTAATTAAGTTTAAGTGTCACGGCTGACATATTTATCAGACACACCCAGCTTATGTGTATTTATGATGCAGTTATGTGAGGCAGAAGTTAAAGATGGGTGAGATTTGCTAGTCCCAGGGTGTCCTTCTCCTTTGCAGTGCCAGATTCTTTGCATGATCTGGTTCCTTGGTTCCTCCTCCACCTTACCTCCTGAAGGAGCCACAAGCGATAGTTGCAGTCAAAGTGGACACTGACAACATTTTTTTTGCTCTGGAAGAAACTGTCTTGGCATTCGTGGCCTTCCGATTCATACTAACACTACCAGCTTGTGGCCAGGCCAGAAAAAATGCTATCGCCCATTGTACTAGGATTATCAGAAACCCAGGTCAGGTAACGGGACTGTAACTCCATGGGGCTGGCCAAGAAGGAAACATGCCAGTGTAATTACAGTGGTAATTATAGCACCGTAGTCACCGCCCACAAAGTACGACTCTCTGCAGAGTACAATGATTTCAGAATTGGAGTCCAAACAATGTAATGCTCTTAAATTTCCCTCCCTGCCCGTGCTGGCTCTCAGTTGGATTGACCTCAGATCGAGAGTGAATCTGCTGCCTCTCCTGTGAATGGCCGTGCAGATGCCAGCAAACACAAATCGAATGGATGGTTTGCCTGCCTCTTCTATGCCTTTTCTCCAGTCATTCATTTCGCCCGACAGCTGATGCTGAAATTAAGGGTCAGGTTTTGTTTTCGTGTTGGACCCAACAAATTCAATGCAACTCTGCGGAGCGGGTAAGAGCAATGAGACAGAAGAGCACCTCTACAGACCCGCCTTGGGCTCTCACTGGCTTTTCATAGCCACATTTCACTTTGTACGTGTAGACGGTCTTCCCGCTGCTTTGGGACTTCTCGGTGCAGATCAGACAAGAACTAAACCATAGGTCTAACTGTTCCCATGGCCTAACTCCAGTTGCTTGGTAAGATCTGTTGTTTCACTCATATGGGATCTAGGCAGATGCTCTGACACAGCACAGCCTATAAACCATGTTGGCTTAGAGATACTCGCATTCGTGACCTACATGACACAGTTTATGAGTTTGTATTCTTCCTGTGGAATAACACGTACTGTGAATTGAAATTCACATTAAAAAAGAAAGCTTTTCAGTGAATAGTTAATTGTCAAGCCAGACAGTTGAGGCTAAAAAGATTCCCCAAAACTTAACAGTTATGAGCAGGACTTGCAGACAGCATGTAGAAAAACCAGGCCTCAGTGCAGAGAGCAGAGTCAGAGAGCAGTGGTCCTGCTGCTTTGCGGGTGTTAGACAAGCAGTTACCAATACTGCAACAGGCAGCTTTTAAAATACAAATTAAGTCCTGCTGCTGACATGGGGTCTACTGATTCCATTGGGACCGCTTGGATGCAGGAACTTGCCTGAGCCTCTCTTTTTGCAGGGCTGATGCTAACTTCTATTTTCAAATTAACATTACTAATGCATTTAATTATTATTTATCACAAAGTAACTTGCAGTTGCCACTATGTTATGCATGTTGCCTACATCACCTGTATCTGTATTTATTCTGAGCACCATTTAGTGTGTTTTTATTACGATTAAGGTTAGATTTTTGCTTGCTGTGGAAGCCTTTTATTTTGCAGTGCTGTGGTGGCAGGAGCTCTGTCCTGTTGTTTATACATGGCCATGTGCTTGCTCCGGGGATGTTGTGCACAGTGTATCCACAAGCATGCACGCCTGCTTTCAGCGGGATCTGACGCCAATGAAAACACATTCTTTGAAGAGATAGGTAATTACTTAAGACTTTGCCTAATGTTATAGCAGGACCAATACACTATTTGAACCAGTTTAGTATTCATAATAATACATGGTTCGGAGCTGAATAAAAGGCTATAATTCTTTTGAGGGGTTCCACTGACATAATAAACCACGAGAGCTCAGCTAGTCAGCAGAAAGCAAAGATTGGATTATAGCTGGGCTCATCAGCATGGGACCGTACATGGTAGTTTCTCATGTCTGCAAAGGGATTATTTCAGAAGGTTTTTTTTCTCCTTATTCTAAATTACTTTAAATCTATAACCCAAAATGGAAGAATTGCTGGATGCTGTTTTCTGTGAGAAAAACCCTCAGAGATAATATTTGCTGTCTTCTCTGTTCTAGTGTAATCAGATTTTATTCTGGAAACGTGTCCGTGAATGGAATTCAATTCTTCCACTCTTTCACCCGCCCAACTATAAATAAGCTGTGGTGCTGCAGTACTGTACAACTATATCTGCATGTCTGGCTGGTGCACGGATGTCCCCCCATGCTCTCATTCAGGCGGCTCTTCTTCCACCTGCTTAAGAGTTTTGCCCATCTATGGACCAAGACTGTACCCTATATTTATTTAAATGCATTCTGTGTATGGGTTGGGTGGGTCCTTTCCTGGGGCTATTTCAGCTACACGTGTTTTCATAGCCAGTAGTGGGTCCCATGTGCCAAATATGCTTTGATTTTTGGTTGATGTCATATTGCATTTATAAGTAGTTAGGGACCATTTCAAAATAGAGATGTGTTTATATAAATATTTGTTTTTTTTTTTTTGATAGCCTCAGGAAGCCAAGTCAATGACTGAGGAAATAAATAGGCATGGAAAAAATCATAAGGGTATTGTTTATGAGTAGATTATAGTCAGATGATAATAACAAGCAGAATGAATAAACTGGAGAGGCAGAATTGACATGACGGATACTAGCTTTAATACCATGTACTGAACTTTCAGTACATCTTGTTTTAGGATTCGTATTTCTTGAAAATCCACAGGAATAAATTGGATTCTGGGTAAGCGGTTCAGACAGAGCTGACTGGAGGGTGGAATGTGCAGAAAGAGACCACAGGCAGGGTGTCCATGGTCTTCTGCTGCCTCCTGGGACTCCTCTCTGCCTTTTCAAATCTCCATGTTTAGTCAAGTTTCTATTCTGATAATTGATGGCACATTGGCTGAGGTAAATGCTGCCTATGCTTTTGTGTCTTCTTTCACCAACGGCTTTGCTGGGTGCCCTGGGAGTGTCTGCTGAGACTCATCCATGTGTATAATGTCCCCAGCAGGAAGGTTGGGGTTGGTTCTCCCCAGTCTCCTGCGACACACGGGGTGTTTCATCCCCAGTGGAAAACAGGCTGTTTCTGGCTTGGATGTGTAGTGGCCGTGGAGCAGCCCCCGCTCCAGGGGTGCAGAGCACTGGCAGCCTGGGGGAAGACACAGCTCCCGGCGGTGCGTGGCTGGTAGCACGGCTCCACGTCAACCTGTCTCACCCTTGGGTTGGGGACTGTGATGGAGAATGGGCACAGCAGCCTTAACACCGACTGTCTAGCTGCCAGAGTCTTTTTGGGAAACTGCAGGGCAGAGACTTGAGACCGGTATAAATTGCACTGAGGCCAGCCTCGGCTTGGATGGCACTAGGATTGGATTGCCAGGTTTTTCAATAATAACAGCAACCGTCCTAACTAGTGACATAGTAATACTCATTTATATGATTTATGGGAACACTGTATGTAATGATTCCAGCATATACAAGCAGGACTGAACTTCTTTTTAGCCTCCTGAATAGAGGCAGCTGTGTAGTACACACAGGAGCTTAGTACTTGTAGGAACATCCAGCGCTGCCTGTGGCTGGAGGAGCTGTTTACAGCCATCATTTCAACTGGCCCCATTAGGAGTTTTTGAAAGCAGCAAAGACATTTCACTGGTGTTGAAACAAGGAGACCAGGTAGCCAATCTACATTATGTTTCCATGATCATCTGCCCGCTTGAGTAGCGTAGTCAGGCATGGGGATGTTGTTTGTATTTGGGTCTAGATTATCAGCGAGCATAGAGCTTGTATTGTCTTGGCTGGGCCCATCATTGTGGGCAGACTGTCTGACTACAGTGGGTTGAGTCCTGAGATCATACCAGCAATTCTTCTTCCACAGCCAGTCTCCCATTATAGGCTGCTGGAACACACTGGGGTATTTCCAAATTCTTTTCTGCATCTGTCTGGGAGGGTTACGGAGTTCCCTCAGCATTTGCCTTTCTTTCAATGAACGTGTGTGGCAGTCTCGATGTACTGAGCAGGCCAAAATCTTTGGGTTTGCATTTGCAAAAAATAGGCTGTGCAGTCCCTTCATTGCTGGGTAAGATTTCTTAGGTACAGAAACCACAGTGTACCCCCGCCAGCGCGCTCCTTACACAGTACAGTCCAGGGCACCCTTGAAGATGTATGGGTATACATGTCTATATATACTGTGTGTGTATACATTCCTCACCATGTGCCTGGAAAGCAGCATTCAGTGCAGATGTCCTCAGCTGGCTAAAAAGCAGTGAGAATAGATTCAAACTGGTCTTGTGACAGTGTTACGCAAGAACAAGTCAGGGAGCCTGAGTTATATTTTGTATATCAACAGACCTAACAAAAGAGCGCCAGACTTGGGAGGCTCGGTGCAGCTGAGTTTGTGCCTGTTACCCACCCTGCAAAAAATGGGGGGAGTGGAGGGAATATAGCACATCCCAGGGAACTCCAGACTTACTCCTGGTCTTCACGTGTAACATCTTGCAGTTTAGTAGTGGAATACTGATTTTGCTCTCAAAACCTTCATAGATTCCTCAGGTGACACTGCCTATCAGTCATCTCAACTGGTTCAAATGCAGATCTTGAAGGTATCTTGGGGGAGATGAGATGGATTGGTGATTTGAGATCAGGTTGGTTTTGAAGTCCTTTGAATTCAGATGAATGAGAAAGGATTGATTTTAGGCAATTTTAACTGTCTAAAATGCATTGAGTATTCCTTTTTCCAGTCAAAAATCTATTAATTAGCTGACATAATAGTTATGTGTCTCTTCCATGAAGTTTTGAGCAAACCTATACAATTTCCTGGAGCCTACAAACAGCTCCATCACCTTAGTGTGCCAAAGCACGTCTCCTGAAATAATCAGGTGATTAAACATCCCACCAGAAGGATATGATTTCTCTCAAATTGATGTCTAGTCCCTGCAAATTTAAACTTCATCTCATTAAAATGATTTGGAGTCCATTACTCCCCTACCGAAAGTTCCCTCTGTGTTTTAAGGACACAAACGACATCATCTAAGTGAAGATGTTTTCACTTCTCAAATCTTGGGTTAGATTGCATGTCATTCTCTGACATATCTCTTGAACGTTTATGGGTTTGAATGACATAAGGTAGACTAGGGTATCACTGTTTTGCCTTGATATTTGGGTACTGTTTTAGTCTGATGGCACCATATCTAAACTACGAACATATTTCACTCTTGGTGTTTTATCCTGGGTGTCTGCTACATGGGGATAACACTAGATTTGTTTGTAAATGAAGGTTTCAATAGTCAATGCATATGCCCAAGTATTTCTTGGCATTTCTTACTGCTGCAGTTGGGTCTGCTGAGGGCATCTTAGGTAGTTGCCTCTGGCTGTGCTCCAGGATGTGATTTTGTTTCTCTTTCATTGCCATCTGACCAGCGTGATGATGACAGAGCTTCTGGAGAGCTCTCTCTGGTTTAAGCGCAGTCTGATTTTGGATGAGGGCTAGATCCTAACCTCTTCATTTCTGGAGAAGGGACTAGTGTTTCATGAGAGACGCTCTTCCTGTTACATTCTTTCTCGTCCTTCTGCTGTCCCATCTGCCAGCCTTTAACTCACTGAGCTATTTCAGAGCCAATCTCTTCACTTGTGACAACAGGTACACTGAACTCTGTTCCTGTGACATCACTTTCCACCAGATGCACCTGCTACTTGGTCATGTCATTCTCCTGCAGAATATGGTCTTTGGTCCAGCATGAACTGGTCCAGCAGTGAACAGCTGATTCCCACCAGTCAGCAGAAATGGCATCAGCACATGGAGAATTCTTTTTGTCATGAATGGGTTTCGTTAACAGGCTTCATCATAATTTTACTCGGGGTCCACATGGGGAGCAGTTAATCTCTGTCACCCTGGAGGAATGGTGGGGAAACCACGAGTTGCCCCCAGAGTCAGCACTTGTTCTTACTCTTATCCACTAGAATGTCTGAAAAATGTCCAGGAGAAAATGTATTAGCACAATTAACAGACAGATGAACTCACTCTGAAACAGCAACTTAGTTAATTTAGCTACGGTTCACAGTGGTAAAACAACAGGTAGCTGAAGTGGAGGTCACTCAAACCCCCACAGCACTAGAGATAGTAATAATTTTATTAAAAGTCCACCCCTTATATAGACATGAATTTCACTAAGAGCTGAATTTCTCCTGATGTAGCTGATAATTATATTTACTTCTTGCAGTTCCCATGTACTTCAGCCGTGCACATTTTCCGTGGGTCAGAGTTATTTCTGATCAGCAATGTGGCTTTCAAGCTGTCAGTGTCATACCTTCAATGGCAGCCGAGTGGCCAGCGTTTTGCCTGGGCCTTGGGAAGAGTTGCTGATGGTGACTCTGCTGCTTCAGCAACTTCTAGTTTTCCCCGATGTGGTTTCCCTACACTTGGGCAATCCTCTCACTGGTGACCTTTGCCTCTATACTGCCTAGAAATGTCATCTGGCCTCAAACCCACGTGGGAAACAGACGGTCTCCTCCGAGCTGTGGGACACCTACCACAAGCTTGCACTTGGGCCTCCTCCAGTTTTTAGCCAGTTCACTAACGATCCTTTTTGGAAAGGCTTTATTCTACACAGACGATAGGAATGGAAATTACATACAGATGGGAATTAACAGCTGGTGCTTTAACAAGACCCCTATTTCTGCTTCCCTGGGGGAATCTGTCTAATTTAGGTTCATTCCATACCTACTTTTTCTTCACCAATGTAGATTTTGAAGTTCCTTCGTTCAGTTGTTTATGACCTGACTTTTCACAAAAGCTTTTTTAATGGAGCCCTTTTAAGAACAGGCATCTTTTCCCATTGTGAGTTTTGTGCTCAGCTCAGTACAAGCTGCTTCCCAAATCCATCACTGGGCTGAAGCGCTCCATCAGGACCTACCAAACCAGTCTCCTCATTGCATGTTATGTGCCAGGTTCATCTCCTCCCTCTGTCTGGCATTTCAAAAAGTTTTCATCGTAGCTGTCTGCAAAACTAGAGTCCATGCAGGGAACAGAGAAAAAAATATTTTACTAATAGCTGTTGCTAAAGCATTTTGGTACAAGGACCTAAAATCCTTCATGAGTACTGGACTGGCTTTTCAGCAGCCCTCCAGTCCACACAGCTCTGCATCTGATGTGCTTTTGCAGACTTCAGTTCATCTGCGCCCTCCTGCACGTCTTCACCAGTAGAATAACTTTTTCCTAGCTGAAAGCCTTTGCCAGCTGTGCTAATACTTGCTTATAAACTTGCTTACAAAGATTTCACAATTCCAGCAGGCAGGACTTTACTCTCAGCCCCTGCTTAAAGTGCAGGCTGAAATCCTGAACTTGGCCCTTTCTGAGAAGTAATTTCTTTCCCTCTGCAGGCACACTGCAGTGAATGTTCATTCCCCATTTCCCCATGTAAACCGGTCAGTCTTCTGTGAATTTCAGCTAAAAAAAATATATTGTGTTCTTTGCAGTGAAATAAAAAGAAGTCCCTCACAAGACATTTCCGCCTTATTAAGAGATTATTTTTGTAGTGATTTAAATTTTGGGAATAAGGGTATTATGTTGGGCGAAGTTTGGTAATGGGTACTGATGTTATGCGGCTGATCCTGACGGATCATCACCAACTAAGTAGCCATTTACCTACTTATGATCTTTTTCAACTGTTTTCCTTTGAAGGCTCTGAGACAGGAGACTGGAAACCTCCTTTAGTTAGTGCTTGCACAGGCTGTATTCTCAGGGCAACTTAACCAAGTGCTGCTGAAGTACTGCATTAGGCCGAAAGCCAAGGCCTCTGTCAGAAACAGATGCAACACAGCGAGCATCTGCTGAGGAAAGCGTAGTGGCGAGAGGAAGCATGTTCCTGCTTACTACACCCGCTGCTAGGACGGTCCCCTGAAGTCCGGCCAGTGCAGAAGAGGCCGTGCCACAGCCTCCCCGGGAGCGGGGCTCTCTCCGGAGCAACATCTGGGAGAGCAGCACAACAACGGGAAACACAAACTCGGCTGCCGACCTGCTGCTCCGCTCGCACGGCTCCTGCCTCTGCCGAGCTCTCGCGTGGGGGGATGGAGAGCAAGAAACTCTCCGCTGGGGTGCCGCGTAGCAGCCTTGTCCCTGCAGCAGGGGCTGGTGCAGATGTGCTAATATACAAAATCGTGGATAGCAGCAAATTTGGGTGGGGTTAGGGATGGGGAAGAATAGAGAGGAAGGGAGAGAGGCTTCATTCAGACCTCATTGAGACCTATTATCTGTTCTGTCTCTGCCTCTTCAGACTTGGGCTAATATTTTTCCATATTAATAGGAAAATGTACAGGTTTCCTTCTGCTATTGAAGCCCTGATTTTACAAAAAGGGAAAATTATCTTGAATTTAGACCCCTACTTATGTCTCTGTGAGCATATTTCCAGGATCAGGTTCTCTTGCCCTCTCATTCATTTGGATCTTCAAGCCAGCAGGAATCAGTGCCATAATGATGAATATACAGTCTTTCCCTCTCTTGCATTATTTTTGAGCTTTTTATTTTAAACTGGGAGTTCTGCTAGTTCTTTGCACCATTTGCACAAGGATTTTGTTGTTTTAAGCTTTTGTCAGTTGAGGTAGTGTTTATTGCTGTGTTAGTATTGTGACTGTAAAGGAACAGTATGTTTTCATCCGTGATGTTCCTTTCCTGGGCAAATCAATCCCAATGAACTCTTACTCAGCAAATGATGTGAGTTTTACTAAACATTTGCTCAGAAAATACATTCCATGGTTAGATATACTGGCATGTTTGCTGATATGACCATGCTTCAATAGTACACGGTCAGAGCTGGCATGTGATTTATGATAGTGGGGTTGATTGATTGTAAAGCAAGGGTTTGTTGCTTCTTTATTGAAAGAAGGATTGGGTAAAGCATAAGGGTAAAAATCAAATCACACTTAAAAAAGTATATGAAATCTAAGAAGAAAAGACAAAAATTATTTAGATTTCAGTTCTGTGAACCTTGACAATGTCCTTTTGAGTGCCCTGTGCGAAAAAAACCCAAACCCCAGCGATTCTCAGGCTGTTTAAAAGAAGGAGAAAGAGAGCCAGTCCTTCATGAGGCTCTGCCAAAGCCTCAAGTAGAGGCAGACGCTGATGTCAGAAGAGAGCTGCTGTGATTGTCTTGTTTCCTACGTGATTGACAATACATGTGACACCATCCCTGTGCCCAGTACAACTCCCTTGGAGTTTTTCCATTGGCTTTGGTGAGAATTGGCTCAAATCCTACATTTGTCTAATGTGTTAATGTGTTAACTGTGTCAAAAACTTTGTGACACCATTGACTATTGTACAGCTGATGATCTATTGGATGATAACTGTATCTGAATAGGACAGACGACCACAGGAATTTCCCTCAATGTCTGTTGCATTGTTATTAAAGACAGAACTATTGTATGGCTCTGACAGTGCAATTTCATTATAACAACAGTAGATTTTCCAGGAAGTTAACTTTTGGGTTGCCACTTAATCACCTAAACCAATGAAGTGTTGTTAGGCTGAACTGAGAACAGTTTGCCTTTGACTGGATGGTTATTATTTTTAAGCATCACATCATTTACTGTTATTATTTTTGGTCAAGAATTAAAAACAAGTCTCTGGTTTGTGTCCAAGCTTTAGATAAAGAATATCATAGCAGAAAGTATGGGAGGAAAGCCCTACTTGTCCTCCCTGACATTCCTATCATCAAGGGGTTTATTGTTAAGGGTTGTGTGTGTATAACTGAATGGCTGAAGCACTTAATTTGCAGTTGTAGTATTTAAGGGGTATTAAATAATGAATCTGTATAGCAGTTACATCTGCAGAGCAGGTCTGTCTTATCGTTCTAGGGCATTATTAGGACAAACAGTCCCCTAAGTTCAAAATGAAGCAATGCTTCACCCTTCAGCTTTGTTGATCAAGCCCGGGGCCTGTGCCTTTTCCTTTCTCAGTGCAAAGCAAAGCCTGTGTTTTCTGATGAACTTTCACTGCTCACAGGTTTTGTTCTGCAAAGGTAGAGCTTTTGTGTTTTCAAAAGCTACAGTCTCTTAAAGCTCTTGTAGCGACCATGGCTGAACCCCAAGGTCCTTTCTTCGGCTTGACTCTGCCTCTTGATCACGCTGAGCTCCAGTTGATTTAAATGGGAGTTTTGCTTGAGGAAGAGGGCAAAACTCGGGATTTGGTGCAGTATGTTCTGTGAAAGGACGTTCACCCATAACCTATATTGCCTTGACTTGGCAGTATTGTTTTATCTTGTATATCTGACACTCTCCCTTTCACTGCTTACGTAAGAAAATCGTTTGTACTGTCAACAGCTCTGTTTAACCTTTAATAATAAAATTAGTAACTAAAACCAAGAGGCCCAAGTCCTGAGGCCCATATTTGGGTAACGTTTCCATTGAAACCAATGGTAGTTTTGCCAGGGACAGGTCTGGAAAAGCCCCGAATTTTGAACTCAGTATTCACCCCAGTAATCTTTTTCAGTAGCCTCTGTTTCTGCTCTAGAAAGAGCAACTAGGACTACAGTGGCAGGGAGAGGAAACGTTAGAGTAACCTCTCTGTGCTTTCCATTTAATGACTTTATTGGACGAGACGTCTGATGATACCAGGTTTTTCTAATTCTCATTTTTATAAGCTATCTAATGCGTAGAAATGTCAGTTCTGGGCATATGTTCCTGTCCCTGGAGTCTTGTTCAGACATTAGAGAAACATTTTCTAACTCAAAAGATAAACACTTCTGCTGGAGTTCAGGGACGGAAATTGTTTTCATCGCAGCAGGTGTTGCCTATTAGTTCTACTAGAACTAAAACCCTAAGCTGGGCTTTAAGCGAGATGCATAATCAAGCTCTTACATCATTGTAAGATGTACCGTACTTGAACCTTTTGCTTGCTGAGACTTTATTTCCTCCAAGAAACATCCTGTTTTGCAATCCCCCAAATTCCCCATGTGCCATACAGCATTAGGGATTTCATCACCTCCTGGGCACACAGGCTATGCTTTCTGCAGAAGACCCATAGGGAGGGAGAGACAGAGAGCCAGACAAGTCAGAGGTTTCCGTGTTTCCTGGTGGGACCATGTGATCTATGAAAGATAGCTTTATTTTTATTCCCCCCCCCCACTCCTTCACTTCACGCTGTTTCCATTCTAGAGCTGAATCTGCCTAGCAGGCTGCTGCAGGCTGCTGGAGGCTGCTGATTGCATCATGTCGAGGAAGGGATCGCACTCTCTTCAGTCCTGTTCAATTGTTTCAGGTCCCATCTTGATTTTAATGGCCTTAGCTGCTTTATTTCTGTCCTTCACCTTGCTGTCATGCATGCAGTGGACAAAATAGGCTAGTAAAAGGCATCACTGTTTGTAGAGTCAGTTCTTTATCTCCAGCTTCCATCAAGGTTTACTGCTAAAGGCAGTGGATTTATTTGCAAGCTCCATCTTCGTGTTTGAGAACAGAATATATTTCTTTGCAATTTTTCTCTTTCCATCTTTGCTGTAAATCTTACTTCTTTTGGACCTAATATGACTCACCTAAATTCACTGGGGATTGTTCGCCTGGGTTTGTAAAGAGGTTTGCCAGCCCTCGGGGGGTGCCAGCAGGCTCTGACTGCCCTGAGCAGCAGCACCCACCCACGCACCCTGTGCCTGCTGGTCCTGATCTGCATTTGGGCTCAGCTAAACGCTCAGACATTCTGGGGCTGTTGTGTTGAGCCTTGTGCTCTGATCTTCTGGCTTGATTTGGACTTGCCTGGGGCTCTGGACTGTGGCTGGCCCTGGTTGTGGCCAGTGGACCTGCTCAGCTCTTGCCCAGGTACTGGGGGGCTATATCTTTAGCTGGGGGTGCTGCCCTGCTCTCGTCCTTGGTCTTGCTTGCCCGTCCCTTGCAAAGCATCCCGCACCGTCTCCTCCCTGGCTGTGGGAAACAGGATCTGGTCTTCAGTTGCTGCAAACACTGTCAAGAGTGGTCTGCCCTAAGGGCTGCTCACTTGTATTTTGTACAGCTGACCTAAGGCATGGTTTGAAACCCATTTATGGCTCTGCTGCTTTTTCATGGATTGTACCACAACTGCAGTGCTCATTGTTTAGCCATCATATTCCACTTTTCTACTTTTTGCAGTCAATTGTATTAGTCTATCTAACACATAGAGGAAAATGTGCTGGATTTTTTTTTTTTTCCCTCTAAGCATTTTTGTTTGTTTGTTTGTGTGTTTGTTTTTCCTTTATAGCAAAAAAAAAAAAAAAAAGAAGTGTGATGATAGTTACAGCCAGTAATTCACTGGACTAATCACTGCTTAGCCACCTATGAAACTGTAGTTAAAATGACACTGACTGAAGAGTGCGAGGTAAAGCTGGAAAGGTAAGATTGCCCCTAAAGCTCCTTGGTGAAACTCATCAGGGCTGTAATCATCTTTTAGAGCTAACACGCCTTATTAGTGCACATCTAGCAGATGTGTGGAGGGTCGAGAGAAGCAAAGAAAGAAAAATCTTAGCGTGCTTATACTGTATGAATGTTCTTTCAAAATTGCAGCAAATCGCCCTGTGCTGCAGGATAAAGCGTGGATAGGAGAGAGTCGTAGCCCGTGGGAGCGGGGCTGTAAAGGCAGCCCGGAGCAGCACTTTTTCCTCATCCCACTAGAGGGTGGGTGCAGTTTGGACAAAGCGAGGCTTTGGCTGGCTGGACTCTGCCTGGCTTGGCAAGGCGCACAATGGGAGTGCGAGCATTAATTTATCACCTAACAAGGGTGGCGGGGCTGCCAGAACTGGCAGTTGGTACTTCAGAAAATATTTAGCTTGGGGATGGATGCAAGCGTTTTCTCTCTATAATTCAGGCTCCATAATCAGAAGATGCTATGAGTATTAATAATATATAAATTGAGCGAGCCAAATGTTTTTATTTTTAGTAGCTTAAACCAAAGGTGTCCGTACTTTTTTTTTAGTTGATTTAGAAGTTTTTCATGTTGGCATGCTCTACCAGGCTCACAGGCACAGCATTTAAGAAGTACTTGTTTCAGAGATAGGAAAACCAGAAGAAATAATAGATCAGATTGTATTTTCTTTTGATTTAATATTTGCAAAATCATTCATTTTGTGACAAAAAGACATACAAATAAAACAGTCCCCTGATCATGGTCTTCACTTTGGAAATGAAGCACAGTTTGTACTTAAAGTGAATATCAGCAGTTTAGAAAGAATATGATTCATTGTATAGCCATCAGTATCATCAGAGCCAACTTCCCTAAACTCTACTTCAGATAGCAGAGGCCAGAAGATATCATTTCAGTTTTCTTATTTTTTATTTTTCACCTGATCTATTGGTTTGCATTATAGGAACTGAGAATGCCATCTTGGTTTAGGGTAGAGCTAAGTATTTTTGTAGCTGAACTGTATAAAGCGTGTCGAAGACAAGGTGGAGTAAAGGTAGAAAAGAATAAAAATTTATAAAGTTTGGAGTGAGAGTCTCTCTAAAAACAGGTCAAATAGACCAACATTAATTTGGTGTGGAATAAGTCAAAGAAAGGGATTAGAGCTCTGTGAAACAGGGAAAGGTTCAAGAAAGAATCCTATGAAACTACTTCTTCTGTAGGAGAAGACATTAACATAAGTAAGAACAATAATATCGCTTTTTGACACGAAGTTGAATTAATTTGTAAAGTCCAGTCTATTGAGAAGTCACAGATTTGATCTTAGGAAGAGGATGTGCAGTTATATTGATCAAGCTAAAATAAAAAGGAAGAGAGAAGAAGAAACGAGGACAATCCTCTGACTTTGACATATATTTCTTTATGACAGCACCTGACACTCTTTCATATCCGGCATAACACAGTATAATATTTCACAGTTGTATATAACAGTAGTGGAGTTTTGCCCTGGGTCAGGGGCAATGTATTGCACAACCGACCCAGGTGCCTTGCAGGCTTCGTATATCCATTTTTAATCTTCTGTTAAAGCATCAATGTTGGCCTCTGCTGGAGACAGGAGACAAGGAGAAGATGGATCACTGAGTCTGTTCTGGCATGATAGTTCCTATGTTTTGTTCCATAGAAAGGGTTGTGATCAACAAAAACATTGCCAACCTAGGTCACTTGCCAGTTTATGAGCAATGGGATTGCTTTGCTGGTTTATGCAGCCCCGGTTGTTTTTGCTGTTATTGAAATGTGACATTGGCTGACAGCTCTGTGGGATCTCACATATGGAGACTTTGCTCCACAGGGATGGGAGAAACTGGACAAATTGTAGCGGGTTTTCACATATGGGGCCAATTCATGCCTGATGAACCCCTGTGGAAGCTGTTGGCACTGCACCAGCCAAGAGGCTGACCCGTCATATCCACTGACTCATTGTGGTGCCGTTTGTCATGATTAAAGCACATGAAATTTTCCCCCTAATGGGAGACCATGCTGAGTTTGAGCGTGTACTGCTCTGCTGCCTGCCTGTTTCCGTTGTTACTAGATCTTCTGGAGTTGTTTGTGTTTGTTTAGAAGGAGAATAGCGAACTAAGCTGGTGCTTGAAGCAGCAAATGTGGTTTAGTTGGATTATAAAAACATTTGACATTCTTTGTCACCTTCTTAAATGTGTGACGTGAATGGGTACGAGAACAGGCAATGTGGATAAGGAGAAATCAGATGATAGAAATGAGACCAGAGTGGTGGAAAGCAGAAGGCATGGGAACATTATGGTGATTTTTTCAAGGATGGTCTAAATCTGTCCTGCATCCAAGTGGCTTGGAAGAAGACAGCACTGCTGCAGCAGTGATACACATGTCTGCAGAAGATGGTACCCTAAGAAGATGACCAGGGAGGGAGGGGAAAGGAACACACTGGGATTTGTGGAACTGGGAAAGGAATTCCCAGATCTTTCAGTTGGGTTGAAAGATCTGTATGTGAGCAAGGGTGGTGGAAACTTCACCCATAGTCTGTAGTGCTAGATCTGTGTGTTGTGCATGGTTGAATGTGGCCTGGTGGATTTGATGGGCCATATTTGCAGTATATTAGAGAAGCTGATAAGGGCATGAAGATAAAACTGTAGTGCTGTTTGGCCAACAATTTATGGCCATGGTTTAGAAAGCAAAGCAGCAAAGATGTCAGTATGAGTGATTTAGTAGAACCAAGCTTAAGTCTATTGTTATAAACAGTCTCTCAGGGCATAATATGGGGCTTGCTTCCACTGCTTGCAGTGTGTTGTGGAGGAGGGGACTAGAAGAGGAAAAGTAAAACTCCAAGAAAAATCTAAGTGTGAAGTTTGAAAAGAGTAGCAGGGCTGTAGGCTCAAGAAGAGAACCAGAGAGGCATCTCATCTGAATTATTTAAGATGCTTCAGAAAGGGCTGAAAGGGTGAATAACGATCTGGCAACTGAAAAAGAGTTGTGTGGGTTTTTGGTTGGGTGGGGGGGGGTTTTGTTGTTGTTGTTTTGTTTGGTTTGTTGGTGGTTTTTTTTTGGGGGGGGGGGGAGCTGGCAGTAATGCAGGTGACTAGGAACGGCACTGGAGGCAGACTAAGAAGTAGTGTGGGCAGTGGAAGGAGGTGGTGTCTCAGGGTGGTGGAGAGAACCAGAGGCACCTTCCTTTGTAGGCAGTGGGGGCATGCAAAATAATGATTCCCATCCCTCATTTCGCTGTGTTTCTGAGCACTTGTTCTGTTTTTATGTGCTGCTAACTTTGGGCAGCGGAAGCAACAGATTACAAAAGAGGAGGAAGTAAGTGTGGCCCCTGGGCTGTGCCTGTGCCCCTAAGCCACCACCATCTAGTGCTTGGCTTAAAGTAGTCTCCTCCTAGTGTTTATTAACTGGACAGGGACAAACATGAAGATATGTTAAGAAGATCACATAATCTGTCCAGTAAGACACCATGGCAATAAGCGCATTACTTCTTTTCTGCAAAAGTGCTTAAATTTTAGCAAACTGTAGTCAATAGCAGTCAGTTGCTCTCTTCATACGCTTAAGCTCACGTGTAAGTTCTGCTTTAGGTCGAGTTGTTAGTGCTGATATTGTGTATAAATGAGCACAGCAGGCCATAGAGAAAAGCAGCTGTGATCATGCAGAGCCCTGAAGTTCCTGTATAAAACCTGATTTTCATACGCTTTCTGAAAACAAGGAAAACTTTTGAGTATTGTATGTGAAAGCAATGAAAGCACTGTCTAATAGCAAAGATTTCTGCTTTAGTGAAACTTTATTCTGCGTATTTTGGAGGAGGAACTTTGCAGATGGTTGGTCTTTCTCCATAATTTGTTTGAGATAGTGGCTTGTGAGGTTTTAGTTTGGAATCAGAAAAAGATACGTGAGGGTGAGCCAGGGATGACATACAAGTGGTGTTGGTCATGTTTGTAGATGGACCATGAGAAAAACAAAGAGCCAGGAAAGAGGGTGGACACACGGAGGACACAGCTGTGAGATGCAGGTAAAAGGAGGATGCAGAGATGAAAATAGACTAAAATTGAGGGTAAGTAAGGTTCAGAGTCAAAGGGCGTAGGTCACTGTTAGAGACAGTCAGGAGGCTGGAGATGGGAGATGAAGCTGATGGATGTTGAGCAGTTCAGTATTAACACCCTTCTTTCTTGAGTTCTGCTAACCCTTTCATGTCTCATTTTGTGGTCTGGAGTCCTGGACCCTGTTTCATGTTCCTTCCACTGAGCACAGCCTCTCCCAGGTACGCAGGGATGGGGATGCTGCTTGGGCTGGGGCACTCCAGCCCCCAAACAAGCAAAAAATGCAGCCCCCTGCCAGCTCTGCCAGTACTACTCCAAAGGCCAAAGTCATTCCTGTAAAGCCACTGATGTTACACCTCGGGAGGGATTTTGCCACTGTATTTGAGAGTATGTGCATTCAATGTGCAAGCTGGGCATCTTAAAAACTAGTAATAAAATAAAATAAAGACTCTATTATTGCATTCCACATCTTGCTTGCGTAGTTTGCCTGCAGGATCTCTAGGCAAGCTTCTCCCAATCTGGAGGTAGTTTTGGTTTCACATGTATGGTTTTTGAAGGGCCACCTCTGTCAACCACTATGCGTTAGAGCTGTAAAAATAAGAAAAATAATAATTCTACTCCCTGGAAGCCAAATCAAACCACAGTACAGATCTGACAGCTGTCCAAGCAACTGAAAACAATCAGTCATAAAATGCCTCTAAATCAACAAATAGAGAACCAAAGAAATATCAAGTGAGATTAATCACTATCAATTGTTCCAAGATTTTATAACAAAGGGGCAGGAGGAGGAATTAGTCTTGCAGACTTTACACACTTTTTTTTTTTTTTTTTTTTTTAAAGGGCAGCAGTTATCCAAGTCAGTAAAAATGAGGTAATTATATTGCAAAATTCTTTGGATGAGAATGAGACTTAGTTCTAAAATCTGAAGCTACATTTACCCACAGCAGAAAATTGCTGGAAATCAGGAGAATAGCAGCTTGCATGTTTATTTTTCCTAGAAGAAAACAATTGACTCTTCAGAACTCATTTTGGAGTGACTGAAAACAGATGGCAGTGGAGATGCTTTGCAACCCAGAAGCATCAGGGTGGTTATGGATTCCTGGGGGCTTGTGTCGTGTTTGCCTGCCTCAGGCTTAAACAAATACAAACTGGACTGGGAAGCAAAAGAGACTTTTCAGGAGGCAGGAGTTCTCAATCACTGATCTCTCGTACTGAGAGAATGGGAATGCAGCTATGATCTTTCTTCTGCTGTGATTATTAATTAGTTTGCTGTGTGCTAGGGGCTGGGCAGAGCTGATCTTGCCTTCCCCAAATCCTGCAAAATTTGTATTTAAATTCTGTAGCAGGAGGAAAAAGGTGTGCAAAATTTCTAGACAGAAGCTTGAAAAAGAGGGGTCCCCCCAGTTTTGTTCATGGGGTTGTTTGGTGGCAGCAGATCTTCCTGGTAACTGTATAACAAAGTTAATTTGTATTGTGGTAACTCTAGGTATATGTGATTGTAATGCAGTACTACACCAGTAATGAAAAAAAAAATCTCTATGTAGGCTGTATACAGAAAATCTTGAGTGGATCTCCCAGTGTTTTTGGGGATCCCCTGCTCTAAAGGGATGCAGTAAGGAAGACAGACTTGTGCTATGTAGATCAGTTTTCTTTATCAGAGTAAAGCTGGTTGTTCAGTGTTTGAATAAAGCACCTTTTTCTATGATGCTTTTTCAATGTTAATACACCAAGAATTTGAATTCTCTTTCCAAGCCAACAAGTAAATGCATTAAATGGCAATCATGCTCTGTTTCTACTTGCCAGAACACCCAAACCAGGCTTACTATTTTTCTATTAGCCATTGAGGACAGAGCGATAAACCACTTTTTCTGTATGGTGTGTATATATATATATGTGTGTATATATATACACACACAAGACATGGATGTTCAATTTATTTTATGTATTAGTGTTCATAGTTTCTACATTTGTGTTACTTGCTGTGTGATTTTTATCATTCTGTCAATAGCATTGACAGAATCGGGTACTGCTTCAGTTAACTGTGCAGCTAGAGGACACCCATGACAATAATTTTCTTGATCCAGGAAAGCGTTTAAGTAAATGCTTAATAATTTCAGATTGTGAATAGTCACGCTGGGTTAACAGAGGCTCCTGCATTTAAAGGTTAACTCATATGTCTATGCTTTGGTGGATCAGGGAGCAGGTGCACATTTTCACAATGCTGTTTCTTATGAAGTTACGACGATGCTGTGGGGAGATTCGGGAGCAAACTCCCACTTTCAGGTCAGACCTGTAGCATAGCAAACTGCCTGGGATCTGAAGGTAGTACGGTCACTTTTTTGTCACTTTCTTCTCCCTTAGTTTAAAAGATGAAGATGGGCCAGACTTGACTGCCCATGCCACAGTCAGTGGGGCAGTTGCATACTTTCAGGGTTTGCTGATGCAAGGTTAATTAGTGTAAAGTTTGACCCCTTGCCCCCCCACTTTCTCTCTCTGAAGTTACAACTGAGCCCTTGTGCCCTTTTATTTACCTTGCATCTTATCTCTCTTTGTTCTCCTCTCCCCAGGAGTTCAGCTCTGTTCATGGCTTCAGTCTCTCTCCTTTCTCTCTTTTCTTGTTGTCATGCTAAGCCTGTGGAGTTCTTTTCACTCTAGCCTTTCTTCAGTAAAAAGTCCCTGCAGCCCAGCTCTCACATAATCTGACCTGAGCATAATCCAATTTGTCTTGGCAGGGAGTTTTATAGCTGGGATGGGCAGCCTCAGAAGAGCAAACCTGGGCTGGCTGTACTGTAGCACACTCCTGCCTTGTTGCATCACAACTGGCTTGGTTCTGGCCAAGGTGGTGTTGTAGGTTATGGTCTTTAAATTGACTAAAAATGGATAGATATCCTGTGGAGAAAGAGCCTTGCATCAGTCTTCAGCAGAGGAAGAAGCTAGGAGTGGGCAATTAGAGGCAGAGCAACATGTGTGTATGACTTCAAGGGCACTGAGGGAGTGGGTGGTTCCTGTGCAAGTCATCATCCTTGGAGGTTTCTTCCTAGCTCCACTCTTGCTAGTGCTGTCTCTTAAGAGGGCTTCTTCTGGCCCCTGAATGAGCTGGCTGCTTTTCTCTGCCCTCCTCTGAGGGGGTGGAGGAGTATGACTGTTGGTGGTATCAGCTGGAAGTATTGACGGGTTGCTTAGATGGATTTACAGGAGAGCCTTCCTACAGAGCATTTAATAAATCATCTGCCAAACTGGCTCTTGGTTCTTGCCAGTCTACACTTCTTCCCCCCCCCAAACAGTGTGACAAGGATGCAGCAGAGCAACGGGTCCATGTGGCAAAATCTTTGTGGTGGATGGGACGGGTCTGTCCCCGTTGTCATTAGTAATGCTGAAGTTGGCAAGTTACTTCAAGGAGTGCCAGCACTCCTTTGCCTTCTCCAGGAGGACTCTGAAGGATATGCTCTTCTTTACTCTGCTTGTTTCAGGCTTTTGGGCATTTTAGTGGGAGTGGAGGCTGAGGAAATAGAGGAGGTATAAAACTGCACGTTGCCTGCATCCTGATAGCACCAGAAACTACAGCTTCTTCTAAGTCTTTTGACCCAAACACTGCTCTCTAAACAGCCCAGACTTGTGGTGATGGTGGAAGTGTGCATCCATAATGCAGCTGGGGCCCATCTCTCAACAAATAGTTCTTCAGGTGCTTGCTAATTTAGAAACATGGCTAGGGTGCTTTGGATGTGAGAAGTACTTTACCCACGTTTACAAAGCCTTGCAAAGGCATGAAATAGTGTTCCTTGTGTTAATGTTCCATTTAGTAATAGCCGCCAGGCCTTCTAGGTAGTCCATTTCAAGGCATTAATTGAACTTCTTGGGTGCTCGAGGTCATTAACCTTTGGCCGTAGCCCACACTAGAGGCAAACTAATCACTCAAACGTTCTCCCCGGCGTGCCTTATTGCTTAAGCACACTGCAGGAATGTGGTATATCGCCGGATAAATCATACACCGTGATATCATCAGAACTGCTGGTTTGCCATTTAATTCTAGTGGGGTACAGAATGTTTCAAACCATGGCAATTAGCATTTGCATGGACTGGAAAACCTGGTTGAACAATATACATGCTTTTTTAAAAAAAGGGAGGAGGGAGAACAGCAGAAGCAGCAAGCTGGATGTTGGCAGGTAACTGCATCCTTCCCCCGGGGCAGGTACCTTAGCTATGTGGTAGTTTACTCTTATCTCTGCTGATCGGGGCCATCTGCCAGGTCTTTGCCATTACTGTGCTGGGGACATGGGATTTGTTTGTGACATAACGATGCATTATAATGGAGAGTACTGGGATGTAGTTGTGCACATATCCAGAAAATCAAAAAATATCCAGAAAAAACAATGGAGACAGTTTAGAGATCTGTATTAGAAAGTTTATTTTCCCCTATGTTTCCAGTGCTGTCTGGGAAGTTCTCTGGGGGATGTTAGTTTTGAATATTTTTGGAAGTGACTTTAAGCTGAAAATGTTAGTCAGTTTGCTAGCTTGGACCAAAGCTGAGTGTCCTTCCTGGGATAAAACTCACCCTGACCCTGGCGAGAGTTGTTTGAGGTGACAGTGTTCAAGATTTCCTTGCTGGTACTTTCTGAACTGCTGTAATGAGCTATGGTTGGTGAAAGCACCAAGAAAATTAATTAAAAAAAAAGAAATTGCATTGACAATTAATTCTTGCCACACAGTTAAACGAAAAACCAGACCCTTCCAAACCCTGCTCTCCCACTCCTTTTGGTCCCCTAATTCCTGTTCTAAGAGGGGGGCTTCCTCTCCTCCCTCCCTGGCTCCTCTGGGCACCCCCTTGTCATTTCCTCTCCTGCTGGCTGAGCGCTGAGCTATTTGCTCATCTGTCGCAGCAGTAGCTATTTGGAGGTTCTCAGACCACTGCATCCCAACACAATTTTGGGCCTTTCAGGGCTGAAATGCGTGCAGAGACTATCCTGGGAAGGAAGGGCCTCTGTCTGTCCAAAGCCAGAGGCAGAGACAAGTCCTCACCATTGGTGCCTGCTGATTCCAAGAAGTAGCTTTGGGCTATTCTTGTGCAAAAAGCTGTCTCTGCTGCCCTGGGGCTGATGGGGATCTGCAGGGTGACCACACATGAGTGGTAGCCCCCAGTTGCCAGTCATAGTTCCCAATGAGAGACACTTTGGTACCAAAGACAATAAGCTCAGAATATTCTGCGTCTGTCTGTGTCAATGTGACCTTGGAGCAATAGGACCAGGGGGTGGAGTTTCCAAATTATGTGGCCAGTGGCTACAGTCCTGAAGGAATCCAAAAACCTCCAGTGTGCCTATGAGCAAAATGAGGAGGAATGTGTAGCTACTGGCTTCGTTCTAGGACACTGCAGTCCCTAAGTCTAGCCTAAACTCATTGCCAGAGCAATGAAAGAGCAGGGATGAGTTTGAGGGAGCGCAAAAGAACATGAGCTCACCCTGGAGGTCTTAAGCTGCCAAGGTTTTCCTGAAAAGGGAGCCGATTTCATGCAGACAGAATACAAGGACTTGAATGTCCCCAATAGGAAAGTTTCTATTAAAAAAAACAAACCCAGACATGCGCTTTCATATTAATGTGAAAATTCTTCTGTTGTTTATGAAATCAACTCTTTAAGGGGGGTCATGGGGGGGAGAAAAAGAAAAGAAGCTGTTTGTTAGCAAAATGAAATCCAGACAAATATTTATAGCTACTTTCAAGTGGCTTGTTCTAACATGAGTCGACTATCCTTAATACCTTCCCTTTAGCACCATTAAGCATCTCACTGGCACTCAGAACAAATTTATGAATGTCTTATAAAAGTCAACAAGCCGCAGGAAAAAAAAAATAAATAAGAGCCTTATGCAAACAGTGCTTCATCGCAAGAACTCAAACAAAGAAGGTCATATTCATCATTTGCTCACAGAGAGGGAAAGCCAAGAAGACTGATGAAAGATGACACAAGACCTGGCTGACTTTAAATCTCCACCTAACAGGAGTTTCTGTAGGTGCTGTCAGGGTGGCCACACTCTTTGCAAGCTGCTCCCCTGCGTCCTGCCACATCTCACGTGTTCTGATAATTGCTGTTCTCCATCAGAGCATTGGCTTTTGTGTGAATGCAGAGATAGGGGTGAACCGCAGGAGTCCGACCAGCAGTCACTTCAGGAGATAAACTCCTGTCCAATGGATTGTGCTGGTCAATGGGTTTAATAGAATTAAGTGGAAGTAACTTATATTGTTGGAGCCTGTCTATCAAACAGATGGATAGGTATCAGCACAGGGGAGTTAACAGTAAATCAGGTGGCCAAATGTGACTCTACTTGAGATGGGAGGTGAGTGTGACCCAAGGTAATATCCCTCCTGGATTAGGCTGTAATGTAACTTTTCTCAGCAGCTTTTCAAGCACTGATATAAAAGGGTTTTGGTAGTTGCTGGTTCCCTGTTGTATTTAAGTACTGTGATATACAACACAGCAATTAATTAGGAGCTTGATGCAGTCACTGAGTCTTTTTATCAATTTCAGAAAGCTCCAAAGCCACAAGGGTAATTTCACCATGAAAATTCCCTTCTTTCAGTGACGACTACATGGTGAAAGAGGGAGGACGTCTGCGTGGTGGACCTCTAGAGGTTAAAGCTGGGCTGACCAGGGGCTGTAGTAGGAGGAAGGATCTCATCCAAGGCAGTGAGGTTCAGCTCGGAGCATTTGACTCAGAGCCAAGTCATCTGCTGTACTGGGGAGGCGTTCAGGATTGGGTTCAGGTATGGAGCATGGGGGTAAGTCTGGCTTTAGGGAAATGTTGAAATCTCTGGCTCAGGGAAATGTTGAAGCCAGTGGAGAGATGGGGGCTGTGGAAGGGATATGCCTTGGAGGATGAGAGATGGGGAAAAGGTTAGGCTGCACCATGGTGGTTTGATAAGCCTGGGTTAAACCTGGGAGTGGGGGATTTTTTTAGTATGTAGCTGGGTTTTTTGCAAACAGGTCATTCTAACTGGAGAAAACTCCTTTCTTGTGGCACCTGTGTCGTTTCTGATGAATCACTGAATTGTTCTGCCAGGTCTCAAACCTGTGCTTTATTTTTCTTTTCCCCAGCTTTTGGAAATCTGATCAGAATTGAAACAGAGGGGTTTTGTATTCTTTTCTTCCCACAATAGAGAAGCACATGTGTGCACACGGGTCACACCACACACAGCTTGCCAGCACTATGCAAGCACAGTGCTGCATTTTACTGAAATGAAAGTCATTCTCCCCACGTACCTGCAGAAGCAAGTGTCCCACAAGGTGACCACTGTTCCAGAAGAGAGCTCATCTCTTTAGCCTCCAGAGCTGTGAAATACTTTGAAACTAGATAAATACAGATCTTCATTACTGTTTGTGGTGTTCCTGTGTTTGAAATTACCTGGCAAAAGGACTGCTACCATCATGCATCCGTTTGCTCTTGCCTGGAGACTGTGCAGCTGATGTCGAGCAGAGAAGATGGCTCTAAGGTCCTTCCTACCAGGACCTTGGTGTCTGAGCTGCAGGGATGACGGAGCTATGGCAATCTGAGCTCTGCTTGCCTTATCTTGTGGCTGTGGCATATCAAGCTATCGACACCCTGCAGCCCCACAGTGGATATGCAGAGGGTGCGTTAACCCGGTTCCTTCCTCCAGGACAATGTATGCTTAGTTGCTACTGCCATCCCTGTGATTGTTTTCATGCAAGGGGTACTGAGAAGCTCTGTCACCAAATATGAATTAGAAACAGTCACCGTTCCTTGTTAGGATTTAATGCTGCCTTCAAGTGCAGGTCACTTAAACCTCAGTGGGAGTGGGGGCCGACTTACATGTGTCTATTCTAGCTCATGGAGTGTAATAACCCTGTGCGAAGGAAGCTGTTACAGGACATTTGTCATTTTTACCTGTTAACTCGTTTTCAAGCAAAACTGGAAGATCTCTGCCCATGAGAGATCCTGCAAAGTTCAAGTGAAGGGGAGTGGAAAAAACAACCCTCAAACTTTTCATAATTCACACAGAAGAGAACTAGGGGAAAAAAGCAGTATCAAGTGAGGGATGATGAAAGACCCTCAAGGTTTGGAACGTTTTTTTCTAGGGTTAACATCTGCCTGCTGGAGAGTTAGACTTTCTCCTGCTCTGAAACCATGTAAAAGTTAAACAGTTCAAGAGTATTTGCTGCTGTAAATTGTTATCCAGAATCCCAGTACTTTTGGCTGCCTATGGTTTATCTCTCATGCATGTCTTTTCCTTTAATATTTAAGGTCATTTTCTGCTTTATGGCATGACATAAGCTGATAACAAACCCCTCAATAGTTACTTTAACCACTTATTTTCTTTCAAACATTTTGTCTTGCCGAAATATTGAGTCAGATGTAATGACCTTGATGTAAACATGTACTTTTGAACTTACGTGAGGATCAAAGACAAAGCAATGTTAAATGGAGGCTGGAATCTGGAAATGATCCATGTGAGTTGGCATCAGTCTTCCATCTTTTTTCATTCTTCATTCATTTTTGCGATGTGGAGCCCAGAGTAAATTTGCTCAGTTCAAAAGTGAAGAAAAGTAATTTTTTATAAATGCCAGTGCTGCAACCATTGTGGTGTCTGAAAGTCAATCTGCCTTGTTTCTTGCTTTAGCGTGATCATCACCAATATAAATCACGCACAAATGGCACAGAAAAAAACCCCACCACACCCCGTGTTATTTTCTGATGGCTCTTTTGCTTGTGTTCTCCGACCAGAAAAAAATGCTAGCCAGGAAAAGTAGTAGATAGCACTCAACTACAGGTTGAGGTATTTGAGATAGAATGTGTTATTTGTCTGTAGTAATTTTCTCAGATTTCTTTAAGAAATGAAGAAAGTGGGAGTTCAACATCACTAGGCTGTGTTTATGAATTTTTTTTTTTTTTTTTACTATTATTGACTTTGGGACAAATGGATCAGCTGTTTATCATTTCTAAAGAAAGCAGCCAAAACTGTACTTAATAGTAAAGTTAGAACTTTGCTACACTGATCTGAAGAAACGAGGGATGAGTTGTGCTGGCAATAGCAGTTTTGCTTCACAGTTTTTCTGACTGCTGGCACTGGAATCGAGAGGAGGTTTTGTAATCTATTAAAACTAACATTTAGCTCTGCTTAAGGTGACTTAAAATTCTAAAAACAAATGCTCTGGAAATCTTATATGCTGCTGTGTGAACCTGCAGAGAAGTAGAAGTCCTTTTCAGAAGTGGCCTGTGATTTCCCCTCTTAAATGCTTGACCTGAAGTACTTGAGCTGAGATTGAGACCATCTGCAGCTTCCCTTGGCTTTAGCTGGAAAAGAAAGGTGGCTATCTGGGAAAACCAGGCCTGCTTTGTCCCTTAGGTTGGACATTCAGAACAAGGAGACACGTTTAAGCACCCTCTCTGACATACTTGCTCATGTTATGAGGGCAGTCACAGCTGAAACAACTGCAATAACCCAGTTTCCCAGGTCTCCTATACTTTATCTTGTAGCCTGCTCTTCCCTGTTGGTAGGTGGTAGGAACAGGAGGCTATCTGGGGTTAAGGACAAGAGTGGTTTTCTCTTTAAAAAGAAAACAAGTTGTTCCCCTCAGTCCCCCTCGCACCCCCCTTGATGTTGAAATTAATAAAACCCCCACTGTAGCTATCACATCTCCTTTATAGGTTTGTTGGGTTTCCAGTGAGTAAGTATCTATAAATGCTAAATATTTAAAAAGTTAATTTTCCTGGCTTTTAGTGGCATTAAACAGTAGATAGGTTTTTATGGAAACCTGATTCTCCAGCAGCTGTAAATCCCTGACAATAACAAAAAAATTTGCTTTTTTTCCAGCCACACAGTCTTCAAAATATTAACAGGGTTTTTTAAATTTTATTTGTACCAGTAGTCATTTTTCCAGCTGTTGAGCTGATCAACACTTTCATTTTTCTTCACTCCCAGCCCATCAGACATTTTTACATTTTTATTTTAGTTTTTAACAAGGAGGAAGCTGCGTTGACTTCTTGGTCTTATTCCTAAAAATATATTTCACAGTGCAATTAAAGGAGGCTTGTCACTGGTGCCTGCATTGCACAGAAGTCCTCCCTGATCCTGTGAGGCAACATTTTGCAGGCATAAATATGGAAAAGAGGCTGCTGCCATTGTGACATAGCAACAAAATACTTCATATTTATTTGTACATGCCAGCCCAGTTCTGACATCAGTGGCATCAGTGTAGAGTCGGATCTAAATCTTCTTGGGACACTGCAGTCCTGCACCGTGGCATAATGCTGGGACAGAAAAGGCTCCCAGTAACTTTCCACTTGCCTCATGGAGACCCTCTGCTCACAAAACCCACTCTTCCTTGAAGAAGTTCTCTATTCCCAATTGATATTCTGTGCCATTTAACTTTTTTTTCTTTTTCTTCTTTTTTCCCCCCTCCCCTTCTCCTTTTGTCCGGAAAGCCAATGTGTCAGGGGGCGGGATGTAGGTCAGAGTAGGGAAAAAGGACATTTCCAGGACCCTCACCCAAGGTCTTTTCCAACTTGTGTTAGACCCACTGCAAGGGACAGCTTCACACTACATATTTCTCCTGGTAGAGAAAACTGCCTGATGCTGAAAGTGGGTGGGTGGGAAAAAACTTGAGACAGGTCAGGATCCTGAGAGCTCAAGGTGCAGGGGAACTGAGCATTGCCCATGTTTCAAGGACACCAAATCCTTTCAAACTGAGTCTTTGCATTGACATGCCATTTGGAATGGCCACTGAGACCTTTGCACCCATTGGTAGTGCCAGAGAGATTAGAGGGGGGGTGTAGAAAGACTCGAGGTGGTGGTGAAGTTCAGACACTGTCTAGTATTCTCTAGTGCTTGGCTGCAGCTGGCTCTACAGCTCTAATGGTCCTGTCATCTGCTTGTGAACATTTTACAGCTCTATCTTGATTTGGTTGTATAAAACCAATTAGCAAAGAGCATCAATTATATCAGTCATAAGAGCTCAACATCAGCCACAACTGAAGAGATTGCAAGGGGCAGATGAGGAAACCAATGTCTGTACTTTTGGTAGTAATTTTGGTCCTTTCTAGTGTATAAAAGGAGGTGTATCAGGGAAGTTGCATAATCTGGAACTTGAATGGAAAATGAATAGGATTCACAGAAACAGATAATTCTCCTAAGGGAAAAGTAAACACCCAAGGAAGTGAATGGCTCAGTATTTTGAGCACACAGGTTACCAGCAAATGAGAATTTAACAGACCTGGCTGTGTATGGCCCTTCTCTCTGTTGTGCAGCTCAGGGTTTAGAACATCTGTCAGTCATGGCCAGTGGGGTTTTTGTGGAGTGGACAATATGCCTTTATCCCTTCACTAGAAAGTGGTTGAGTTTGGGTTGTACTGATTATGCCTGACTTGATCTCAACTTTTTTCCTAAGAAAGTATCTTCTAGCTTGTCTGAGGGAATGAAACAACGCACTAAGGCAATCACAGCCAAGTGACATAAGCCCTAGCACCACCCATTCCTGCCTGGTGCATTTCAGCTCTCAGTTATTGTAGAGCAGGTTTAAAAATAAGTTGACATTCACTGGTCTGTATCTGGGTTGCCTTTCTCCTTCCATCTCCTTTAAGTTGGCAGTGGGTTCTTGGGCAGCACTCCCAAATTTCTTGGAGGAGGCCATTCTTCACACCCTCTGATGTTGAATGCTTTGGGACCACAGTTCTGCATATTCTCACTATCCTCTGAAGACTGATGTGGGACAAGATCCTGTTCTCCTTTGTTTAGTTGTTCTAAAGATTGGGCCTTTTGCTTGGACTGTTGCCCAAGTATTTTTACAAGTCCAGACTTTCACTCTGCCCTTGAGAGCTGCTAGGTTTTTTTCTCAGGATTTTGTTTATGTATGTCTCTCCCTAGCCTGGCTTTTGGGGGAGGGAGAAATGCACAAGAAAAGCTAAGGGATCTTGATACATGGGATAATTTGCTATTTGTACATGAAAAAATCAGGTGCTCACCTTGGCCTAATGTCCAAGGTATGTTTAACCAAATGACAGATCAGCTGACAATCGAAGTTCTTGTACAATAAAGAGGGAACATCAATCACTGTTTCATTCATTATTATTTTTTTTTCCTCCTGCCCCAGTAGAACTGTGTTGGCATGAAATCTAATCTGCCCATCAAAGCCAGTCCTATCACTAGGCCACTCCTTTCATCACTCCTGTGAGGCAGGGTTACATCAGACAAGGTGAAATTGCTGAATTCTATCCACCACTACCCGGAGGTCATGTTCCAGATGGGCATGTGGTTTGATTTGCCTCCCTGCCCTCCCTTCCCTGTGGCAGCATCCTCTTCTCTCGAGCCAGGGAGTAGATTTGCAGGCTTTGCTCCTACTAGCAGAAAATGGGATGGCTTGGTTATGTTGTGAACCCAGTCAGGAGGCAGTTCGACTCCTGCCTTTTTAATGCGGTTGGTTAAAGATACCTGCTGTCATGCTTTGCCAGTTTCCATTAGACCCAGGCAGGAGCTGCTTTAGGTTTCTCAGCCCCTTAGAGCTCTCTCCAGAAGTCATGTCATGTCCCAGGGACTGCTGTGATTTAGCTGTTGTGGATGCAACAGCTGTGGAAATGACACAGAGTAGAACAGAGACAGTTTAGAAAAAGCTGCTAAATTTCGGTTTTCCAGGTCCATCAACTTCCAAATTCCCTTTCAGGAGGGAATGCGTTACCATTTTCTTTCTAGTAAGATTTTTGTTGCCTTCCCCTTTTCCCTAAAATGGCAGAAGTAACATGTGTTACGTTACGCAGCTGGAAAAAGAATTGCTGTGTCCAGTGTTCTCCTGAAGAGAGACGTAACTAGACACATAGACAGAAGTATCTATAGAATTGCACTGTACATAGGACAAATATAGTTTTACAAATTGACATCGCTATTACTACTACACCATACTTGTATTTGATGTATTATTTGCAAAATGCAGTCTATTCCTATTTGAGATAGATTTCAGTTGATACCCGTTCTGTGTTGGTGTCTGATTTGTAGTGTACTGAAACTGGAGAGTCCTTTGACTTAACTTGAGGCATGTAGGTGAAGGAGAATAAACACAGGAGTAAATTGTAAACTGGTTTTGTAGACTTGACCTAGCATTATTTGTGCATCTGACACTGTGTCAAGTTTTGGGATTGTACGCTCTGTGTTACACTTACATATTTTACTGGTGGTTTTTACCTGCCATAATCACAATTCCATGGTCTCCTTCAGGAGTGATGCCTGTAAACTGTTGTAAAAGTATGTCTGAAAATTAAGAATGAGGATTCAAGGAAAGACTCATAGTAGTTAAACTGTCTGACAAGCAGCTCTTGAAGACTACCAGACATTCAGAATTCTCTTTTGCTGCTGAAGTTGGGCAGTAGGTTCAGAAATGAGGAAGAAGTCTGAATGTGAACTTGAAGACTGTGACAAACTCAAATGAAAACTGCATAGGAAGACAGTAAGAAGCAACACAAACTTTTTTCTGTTGTTTGTTTGTTTTGTTTTTTTTTCTTTTAATGTTTAGGGCCCATCCAAGGCACAAATGGTGGATGAATTCCACCTCTGCTAAGACCCCAAAATGAAGCAAAGGCAACCACTATGGAAGCTAAGGTAACTTATATTATCATAACTAAAACCATTTATAGTGAAATTCCCAATGTCATAAATGAAAGGACATGTGCCAAGAAGTCACATTATTTCTGCCTTAAAGAATAGGACAAATTAATCAAGTTTGAGCCCTGTCTCTTTCCTTACCTCTGCCTATTTCTCTTCTGCTGTGCTGGTTCTCGTGGCAATGGAGTGGTTCCAGCCATGCGCCCATCACTTTTCCCCCTAACTGCCTACCTAAGGTCCTGGCACTGGGGGTGTGCTATTCCACTCCTGTGGAATATTGGTTCAATGGATTTCTGCAGCTTTGTCAAAACGGGGACATTGTGCAGAATACCAGTCTAACTGGGCAGAACTGGGCTGGATGGTCTTTGGAGAATGGGGTTTCTTTCATTTCTCTAAGAATTTGCTCGGTTTGTCTGTGTGAAGCTTTCTAAACCTTTACAATGACAGCGTGGCCATGTATTGGAGAATTTAAGCAGTCTTTTTGCAATGACTTGCAATATTTAGTACTTGAGTCTGTGGGAAGGAACAGAGAAAGAGCGGTACTGTGTCATGCTGGAAGTGCAAGTAGTCCTCTAGCTTGGGTCTGATTTAGTCATAGCAGCTATGTAGGGAGAAATTTATAACACAGCAAGAATACGATACTTCCCATGATTATACCTTCCTAGCCTGCAGTAGTCTGCAACTGAGAAACTTTTTGAACCAGAGATTTGTTCTTCATTTCCCCTCTCTAAGATCAGTGGCAGCTGTGGGCACTTGGTAATCTCTGAAGCCCAGACTACTATATTTAAGTGTCTAAATATAGATGTAGAGGCCTCTGAGCCTGTGGGTACCATTGAAGTGGACTGGAAATTTTCCCATTTGCCTTTTTGGGGATTGGATCAGGCCCTATTTCAGGTAACCAGCTTGAAAAAAATAAAATTGGATTAAGCGGCTTGTGCAAGATTGTTGAACAAATGGGACAAATGGCTGGCAAGGCTCAGGAGCTCTGAATGCCATTCCTGCGCTCTGACTGCTGAATTAAATTCATTCTCATATAGAAAGAGCTCAGGCTGGTAAGCATGCAGTAGAGGTGCAAAGGCATCTTAATCACATCTTCTCAGAGTACAGTGCTGCAGTGGTATTTCTTGCTTGCTGTTCTTTACAGCAACGCCTAGAGAGAGCAGGAGCTCACAGGACACTTTAGTATGACTTCTGCTTGGTTAACAATATGATTGAGACAGAACCTCCATCTGTTGGTCCAGAAAGGATTCATGATTTTCAGTTCTTCTGTTTATCCTGAAGTGTATATGTGTATCTAGTTACATAATTTAGTACCTCTATTTCAAGTAAAGGCATTTGGAGAAGGGGAAGGCACGGAATCATCAGGTTTTGCTGTAGCGGGAAGTAGATATAATTTGGGGATTTATCCCGTACAGGTTACAGCTATTAAACTCATTGCAGGGAGATGAGCCAGCCTAGCAGTGAGCTGTGCTGCAAGTATGTGCTGAGGCCCAGATCCCTTTCCCTTTGAAGGCAGGGAGAGTTAAACCATTGACTTCACTGCAGTTGGGTTAAGCCTGTAAATAGTTCATAACACTTGCATATTATTCGTTACTCTCATGGCCAGACCTTAGCATACTTGATCTCTGGAGGAATTTGACTTTGCATACAGTCAGACATTTCTCATTTCTCATTAGTTAGGTAAACGCATGTGCAGAGAAGTTGGGTTTGTTGTCTTAACCCAGTTGCTTCTTCCTGAGAGGGTGATGAATGCTCTTTCAGAAACTGGGTGAAATACAGCATTTCTGAAAAGAAATCTATAGCTTGTCTCACGACAAACTGTGGCTGTGACAGCTGAGCAGGGAAGGCTCAGGCCCTGCATAGGTTGAAGTCTTTTATAATGTGGGGCCGTTGGCATCTGCTCTGCATGTCACAGAACATAAGGACAGCAAGTGGGTGGTTCAGCAGCTGGGATGGGAATCGAGGGGAATGGCAGTGAGCTGTCATCTGATGGCTATAGCAAAGGGAATGAGAGGCTTTGGAATACTGTCTGTAATTTAGCGTGATTTGCTCTGTAGTCTGTTAAGCTTAGGTAAACTCCATCTCTCTTGCTTTTTCTTCATCTTCTATTCCCCAGTACAATTGCATGCTTGTCCTTTCACAGTCATACGCAGAGAGAGACTTCCCTATGGATTTATCATCAAGAAAAGCAATCAGCAGGTGCACTTGGCACATCACGTGCAAATGAGTGGGCTGCAATACTAGTGCTGGAGTAGCAGCCAAAAGGTGGGAAGCTGGATGCACACAAACGGAATATGTCAAGGTCTGAGGTACTTGTACAATCCCTTCCTCAGTTGACATGGGGAATGACCACAAGACTCAGCACTGGGTGGTCCAGCATGGTCCTGAAGTGGGAGGTGGCTGAATGCACTGGAGCAGTCATCCTGCCATGACAGGACAGGAGCATGGCTTGGATAAGCAGACTCGAGACCTTCTTAGTATTGCGGTTAATGCTCGCAGTTGGGTTTTATCACTCATTGAGTTGTTAGCCTGTTTTGATCTTCATTTCAACAAGGCCAAGCTGCCATATCTTAATCACATGCAACGCACTTATAGTTCTTGTTCATCTTCTAAGAACTGAATGAGTTGCATCTTGTCTGGTTGATATCTCTGGGCAAATTCCATGCAGAAGGCATTGGGCAGCCACACCCAGGGCCAGAATTTTCTCAAAAACACCAGGGGTTGTTTTTTTCCAATGCTATACATGCAAATGCAAAACAAAGCTATCCATTTTTATTTGCAGTTTCCAAGTACAAAGGCTTGGAGCTGGACATGTGGGTAGGAAATCAGTCTAAAATTAGACTTACCTAACCTGACCTTGCAATTAAGCTTGATATCTAAACATCCGTGGGAATGATCCCCAGGCCTGAAGATATTGCCTGTTGTAAGCTGGGCTGTTTCCCTGTCTGAGGGTAGTACTGTATTGTTCTCTCAAGGGCTGTGTGAGTCACATCTTATATGAGTTGTTTTATCACTCTAATTAGTCTACATATTGAGGGGAAAAAAAAAGAAGGCTATACAAAAGGACAAAGGCAAAACATATTAGGAGTCCCTGTAAACTTGTGCGGCTCTCCATATGATTTTCTAGTTGAGAAATAAAACACTTCTAACATCTTTCATCTAGACTACAACAGTGAAATGTCTCTTCCATATGTCGGTGGTGTAAATCTACATAATGAACAAAACTTCACAGATGGACTGGCTGATGCAACGGACATTCTTTTCATAAATTGCCTCTCACTTTTATCATTTTCTTTGGTTTCCCACAAGATGGGCTGAATATTGACAATTACTGAGCTATTACTTCCTATGTTGCATAACTTATAAAAGTGCTGTAATTCAGTGAGGTGAGATTTTTGTTCCAGAATAATCAGTGGCACAGAACAGCTAGAGGAAAAGAAGGCAGACATTAAAAAGAGAGGACCCCCCCCCCCCCCAAACCCACAAAAACCACTTTAGAATGTGTCTGCCCTTTTAAAAACAAATAAACAAACAAACCGTGCTCTGATTTCTTACTTTAATTTTTGACCAATGTCATTAAGTTAATGGGTTTTTTTTCTCCCCACAATTTGTGCAATGGTACAGCTCTTCTGACTGTCTTGGAACTTGTTTGTGCCCTTGGCTTCTGAAGTTTTTAAAACTTGTTTTAGGTTTTATTACAAATGCTTTTTTTAAACTAAAGGCCTTTTAGGAATGCAGGAAAATATTTGTTTTGAAGTCCTGCTTTCACCTTTGTTGCTTTCCTTGGCCAAAGCTTACCACTTATTCAAATTCACAAAGTTCTAGGACTTCAGATTTTATTTCCGTAACCCTACTTGGTAGGTTAGAGATCAAATCTTTTCTGGATCCTCTCTCAGTCTTTCTCCAAAGATGGTTGGTGGTGACATGGTTTTAAACTCTGGTTCAATCTAGCCTCCCAGTTATTGCTGGATCAGAGAGGTAAAGTCAGAGAGGTTGAATTTACTATGACCATGTGTCCAGGACTTGGAAAAGCTTTGTGGAAAACAAAAGTCTAGTTTGTATGAAAGAGGGCATTTTCTTTTGCTGTGTTATTGGGATGCGTCATCCCAGCCAAGAACCTGGAAGACATTAAGGTGGATGTGATTGTCACAAATATTGAAGTTTTTAATTTTTTTAATGGATCAGCTGCACTTTTAGAGAGTATGAGGTGGAACTGCAACCCACAAGTAGGTATGAAGGTGACATTTTGGTTATCCAGGAACAACAGTAATGTGCAAGAGTTCTCAGTTCTCATGAGGTATGTGTATGGGGAGAATATAAAATTTTATGTAGTGATGGTTTCCAATAAAAGGAAAGATATCTCACTCTTGGAGTGAAACTCAGACATTCACCCGTCCAAAGAGTTTGCCTAAGGCCTCCCCAAACTCACACTCTCCTCTTTTTTTTTTTTTTTTTTTTTTTTTTTTTGTCTTTCATAGTTGCCTGATTGCTGGGTCTCCAGCATTTATTCTGTCTCGCAGAGTATGTCTGCTGTTCAACTGAAGGTCTGATTGCTCCACCTCATGTACCCGTACCAATAGCAGTGTAACGGGACTGGCAGATGCTTAGTTGCCAAATATATTTGCAAAGTCTCAGGCAAGCATACTGAGCCTGAGCTGAAACTCCCACTGCTGTCAGCCATACTTCTATGCTAACTAGATCAGGTATCGATAACACTACCTTGGGGTTGTCTAAAAGAGCAATGCTAGTACTTCGAATTGTACAGTAAATGCATCTTCAGAGGTTCCTGCAGCTAGGATCAAAACCATACTGCTGCAAGTAATAGGCAAGTATGGAGAACGTGTGGTCCCTTCCCCAAAGGTTGTACATGTCCTCCCAGAGAGGTATTTTTTTGTTAATTTGGATGAAATGCCAGTGCCTCAGCTTTAAGCTGAAGCTGTTCATAGGGGTTTCCCTTCCATCTTTCTTTAGAGTCCATTCAGGTGTTGCACTAGATCATATCTCCCCTCCAGCCCACTTGCCTGGGACCATGACTTCTGAATGCTTTACTCTCTATTTTAGGCATATTGTCCTGGCACTTTTTTGCAGAGCTTGCAGCCTCTGCTTTACAGGGTGTCCTGGTTTCGGCTGGGATAGAGCTAACTTCCTTCCTAGTAGCTGGTGTAGTGTTATGTTCTGGGTTCAGTAGGAGAAGAATGTTGATAACACACCGAAGTTTTCAGTCACTGCTAAGTAGTGTTTAGACTAAGTCAAGGATTTCTCACCTCCTCATGCCCAGCCAGCAAGAAGGCTGGAGGGGCACAAGGAGTTGGAAGGGGACACGGCCAGGACAGCTGACCCCAACTGGCCAAAGGGATAGTCCATACCATGTGACGTCAAGTCTAGTATATAAACTGGGGGGAGTTGGGCTGGGAGGGATCACTGTTTGGGAACTAACTGGGTGTTGGTCAGCGGGTGGTGAGCAATTGCACTGTGCACCAGTTGTTTTGTTGTTGGTATTATTATTATCATCATCACCATCATTATTAGGTTCTTCCTTTCCATTCTATTAAACTGTTCTTACCTCAACCCACGAGTTTTACTTTTTTTCCCGATTCTCTCCCCCATCCCTCTGGGTGGGGGGGGGAAGTGAGTGAGCGACTGCGTGGTGCTTAGTTGCTGGCTGGGGTTAAACCACGACACAGGGTGAACCAAAAAACAGGCTGGCTGAAACAACTTGCTCAGGGACTCACAGACAGCTGGGGGTTGAGCTAGGAATGGAGTCCACATCTCTTGAAGCCCAGTGAAGTGCTCTGCCTGCTGTTGTTTCCTTCCCCCTTCCCACTTCTAGAGGAAGGTAGAGGGCTTCATGATCTTCCAGAAGAACAACATTTTTCTGAAACTGTAGTTCAAACCCAACTTTTTAAACCTGGATGCCAGAAGTGATATGCATCCATTTATATTTTGTCATATTAAGGAGTGCCACTTTCAGAAGTGATGTCTGTCCCCGGCTTCCAGAGTTGTACCTACCCACTCCCTCTGCAAAGCATGCACTCCATTTTGAAGCCTAGTAGACACACTGTGCCTATACAGCTCATGGGGATTTGTAAATTTGGAGCCAAACTGTGGTTTTTAAGGGCCACTGATACCTTCTTGAACTTGGAAATAATGTTGTCAGTGTCAAATGTAATCACAGGCTTCAGGCAGAATTTATGCTTTGATCAATTTGAGATTTCTTTGGGGAAAGGAAGAGAACGGAGACCACCCATTCCTGGTCCCATCTCAGACAATCCATGGCAGAGCAAGGGAAGTGAGCTCCTGATTTATTATTGGCTGTGTGTAACATGATGCAACTGCTACACGATGGAAAATTTGTATTTGCATTTGTAGACTGAATGATTCCTAGTTGAATATCCATTCAGTTTTGTCCTTTTCTGCTCATTCATCACTGGTACACAGACCATAATTTCCTCTAGCATATTTTAATTCCAAGTTAGCAACTGATTTGTTAAGAGCTGTTAATCTTTGGGATTTTATTCACCTTTCTGGGCTCACTGAATACATAATAAAACCTCAATATCCAGATTATATCAGGTAAATGAAATTTGTTAGAGAATACACATAATGTTGTTATTGTCTCCTTGACTGGATGAGTGTGTAAGCATTTCCAAAGTAAATGCAAATGTGCTTTCCATGAGCATTTCTGCCAGTAAAATCTGATCTTTCCAAAGCTCGTGACAAGCTAGCGCAAAAGATGTGCAAGCATGGAAGGAGCAAATCTATATAAATATTCAAATGAACATTCACATTGTTAACTCTTCATTTAGCTCTCCTGGTTTTCCGCATTTCTTTTGGGAAGCGATTTAGTCTGTGCAAAACCTCTGGTTTAGATGCCCATTATAGTCTGGCTTTACCCTTACACGCTTTCATGGAGGCAGCTGACTTGGACAAGTACTGACACAGTGGATCATCCCGCTGAGTGCTGCATTTCCAGTTGTAGTGTGCTTTCCTGGGGACACTGAATGGAAGGAGTATCTCCTGCAGTCACAATGTTGTTATGGTTGGCAGGGACCTCTGAAGATCATCTAGTCCTCTTCTGCCCCCACAAGCAAGGATGGCTAAAGCAGGTCCCTCAGGGCCACGTTGAATGTCTCCAAAGATGGAGACCCCACAACCTTTCAGGGCAGCTTGTTCCGTTGTTCAAACCACCCTCGCAGTAAAGCAACACTTTCTTGTGTTTAAATGGAGTTTCCTGTATTTCAATGTGCCCATTGCCCCTCATGCTTTCACTGGATACCACTAGAAGATTCTGACTGTTGTCTTTTCTCTACCCATCAGGTATTTATCCACTAAGCTCTGTATTCCTGCAGTTGTGCAATTTCCTAAGCACTTCACCATTCATTTAAAAATAGGATTTTTGCTTTCTCAGTCAGAGGGCCATTTAACATTTTTACTCTAAAGGCACAGGAACCAGGAGGAAGGTGGGGTTTGGATTAGAAATGACATCCAGCCCTGCACTTTCCCCTACAGAACATGCTGCCTCCCACACTGACAGCTCTGCTCTGCACGGAGATATGCACACCTATGGCCCCATGTTGTTATCACACCATAATATTAAGCAAATAGCTTTTGTTACTTGCCCGTGTGTACCAAATCCTCGGCATGAGGGAATGTCACCTGGTGCGGGAGAGAGAAAGGTGCATTTGCTTTCGTAGCTCATGCTGAGACACTAGTCTTATTTACCCCTCCTCCTTTTTGTCTTCCCCATGTTCTCTGCCTTATTATAACTTGGCTAGGGGCAGAGAAAATGTTGGCTTCCCTGGTTGGTTAGTGCAGTGGCAACTCTTTTTAAAAAAAACAAAAAAAAATTAGTCCTAATTAAGGAGTTGTCCTCATGATTTGTGGTTTTTGTATACTGGAAAGCAGGCCAAGGCTGTCTGATTTCATTTCTGTAAAAGAATGTAACTCCAGTTTCTTGCCAGTTTATACCATTCCCCATGCCGGGCAGTAGATAATTTCTCATGGTCCCAAAGCTTTCAACAATACTCCATTATGTTTCATGACTCATAAATGGGCTGGTGCCCATGGAAAGCCATGTGTCTCAGTGCAGGCAGTACAGCTCCCCGCAGTATGTTTGAACTGATTTCATAGCCTCCAGACCTAGCATGGTTTATTATTTTCATGACTTGCTCACTGTTCTCATTGTTGCTAAGACCATATTGCATCAGTAGCAGGAATAAAATTAAAGGCCTGATGTGTTTCGATGCAAAATTAAAAGCACGATATGCGGAGCTTCAAATGAATGCAGAAGAAAACAACATCAAACAAAAGACTGAACTAAAGTTCAGATCTAATAGCTCTTTGAGATAAGCAGCTCATATAAACTGCAGAGACAGCTGCTAGATAAGACGATATTATCTGGACCGATATAGCTCTGGTGATTATTGCTGGCTCACCTGTGCACTCAGGGCTCTGCTGATGAATGTTGCACACATCCTCTCTATTAAACCAGAATAAACTGAAGGATTAGAAAGATGTGATATATAGTCTTGAGTCTGCTCCTGCAACCTTCATTCAATGGAGCTGAATCAATGAAGCCAGCTGTTATTTGTGTAATTATCATTACTTGCTTCTTTCAGCCTGCTAAGTGCTGTGCAAGCGTATGTGAAGCCACAGTCCAGACCTCTACACCTGAGTAAAGGTTGGGAGATTATAGTGTTGTGTTTATGGCCCGATCCTGCTTTTATTAATGTTCATGGAAAAACTGTTGGTTGGCTTCTGTCCTCAGGATTTTTTAATCCTATTGTGATTTCCTGGGGTTTTGATTCAGTTGGCATGATGTCAGCAGCCTTGTGATATGGGGAGGGCTGTTCCAGAGGGGCTAGTATGGAATGGAAGCCAAAAGGGGATCAGTTTAGGAGGGTTGAATGGAGTGGTTTTGTCTGCTGTTGTAAAGCCGTTTTGTAATACTCAGATAACTTATTGAAACTGCTGCCAGGTACTGTTGCAAGCATATGACTGTGGAAATAGCTGCTTGAGTAATAAGAACAATAGAATTTGGGAAAAAAAAAAATTTATATTATTTCTCTCTTTTTTTTTTTTTTTTTTTTTTATTTAGCTGGGATAATAAACCCAAACAAGTCAGTATCGCTTTATTTGCTTAGTTAGATTTGCTTTCAGATTCTTATATTCCAGGCTAAGACAACATTTAGGTTGTAATACTATAGACTGAAGACTTACTTATTTTTAGAAAATAACCCCTTTCCCTCACATTTTTCTTCCTCTCTGTCTCTAATGGAACCATTTATTCAGTCTTAGATATTTGAATTTTTAAAAAATTGCTCTCAGATTTAGCCTCGAAAGAGCATGCATAAAGTATTTTAAAATGCACATTTGTATTGAAGTTGCTCTTTGTTACATAATTTCTCATTTGCCATTTCTTTCTTTTTCTGATTTAGCCAGTTATGAAGTTTTTAATGTACATATTTATTTGAGAGGGCTTAATATATTTGGTCTAGTGAAAGAAAAGTATGTTCTATAAACAGATCTGTTCCTTCAGCAGAGCTTCATCTGTTTAGTCATTTTTTTGGAAGGAGTTGCAGCAGTAACATTGGAAATGTGCTTGGTTGCTTGAAACAATCACTGGGCATTTGTACAGAAAACAGAGATTCAAGTCAGGAAGCTTTAAGAAGTAAAGCATGTGTGGATCTGTTGTGATGCCTAATGATTCATTTAGTGCGCTGTGGTTAATGATTATAATGACTATATGTGGTAATCCTGCTACCACCCTCACCTCCCCCTTCCTCTCACCCTTTTTCCCCCTGGAATAGGCAAGCAAATAAAAATCCAGAAGCAGACAGCATCAAACACGGTATTAGGCAGACTTGGCTGGCAGCAGGTATGTGCGTTTACCACCCTCGGCAAGATTCAGAATCGATTCGGGAGTCCAGGTTTCCCACAGCCTGGCCCATGCTCGTGGCTCCCATTGATTTTCCACAAGCTACAACAGGGAAAATTCCCCACTGTGGACCAAGCTCGATGACTGCAAACTACGGAGGATGCAGTCCCAAGCTGTAATTAAAAGTGCCTTCCTATTAGTTCATGTAGCTGGAGCCAAAGGACCTGGATTTGTTCTCTGATGCTAAGGGAGGCAGGAGCAGTAATTAATTAGCTAGACGAACTTTTCCATTGCACAGAGTCTGGTCCCAGGACCCTAGACAGGTTTCATTGCAAAGCAAAGGGAAGATTTATTTATTAAAGCTTAAGGCAAAGGTACAGATAAATAGGTAGAGGTTTTGGAAACAAAAATAGGTAGAAGTTTTGGAAACAACCTAAAATCCTTGTAGTGTGTAGCACCCCGGGGAACTGTTTACCCAATTTTCATGAAGAATGCCCTCCTTCCATCCCACCTCTGACCAACTCTAGACTAGCCACCTGCCTAGACATGTTCCTTGGGGATTTTTCTCTCAATTCAAATGCAAATGCTATGCTGATAGCTTGCTCAGGAGGTTGGCAGCTAACTTACTCCGGGTGCAGTTATACGAATGTTTTCCCCAGCAGCAGAGGCAATTTAGAAGTTTTGCCCCTACCTTTGGCCACTTGCTCTTGGCACTGTACCACGCAGTTCGTTGCCCCCTCGGTTATGCTGAGAGAGCTCTTTGTGGAGACATGAAATGATCCAAATTTAAAAAAAACAATCCTACTGCTATCCAAAAGAAATTTCTCTGACCCACTTTACCACATAGCCCCACAACCAGTTGCATCAGCACAAGCAAACAGGAGGTAAATCGAGGTGTAGGGATGGCAACGGGGGACCTGGGTCAGGCAGGAAAGTGGGAACTTCTCAAACTATTTTTTCCTGGAAAAGTGGTTGTGTAATTACATCTTCAGGTTGTAGCTGTACAGTACCAGATCTGTGCATCCAGAGGTAGTAAATTGATGTAGGTCAGGGATGGGAACACAGTTGCCTTCCCATTGAGCACAAGATGCAGAATCCATAGCAGCTTTGCTGTTTTATTTCAGCTTTATGCTGGTGGCAGAATAATGGAGAATACCTGATCCAGCATAAAGTTAGAGTGGTGCAGGCAGGTGATATTTGATCTGGCATAAAGCCTGCTGGTACAAAGCTGACGTTGAAATGTTTTGAACAAATTTGAACCGGCAGAGCTTATACCTGTGCTGCATTTTGCCCCATGTGGCTGTGGCATTTTTGGTCAGGATACAAACAGGACTCAGTGTATCTTCAAACCATGGCATGGAGGCCTTGCTCGTCTTCTCCCATCACAGCTCTTTGCAGGAAGCTGTTGAGATCCTGAGTGAGATATTTCCTTCCTGCCTTCATGGTCCCCACGTATCCTTAGCACTGTTTGAAGTTAGAACCATAGAATCATTTAGATTGGAAAAGACCTTCAAGATTATCGAGTCCAACCATCAACCATGCCCACTAAACCATGTTCTGAAGTGCCTTGTCTACATACTTTTTGAATACCTCCAGGGATGGTGACTCAACCACTTCCCTGGACAGCCTGTTCCAATACCTGACAATCCTTTCAGTAAAGAAATTTTTCCTAATATCCAACCTAAACCTCCCCTGCCGCAACTTGAGGCCATTTCCTCTTGTCCTACCTCCAGCCACCTGACAAAAAAGACCAGCACTCACCTCGCTACAACCTCCTTTCAGGTAGTTGTAGGGAGCAATAAGGTCTCCCCTCAGCCTCCTCTTCTCCAGACTAAACAACCCCAGTTCCCTCAGCCGCTCCTCATAAGACTTGTGCTCCAGGCCCCTCACCAGCTTGGTTGCCCTTCTCTGGACACGCTCCAGCACCTCCATGTCTTTCCTGTTAGTGCTGTTCCATGCCTCCTGTGTCATCAAAAACATAATTAAGAGCACGGACACTTTGCTACACCCAGCTTGGCTTCTCAGAGAGACTGTACAAGACCTTTAGATGTGCCGTCGCAACAGCAAGCAGACTGGCAAACAAGGTGCTCATTTGGACACAAGCTTTTGGGAGAAATCTGCCGTTTCCTGCTGTCAGGATTTGGGATTCCTGAGGTCCCAGAGGGAATGGGGAAAGCAAGCGATCTCCCCAAAGGTTGAGGAAAGTGAAAGATGTGGCTCTTGTTCCCATCACTGAGGTGAAGTTCAGAGGCAGGAGGTAGATGGAAAATGGGAGTGTTTGCTGCAGACAGCGTGGAGTTAATGCTCTTGACCAGTAGCTTGTGCGGAAGTGGTTTATTCACTTATCCAAACACAGGCTTTGCAACCTCTTCTTTGAAAATTGTTCCAGAAAGTCTGGTTGCTTCTGATGTTTCACTCTATGCTGTAGTTCCTGGCCTAGCTTCTAGCTGGCAGATGTGGACAAGAGCTGCCTCTTGGCAGGAAAGCAAGGTTTGGTTCTGATGTCCATCAGGACCAGATCCTCTTCCGTGAGGCTGCTGCTGAGGAGATGCAGAGCTGAGGGTGGCCAGACAGTAGCTGTTAGAAAGCAATTACTGTCATGGATCAGATTTGCTAATGTAACGAGTTAATGCCTAAATAAAATTAGTTAGAGCCTAGTTAAAATAGCACGCCGTGTCTGAGGAGTGATATAAGCTGATGCCTTCAGGTACGCATTGAAAATTGATTTCTGTCTGAAGGCTATGAAAATGTGAACTGCTGGCTTAGTACGAGATACCGTGTTATTGAATAAACATCAAAATATGTGAGAATACAGGCCCGGATATTGAATTAGGCTGGGGTGCATAGCTGGGAGGATTATTTTTGAGCACAAGGGCTATAAGTCTGAGCACATAATGAGGAGATACATGCAAAAGGTTAATTAGGTGTATTTTCCTGAGTGGTACCTGGTATATATCCATAGTCCCAGTGCTTGAATAGGCAAGTCTGATGTGTGAGTGTGAGTGTTGGGCCTGGCAAAGTATTTTTAATGATGATATTTGGACCTGCAAGTCAACACACAATTACTTTTGTTTCCCTTTTCCTCTACTTTTTTTATGATTAGCTAAAGGTACCTAGAGGATGCTTTGTTCCACTATAGCTCCCTTCACCTCATCCAAACAAACTTAATATGCTTTTCTGGACAGCAACCAAGTTTATATTTGTGCCAGCACCCCAAGCTTGTGCTGACTTGTACCATTGTGGCAATAACTGCTAATGAGTGCAAATGTGTTCCTGGAAAACCCTTGACGCTGGAGAGGCATCTCTGACTGGAATGATGCTCCTGGCTATGAAATAGCTGAACACCTGTTCCTTGCTCAGTGCAAAAAAAAACCAAACCCCAAACAACAAAAACCCCAAAGACCCTCAGGAGCACTGCTCCCTTTTTAATTTCTGAGTGCCCCCTGTCTTCAAGGCCTGCTGTTGAAACTCGGAAGATTTCTTTTTCTATGCCAGTCTCTTAAAAATTGCCACATTCCTTTATAGGCTCAGAAACAAACCTGCTCTTCTGTTCTTGCGTGCAAAGGGCTGTCATGATACAACAGATGGAATCGAGGGTTGACCATCAAGAAATAATTCCTGCAAAACCCAGAAGGTGGTGGGAGGAGAAGTGATATTTGGAAGGCTGTTTGGCTTGGTGACATGAGGGTTTTTATGTTCTAATGCTGACCTGTAATCACGTGAGTCCTGCCTAATCAAAACTAAGAACTGGGCTATATTTATTGCTTAAATATATTTGTCACTTGCTTGTAGTAGGCTTTTTCTGCAAAGTTTTTAATCACGGCCGCCACCAATGGTGCTGTGCTGGTAGAGATATTCATGCAGGGGGGCTGGAGGTCATGTTTTTTCTATCAGATCTCACAATTCCTTCTTTGAACAGATTTCTGGCCAATTTCTTGGCCAGATTTCAGCTAATGTGCTGACCTGATCAAGTAACTTAGAAATTGATTTAAAGCAGCATGGTCCTGTGATGTGATTTTGCTTTGTCCCTGTACTTACATTGAAATATCAAGTCACCATAAGCCAATGTTGGCTGAAGAGTGCGCTCAGGATGGGTTCAGCTGCAGTAGCTGTTCCCAGGTACTGTTAGTATTAATGGGGACAAAACCAATCTCAGACTCCACTCAGGTGCATGGATTGATGTAGTCAAACTTATTTTGATTTTTGTGTGGCAACACTTATTAGGGGAGCTTAGCCCTTTCACTGTCCTCCTAGCAGTGAAAAAAGCAATAGGTTGATGTTTCAAAAAAACTGAAGATACTGCCAACTGTTTGAGGCATCTCATCTCTATAGTGCTCTGCTTGGTGCAGCCTGCCTGGTCTTCCTGGGCACGCAATGCTGGGGCTGGTGGTGGCTGATAGCAGAGGCACATCTCCTGTGTCATCCCAGAAATTAGGTACAGAAGGCTGATTAGAAATGTCTTGAGGATTACCTGTGAAGGAGGATTTGGGTTGGATATGCGCTAACGGGCAGCGTTCCCAGGTTGAATCCCTGCACGACGTTATTGCCCCAGGCTTTCCTCCAACTGATGTTCCTTCTCCATTGCCATGGTGATGAGGCTGCTGAAGACTATGGAGGGGCAGACATATGGTACTGCCAACCTACCCTGCTCCTCACCACAGAATTCAGCTGCCACCATCGGGTGTAAAGCCCCATCTCTACTCCCACTGAGGCTATGGGGGTCTGTTCAGCTTTATGGGACCTGGATCTGGTGAGGAAGATAATGGGTATAAGGGGAAAAAAAAAATACCTCTGAATAGCTTTATTGTCATCTTTAAAAAAACCAAACCAACCAAAAAAAAAACCCCAAAGCCCCCCAAAATCCCCAACCAAACAAAAAAAACCCCCAGCCATGGAGTCAGGCTGTCAGTTAGTACAAACTGGGCTCACTCCTAACAGCTGAGGACCTGGCCTGTATACACACAAATTCGCAGTTGGCTCTTCCTTTCTGCATTTATTTTGCCATCTGTGTAGAGATTTTTTTTTTTTAAACAGTACATGAGTCGCATCACCTTCAGCTTTGAAGGTTTTGCTGATGCACCAAAATGAACTTTCACCCCCCACCCCGAATCTTGAAGGGGATGAACATTAAAGGCTCTCATCACCTCTAGATTCATTTGGCAGCTATGGCCCATCTCGGGGATCCGTAACTCCTCCAGGGCTGGGAACAAACAGTTCTTGACTGTTTTCAAAATCTATCTGTACCAGGCACTTCATCATTTTGACTTTATGATACATGTGTTCACAGAAATATATAGAACCATTTTAATAGCTTCAAGCTGTTCTAGGTTGACCTACCCTAGTAGGTACTGGCAAAATCTGAACCTATTACTTCATTAGCTGTTGTTCATGAGACCTGGATGGGTCAGAGGACTGGAAATGAAAAGCACTTTTTTCCTTTCTTGGGTACTGATGTGAATTTAAATACAGGAGAGTCTGAATATTGGCAGATTATACGAGATGAGTTTAAGGTGTTTCAGTTCAATTTCTAGGGAGCTGAAGAATCAATTAGCTGCCTCTACCTTTTTCAGCTGTGTGGAGTGGTATATAGAATTTTTTTTCTCCTATGGTGATGTCTTTGCCAGAAACAGTTGATCAAAATGGTATTAAACAGTAATAAAAAAAAAAAAAAAGAAAAAAAGAAAAAAAGAAAAAAGAAAAAAGAAAAAGAAGGAGCAGCTGTTTCCACTGATTAGTAATGGGGTGGACGGAAGGCAACAGTTCAGGATGTTTTTCCCAGCCTGGAAAAGGTGCACAGTTTTTTTTGGTGGGTTTTTTTTTTTTTTTTCCCAGTGCTCTCCATTGTCAGAAAAATGTGTCTCCAAATGTGGCAGAGCAGACTGGGGCTGCCCCTCCGGACACCTCCTGTCAAGGAAAGGCCTTTGCTACAGGTGTTTGGTGACCGTGGAGAGGGAGACAGTGACCCAGGTGACACCCCTCCATGCCCTGGTTCACAGTAGTAATTCAGGGTGAGTGTGCATTATAGGGTCCCTGGTTTTTAATGAGGGAGGTCTTCTACTGCTTGGACCTCAAAGCTAAATACAGAGTCTGAACTGACACTCTCAATCTGGCCTTCCACACTCTGGCAGCCAAAATCCCTGTACACACTTTGCAAATAGACCATAATTTCTGCATGAAACTAGATTGATTGCAGCTATCTCTGAAGGAGATTTTTGAGCGGCACTTGAGCACAAGCAGTCAATATTTGTACATTACAGCATTAAGCTGCTCTCAGTAGAATAATAATTATCTAATAATTAACACACTACAGCTTGGAAGTGGGAAGCCAAATACTTTTTGCCTGCTGTTACCTTAGTTACTCTGTCTATACATTGGGGATAAAATGAGAACGCCCTACAGCAGACCTGTGGAGCTGTTGCAAGTGTTAATAAATGTTTGCAGAGCTTTTTAAGGTTCTCTGATTAAAGTAATTATGAACATGTGAAGTGTTAAAATCTTTTTGTAGACTTGGCTGCTGTGAAAAGGACCAGAATAGAAGAAGTTGGATCTCAATGTTGAGAAAGTACTGAAAGCAGAATTTGAAAGAGAATGGTTGTATGTTAAACTGTAACCAGGAGAGATTTTTATATATTTAAAGAAAGGCAGATCCTGTGATATTGACACAATATGCCAGGCTTTTTTCCACTCTGTCAAGCCAAACCACCCTATTTCCTGGTAGGGATTCTGAGAAATAGACTCTTATCTTCTATTTAAGATGTGCTTTAATTACTATTACCTGTTACAGACCATCAGAAGCACAGACATAGATGTCTCCCACAGAAGCTGTTCAAGAGACATGCAGGGGGAAGAGGAGTTCACAAATAGTTCACATAATTTCAGAATTAGACCCAGAACACCCCTTCTCCTGTCCTGTTTGTCTAATTTTATTTTATTTTATTTTATTTTATTTTATTTATTTGAATTACAAGCTAGACAGTGACTGTCTACCTCCCTGTGGATGTATAGTGTGCAAAGAGCCCCATTCTTGGCTTTTTGGTGGTGCTGTATTAAAAATGTTTCATAATAATAAAGCTTCCAGTGTTAATGGTAAGGCAAGAAGACTTGATGTTTCTAGACTATAATTGGCTTGCATCCTCCTCTGCAGTAGCCAGTGGTAACAGAGACCCTGTGCCAAGTTGTAGCATCAGTTACAACCAGACAGCCAAAGTCCAAAGACTGTAAGGAATAGTAGACTGGGTGATGTAGCTCTAGTATCACCAAACTGGAAAAAAAAGAAGCCAGGTAGTTGATATTTATAATACCATATATATTCTTTTTATTGAGAGACTAGATTTAATAAATCCTTAATGGTCTGTTTAGAAAAGTCCAAGCCAAGTCACAAACTTAGGAGGATGGGTGTGGGCAGAGATGTTAACAGAACAAAGTGGCTGTCTGAGTCGGCCAAATAGACTTATGCAATTATATCTAAGAGTGGAGCTACCTACGTAAGTGAAAAATGAAGAGTATTTCTGTCACCCATGACTTGGTGCAGAAATCAAAGCGAGGAAGCTCACTTACCATTACATGCAAGAAACCCCAAAGTCTAGCATGTTCCAAGAAGTTCAAATACACTCTGTCCTGACTGCTGGGAATTGAAGCAAACATCTTAGGTGGTTTGCATGTCATGCCAGACAGAGCTACCAACTGAAAACAGGACTACTCCCTGCCATGTGGAGAGGCAAATTATCAGGGGAAAAGATCTGTAATCAAGGTATTTTGGAAGGTCGTTTTAGCCAGAGTGATGGTGATATGAATGCCGTTGTCAAACTGGAGGGGACCTTAGGAAGGCAAATCCCAAACATGTGATGAAGGACATATGGCTAAATACAGAGGAGCCTTGGGCAACTCAGCCTTAACTCATGCTGGCAAAAATACACCCTGAAAAAGGTGGTGTTGCCCCTACTCATGTTGCGATATAGGGTGTCCTTTCAAATCATAATAGTGTTACAGAAACACCATAAGAGCTTTCTAGGGCTTTCTACAATGAACTTCTGCCTCATGAACCTCACCTTACTATAGCAGTCTCAATATTACTGTTAACCGTCTATCATTGGTTCATTTCTGAAAATACGTCCTTTTCCATTGACTGCTGTTTTGGTACAAAAGCAGTTAGTGATGTCTTCATCTAAATATCATGCAGATCAGGTTAATGACATGTAAAGAAGCCCTTTAGGAGCTGCCTAAGGTTTGCTTGCTCATGTACTTCTACTGATTAACAAAACTGTGGTTTTATTCTTCTTTCCTTAAACCGTTGTGAACACTCTTAAATATACGGAGAGTGGCTTATAAGTTGTAGTCCTAGTCAGCTCCTTACTGACATCAGCTAATAAAGGAGGCTCAGTTGAAAAACATGGCACAAGAAGACTGAACTAATGACATTCTAGACTGATTTATTTAAACATTTATTTAAATAAAAAGTAGATAAGGTATATAAGCATAAATGTTGATTACATATCATATATCCTTAAATGCAAACACCTCATCTCTAGGAAATACCCAAGACATACCATAAGGGAGGATGAGAAAGAATAAATCCAAGACTTACTAGTCTGTGGAATTATCTTCCAAGGAAAGTAGGGAACTTCCCCATGATATTAAAATGAAATGAAAAAACCCACCCCAAAACGCTATGACATACCCAGGTGGAATACACATACAGTGACAGATAGGTAAGTCAGAGATTCCCAAGATGTCCGTGGATAGTTTCCATCATGAACAACTTTAGCCAGTAAAGAAACTTTTAAGCTTGGATGAAGGGTGAAGTTTTGAAACTCGGAGTCTGGGAGGGGGGGTGTGTGATTCACCTGACCAAATACAGAGATCTCCATCTGTGCTCACTGTCTAGACTGCCGTTACAGTCAGCAAAGAGAAAACAGGCATTTCTAGGGCATGATTTGCCTTCTCCTAAAATAGTCATCTGGGATATGTCAGGCAACTGCTTGGAGACAAAAGTCCAAAGATGACTTAGCAGTATGGAAATTTGTGAGCCAGAAAATTGTGTTCTGTAATTCATAACTCAGTTCTGAGAAGTAACTTTTTTCAATACCTACATTGAGAGCTGTAAAACATGAGGCTTCAGAACCACAAGCTGACCTGAACTGAAATCCCTGGCTGAGGACTTCGTCAGAGGGTAGCTGTTCCCTAAAGGGCTGAGCTGCTTCCTGCACGTTGACTGTGATGGGAGCCATGGTGCAGCTGGCCCAGCTCTCATACCATTTTGAAAAACCTCCTCCTGCAGGATAATTTGCTCTTCAGTGATCCCTTTGCAGCTGATTTTTAATCATTCTTTCCCACAGAAAGTGTTAGCCCAGCAATTATAGATGAGTCTGTCAAAATCAGCCAGAGGAGGGCACTTTTGAGCTATGGGAGACCTCCTGGCCAGTGGGGCCGAAGGTGCTGCTTGTCCCATTAGTTTTATTTGCTGGACACTTCCTTAAAATCCTCCAGCAGTAGGCTTGGTTCAGTGTCTGTCCCCTGGCACAGGTGACGGTGGGCTCCTTTCCCTTTCAGACCTTTCATTCTGTTGGCTCACCAGTTGTGGTTGTGTCTGTTAGGAGATGACAAGAGCCAATGCTTTGTCTATGGAGGATGATGGAGCTGTGCTGCGGAGTTTGGGTGTGGATGAAGGTGCTGGTGCCTCACTTCCAGGCTCTGGGTGCTGGGAGCTTGTCCTACAGGAGACGGCTGGGCTAGCTGATGTCCTGGGATACTTCTGTGCCAGTGAGCTAAACGGGGCACAAGCTTGAGGGCTGCCACGCAACTGACTGTTTCGGTGTTAGCACCCTGGTGGCAAGCTTATGGCCTGGGCCAGTTACCGCTCTGCTAGGTGATGTCCAGGCACGTCTGGAGAGAGCATGGCGAAAGACTCTTTTCAATAGGCAGTATTGCCAAGATGCACTCTTTTGGTAAGGAAGAACATCTGCCTCTGTGGACGTGGGTGGTGCCGTGTCACTCAGCCCCAGTGCCAGAAGGCAGACCCTGGCTTTTATAGATTAGCAATGTGGGGGTCGCCTTGATATCCGTTACCTTGTGTTGGTTTGGAAGTGTGGGCCCTGTCATGCCAAGTGCTTGGCTTCGTTTGGGACGCTCTTCCCTTGAAAAGGTCAGGCCGCTAGATTGCATAGCAGCGAAGTTGGAGATCTGCTTAGCAGCCGTTCCTGCAGAGAAGTATTTTCAGGGAAAGTATTTAAAACGTTAGCAGTGGGGGGTGGGGTGGAAATCGCAGGGAAAGTAAAATCCGTACGTATTGTACATATGTTTGCTTTAAAGAGCGGGTGACCCCTGCTGAGTTTCTTGGCACTGAAAGCCAGGCCAATGAGGACATCACCAGATGGGTTCATTACCAAGGCATTTTCATTATCACCCCTCGGGGCCAGCCCCTCGTCGTCCTCCTGGTCGGAGCATGGGAAGGAACACTCTGTTCCGAATCCACGGAGGTATGAGAACACAGGGGGAAGTGCTTGTTTCTGGGACAAAAAAAGCCACGGTGACTGATCACGCCATACAAGTTCACGTGAGAAGCTGAAGGCCAGTTTGCTGGTCCTACAGCCCCCCTCTCTCCGCCTATATGTGTAAGTACACCCAAGTTCAAATGCGCTATTAAGATCCAGTAAGTGCCAGTGGAAATCTGGTTCATCTCAGATGAGGCTCCCCTGGCATGACCGTATCAGTACATTAATTCCAGTGGAGCTCACTGGAACTTGTACAAAGACAACACGAGCAGACAGAACATAAGCAAGCGGAGTAAATCTTGGTTAATCCAACCTGAAGGAATTCCCTACTGAAAATGGACTAATGCCTTGGATTTGTTCTGACTTATCTTGCAATGTTAGTTCTCCGAAAGCAGCAAAATGATAATTTTCAACACTCGGACTCCTTTAAAAACTACATTTGCAGGAGCAAAGACATCGAGTTAAACTGGTAGTGCTTTAGTTCTTTCCCAGAGAAGTGCTATGCATTATGCAGGCTTATCCAAAAGTTGTCAGTTGCAAACAAACACATCAGTATAAGGCTTTGCCTCCCTTGGTCAGGCTGTAAAGGCTACATTGGCACAAAAGATTGGGTTCTTCAGCTAGTGTTGTTCTCACTTTTTTCCTCTAAGTGTGAGTATGTGACCCTGGATTTGTGAAGTAATTGCTCTAAAATTGGAGTGGATGAAAGTCCATAGGTGGGTTGAAGACCTCTTAATGAATTTGAGTTAGGATTTAGTGGAGTGGGTAACCCCTTTCTGCCTCAAGCAACCTCACACACTGTGGAGAACTTGTGTGCTAGACTTGGAAGTGTGCAGGGTGGAATTTCTATCACCTCTTTCCCAATTATCATTGTTTACGCATGAAGCCACCTGTCTTCTTGGTACCTTGCCATGGTGAAAAGAAGTTTCTTTCCCTGTTCCCAAGAGAAGGAGAAGACTGATAAAAAAGGAAGGCATTTTAACATTTATGAAGAAAAAGCAAATACATATTGCAACAGACCTGGAAGGGTCAGAATGGACTGAATGTTCCTAAACCTTTATGGTAATTTGCTCCAGTAATTTCCATCATAATTAAGAAGTCGATATCGAAGCCGTTATTGCTATGAGTCAGGCTTGCAAGATCTGCTTCTACAGCACACGTAGCTGCAGGCTGCCCCATATTCAGCATTTAAATGCTATTAATTTAGAAATGGTTACTAGAAATATGTCTGTTAAATGCAAGGTTTAGAGCAATACAGATAATACAAAGCTGATAATAAACCCCAGCTGTGGGGAAATGAGGAAATTTTATGCACACCTTAGGTCTCTGCATCCATCTTTGCCCCCAGGAATATGTCAGAGTAATCTTGAGAGATGTTTTTAGGATGCTGAGTCCTGGCTGTTTCCCTCCTGCTGGCTCTGCCTTTGCTATGGTGTGGATGTGAGGGAGCAAATCAGTGTTCAGCTTGGTGAAGGTAGATGTAGCAAAGGTCACCTCTTTGCCATGTTTGTTGTCTGTCCAAACCAGTGTTGCTATCTCCTACCCATGTTGACTTTCCTGAGGGCTGTTGGATATTGAGTGCTTCTGAAAAGCAGGCTGTGTTACTGAGGTGCCAAAATAGGGACACAGATTTTACAGTATCATGGAGCTGTTATTAGACAGATGGTTGATACGAACAGATTTCAGCCCTGGAATTGTTCATGAGTTGTCCCCTTGAAAATTTGCTAGTCCTTTTTTCTGCTCCAATGTAAGATGACCGACTTCCGTTTTTTAAGTGGGAGAATAGGAAATACCGAATAACGGGGAATCTGGTTCAACTGTCAGCTCTCTTCCTGACCCGCAGATTGAATTACTGGTAAGAAGGATGGCAATTACCCTGTGAAACACCCGTTAGAGTGAATGTTCACCAACAGCAGGATAATGGGGAGCGTGGACGTGTCTGGAATTTGGATAGTGCTCAATACATGCAACATTGGATCATCCTTCTCTGCAAGACACTGCTTTGATTCCTCCTCCTCGGGACAGGTGTGTGCCAGATTTGTTGTGGGATATGCACCACGGGGAGCAGTGAAACTCCCTGCCTTTGTGTGACTCCTGCTTTTCCAGAGTGGTCGCCAGGAAAAGACTGAATGAGCAGCATCATGCTGATGCCTTCCAAAGCAGCAGGATGTGTTTCACCAATCTTGCTAGCATGTAAGAGTCTGGCTTTCTGCTAAGTCATTTTATATTCTCTTTGAAAATAATTTATCTTCTCAATTCATATTGAAAGGGGACAGAAAACGACTCAAGAAAAGGTTGGTCCTCTGCTCCTAATAATTAAGATCTAGACCCAGTTGCTTTTGGAAAGCTATGGGAAGGTGCTGTTCAGTTGCTGCGTCAGATTTCTGGTGTAGAAGTGTCTGGTGAGGTGAAATGTCTGGGACGGATGTTCTTGTGGCTACCGTAAAGGACCAGGAGTTGTGAGATCTAGCTTCTGGTTTAGGTCTCTGAGCATAAAATGAACCGGAAAAGTCTGTGGTGCTTTTTTGCCTTGCATGCTACAGAAAGATGGAGTACGTGCAGTGTGCTTTGAGTTCCTGTATCAACAATCTACACTGCAATCACTGTTAAATGGGCATTTTCTGCAGTCATATCAGACTTGATACCACTGCATCATTTTAGTGCCAGGCAGATGCCATGGGAAGGCAAGTACTTCTGGTTATGAGCCGGGTCACATTTAAAAAAGAAACTTTAATAGTAACAGCGTGGTACATTTTGGATGTATGCGTGAGTGAGATTGCTTTGATAGGTCCTCTTCTTTGGTCAGCTGTAACAGTTGGTTCTGCTTGCTCTTGGCAGCCTGTGCTGTGAACACGGAAGGTCTGTGGATGCTTTTTGAATCACATTCCTGATGTCAATTATATATGTACCCTAAAAGGTAACAAATCTATTCCTACATCCACAGTGAATGAAGCATGTAACAGCATTCCTGCTCTGGACACAGCATACGTTTATGCCAATAGTACTCCTGCACTTCAGGATTTGCAGCCCCAGCGTGTGCTGCCTGTGAGAGTGTTCCCTGCAGCACATTCATCCCTCACTGCACAGAGAATCTCAAATATCTTTTTGGATGGCGGGGGAAGAGCACAGAAATGTAATCATTTGCTCTGAGAGCAAACGCAAGATATTATAAAAAGCTTTTGCAGTATGACTCAGGAACAAGAATTACTGCGTGCTGTCTAGGAAGAATTCTAAAGCTCCTATAACTGAGTTTTTTCCATTTTATGACTTACCAAAAGCCAAGGTTGACCTATTAGCCTGTATTATGGCTAAGGAAACAGCCACAGAATTATGCAGCAATGTAGTTTAATATTAGTCTTGAAGCTAAGCCCAAGCAGAAGTTGACAATACAATCTGAGTTAATGGTGACTATATAATAGGAAGAAATACTGAGAACACTTGCTTTCACAGCTCTAGGTTGGTTCCTGGGGACATGAATTAACTGTAAATCCCAATTTTCCCTTCCTTTGGGTGCAGAAACTCTAGGTGAAAATAAAATGTCCAAATAATTGAGAAAGTCTTTCATGCAAGGATCTCAGGTACTTCACAACTAGACTTGTGCTACTGATAAATTTTTCAGATTCTGCTTAGCTGATCTGAAAATTCTGAAGAAAAGGGTCTTGATTTTGAGTTAAGCAGGCAGGATAAAAAAACCCAAACTAACTGAAGAATTGAAATGACTTCAGGTCAAACAAAAGATGGTGTTTAACACAGACGTTGTACTTTGTTCAAATTTTAGAATGTTTCAAGAACATAGTGAAGTAATTTTTAAAACTTATCAATATGACTGTTTTAGCAAACCTAAATGTTTTGATTTTTTCCTATTCCCCCCCCCCCGCCCCCCTTTGGGATCTATGTTTTTAAATAGAAGCAATTTGCTAGAATCAGTATATATCCAGCCAACCTACCACTGCCTGTTTTGTTTTCCTTCAGCTGAAGGGTTTTGCCCAGTTTCTATCTCCAAACCTCTCCCCCAGGCAGCAGCAGAGACCCTCACCGTCGTGGGCTGACACTGGGCAGCTCCGAGAAGAGCACTTTGTTACCCTGGTACCAAGGGCTGGATAATCTCACTTGACTAAGACACATGCATGGAGACTGTGGAGAGCCGTTGAGATTTAGAGGAATGACCCCCAGAAATGGCTGGTTTGGGCAGGGCTGTACAGGGCGGCTTGTGGCCGCTGCCGGGGAGCCACTGCAGCAATAGGAGTTCTGACTTACAGGAGCCGCTAATGGAACAAAAAGTTCCCTCCGTCCCTGGCGTGGATTGAGCTATGGCCGGGCGGTGAGCTATTGACCCAGTACAGGATGTCTGTGGGATGCGAGGGAGATTTTTTGGACAAGAACTTTGAGAAATTCTGCAGGAAAAAGTTCTGCAAACAACTATTTAATCTCGGTTTCTCCTCAGATGTGGATGCTCGTGGTTTGCAAAGTTTGTTCAAGAAGGGGTCAGTCGTGTAACTCCATCGTGATGGACACTGGAGGCGTCTTACTCCTTCACATAAAAGAGATTTGAACGGGGCAAAATAGATATCTGCTGCCAGTGGAAGTGAACTCTGAGCATTGGCTAGCCTCAGCCTGTGGTAGGTTCAATAACAATAAATGTGTGTATTTTATGCTCCCAGTAATAACCCAATTAGAGACACTTTGAAAGGAGATAGTGCTTGATCTTTTTGTTGAAAAGTTGTCCAAAATGCAGAAACTAAGAGAAGAGAGAAAAGAACAAATTCTTTGGAGCTCACATCATTAATAGTGTTTGGACTGAGCAAACAGACCTTGGTTCAATAGGCTCTGACTCTCCTTTATACCACTTATGAGAGGATTAGAGAAGTACAATTAAGAAATTCTGTGCGCACAAACTTTTTGAGTTACTTTTTTTTCCTTATCTCGCCACAACAGTATATAAAACATTTGTTAAAAGCCTGTGAAGCTATTAGGACCCCTCTGGCTAGAATTACTATTGCAAAAAGAAGGCTTGCAGTATTGAGGGCTAACCCCATCTGTAAGGTCCCAACCTGGAGACACTATTTATGCATTATTCACTCACACGGTTTTAAATTTTTAAATCTGTCTTTTCCATGTGTGCATATCTCCAAAAAGTTAATCCCTGGGGGAGGATCCAACTAACCCTAAACCTGTGAGTGTTAGCAGCTGAAGCTTCACTCTCCTGAACTGGGCCCACATGTACCAACACTAAATGTGATTTATTAAAAAAATAACATCAAGGCAGTATGGGAAATAATTATATAGTGTAAGGAGAAGTACAGGATTAGGTTTGAGTAAGAAATTGTAGTAGTCATCATTGAAAATCTTGGGGTAAGAAATGTGCTGAGAAGGATCTGAAAGGTAGTGGGGTTTTCAAGGTAACCTTTAAGATAGATTTACACTCTACTTGTAAGAATCCAGTGAACTATAGATGCATATTTTCTGGTTTTGACTAGAATGGTGGGTGAAGGAGCTCTGACCTGTGAACCAATCAAACCTGTATTTTCCCCTCTAAAGGCTGGTATGACAGACTTGTGATCAGGCCTGTTGTCAACTATTGGCTTCCTTGATAAGGCTTATAGTTCGAGAAAGCCCAGCCACATCTGGCAGAAAAAAAATGCAAGGGAAAAAGGACCAAGGAACAGCAGAGAAGATGAAAGCAGTAAGGAGATGGGACTGGGTAGCATGAGGGTTGTAGGAAACCAAGTACAGAGCAGGACAGGAATGAGCGAAGGGTTATTTGTTAAGTGTTCTCTTTCATTAAAAACAAACAAACAAACAAACAAACAACAACAAAAAAGGCTTCTAGTTGGGCTAGCTGTATCTGCAGGCTCCAGAGACCAGTAGTCTAACAGGTGACTCCAGAAGAAGACATACTACTTGCTTTACTTGGAATGGAGGGGAGATGGATGATGATAGAGAAAAATCCATACAGTGTGATAGGATTAAAAAAAAAGCAACCCTCAGCATGGAAGAGCCATGCTGGGAAAAATGTGAACAACTCATGAGGATGTTGCTGTTATTTGTTCCAGTACTTAATATTCTAGACAAAGAGGGCTGTTCTCTGTATTTCTTTGTGTGACCTTATTGTGTATTTGGATATATTTGCTGGTGACCTGGAGTTTTGGATGGGCATTGGCTGGAAAATTTTTCCTTACAGAGATTGTTTTCCTGTTTCATAATAGGAGAAATTTAACTCTTCTAAGAAAGGACAACTGGGGCCTTATTTCTGTGATAATGCCAATAATAATAGTTACTATTTTCTTGTCCAAACATTTTTTCGACACAAATGACATTTTGTACAAAATGTATTTTTTTTCCAAAAATATTTAAATTCTTTTCTAAATGCAGTGGGAGTTTTGACATTGATTTAATGGTTGCACTATCAGGCCCTTGAGGGAAAAAGGCAGTGTGTTCTCGTTTGATCTTCTATTCATCTTCTTGCTCTTGTTATCTTCATGTCAGTGAATCTTTTCTGTACAAGGATGAAGTTGGTGTCCTCTCCTAGAACCTCTGGTGGCCCTCCCTCGTTTTGATACACGTGGCATAACTTCAGTTACTTTTTTTGGCACACATATACAGGTAGTTGAAGCAACTTCCTCTGTGGTGGTGGTAAATAGAGACAAGGATACCTCTTCTACCAGAAATGGGTAGTGAAGTGGCAAATGCCAGGTCACTGTTCATATCATAAACAATTCTTGCAAATGTTATTTGCATTTCTGCCTGTTAATACCTAAATTGGTGACACGAACCTGCACCACACATCCAAATTGTCATTTTCTGGTTGCCAACATCACCTTTCCCTCATGATGTTGGCAGCAGTAGGGCCAGAACCTGGTGCTGCTCGCTGGACTACGTGCTAGGAGGTTTGAGACAGTAGTATCGTCTCTCTTTGGTGGAGACGTTCTTCTGCCCTTGCCCTGTGGCATTGACAAGTGGAAGGGCAATATCTGGAGCTATTGCCTGGGCCTCTGCTGTGGGTGGAAGCACCCTGTATCCCTGACCCTCTGGTCTTGCAACCAGGAGAAGCTGTTTGAACTCATCCCAGCTCCTTCCCTCCCTGTGCATTTTGGGTGTCTTTCTAAAAGAAACGAGGCCATGGAGAGAGGTTTTATCTTGATAACTGGGGAGGACATTTAGGCACCTGGGCTCTCGAGCTGTGGGGTGCATGGAAGAGCTACGCCTGCCCCGTCGTATGGTCATGGCCTCTGGGAACAGTTCAGGTTCACAGGAGAGGGAGTATGGGAAGGAGAACAAAAGGCTGGAGATGCAAAAGCATCTTAGATGTCATTTTGCCTCAAGGATAAATCTGCAAGCTTCCGCAGGATCTGGGGAAGATGGGGCTGAAAAATGCTGTATTTAAAGCAACGAATCACTGGGCTGCTTACTGCTTAAATTCCATAATCAGTATGGCCTGATGCGGCTTCTGTTATATACTGTGGTTGAAATGACCCGACGTGTCTTCCATTCATACATTTTCCCCTCTGCACAGATACATGGTGCGTATGTTTGACACGCTAATATAGCACAAGGTCTGTTGCTGTCTAGTACAGAGCAGCTGAGATATTACAAATAGTTATATAAATATGGCCAAAAGAGATAACAATAAATAAATTTTCCTACTCGGTCACTAGCAAACAGTGATATGTCTCGCAGCCAGCCAGATGCTGGCTAAATGAACAAACCTTGCAATATTGCACTCTCAAGCTGGTGTATTACAAAGGGAGCAAGTGCCAGGACTGGGGACCATCCCTGGAGAGGCCCCGGCCTTTCCCAGGAATTCCTCCTCCTGTGCATAACATCCAATTCCAAGTGCTGCAGTAAGACAGAGTCATGCCTCAGACCTTTCCAGATCCTATAGGAAACAGCTAGTACCATGAACCACATCCATATGTTGTCAGAGCTGGCTAACTCCCCTTGTAGTCAAATCTGCAAGCTGAATAACTGAAACCTTGCATCAGATCTGGAAAACAAACTGTTCTGTTTCATACCCCATCACCGTCCCCAGTACGGATAGCAGGGATAACACTTCAGCTGGCAGCGTTGGCCATGAGGTTTAACAGAATGCAGCTTATTCTTCCATGACTCTCAGTCCTGGAGTGCTGACAGCAAGGGACTAGAAGTGGGCCAAGGAAATTGATGCTGGATGTGAGTCAGGTACAAGGCTGAATTCAGCTTGGATTTAATATTATTGAAATACCACAGGTGGTTTCTGTTAGGATTTGGCCTCATATGGCAAGTCTGAAGTCAGGTCAGCTGTTCAGTGAGATCCAGCATTGAATTCTCATGAGCATGGTGAGTTGAGTGAGATTTCAGTCACACCTGAAGCAAAAAATAGTCCCTTTCCTGTTTGGGTGTGAACTTGGGACCAGAAATCACAGGGGCTGGTGTGAAGTGTACATAGACATAAGAGTGGGCTTGGGTGTACACACATTTTAGTTTTCTTTAGCTTAAATGGGATTTGTACCAACGAGCTGTAGCACGGGTTTGACATTGGGTCCTGTGACTAGAGGTTGACCCTTTACCCTGCTAATCCAAGAGTGGTTGTTTTATCAACTTCCAGTTGGTTGCAGAGGAACCTCAAGGTGTATTTTCAGAAAAGCCGTGAGAATTTTTGAGGCTGTGAGTGAGAAACCGCAGCAGCTCATCAGCTCATAAGTTATGTCGATGAATACATTGAGGCTAAGCCATGCGGGAGGCCTCCACAGCCCACCGGAGATGGGTGCTGAGATGCCTTTCATGCAGTTGGCTCTGGTTTATCCCGTGCTTTTTGGACCTTTCATTGCTTGCAGTTGTTCTGACATACTGTGAAAGACCCACCAATGTAAAGAGAGGGACTTTCCGTGCTGTTCAGGGATCCAGTTTGCTACATGTTGATCAGGGTTGGCTTTTGGTAACCCAGTTGGGTTAGAAATGCTCTGGAGAAGTCCCAGAGACTGGAGCAAGGTAGAGTTAGAACCGTGGTTACGTATGAGCAGAGTAGGGTCATACTGCCATACTTCCAACATTAGACCACAAAGCAAGAATGACTTCTGTGCTTTCCAAGGCAAGGCAAGTAAAAGGAGAAAAGCATGTCTGTGCTGGGTCAAACTGATGAGCCAGGAGCCCAGAGAAACCTGTTGGTGTGAGATACAGACTAGAGGTGACATCACCAAACCTTGGCACCATAAGACTCCAGAGAGTGCATCATGTCATGCTTGTCTCTTGATTGTCATGAAATAACATTACTTCCTTTTTTCCCTATTTTGTCAATATAGAAAGTACACTGGTAGGCAGTTCCTTCTGATATTTTTCACTTATACTTTTGAGGTGTTAAAGAGACAGTAAGCGTTGGATCTGATAGCCTTTTGTATAGATATATGTATTAGAATGGCACCATTTTTCACTTCTTAACCCAAATTCTGAGCAATCCTCCCTTGAATCATACAGAGACTGTAAAATACAATCAAAAAAGCTCTCTAGTGAGAAAATAGGAGTAATAGGAATTGCCGAGTGTTATATATCAAAGGTAGGTACACTGGACTTAAAGATGGAGGAATGAAAGCCTTTCCTTATCTATTTGGACCCTGGAGGAATCTGTAATCGGTACAGGGGCCAAGAGGTAGCACCAACCACATCCTTGATTTTCTAGGCTCAGTATTAGTTGGAACTGACCCTAGTCTAAGCTTCATCTCCGCTTTGTTATTGGCCAACTCAGTCAGTGGTGATTTGATTCAGTATGGTCATTAACTAGCTGGTTTACTAGCTCATTTGGATTTGTATCCATGATTTAATAATGGTATTTTATTATTCTTGATTAGTTCGACAGCAAAAAAGTGACATTATTTGAGGGAGAAGCTGGCTGGCTTATTCATTTCTAATCAATGAGAAGCAGAGAGGGCTGTTTTTTCTTTTGAGTTTCAGCAGGGCCAGTCACAAAGGTACAGAGATTTTGAGCTATTTGACTCTATTTCTAAAAGAAGACTTTTTCTCCTTCACACTAGTTTGATTTTAAATATTCAGCCTGCCCTCTTTCCCCTCCTCCCCATGCACAGAGGATTTGGAGGAGTCTGAATCTCAGCGTCTGGTTTTTGCTATCCTTAGCCAGTAAAATGATGGAATATGGCTTCCAAAATACACAAAGTGCGCAAGAGCTGGTTTTTACCAAAAGGCTGCTTTTTGCAGAGTCATTTTTTGCTTATAACTAGGTACTAGCAAAGCCTAAGGGAACTGTAAGATGGATTTGTGGAGCCAGAGAGGTGGTTTTGTGGGGGTTTTTTTGTTTGGTTGGTTGGGTTTTTAATCCCCTCGAATTTCACCTGTATTTCTGAGGTCGAATCATAAACAAAAAGAATTCCTGTTAAACAAAAAAGAGAAGTGCAAATCCTTATCCTCCAGCTCTGGGTTTACCCAGGTATGCAGCAATATCATTTTATCACTGAAGCATCCACTGTATTAGAAAGCCTTGTTTACACGAGCCTAAGCCCCCGGCTGACGGATAGAGCTGTTTCAATTTCCCTCAGTCATTCCCACTACAGATTGTATATTCAAGGGAAAATCCTCACCGCAATACTGGACATGCCACGCTCTTAGCCGACTGACGTTTATTAACTAATACAAAGTTGCAAATGATGTACCAACACAGCTAAACAAAAGAGCCCAGTGTTGAGCCTAAATCAAGGTCCTAAATCATAAGCCGTGGTGTGACAAACTGCACGATGTTTGCCAGTACTTTAAAAATGGGGCTTTCTTGCCAGGCTGAGAATCCATAGAGCCCAGCCAAAGAAAACAATGGGAGGGAGCCAGGGTTCTCCCAAGCCTTGGCATGAAATCCACAATAGTAGCTTTGGCCGAGGTCCATGGACTCGAGCACATGCTCCAGAAGGTCACTTCAGAACACCATAATTGCTTGGTATTTACTTCAGTGGGTTTTGCAGACAAAAATAATAATAATAATAAAGTGCCACCAACACAGCTTAGGGACTCTGTTACGGTCCTAGACCTTTGCTGTCTCGGAGCGCCCCGTCTCTGGTACTGCACGATGGAGTGGGGAAGAGTGGTCCAAACGGCTAAATAATAGCAGTGATGATAAGTAATACAGCACGCCTGGGGAGTGAGAGTGGACTTTATGTCCTGGCTTGTCCTCAAACTCGTCAGCAGTGTTTGTGGCTGCCATTCAGTGGCTGTTTACTGACCTTTGGGGGCTGAATTTGGGGGTCACTGCTGAGTTCACCTAAGGCAAGCGTTTGCTTTTTCCTCCTCTCCTTACTGGCAGTCCTGACGGACAAGTCAAGATCTGCGCAGGTCATTAGGACTGGAAAACAGCCCCGAATCCAAAGTCTGGTTCTGAACAACTCAGAGCGGGACAGGGGGACTGAAAAGCCAAGCTTATTCGGAATTTCAGAGCCTGGATTGGATGGTGCAAAACCCCCTGTGATCTAATATGTTTGGTCCTGAAGCTCACAATTCAGGATGTTTGCTAGTGGGACCCTATATGTCTTTTACCCCTAGAAATGATCCCTCCAGCACAGGGGAAGGAGTGGGGCTGAAGATCCTTGTCCTGCCTCTGCCCAGGGCTGTCTCTGCTCTTAAGTGTGGAGCCTCCAAGACTCGGGCTCAACACACTAACACTCAGCCTTTACTATTTACATTTAAAAAAATAAACCACATTTGATTATTCAGCATTCTTCTTTTACATTTTTATTGCCATTTGCAGAACTCCTCTGAAGGCCAGAGGAAACCTTTCTGCTTGACATATTTAATATTTTAGCACTTCATAGTGTCTTTAGACAAAAACGTCCAGCACGCACATGTGTTTTGGCAGCTCTGATTGTGGCCTCTGTTCTGTCTCTGGCCTTGAGAAGCAAAAGAATGAAAGAAAAAAAACAACCTTAAACTGGGTCAGCACTGTTCCCTCTATTTCTGTTGATAGCTCCATTTGGGATTTATGCATTGATATAGAAGTAGGGAAAAACACATGCCCCAAGCATATGTCCTTGAAAAACAGTGTCACATCTTAATTTTCTTAGGCTGGCAATGCATGCATTCCACGCTCTCTGTGATGTAGAACTAATGAAGATAGAAGTGCAAGAAAACCTATAATCAAATCCAGTACATACCAGGCATAGCACACCAAGAAGCACACCCGTCTGAAATCTCATGGTGCTGGAAGAAAAATCCAGGCCGTGCAGCCACGACAGTCCAGTAGTTCTAGCTGGTGATTTTTTAGGCAGGGTTCTGCATCCACAAAAAACCCCAAAACCACGCAAAAGTGCTTCCTGGCATCGCTTTGTGTCAAATACTTGTAACGAGCGATATTCGGAGGGAAGCTCAGATACGCAGAAGCACAGTTGTTAGAAAAGACTAAAGGCATGAATCAAACATTTTCTTCTGGTCGTTCAGGATCTGTTTCCCTGTGCTTTAATCCCCTGTGTATATCTCAGGAGCTTTGCGCATATAAACTGTGTATTGCTGATACCATGGTGATGATTAGTAACCCCAAAAGAGACCAGTCCTTTCGGCCAGGACACTGTGAGCCCGGAGTGAGGGGGGCTCGCTCCAGTGCACAGCGCCGGGCAGTCCTGCCTCCCCGGTGCCAGCATGCTCCTATCGGCCTGTTTCCACCTGTTTTCTTTTCGTTTAGGGCATAAATTCCTCCCGGGAGAAGTTGTTTGAGGTTTTTTAGAGAATTGTGTGCACACAGTGATTTGCACAATGAGATCCTGGTATTGGAGGGGGGTTCCTGTGGTAGTGCCTATAGCAGCAGGGGTAGAAATGATAATAATAATAATAACAACAACAACAACAACCACCACTACCTAAACCAGCAGCTGGTGGGAGAAGAAGCAGAAATGTGGTGTGACTTTCCAGGTGTCACGTAACAGCTCAGTGTCAGAGCCCTGAAATAAAACCCTTGTGTATCCTGTCTGCCAGTCCAGTGCTCTGGGCTGGAGAGGACAGCACTGGCTGGTGACGTGTCCTGATCTGGGTTGATTTACAGTCTGTGCAGATTCAGGGAGAAAGAAATGAATAATACAGATCGTTCTTCGTAACTGTGGCTTTCCATTTTTGCTGTGTTATTTTAAACCCTAACCTTAAAATCTTGTTAATCTTCAATCCTGTTAAACCTAACCCTGTAAATCCTGTTATCTTCTACCCCATGCTACTGTAACTTAAGCAGTATCTTAGCCGCCTTGTTTTTTAAGAAAGTGGCTAGTCATTGAGACATTAGCCCAGGAGCCGGGAATTTTTTTTAATTTCCAAGTCCCCATTGTTTTCAGAGATCCCCTGAAAGTCACTTTGCTTCTGTGTCTTTAGGTGCTCACATGTAAACCAGGAATCTCAACTTGTCTGACAAGCGTTATATAAATGCACAGAAATTTGGGGATGCCTCAAATTTCTTAGCTTGTGGTTTTTATTATCAGGATTTTTTAACCTTAGTGATTTGTAAATGCCATCCATCACGTGTGACTGGTCCCTGCCAGTCCACCGCCAGGCATCTGGGATCTGCTCTGGGTTACCTTGCCATCAAATGGTTCAGTCTTCATGAGGAAGTTATTTGTCCTTGTGTGTAGTGATTCCCCACCTTCTTCTCAAAAATGGGCTGATAGAGCAATGCTGCATAATTGTCAGTCTGTCCTCTAAAGACTTTAGTCCTTCAAAGTTAAAGTGAAGTGCTCCCCTTGTATCAGCTCCTCTCACTGGGCTGCACCCTGGTTTGTGATCTGCTGCGTTCCTGCTCCCTTCCTCCCAAGCATGCTTGGTGAGCTCCTGTAGAGATGGACATTTCTTCATCTTCCCACTGCCTCAGTCTTGAAGGGAGTCGCTCTGGAGAATATCACAGCATTGTGTTGTTACCATTTTGCAAGAGTGTTAAAGTCAACACATGTTTGATGTTAGCTTTGGCAGGGCCGGGATCATATCAATTGATACTGTCCCAAGCTGGGGGAGAACCTCTACAGTCTCCAGTTGTTTACCTACTACTGACCCAGTGAGTGAACCCATGTTTACACAGGGAAAAGCATGGAAGTGGTTAATCTGAGATGGTTGGGCAGGCATCTCTCTGCCTGTCGGCTTTACATCCCTCCCAGATGTGACACCTGATAGGGAAGCCACTGGTGGGAACTGACAGAGGGATACAGAGAAGGCAGATAAGGAATAGCATGAAATTGTCTTTTGCTTCCCTGTGAGTGCAAGGGAAGAAACCAGCAGGTGTTTTCAAGGAGCAAGTGGCTTGAATTGAACACCAGAAACCCAATTCTCATCTCTCAGGATAGTCTTCCTAAGCCTCTTGTGAACCTAACTTCTTGGCTCTGGCCAGCAGCTCAGTATGGTTGTTGAGTAGATTCAGATATCTGCACATCTGTAAATAATGAACGATAGCAATTACATGTTCTTTCTGAAAGACAAAGCAGTACATTGAATACTGTTGGCAGGGAGCAAAGCCCAGGAGGACCAAGCTTAGGGCTGCTGATTTGAACCGTCCCCTCTATTAAAGGAGCACAGTTGTCACGGTAGACTTGTCTGAAACCTAGTGCTTCCAGCCTTCATGGTTCCTTTTACTTTCACCTCTCCCATGGTTCTTACTCAGGCAGACTAAAGTTGGAAGGATTTGCCTTTCCATTCCCTCCTTCCCTCTTTTGGCTTTCTTTTCAGCACTCCTTTCTTTAAAAAATACATGCAGCAGCTCTGATCTACAGACCTGCAGAATGTAGATGGGGAAACTGAGGCACAGGGAAAGGTACAGTGCTGAAAGGTGGCACAGTGTCGGTGTGAGAAGGAGCAGCAGAAGCAGGCAGAAAGCCAATCTCTCCTGATTCCTCGTCCTGTGCTCAAGCGCTGGAGATGGATGCCATTTCATTTCTGGCAAAATTAATAAATCCTTGCATGTGTTGTCCCTGGCACATTTCATACTCATTTTCGGCTTGTGAAGAGCCACAGATAGCCTTCTCAGTACGGTGGATTTCAGAGGCTGGCTTACCTTTGGCACATTTGGATCCCCTGTGCTTGCCCATCCCAAGACCTATTTGTATTGTACATTTAAACCCAACAGCGGGGAGTAAGCCTGTTTTGGTGCAATGAGTTCATACATGGAACCATGCCAAAGCTTAATGAGCAATCAGAAAGGTGAAGGAACATTCAACATGCTTATTTGTCGCTGCTGCTGCTCCCAGGGGCGTCCTTTAACCCTCTGAGTTCAACACTATATTATGCAAGTTTTGTTTTTGTGCTTAGTGGAGTGTGTAATTGTCCCTTTGGTGACTTGAAGAACTCTGAATGTTCAAAGACCATTTGGGGAGCAGGGGGGTGGAGGGGGAAACCCAAGCAGATAAGTGACCTATTTAGGCAAAGTTCACATTGATTTCACTTTCTGTTTGGTTTGCATAACTGTTGCTAATATGGGCACCTCTTCCTTCTGCACCAAACTCCAAAATTGCCGGCAGGAGGTTATCTTACTCCTTGGTTGTTAGTGATCTCTGTGTTAGGAGGTGGAGCCTTCTAGGCACAGAGCCTGATACACTTGGAGTTAGGTTCCAGCTAAAATAAGCTAATAAGTGAAAATAATTGGCTTTTTTATCTCCAGCCGGAATAAAATTCCCCAGTTCCTCATTCAATATTCTGGAATAGGAAGCGACAAATTCAGAAGTCAGTTTGCTTGGGACTATCTAAAAGGATAAAATGAAAGAAGTGCTGTTGTTAATATACGTATATAGCAATGTATATGAAAATCATGATGAGACTGTCACCACATACTGCTCTTCCCCTGCCCTGTCCTGGCAGCCAGCAGCAGAGAGCAGAGCCGTCTCCCAAGGGGAGCTTCCAGGGGGATGCGGGAGGTTAATTCTGCAGTTCCTGGGTAACCTCTGATGGTTACGCAGGCGCTCGGGTGGCAGTGGTGTTAGCCATGTGGGCAAAAAAATGCAGGGGAGAGACAGGCCAGATCGATGCGTCTGGACTCTTAGAAACGTGGGCCATACAAAAATGACAGGTTTGGAGAAGAAGATAGAGGGATGTGCTGGCTTGGAGATTTGGCCCCGGACCAGGAACATTGCTGAAGGCAGGGTGGAAGCTCCCTGTTAGACACAAATGCAGCTGTGGTAAAGGTGGTTCTTGAGGGCAGTCTTTGTTCAGGCAATTTAAAAAGAAACATGTAAACTTACACCCGCAAGAAGCGCATTCGTGTGGGTCGGAGCCAAACCCCGTGGAAGTCGGGAGGAATCTTTCCACTGACTTCAATGGGCTTTGAGTCCAGGTCCCCAGCGATTGGTTTGAAGTGACACATAGACTATTTTTGTCTGACAATTTTTTCCTTTCTGTATTTTCCAAAAACACCAGTAAGAGAAGAACAAGTAAAAACTTCATCTGTTTTGCTAAAGAAGAACTGAAGGTTGTATTATTCACTAGTATCCTAGGGCTGTCTGTGCAGATTGCGGGCTGCATAGCTACAAAATGGAGAGGTCTTTTTTTTTTAATGAGATAAGTAATCTAAGCTATTTACATTCTTGTTCTACAGATTGAACCAACGGAATGGAAAGATCTCTGGAAACATTAACAAATGTGGTGTTTACTTACTTTAGTTCATTACTGACTGCAGTAGGCATATGAGATAATTTTTTTCTAAATTTGTAGAAACAACTAACAAATTCTGCAATGATCTATGAAATAGGACACTCGCCAGAAGTAGTCTAACACAATGGCTGGCAGTATAGGGCTCACTGTGCATTTCGGTTCTGCTTCCTTGAAGTTCCCTTTATCTTAACTTTTCTCCTTCACTCATACGTGGTGTGGGCTCTCCTGCAGCCATCAGTAATATGGATCAGTGGAGGCCTCCAACTCTATGATTAAGGCATTAAACACCAAATTCTTCTCCACTGCCTAACTGCCAAAGTTTCAAAGGAGTTTGGTTGCTCTTTTGTGGACTGATGTAGTTCTAAGGGATTTTACAGTTGAATAGCTGTAGATGGGTTGGTATACAAACTTTCCTGTTGCTGTAAAAGGAATGTGTAAGAAAGCACTGACTGATGCATCTCTAGAGACATCATGCAAGAGCTTAACTTAGTCCTCTTTTTTTAATAGAAACTTGGATCTCAAGCACTACTCTTGTGTAATGACAGGCAGAAGGAAAAACTAACAGACTTGCTTTCTTTCAAAATCCTTCAGTAGGCTTTAAAGAGGGGCTTTGCTAACAGCACCACGTATAAGGGCGACAAGATGACCAAAGTGCTGACGAAAAACATTTTAAATGCAGTTAGAGCAATGTGATAGATGAGTAAGTTGGGTCTGGCAGCCTTTCCAAGCAATGTGTGAGGCTGTGTTTTCCTATGTCTAATTATTCGGAGTGCCTTTCCCAGAGTCATGATGGTCTGAATGACCAGTGAGAGACAGTGGCTCCCCTTGAATCTGGAGGGGTGTCTGTGGGTGCTGCAACCCCTCTCTCTCGTTCCCCTCTTCTGACCCTTCTTCAGCTAATGTGCCTCCACCTGCATGCAGATGTGGTGTTGGTGCCCTCGTGTATGGGATCCCAGGAGCAGGGTACAGCAGTGGGAACCCTCTCACATGATGGCAGGTCCCAAACCTTTCTTGCACGTCCTACTTCCAGTAGAAGAGTGGCTTTTAGAGCCTGTAGCTGCCCCCTTACAATTTGTGCTAAATCATGATCTTCCAGATTACATTTTCACAATGCTTTGCAACTCCATCTGCAAGAATTTGTCTCTATATTTAATGTATTTCGCCCTTTGATTAAAGCTTCTGCTGACAGCATGCTTGGCTAGGGACACACCAGCTCACAGAGCAGGGTATATGATGGCAAAAGAAGTGTGTTGTGTTCTGAAAGAGCTATTATTACTGCTTGCATTTTCAATCACAGTGCTGGACTTCAGCTTGCTACTTCACAGATTCCAAAACCATAATTACTGGCTGCTGCCTCTGCTGTGAAACACTTTATTAAGTCTTTAGAGTCATTAAGGATTTTCAGGAAATTTATGGGAGCTCAGGTCATGTTGCTTGTTTGTTTATGTAGCCCAGGATCTGCCAAAAATGTGGCCTGTAGAGTTTCTGTAGTGAAGCCAGCGCTCACCCACATCTGCTTAAGAGACTGATGGAAACTGCCTGTTTTGTCTTACGTAGCCCTATCTTTGCATGAGCTGTCATGGGCAGTGGGATGCAGCCCCGCATCAAAGAGCAGAGAATGATTCCAGCAAAATTAAATGAAGCTGTTGGATTCAGAGCCAATTTCTCACTGGAGACAGTGACCTCTAGAGCAGTCAAAGTCTGGACACTAGTGCTAATCAGCTCAGGTAAAGCTGCCACTGCCTACAGTGGGAGTAAGGACTGAGCTCAGAATGGGTAAGAAACCTGGGAACTGGTCCCAAGTGTTTTAAGGAACTATTGTTTCCTCCCACCTTGGATCTAAGGGAGCCAAGGGGAGTTTGGGGCTCGCATGGCTGCTTGAGCCAGACAAGGTGCAGCTTTATATGGGATCGTGCTTGACTGAGGAGTGCTGGTGTTCATCAGGATGGCTCAGAGGTGCAATTCATGACCTTAAGTCCAGTAATTTAATTCATCTGCTCCTGTTTTGCGGGGGTTTTTTTAGACAAAATTTACACTTCGGGCTTTGTAAATGCCCTGTTGTGTCACAAACATGTGGCATCAAACATGACTTGCCCAGTTGTCACACAGAGACATCTCTAAATTGGAGAGACACGGATTTGACAGGTGGACCACTTGGTGGATAAGGGATTGGCTGGATGGTCGCGCTCAAAGAGTTGCGGTCAACGGCTCAATGTCCGAGTGGAGATCAGTGATGAGCGGCATTCCTCAGGGGTCAGTATTGGGACCAGCACTGTGTAACATCTTTGTTGGTGACATGGAGAGTGGGACTGAGTGCACCCTCAGCAAGTTTGCCAACGACACCAAGCTGTGTGGTGCGGTCGACACACTGGAGGGATGGGATGCCATCCAGAGGGACTTTGTCAGGCTTGAGAGGTGGGCCCCTGTGAACCTCATGAAGTTCAACAAGGCCAAGTGCAAGGTCCCACACACGGGTCGGGGCAATCCCAAGCACAAATACAGGCTGGGTGGCGAGTGGATTGAGAGCAGCCCTGCGGAGAAGGACTTGGGGGCATTAGTGGATGAAAAAGTGAATATGAGCCAGCAATGTGTGGTCGCAGCCCACAAAGCCAACCATATCCTGGGCTGCATCAAAAGAAGTGTAACCAGCAGGTTGAGGGAGGGGAGGTGATTCTGCCCCTCTACTCCGCTCTCGTAAGACCCTGCTTGGAGTACTGCGTTCAGCTCTGGGCCCCCAACATAAGAAGGACAGAGACCTGCCTGAGCGGGTCCAGAGGCGGGCCACAAAGATAACCAGGGGCTGGAGCACCCCTGTGAGGACAGGCTGAGAGAGTTGGGGTTGTTCAGCATGGAGGAGAGAAGGCTCCGGAGAGACCTTATAGCAGCCTTCCAGTACCTAAAGGGGCCTGCAGGAAACCTGGGGGGTGACTCTTTATCAGGGAGCGTAGTGATAGGAAAAGGGGTAACAGTTTTAAACTGAAAGAGGGTAGATTTACATTGGATATAAGGAAGAAATTCTTCACTGTGGGGGTGGTGAGGCACTAGAACAGGTTGCCCAGGGAGGCTGCGGATGCCCCATCCCTGGCAGTGTTGCAGGCCAGGTTGGATGGGGCTTTGAGCAACCTGGTCTGGTGGAAGGTGTCCCTGCCCGTGGCAGGGGGGTTGGAACTAGGTGAGCTTTAAGGTCCCCTCCCAAACCATTCTATGATCCTATGATGTTGTGTAGCGTTTAGGGGTATGTTTGCAGTCCAGTTATAAAGTATGTGTTATTACAGACCTCACAGCTAGCTTTTTACTCCTCTGTTAGAGATCTGTATTTTTAAAGCTGGAACTGGGAGTCCAAACTGGCAGCATTCAATGTAAAATAATTGTGTCTTGGTCTGTAGAGCATTAATTTATTACAGGATTATAAGCACTTACAATGAAGAAGGCCAGTTACAATTACAGTCTCTCTATAATCATGTGTAGCACAGTCTAATGATAACTTTACAGCAATCAGTTCACTTCTTCTGACACCAGTCCAACATGGTCTGTACTAATGTCAAAGTGGGGGCTGATGGCTGTCCCTACAGAAAAGGCTTACCCCATTCTTGTGGAACAGAAAAGCCCAGTGTTTCTGCAAGCAAGCCAGACTAGTGTGTCTGCATCTACACTGCGGTGTGGCTTTGTGGCCAGACTGCATTTTTTATCTCTGGGTGCTCCCTGGGATTTACCTGGCTGGTCCCCTGGGATGGAGCCATGGGTCTGCCCTCTGCTTTTAAGTGCCCTTAGCAGCAGGGATATCTGTTGCAGGCAGGTTCTCCGGCTGACTTGGGGCTGATAACCTCTGCCTTTCCCATCTGGACTTGCAGTGACAGCACATGTACAGCATCAGGCAGACGCAGTGGTCTGGGGTCTTTCCCAGCGCCTCTTGGGATTGCTTGCCAGAAGGTTGACAGCCTGAGCTCAGCTGGAAAGGGAAATGCCAGCATGCGCCTCTGGATCTCGGAGCTGCCTCAAGGTGCTCCAGAGACTCCAAAGGTAAGTACAAGATTGGCACTTGTCCAATAATATAGGCACATTTTCCAGTATCCTTGTGTTAATGATAATTATAGTCAGCTATGGCCCGGAGCCTATAAAGCTTTCCATCGTCATTTGTCTTTACAGACCAATAGGTGTGTAATGTAGACTAGTAATGATACTAATTATTATCCATGAATTTCAAGGACGTAAAAGCCTGTGCCAGCGCAGGATTAGATAGCTCCTGACTCTCAGACCTTTAACAGGCCACTAGTTTCTCTTTCTCACTAGTGTTAATCGGCACAGCTTTGCTGACACAATGGAAGTGTCTGCAAAAGCAAAGGCAGCTCTGCCTTGGCAGCATGCCTCAGAGAGCTCCAGGCAGGGGAGGATGAGATATACCATACGCCTCCATTTCCTGATTTGCAGTATATCAAGATATAGACAGATCTTTATTTTTTGATGTGAAAGCAGAATGAAAAACTAGGTTAAATCAGTCTGGAGGGATATTAAGCCAGTTCTCAGGAAGCCTATGCAATTATTATGCCTCATCCCAGCCTTCTTGATTGGGAACATGCCTTTAAGAACATGATCAGCCCCAGGAGATCTCCTCCGTAGCCTGGGAATTCCACCCTGTCTGCTGACGAGGAGGGAGGCTGGGCCACAAAAAACTCTCCATTCAGAAGGGAAAGCTTTTCTTCCCAATTTTTTTTTCCTTTTTTTTTTTTTTTTAAATTATAAATGTGCACGTTGGATTCTTTTGTCAACCAAATCTAATGGGACTGGCCTGAGCTGAATGGCTGGTCTGTGTGATGCTCAGACTTGGTTTCTTTTCAGGTGCTCATTGCCTGTTTCCACGAGATGACGATTAGCATCTGCCTTTGGGCTTAGAGCAGCTGTGGGCACTGCACTGTGTCCCTGGCTGGAGGGTGCTTGTGGGAGATGTAATTTGTCATGTTAGACTGGCTGGGGTTTGGGTCTGAATAGGTGCCTCTCAGCCCCCGTGTTATCACAGGGCTGTGAAAATAGTGTAGGGTCAGCAGTGAGGATTTTTTGCTCTTTTAAAAGGTGGGAAAGGCCTTCAAGGTTTGGCTTTCATGCCTATTCTCTTCTGTTCCCTGCAAAGAATTAGGGGCCCAGTTCAGCTAGGATGTGGGGATGGTGAGGGGAATAAAAAAGTTAATCAAATCTCAAGCAGTAACACAATTCTCAAGGCCAATATGCCTGTGATTTCCTTTGCTTCCTCGTGAAAATCCTGAGCTACCTGTTCCCAGGCTAGCTGGGGACCGGCTCCTGGCATCTGAGGTTTCTTTCGATGGCATTTAGAGAACAGGTTCCCAGATAGAGCATTTTATTGATTTGATATTCTGATAAAATCCACCCAGATCTGAAATTCCAAGTGGAGAAAAATAACTCCAGCCATTACAACTGAAAGAATGTGAAACCTTCAACCTGGCAACTGCTGGAGTGGGCTCCCCTCTCACCCCCCCGTCACCCCTGCAGCCCCCAGTCCCACGGAAACATGTGGTTCATACACACACACACACACACACACACAGCCTGTTCTGTTGGGAAATTTACAGTTTGCCTTTGAGAGTGACCATCCATTACGGTTCAGCGCAGCTGTTCACGTGAAGACAGCTTTAAACTCTTCCAGAACTCGCTGGCACACATCTGTGGACGTCTCTCCCTCCACCCCTTGCTGGATCCCTCAGGGCAGGAGAAGTGCTGCTGCCCCTTCCACCTTTGGGGGCCGTGAGGGAAAAGCTGGTGGCTCTGCACACATCCCACCCGCACGCCCACTGCTGTTGGCCACTTCACCCTCATGCCAGTTCTTTTGTACATGTAACATCACGCATGCACATCTCCATACCCTCCTCACTGAACAGGGCAGAGATCTGCCCCTCGCTGTGAACCTCTTGTGCATTTATGATGTTTAACTTTGAAATAACAGCTTCCCCCAGCTCTTCTCTGATTTCATCCATTTCTGGATCAGCTATTGTATAAGGTGTTGAGATGGCATCAACTTTTAGTTCACGCTGCAAGCTCCCACCTCAGGGTCTGTCTTCCTCCATACATCCAGTGCAAGGACATACAGACACCTCTGCACGATTGCCCCCTGCATCGTTGCTCACTCACCTTCCTTTTGTCACTGCATTAAGTTACAAATCTTCCTAAGCCTGTTTCGATGGGGCCCTGGGTGCCTAAGTCACCAGGTGGTACAAACATTCAAAGAGGGCACGTTAGCATCTGTGTTCTACAGGAATAACCTTGTGTCCGTGTAGTTGTTCCTCCACCCCATAACTTCAGGAGGAAGGAGGAGACCCATCTGCTCAGCTGGACGAATAATGTTTCCCTTCCTACACAGTAATTTCATCAAAACCACGTTATTGACATGGCAGCGAGTTCCCTTTGTCACCCTTGCCCTGCCTGGGGGACAGGACGCTCTCCCATCGGAGTGCTGGGATCCCTGCGGGGCCGTGGCGGGGCGTGCAGGGCTGCGGCAGACCTGGGCAGCACGAGATTGCTTTTAATCACTGGGCAACCCTCCTTCCTCCCCCAGGGCGGTACGGGATGCACGTGAATTCTGCGTTAAGGCTCTGGGAGCGGTCTGAAGTCAGGAATTACAACGGCACATCTCCCACTTCCATGGGCCGTAACCTGCATTGGCACATGAACGGCCCAGAGCCCACCTGGGTTGCTGTGGCTTCTGGGAGACAGAGCGCACAGGTCGTCTCTCTCCCCGAGTCGGAGGGTTTGGGTGGCTCTGATCAATACGCACGGCCCGTAGGAGGACCCCTGAGGCTGTGCTCAGCTCCGCACATCGGGCAGCCCAAGGCCAACTGTGGTCTCTGCGGAGAGCTGAGCCCCCTCTGATGGTTGGCGAGGTGGCAGTGGCGTGAGAGGGTAGCAAGAGCAGGGTCACTGCAGCCCGTTGAGAGCAGTCGGGATCCCAGAGTGGGAAAAAAATGGATGCCGTATAGCCAAGAACTATACTTTAAAATGTAAAGCAATCCAGTCGCTTCCAGCCAGCGGCTTTTCCCCAGCTGTTCGTTTCCAATAGAGTATTATGATCAGTAATTGATACTCTCAGATGTCTCTGCACAATCCCCAGAGAAGAATGGCCAGGGCAATATATTTTTTTTCCCAACTCACTGGAAAATTGAGCCCCAGCTGGGGCTAATAAGTGCTTTCATTAAAATACTGATCTTAATCCAAAGCTGAGAATAATGTCTCCTCTGTGTTGCAGCTCTCCTCAGCTCTGACATGGGCTATGCTTTTTAACAAGAAATGAAAGGAGGATAAATAGACACTTCTCGCCTCAACATCATAATGCACCAATGTTAGGTCCCAATGAGGTCAATGTTTTTTTGATTGCACCAGTGGAATGTGTTCTTTTTTTTTCCGGTGCAACAAGTTCTTTCCAGTGTTGGAGTTGGGGTGTATGGCCAGCGTACCCCTCCATCCTTCTCCTGAGTCCATCCTGCTCCACTGCCCATGGGTGGTCTCATCAGGAAGAAAATGGGGAGCAAGATGGCTTGTCTGGGTGCTGTGCGCATGCCAAGATGTGTGTGTTGGACTACAAGGCAGAGGCAAAACCGTTCCATGATTTCAACACAAGGCTTCATTTTGTCCTCCCACCTCTTCATTTTCTTCTGGCCAAGGCAGAGAGATTATTACTAATATTTACTCATCCAGAGCTTCTCAGATGGAGAGGTGATTTGCAAACTACATCTTGAAAGGTCAAAGGATTTTTCCCCCATTCTCATGCTATCTTCATGCAAAGAAAGAGGAGACATCTCCCCTTTTTTTCTAGGAATAGGGCCTGTAAGTTTCTCAGTAAAGTTCAGTAAGCAAATGAGAATGACAAGAACCTAGTTTCATGGTTTTGGATACTGTCCTGTTTCTAAGGCTGGATCGGAGTTTTGATCTGATTAAGAGCAGGATCTTAAGGCATGTATCTCTAAGCGTTCGTGTTGTTTGGCAAGCCATCGAGTATAACATAAGACACAACTCCTCTCCTCACTCCCATTCATCCTGTTGTGTCTCCATTATACCTTTATCTTGAAGATGGTTCTGTCTCTGCTCACATCTTTTCTACTTCTGCTGTTCTGCACCAGAGGCCACAGACAGGGATGCTCTGTGAGAAGCCTCAGATGTCATGGGAAGAGAGAATCTCAAGATGTTTTGGAAGTAAGACTGGCTGGAAATCCCAGAAGAGTCTCTTGCATGTGCATCAGGTTTAAAACACATGAAGGTGATGGCTATTTGAGGATGAATTACTGTGACTCATTGCTGGAACAGGAACACATATTCTGGTGCTCCTGTGAGGCATGCTCCAGACTTGTATAGAGGTATGGTTAGATGAAGTCCTGATAGCTGAAGTGAGTTACGAGGAACAGCTGAACTGTTGGATACTTCTCTGAAATCAGTCCTCTTTTTTTCATCCATTCTCTCTCAGTGTCCAGACTTATGACTACAGTTTTTCTTATAGGGGAAAAAGGGCATTCCAGGTAGCAGAGTTAGAAAGCGAAGTGCACAAAAATAGAGAATTCATCAGATACCTCTGAAAACATGGGATTGTTTGCTCTCTGAGGACTCATACAGCTCTCGGGAAGGCTTTTAACTCCTTTAATGAATGGTTGCTCTGTGATTTATTCTTTTTCCTACTGAATCTAGGATGCCCTCTTTGAACATCAGCACCTTTTTTTCGCAGTCGCTGGCCAATAAAAGCGAAGGGCTAGGCTTTGATAGTTTCACTGACATCAGATCACACGTTATTTCTTAAGAACTGCCCTTCGCTTCATTGACACCACTCATAACTAGTGCTCGGTGCAGGTAGGGATTTCAGAGTTTGAGTGTCACCTATCTATAAAGCAGTGTAATACCCCAAATTTATACCTGATAGAAGGGGCTTCATGCAACACTGGATGCACCTTGTAATATGAAGGGCCAATTCCCCGTCCTGCTCATTTCACTCAAGTGGGTTATCTAATCTCACTGCGGGTCATAGGTCCTTTTTGGAAATCCTCGTGTTTTGTGAAGTTCTATTTGGTCTTAAATGTAAGGATATGACACCTTGTGTGCTGGTTTTGGCTACCCTTCTATGGATCTATGGAGCTGGCAACACTTTATGTTTTAGCACTGAACCCTCACAAATCCAGTGGATTTTGACCTACACTGGCTATTCTCAGGTAAGTGACATAAAGGTCAGGCCTGTTTGACAAAGACAATAGTAGAACTGTAGTTAAAATTGAAGCATTAGGGACGTTCCATATGGATTTATGAAAACAAGTAGAAAATACAGAGATTTCACAGCAAATCTAAGACATTGCACTGCTTAGTCAAAACTAAAGTTAAGAGTTGGGCTTAGAGATCACAGCTGGAAATTACTTTCTTGAACTGCACTCAGAGACAGACTGCCGCAGAGCCCCGGAGAGCTGCCACTCCTGCTTCCAGGACTTCTCTGTGCTCCGACCGCTGCACCCAGGTCTGGCATCATAATGGCCCTCAAGCTCACAGCATTCTATCCACACGTTCATCCTACTACTTAAAAACATGTCTACACGTTTATCTTTGCCTGTAGCATCACCTTGCATTTAGTCTGTAGGGTCTTCAGGGCAGGAACTGCCTTGTTTGGTTTTTTGTGGAGCATCTGACGCTTCTAAACCTGCTCTGCAATGCTTCAACACCACTCTCCACTTGCCTGAGTCCTGTTTGGGAGGGCATATGATGTCTCCTGTTACCATTACAGGGTAACCTGCAGTGAGTATCTGCAGCACAGCTCTGCCCCGCTGCCAGATGAAATCTGTTCAGCTTCCCAACCAGCCCGAGAAGGACAAGCCATTCATTTAGATTGCACGTAACCCTTTATAAGCCAGGAAGCCGAGAATAGCAGCGAGAGGGGTTGGCAGACTCCCCTGTGGGTTAAGAAGGAGCTATTTGTTCTCATAATTACTTGTCTAGGAGAGGGGTCTGTTTGACAGTGCTTTCCTGCAAAGCATCATGTTTGCCCTGAAGCCAAATAAAACCTTGGTGTAAACTTCTGCCCAAAGAGAAGAAAAGGCAACTCAGAGGGAGTTTATGTGAATAAAAAGGCTGTAGCTGTTTCAAAGCATCTCTTGTGCATCAAGCAAGTGGGATCCCTAATATCTCAGATGCCTAAAAGGCTCTTTAATATCCAGGAATAGGCACAAACTTGGGCTGGTTTCCTTTCCCCTTCACTAAGGGTTTTTAACTTGTATGTCAGACCCCCCTCCCACCTTGCTCCACTGCCCACCCCGTGGGTTTCCTGACACATACGCCAAGAGATGCCAGTGCCGAAAACCTGTGTATTCCTTTCCCTGAGCAGAGCCAGCCAGGATCTGCCTTCTGGGGTAGCTGGAGGGATCAGGTGCTTTCTGGTTGGCGTTTCCCACAAATACAAAGGCTGGGATGGCTGAGAGCAATTTGGGCAGAGTGGCTGCTGCTTGGCTGGTAATTGTGGCTTTTGGGTTTTGTGTTACTCACTGACTAATTCTGTGCAATCTTCTCAGGTTTCCAAAGCTTAGTTCCAGTCAGACTGTCCATACTCCTACTCCCTTCAGGCTGTGATGATGAGACTCAGCTTTTGTATGGGAGGGGGCATTTCACTGCAGACCTGACCTCCGCTAGACTGCCGGGCAAGGCACCTGCAGTGCTCAAACTGCAAAAGTGAGGGTTGGGCAAGCGACTCTTGATTTCAGAGGTTTTCTTTTGTTATTTCGTCAACTTTAATCGCTTTACCATCATCTCCAGTAACAAATGCACCTAATTAATGGGTAGAAGTATTATTGCCCTCTGTGGGATATGGTCCGAATTGCTTAGTTGTGTCCCGCAGGCTCTGTTGTGCTCAAGGCTGAGGGAAATCGGCCATACGGTGAGTGGAGCAGGTGTGTGTTTTTGGAGCAGGCAGACCTGCGTTCTTGGTGAGCAACTGCTGTGAAATTCAGAGTAGCTGTGGTGTCCTGATCCCAGGTAAGAGTGGAGAACCTGTTGGAAATGCAGGAAGGAAAACAGCATCCTGACCTCTCTGAAGTGATACTGGCTCCAGAGGGAATAACAGACTGTAGGTTTGCTTTTTGTTGGAGAGTTCTGTATCTGTGTCTTGAAGACACAAAAGGAGCAGGCACATTGTGCGGGGAGACAGCGGTTAGCTGCTAAAGTAAAGCCCCTGAACGCTGGGAGATGACTTTTGCAGTTTTTGAACCTCTTTCTCGGTTCCCCTGCTATTTCCTATGAAAGACAAGTTTCTTCCTTCGCTTGTGCAAATGCCTGAACTGAGGCTAGCATAGCACATGCACATCAGATGCCTGCAGCTGCCCTGCCTGCACAGGGGCTCTTCCAAGCCTGCAGTGCTTTGGAGACCTGGAAGGGAAAGATGCCTGGTGACCTGCTAGTTGTCTCAAGTTGATATAAGTACTGCTTTCCTTGGCTTCTGTGAAATACTTGGTGGAACAATAATGACTGGGCCAAATCCTGTTATTTTATATCAAGGTAATCAAAGTGGTCATTTCACTGGCTGCTTCAGAATAAGCTATTTCCTCTCTGAATAAGCCAGTTCGACCTCCAGTTTCTCTCCTCTTTGAAGAGCAAGTGGGTTGGTGGCTGAATGTCCAGATAAAACACTTTCAAATTAAGCTGGGCGTAGACTTCTGAAGACATTTGGCCATGTAAGACTTCATCGTGTGCCAAAGTCAAAGCAACTCTAGCGATTCATTAAAAGGGGTGTGTGTGGAGGACAATGTAAATGAAATAAAATGATGGACCTCAAACTGATAGCAAAATTTTGAGGACCTCTGAAGGGTGTTTCAAATAAAAAGTTTGGATTAACATTTTGGCCACTGACTGTTGTACAAAGCTGATAAAATTCTCTCTGTTTATCAGTTTTACTGTTTCTACAGTCTTTTAATCAGCTTTTCTGTTTAGATTTGTGAGATTTTGTCAATGGTAAGTTGCAAACTGGTTATTTCTGTGTCCGAAAAGCTTTGGTTCCCTTAAGAATGAGTTTTCCCCTTTTCTCCAGGAAAGAGTACAATTTCTCCTGCTGAAGAGACCTTCCTTGCACACAAGTTGCCATACTGGTTTGGTTACAGGATTATGTTTTCAGATGCTAATCATAAGATTTTTGTCCCTCTGTTTCCTTTTCCATGTATTACTTCTCCCTGCTGCAGATGGACAGAGGTGGATGCTGTGTGGTGTAGATGCTTAGCTCTCCTAAAGTGCTTTAGGATTCATTGATGGATCATTCCTTCTGAGATGGAAGTAATCCTTGGCACATCTTGTGTTACACTCTCTTTTTCATAAGAGGAGAACATGATTTTTCTTACCTTGATATAGGACTCTAAAAAGGTGGGTTTACACCCCCCTCTGCTTCTTACTAGAGACCTATAATGTAACCCATTTACACTACCTAGGCTAAAAGAAAGACTAGAGTTGGTCTTTAATATTATGTTAAAAGGTTTCCAGTATAGCTGACCCTAGTATCCTCTAGTCTGTAAGAAACCCTGCTTGCATGGAACAGCCATTTTTTGAGTGAGGTCTGTGCTTTAAAACCCACAGTTAATCAGAGTTTCAGAAGCTGCATCTGGATAGCATCCCTGCCTTTTAGAGCGAAAGTGTGCTCAGATCAATGGTAGGGCTTCAGGTCCTTATGCAACTGAAACCCTTCAAGGATACACTTTCTTCATCCCAATAGATGCTACGCTATGAATAGGATCAGTCTCTACTGATGTAATATGGCCTTTTGTCAAGATTAATGTAATAACGGAGGTTGGAAGATTTTGGAGGGAGATTTTCTGCTGTGCTGGGCACAGGCGGTGGCTTGTTCCAGCGAGGAGACAGTACAGGAGGAAAAGGTGGGGCGTGTGGTTCATCAGCAAGTTGCTGCACTTGTTTGTAGAAGAGTTCATTTTAAGAGGTTCGCCATCCCTCTTGGGGTGAAAACACCCAGTGTCCTTGTCTTTCCTGAGGACTGGTCCTTAAAAGACCCTCTTCTGCTTTTCGTGGCTGCGGTCAGATATCCAGCACTGATGAGCTGCTTTTCTACGTTTGCTTTATTTGTCACGTTGAGCTGGCAGTGTTGAGGGCCACAACTGACTGAGCAGCCGAGCTGGCAGCGGAAATGTCCAGACAGCCCATGAACAGCAGCTTAATGCATGTGCAGGTACGGTATGTATTTATATCTGAATGCATAGTCTGTGTGTGTGCACATGTGTTCCTGGGAAAGTTTTTGAGTGAGTGGCTAATGCATCTCAATTACACCCCAGTCTGGAGCAACAGCCTTGCTAAGGAATTGAAAATCTGTAAAGAATCCACTGAAGTTAAAAACACCATTTGGTTTCCTTCGCCGGAGGGACGCTCATCAATATCTCTTTCTCTTAATATCAGAGGGTTAAAGCCTTGGCAATGTTCTCAGCTGCCAGATGCAGGCAGAGTTCAGATGCAGGCAGAGTTTTTTTGTGAAAGGCGATTTCATTGCTGTTGGGTTAAAGCTCCAATTTTGCCTGACGCTGCAAGTTTCTTAAAAGCAGCGAAAAAGAGAGTGGTGTACAGACTGCTGGCTTTTTCCCTTTGTATGTGTCCTGTGAATGAACTGGCCTCTTGTCTTATCTGTATCAAGATGGATTTCCTTACAGTTCACTCCCCACTTGGGATCACATGAAATCTTGGGTTCCCTGAAGTGAGAGACTGGTGCTTTGGCGTTTATACTGCATCTCTGGATAGTGCACAGCACTTTGCGAGCAGTGACGATCGTTGTGTCGGAGGAACTGAGGAACAGGGAGAAGGGAAGTTCCTAAGTCAATCTTCATCGGTTCACACATGGTGCAGGAGGAGGGGTCCTAACTCAGCCTCAAGCTTTTTCCTGCTTCAGACTTAGAAGCAACCTTAGCAGTGCTGAATCCCATTTCTTTCCCTAACATATGTCTAATAATAAATCACATTTTCTTCCTCTGTCTGACAAAGGACACTCCCTCCCAGAGCCAGTAATAGAGCAGATTTCTTCGGAGACCCGCTGTGCTGCTCAACCCTGCCTCTTAAAAATTTAAGCCACTTACCCAAGGTTACGCAGCAACTCTTTGGCTTCACACTAAGTGACTGAAATGCCCCTGATTGCGTGGTGGTTGTATTCCCATCTCCGCGGCGAGGAATTTCCTCTGGTGCTTCTCAGTTCATTAGCGTGCTGCTGTCTGACACCACCAGCCTCCACCAGCTGCCTCCAGCCCGCGCTGCCGCAGGGGCTGCGCCGCACAGACGGGGACACCTGGCCGGTGCAAACCCCCTGCTCCTCGGGGGCTTTGCAGCCCAACCGCGGACATCTGCTCCGAGCTGAGAGTTGGCACTAGAAGGGTTTTGGCCTTGGAAGGAATATATTTACTTTGTACAGCTTTTCTGTAAAGAAGCTCGGATGGAGAAGCCCAACAATCTATTTAGTCTAGTAACAGCAGAGCATGCCAGTGCTTCTGGAAGAGCCCCCCCCCCCGCCAGCGCAGCTGGTTGCTTGTATAATACTTTCCTATAGGAGGGAAAAAAGGTACTTTATTCCTCCTTCTTGCTCATCCTTGCCCCACAGCACTAGGGCACTGTACTTTTGTCTGGCTTGGCAAAGTTTCTCGCAGGTCAGGGTGGGTGGGGGAGAACGAAACCTTTTGGTTCTGAAGAAACAAAGATATTTTCATGCAGTTGTGGAGAAAGCTCTCTCTTCAGGATAATTTATATTCTTCTCAACACGATCAGCTGCAAAAATCTCTCAACGTTACTGCCTTTTGCCAGTCATGGCTAAACTCGATTGCATACTGCTGCAGGCTTTGCTTTTACAGAGTGACTTTCAGCCAACTAGTTCTGATAGCAGAGCAAAGGTTGACTTGTTGGGATCAAGTGTGAGGATGAAAAGCATATGTATGTCATACGGAAAAACATAGCTGTGACTGTTGTGTGAAGGAACCTGACGATAGGAACATGCCTGTGTTAGGATGCTGGGGAGCCAAAGCGGGTGCGTGTGGGATGCCTCATCAGACTGGGGAGGACCAGACCACAGGTACTCCATGGAGTTGGAGCTTCTGTCCTCTGTCATGAGCGTGGAGCAAAACTCCCAGGATTTATGAAGTCCCAGTCCCATGTTATCTGCCCTATCTCAAAGAAACCACTGCTGACCGAGGGAGCTGCTGGCCCGTGCCGCGACAGAGCAAAGGGGATGCTGAGGAAGGTGTCTGAACTGGGAAGAGGGACTGCAGGGAGAGAACAGAAGATCCCTGAACAGGGGAGCAAAGGGCCAGAGGGGTGCCCTGGGGAGACACCCTCAGGAGAGGGAGCGTGGAGCCCTGACAGGACACAGCCGTTGGGAGTGGGGAGGAAAGCGAGGCAGGGATGACAGGTGCTGTCTGGCTGATCCGTTTGGCGATGCATTCTTATGATAGCTGGGGGGGGTGGGAAAAGAGAGGGTATTTTTTGTAATTAACCTTTTGCAAAGCCTTTGTGTGACGAGCTTCAGTTACCCCATATCCCTGAGAAGGACAATTGTCATCTCGGGGATTTCACAAGGCTGGTGTCCTGGGAAGGGGCACACGTCGGCCCTGGAGACAGGCATAAAAGCAGGGTATGGGTGTCCTGCCAGGATAAGCATGTGCCTTGAGTACAAGGTGCTGGCCAGACGCTGCAGGGCACCTTGAGGCCGGCTGTGTTTGGACTCCCTCTATTGAGAAAGCTCAGAGCACATGTGCCTGGCTTGGAAACCTGACTTTTCGGGCTGGTGAGTGTCCAAGAGAGGCTGTGACCCACCTAAGGCTCTGACACCTCATTTAAACCCACTAGATGCAGCGTGAGGGGTTTACCCTCTGCAGATGAGCGCAGTCGTGAAGGCAGGAGCAGCTTTGCACTAGGCAGGGCTGTGCTGCCTCCAGGGGGGTGGCATGGGACGCAGGGAGACATGGCTGGTGTTCCTGGGATGGGGCCAGGAAGGGCAGCCCGGGGCTGGGCTGGCCCCCCAGGGAGTGTGCAGTGCCTGCCCGTGTTCGGTTTGGCTCTGCACAGAGCTGACATCTCCTGGGTTTATGACATTATGTATTATGTGATAATTATAAAAATGTGAAAATAGGACTCAAAGTACCAAGCAGGCAGCACGAAGCTTCTAGCGGTCCCATGTGTGTTTTCCTGCTTCCCATCAGAGTATAACTGCCCCTTTAGGAAAGAGCCTCCTGCTTAGTATAAGTTTCTCATTACTTCGTAGGGGTTCTTCCTTGTAGGGCCCTTAAAGCAGGATTAACTGGCAGTGGGCGGCACAGTTCCCTTAGTACATAGTGATCTAGCTCTACATTCAAAAGGGCATAGGGCTATTGCAATTGCTTCTCATTTACTGCCAAGTGCCAGAGGGGGGTTGATGTGACCCAGTGTAAATGCTTGGTCCATCTTGGAATGGATGTTACGGGCTAAACTACGGTTTGCCATTTGTTCCTCCCTATTATCTGTACAATGCCACATCCCCTCTGAGCCACCTCCTTGGGGAAATCGTTAATTTTCTCTTACTGGGTGGCATCAGTTTGGTTTTTAGCACGGGTTTCCTCTATTTTACTGGCAACTTCCAAAGCCAGAATGGAGTGGGAGAAGTGGCTCGGGAATCCAGTTGGGATGTGCTGCGTGGCAGGATGAATATTTCTGTGGTCCCAGCAGACAATGGGACGTGCTGGTCTGTCTCGCCAAGGCAGAGAGGAAGCAGCAGCTGACTGCGGTGCTCCAGACATACCCCAGTGCTCTGTGGGCTCCCCCTCCTGCCACTTAAAAGCTTTCAGTGTCAGGATGAGACCTCTGAGGATGCTGGGATCTTGCTCCACAGTTTTTGGAGAGTAGATTTATCGAAGCTTAGGCATGAGGCTTGCACTTTCCTTTCTTCTAACTACTTTTTGATCTGGGGCTAAGAAGAATATGGGTGAAGATGAGTCTGCTTCAAGACTTGCAAAGGTTTGGGCCATCAGCATTAATTCTTACCAATGTAATATGGTGACTCTAAAATTTGCAGGAGGATTGGCAACCACGAGCTCAGGGCTGCAGCACAGAATAGTCTGGTTTGCTTGGGAGGCACAAATGACAGGTTTTAACACAGCTGAAGGAAAGGCAAACATCTGCAAATGTGCTGTCGTGTCCTGAAAGGAGTGCTGTGCTTGGCAAAAAGGGTTAATGTTGTGGATGTATCTTTGTGTATGACCCTTAAGCAGACAACGGGTGAGGGTCAGTCAGTTGTGCCTGTTTCAAGGGACATCTAAATGGAAGCTTCTGGACTAGCCTGAGGGGATTATCAGAGGAAAAAAGAAGTGTATATGAGACAGAGAAATTGTGGGAAGCTATCCAAACAGGTAAGAAAAAGGATCAAACGAAACTCATCAGATGGCTGTTTCTGACCTCAACTGCTTCATCTTGCAGGTATGCAAACTTCCAGTTGTGGGAGAGATACAGCAGTAGTTTAAGCTCTTCTTTTATTTTCCCATCAGTTTCTGTACTGGCCTATCAGTCCCTATGTCAACATCACCATTTCTAACCCTTCTCTTTAAATTTGCAATCACAGTCATAGGCTATTTCTAGGCAAGAAAAGGGGTGGGGAGCATCTTCTAGCAGCACCTAGCTAATAGAATGTATTGGTGCTCATACTGTCAGTTATTTAATGAGGAATGTGGCCTAATTGTCTGGTTTCTTGAGTATTGACCCGTACAACAGCTAGGAGAGTTTTCGTTTAGTACCTGTTCCTCTATGCCAAAAAATACAGATTTTGGCTGTGAGCTCTCAGTTAAACTCATATTCTCTTCTGGATAAATTCAGGATAGTCCTTAGGGAGCTGAAAGTGAGCTATGGAGCTGTAAGGGAAGAAGGGACTGACATTCCTTGATCTTGAAGGCAGTAGCCCTTTCTGGGTGGGAACGTCTGGTGTCGTGGTACTGAGAATAGGACTGTGCACTGCCAGGCTCCTTTAGGGTGAAAAGAGATCTGTTGTATCGGAAAGGGAGATGGGGAAGCCAGAGGGAGGCAAGTCTGGTTACTGCTAACAGAGTCCCCTTTTGCTGCAGTCAAAGGATCTCATTACAGAGAAAACAACCCTGGCTGTGCTGGGGGTTGTGTTACGGACACAGGGGAACCCTCCTTTCTGAGCTGTGTCTGATTTCTGTTGGCACAAGTTCTCGGTTGTCCCAGATAAAGCCTTGTCACGAATTGTGCTGGCACTGAGCAGAGCCTCTGGACGCAGTCGTTGGGAGCTGAAAGGGCTCCCGAGCCTGTTGAGTGCCCGCCGGCAAGATGGGGTTTTGCCTCCCAGCCAGCAGATCATGTTGTAATGGAGCAAGGAAGTGCTTGGTTTTACCCTGCTTTTGGATGGGACGGACAGTCCCGCTGTGGCTGTTGTATAGCTCAGGAAGGGAGAACCATAGGGCAGCATCCAGCTCTTGGGTTGCTCCAGTCATTTCAGGCCAGCGTGTTTCTGAGAGATGGCCCGAGGAGAAGAGCTCTTCCAGAGACCATGAGAAAGCATGGCCAGCTGTGCCCCATCCTCATGCCCATCCCATCACTCCTGTCACAGTTCCCTAATTCTGGACAGAAACATGGCTGTTGCATTAAGGAGGTTCAAGGATTACATTTTAAGTGTTAAGACTGAAAAAGGCACAACCGATTATGTCTTGAACGCCAGCCTGTGATACACCTACCAAGGACAGTGACTGTGCAGTGTGGAGCAATCGAGGGGAGGAGGAGCAGGAGATCTGAAGGGGTCACAAGCCTTTGTATGGGTTTGTGACCATTCAGAGCAGCTGAGCTGCAGTCATCTCTGCCTCCTGAGAACCAAGTGCTAACCTGTTTCTTTCTAAGACTGACCGACCTCCCCCCTCCATGTTTTTATTCAAAAACAGCAGACGAGAGGAGGAGGAGGGCAGATATTCATGGCTGCTGCTGTTCAGGCTCTTGTGCCTTCGGGAGCTCCTCCTGCTCTTTGCTTCTCTCATCAGCAGTTCCCACACTCTGTGGACTCTTTCTTTCATGTGGAGCATGCTGCATCCATCCCAGGTCCTGAATCCCATCCTGAAGGCAAACAGCTTTTCCATGGGCAAAGCTCCACAAAGAGGTTTTGGGTGGGAGGAGTGGTCCTTGAGTGTCAAAATTCAGTTTCTCCTAAAAACTGGAAAAAATTTGCCTTTTATTCTGAATCTCATTTTGTGTTGTTAGGTTTCTGTCAACATAGGCAACAAGGTTTCTGTCAACATAGGCAACGTGTGCCTTTGCAGTATCAAGAGGAGGATTCCAGGTACAGATCTGTTCAGTTCAGTAAATATACTCCCTGATTTTTTTGGCATTCCTAAAATACAGGCAATACGTCACTGTCAGGAGACAGCGATTCTCTTTAGTTCCGTGGGCAGACTCTGACTACCTGAAAGGTTTTTTTTGGAAGAAATTATTTGAGGCAAGAAGCAGCAGCATTATAATGGATTATAAAGCAGGTACGATCTTCCTACCCACTGATGTAGGAAGCTAATATGTCATATGTGTGAAAACAAATGAGAACAAGAGGAGGGTATGACCCAAAAGAAGTTTTGGTTGTTACACAACCAGAAGTCCCAGGACCTCCAAAATATTCTACAGCATAATATTTTTCCCTATTCTTTCAAGAAATAAGCAAAGTCTCCTTTTAAACATCCAATCCAGAGGTAATCCAGTAATGCTGTCCTGCAATTTGAAACTGCAGCTTATATGTTATGTGGTCTTAAATAGTTGTTGCACAATTTTCAAGCAAATTGAGGGAAAGGAAATAAAATGCTGAGATTATTTTTTTTAAAGAAATATTATTCCCTGGCAGTGTGCAGAGTCTTTGCACTTTCTGATTTGTTGCCACCCTTGAGACATTTGCGGTCCAAGAAATATGGTATTGGGGCTTTGCGATAGGTAAAAGGTGGCATTATGTTACTCATAATGGAAAGGGCAGTCCTGAGACCCCTGTCCAAACCTCCTAAGACGAGTTTAAGTGATAAAGAATGAAAAAGTGTGTTGATAAAGTGTACTTATACACTTGCACACCATCCCTTTAAAGGGATGTAGCAACACCGTTGCACCAGCACGCAGAGAAGGGATGTGACACTTTTTTTTCAGAATGATGATAACTTTTGTCAAAAAAATCAAACGCTGCCCGGGAGGTGGTGGAACCAGGATAAGGACCTGTGGGCAGTGAAGCTGCTGAAAGTGATAGTTCACGGCCATGCCAGACCTGATAGTGAGCAAGGTTTGAGGCACATCTCCACTTGCTTCTGGGTGAAACCCTTCAGCCAGGTGCAAGGACCGACAAGGTCTCCCTTCCAGAGACAGCTGAGTGTGGTCGCTGAAGCTGTCATCAGATGCAGACCTGCAGACAGCAGGTCAGGCAGCATATTTCTAAGCCATTGCTGGAGCTGCTGACTCCAAGCACAGGGAGTGATATGGTAGCACAAGATACTCGCTTTGTAGTGTTGCAAGTCAAGTTATGTTTAGCCTCTTGGAAAAATTCCCAGCCCACCAGGAGTCATTTCTGACTAACAGGCACCCCTTAATCTGTCTTAATCCCCTCTATAATTTTACACTTATTTAGCTTCATCCAAATAAAAACCTTCAGTTACTTAAGTAACAATTGATGAGGCTTCCCATCTCTGCTGGGAAATAAATATTATAATCTCCTTTTCTAAACAAGCAAACTGTCCCTTGATGAAACAAATAACTTCTCAAGTGAGGGACTACCAGCTCTGATAACAGATGCACTGCCAGTGCCCCAAACCGACCGTAAAACCCCCAGTGAGGACAGACACCAGCGCTCCCCTGCCGAGCTCATGCTGATGGGCTGGTTGCAGTGCGGGGAGCAAGTCTGGGCCAACTGTGGAAGGGGACAAACCATCCCTGATCCCCAATGGCGTAAATTTGAGCAGTTCTTGTGCATTCCTGGTGGTGTGTTGGGAAATGCTTGTAAAAACGGAATACTCCAGAGATGCCACTGAGTATGGACTGTAATATCTGCAGAATCTGGCATTGTCAGCAAGCTATAAAACATCCCTGCTAGTTTGCTAGCAGCTGCTCCCAATTTAAAATTTGCCAAAGGTACACAAACACTGGGGCCGATTGCACGGCCCCTTGTGCTGCCGCTCGCTTGAGCTGTGTTTGTTCAAAACAGACGGCAGGATGGTGAGGCTGCGATGCTCTGCTCCAACAGAAAGTCTCTGCTCAGGAACTTTTCCAAGCATTTCTCTTTTTCATCATCATATAATCACGATGTGACCACTTTCCCTTGCTACTGGGAAAGTACAGCATGTATTCTTCATCTGATGCTCTGCAGTGCTCCTGAAACAAGGGATGTGCCATGCTTTTGTGGGACTGGACTGTATTATTCAGAACTGGGCTGAGCTTGCATGGACTTCCAGAGAAGCTGGGCCCATTTTTCACCCGCTGTGAAAAATACCAAGAAAAGTTGCAAGAGAAGTCCCTCGTACTGTGTTTCCTGAACACTACAGAGCTGCAGTCTTGGAAGAAAAGGAGTGAAGCCAGCTGCGCTCTGCAGGCGCTCACCAAGAATAGCTGAGCACCGGCTGGGAGCAGCAGCAGCAGTGTCTGTATGGAGCACAGGAGCTGTTGCAAACAGTCATCAGAAGATTTGCTATTCCCAAATCCTAGCCATAACGATGTTAAAGATAGCTGAGCTTTTAGAGATGCCCTCTGGGGAGGGCTCACTGCTGCACATTTGCATATTGTTTGCCTTGATTACACAGCAGAACAAATAGCATTGGTTGGGCAAGCAAGGGAAAGGTTTGGAGGCTATCACGTAGGCAACACCTGAACAAAATTCTCCCTCCCGGTTTTATCACCTGAATTCTTAGGTGATAAAGCTGCTTGTGTACAGCTGAGGGAGGAATTCAGCCTCGTTGTACAAAAGTCTTTTCTGGTGCGGTAGCTTCCCTTCTGCAGCACAGAAATGGGTATTAAATCAATGGCTGTGGCTGACAAACTCATGCTCTGCCCTGCTGATGTGAATGCAGCCTCTGGCCATACCCCCCGACCTGGGGGAAAGATGTCAGGATTGACCTGAAAGATTTTCAGGCTGGTGGAGGAAAGTGGAACTCAGGGTCCCTGCAGGTGGCACATCTCTGCTGGGGACCTGCTGGGTCTCACTGGCCTTGGAGGGGGTCACCCCGCTGGTTGGCAGCTCGAGGGGATGATGGGATCCTCCACCAGGCATGATGCTCGCAGGGTCTCAGTTACATTGCCTCCCTTCCCTCAGAAGCCCACCAAGCTCTGCTGTTACTGGTGAGCAGCAATGGGTGGCAGCAGCACTGGCACATGCTGGGCTGGGCTGGGCATGGGAGCTGCATACTGGGTTTTTTAATTTGTAGGTATAGGATGGTGAGGTAGACCTCCCTTCATCTTCTCTCCCCACCCCTGCTTCAGACATGAATCTGCTTATGTCCTTTGCCAGGCTGCTGTCACTCCTTGACTGATAAAGATGTCATCTCACTTACTGGAGGAATGTTTTATTGGCTTTTTTATAACAGGGAAAATGGCTTTTTGACCAAAAAAAAGGTAATTTTTGAAGAACTTTTTTCACCCCCTGAAATGTTGTTCCTTTTTATAAAAGTTCTCCAATTTCACTGAAAAATACAACTGGAAAATACTTGTTTCTTTAGGAACTTTTCATGGGGAATAACAAAAGCTGTTTTGTTGTTTTTTGGTTTTAGCAGCTTCAGAAGACAAGGCAAATCATGGGATTTGAGCTGGGAGGCCCATTTTCTTCATGTTTTGGTTCTAAAACATTAGACCTAATTTTGTTTGCCATCTCTATTAGTGATGCAGAAGAGATGGGCAAGCAGCACAGTTACTAGATTTCCAGCCAGTACTGAAGTGGGGGAGGCACTGTAAAGGGTGATGAGGAGAGAGATGTGGTAGAATAAGACAAAATCAAACTGCATGAGCAGGAAATGTAAAGTGAATTTAAAAAAAAATGGAAATACTGTAAAAAAAAAAAAAAAAAAAAAAAGGGAAAGAATCATCCTAACTTGAAAACTCACAGCTCTGGTAGTCAGGACTACTTAGAAAGCATGAAGAGGACTAGGAATGACAGTGTGAACTTGCTCTGCAGCTTTTTGGCTGAAGATGCAGGCATGAAATCTTGTACAAAAGAGAACTAGCTGCAGGCTACGCTTCTGGATGACACGAAAGACATGGCTGTGCAGCTCTGTCCATGAACCTCAGCTATGAATGCGGCTTCTTTCTAAGCCACTGCATTCAATATGTGCAGCAGTGTATTGGTCACAGTCTGGACACAGCCCTTGGCTGAAAAATTTGAAAGGCAAGTAGTTAAAGTGGAAGAAGCCGCTTCACATGAATGTCTGGAAGGCCGAAATCTAATACTGGCCTAATCTCTTACATCCCCGTCACAGTGTCTGGGCTGGCTCTCGCTGCGGTGCGCCGTGCTGGACAGCCATCTAGAGGTACGGCCGTGCTGGGAAAGGGGACGCGTTTCGGGTTGCTCAGACATGGTGCAGGACAGAGCGAGGGCAGGAGGGGACCTCTGGAGCATCAGGAGACATTGCTGAGCAGGGAACCTGCTAGTGGCACAGGAGCATCCGCTGCCAGTGGTGAAACTCAACAGAAGTGTCGACACAGGGAAGATCAAAGCTGGTCTGAGGCGTAGACTGGGGCTCTTCAGAGTTATAGGGCCAAAAACTGGCCTGACCAAGGTATAAAAGTGGTTACTGGGCAAAGCTGGTGCTGCTTTTAGGATGTGTCTTTTGCTTAGGCAAATGCCAAGTGTGGTGCATCTGTTAGACCTCATAGAAGACTAGCTGGGCTAATAATACGTTTAAAAGCTAAGGCCAAAATTTTGAGTCTTGGAGAAAGGTAGGAAAACATATGTGGGACATTTTGCAAAATTTCACAGCTGGCAGAAATGCTTTCAAGAAAAGAAAACTTACTCTGGATGGTGAGTCCTGGTCGTCACCTAGTCTCCACTAGGCTTTGGCTCTTCTTCCTTGATGGGAACATCACTGATTCATCCCAGAGTCTGGCCCTGGTGCTAGAGCCTGGCTTTTCCCCTTTGCAAGCCAAAGATGTTTGGGAAGCATAAAAGAGTAGTGCAAATCCTAGGAATTATTTTCATCCATCTGAAGGGCCAAATTAGTGCTGACAAGTCCGGTCAGACTGGGGGTCTTCTAGTACCGCATGTTGCAGAGCTTGCAAAAAATTGGGCATTGGGGCCACCTCGATCCCAGGCCTGTCCTGGCACTGGTGTTAGTCCCAAGAGTACACTGGGGCTGCTGCTAGTTCTTCCAGTTGCCAGAGGACTCAAGGGAGTGATCTGGCAGCGGAGAAATGCCAAGGGGCAGGTACACTGAACACAACCCCCAGCCACTGTAACATGGGTCAGTAGCTTTGTTCCTTACTTTTCTATGAAGTAATTTTGGGGACTTCTTTTCCTTCAAAAAAGATCTTTGAGATATTATATGTTTTTCAGCATTCACAATTGTTTTACTTTGTTTAAAAATGCTTTAGCTGTAAGTATTAAAAAAAGATAACTCAGGAATGGCCTGGGGACAGGAGTAGTCCTGTGTCCCATTAGTGAGCTGAGCATTTTGCCTTTTCAGTGATATAAAATTTCCTGGAGATAGCTGGCTTATGAGCCAAGGCCGAACATCATCTGCAAATCATCAAACCTGTCAGCCCAGTGCCGCTTTGTGCAGAAGGAACTGGTGACTGGCTGGGAGGTGTTAACAGATGAATGAAAGATGGTTGTCCCAGCCTGCTCAGAGGGGGGACTTCAGGAAGGCAGTGACTTCTCCGGCAGATGACATGGTCAAATATGCACGCAATGTGCACCACAAGATACGACTTTAGTCATATTTCAACCCCACGGAGATGAGGTGTGCGTCAGTGCTGGTCTTTATGCAGCTGCAGAAAATTTTCATGCAACTAGCTGAGCGCAGGAGCGAGCCGCGTGCTGGAAAAGCTCTGTGAGCTGGCACACCAGCGCACCTGGAGCAACTGTGAAGACCCAGCTGGTCATTTAGTTACTTGTGTTAATGAAGTAGGTTCAGGATTCAGAGGGTGTGTCATGGACCTCAAATGAACCTCCACCATGGGTTGCCTAAAGTCATCCACCAGCTTCCAGATACCCTCTCTCACGCAGAGCGTGGTCTGGCATCAGGATCTGGGGATCAGTGGGTTGGCACTGCTGTGGGATGCTCTCGACTCTCAGAAAATATAGCAAAGCTGATATAACTCCCCAATTAGGGGCACAACTACAGAAGTTCTCCCCTGGTTTGGAGAGAAACTATTTCTCCTTCTCTTTGAAATACTCTCAGCATGGAGGTTATGAGATAAAGCAGGCGTAGACTTGCCCCCAAGCATGCAGGGTTGGAGTTAATACAGGAACTAAATTTCAGGGGTGTTATGTTAGTCTCTCCGCTATTCAGAAGGGGCTGTCTGTTTAATCACTGACTTTCAGTGATTTATAGAGGGTTAGTTAAATGTCCGTTAAAGTCAATGGGAGCCTTTTGATGTCAGTAGACTTCAGTTAGGCCCACAGTCTGCCCATTCTTGTAGCATCTGGGTATGTGGCAAGCGAAAAGCATGAATGATAAAGCGGGCAGTGAAAGTAAGGGAGGGCTGAAAGAAAAAAGCCTTCACTTGAACAAAAGCCTGGCTCCAAGGTACAATGTTTCTCAGAGCTCTGAAATGCACAAACTGTTGCTTTCTTTTTTGGCTTTTCAATGTTCTATTTTGTTTTTTAACGGACAGTCTGTTCTCGCGGCTGTTACTACTTTTAAGTACTGCAGCCCCCATTGGTTGGGGGTGTTGTGGAAATGACTTCATTAGCATTTATTTAGATGTCTGCCTTAGGAAGCAGCCTTGATTGATGTGCTCATTGTCTGGACTTTCCAAATGACTCTGCGGCTGTACTTATCTCCATTATGCTATTCAGTTTTAAGCAACTGTGATGTTTTTGGGTGTGTGTTGGGGCTGGATTTAATCTTCAGAACATTCTTCAAACCTTAATTCTCACAAAGCCAATTTGGGGGGAAAGTTGTTGCTGCCTTCCTGTTTTATAAGTTGGGATAATGGATGCAGAGAGGTTAAAAGTGTTACCCCAAGTCAAGCATGGCATCCCAGCTGGAGCTGGAATCAGAACAGAGGAAATCCTGACTCCATCCTCAGTGTTGAGACTGTGCTTTTCTTTTGTATACTTCTAGCCTAACGAAGCACAGTTTCTAGATGCCGTGTGGACAAATGAGCCAGATCAAACAATTGCTAGCTGACACTCTCACCCACACTACTGCAAAGGCCAAAAAATTACTTTTCCATCAGCAACATGTGAATGTTTGGATCATCTACATCTGCAGTCCAGTAACAGCCACTTTGACCAAGATGTGTCCCTATACAGTGGACTTGAGGGAGATAGACCAGGCATCTGTGAAATGTGTGTCATTTAGGGGCAAAAGCCCATTCAAGGGGGGCTTCTTGCAGAAGCCAGGCCTATTTTGGCATCTGCAAAAACTCTCTCAGAGTTTTACACCTCTGAGTTGCTAAAGCCTGAAAAGACTAGTCTTTTTTTTTTTTTTCTATGCTGATTTTTAAATAATAGCAGTAATAACTCTATATCCAGGCACCTTTATTTTCAAGACCCTTTGGTCATTAAAAATAACCCCCTGCTTGAAAACAGTAGATGGCAAGAAAATAAATTTGAAAGGCTTTTTACTACACAAAAGGTTTGTTGCCTCTCCTAAGGCCAGTGGAGTTCTGGACTTCACCTTTTGTAGTCAGTAGAGTTAGAAAACACAAGGATAACAGATATGGGAGTGGGGGGATCAACTCCCGACTGCCGTGAGTTTTGATATCAGGAATAATCTCCCTGTTTCACATGTAGTTCCTTGCAGGACACTGAAGTGGATGTTAAGGGGGCACAGGCATAGCAACACTTACACAAGAGTCTCCCATGGAAAACTTGGTGCTCTAGGAAGCGACGTGACTGAGTGGTGGCAGTGAATGGCCGAGTGGCTTAGGAGAGGTTACTAGCCTTCAGTTGTTGAAGTTAGCAAGTCTAGTTAGCTAGTTAGTGATGTCTGTGAGCTAACACACACATCCACGGTTTACTGTGGGAGACCCTGCTTTTCTGATGGGATGTACAACTGGGGTACCAACCTGATGAAACAATGAAGATCACACATTTTGCATGTGTTGGGCTATTGATTTTTTTTTTTTTTTTCTTTTTCCTTTTAATTCCGTGCTGCTGTAGTTTTTGTTTACACTCCCTCCTAAAGCGTTATGGTTTATTTGTGTTAAATGTCTGCCCTTCTCTGCTCCCAGAGGTGTCTGGATTTCAGTGAAGGATGAAGCAAATCCCACAAATACAGTCTGATTCTGCAAAACACTGCATGCCTTTGGGCAGCCTTGATTTCAGTGGAGAACAGGGTTATCAGCTGTTTAGCACCTTGCAAGTCTGGAGCCCATGTGGGGTGTTGGCTGTAAAAGATGCTATGAAAAAGGAAAAATACGTTGTGTTGGCAAGAACTTAATTTATCACAGTATCTTACATGGCTATTAGTAGAAATTAGTGCAGGATTAGAACCTAGAGAGGAGAAGAGGAGAAAGCGAGTGGGTAAGGGACACCTTACATTAGGCACATGTAGCACAGACTGTTTCACAGGGGATGGGGACAGCTGAAAATTCTCACTCTTTCCTGTTGCTGGATCAGATTCCTTTGGTAGAAAGAGGGCAGGGTGCCCCGGGGAAATATCTCAATAGCCCGAGGCCCCCTCTGACATCAGGTCAAATATTCCGGGTCACATAACTGAAGGCTGCGTGATGAAACTCAATATTACAATGGATCAAGTGCTTCTGCCACATGGAGCTGACGTGCTCCTGCCCTAACGGACTTGGTGCGCTCAGCAGATGCTCAGGGAGGACGGAGGTTTCAGCCACGGCTGAGCACAGGGCTCAGGCAGGAATGATGGAGCTGATGGATGAATAAACCTGAGCCGGACTTAAGTTAGCACTGGTGGTCACCAACTGCAAATGGAAGGAGAGCGGTGGTGGCAGATGAAACCGTGGTTTGGCTGAGATGGAAGGGGAACAGGGAAATAATGTTGTGGTTTGGGGAATAGTTTTCTCTGCTCTATACAGAGCAAGAAAAAAAGCTTGAAAAAAATGGGGGCCCTTATGTGCCCAAAAGGAGAAAGTGCCACTTTTATCTTGTCCAATGCCAAAGTCTAAATTAAAGCCTATTAAATGCCTAGGTCCAGAGAGTGAAAAAAGTAAATATTGCACATATTTAAATGTGACTGACAGGCATTCCAGTGAAGAGACTGATCCTGCACCAAGAATGTGAAGTGGCCTGTCTCCTCTTCCAGAAAAACAAAGCCCAACGAGTTGCCTCCAAACCCCATTTTCAAAGCTCAAATCACTTTAAATCAATTTCTGCTGCAGATGTCCAAATAAGCCCTGGTTTCTATCATCTTTTTTCAGTAAAAATAGCTTATCCTCTGACATCTGGGAAAGGTGAAGGTGTTGCCAAGCACCGAGCTGTCATAATTGCTGTCATAATTTGCTTTCTGATTGTTTAAAGTCCCATTAGTTAGAATTTGTTCTTCTTTTATGCTTATTACCATCTTCTGCTAGAAATGAGAGAGTGTGGCTGATGGGGAGGACTACCATATTCTGCAGAAGTGGCACATAGTGTTTTACAAACTTATTCCCTGCCTGCAGCCCAAAGCGCATTGCAGGCTGAACTCTAACATCTTGAAAGCTCAAAGCAACGTGGAAAAGTAAGATTGAACAGTGAAACCCAAAGCTATTTTTACTGCAGAATTGCTAGTTCACCTAATAAAATGCTCAGAATTCCTAGAACTTTTAAGACCTTCTGAAACTTTATTGCCACTTAGGCTTGCCTCTGATTTTTGTATAAATAAAATTCAGATCTTCAGGATGATATGGTGTCAGCAGTATTAATATGTGTTATTTTGCAGAGTGAGACAAGTGCTGGTGGAAAATGCTGGATGCGAACAGACTGGTCACAGGCAAGGTGCTGCTGTGGCACGGGCAGTTTCAATCTTCTCATTTTCAGTCTCCTCCTCATATTCCTCAGACTATTTTCTGAAGAACCTTGTTTAGGGGTAGCTGTGACCATTCAAGCTCTCTTCCCTCCACTGAAACTGGTAAAAGGCTCTCCAGTTATTTCTGATTAAAGTCTTGGGGTTTTGACCGATTCTTTACTATGTATCACTTAGCTGCTTTTCAGTGAGAATGATTTAATTACTATTATGAGCCAGTATCTTGTAAACTTGTTTCTTTTGGAAGTCTTTTCCAGTCCCCAAGAACATTATTTCTATGCCTTTATTTCTCTTGGATGGGCTCTCACATTGCAACTGCCCTGGGTTAATGCTTGCAGAAGTCTGAACTGCTGGTTTGGCTGGGATTATTCTCCATTGATCACCTTCCAATAACTCCTAGTGACTTGGTGTTCTGCAGGCTGGTATCTGAGCTCTGCCTTTGCTTCAGTCCAGTTTCGTTAGTATCCCTTTGATTTCATTCTTTGCAGTCAAGTAGAAAGCTCTTACAGAGGTAAGGGATGACATATGTATTACATCTACAAAAATTACAAATTATTCATCACAGCTAGATTCAAACCCATAAAGGCAGCTCCGTCATCTGTCCTACGGCTTCTCAGAGCTGCTCGCTTCGAGATCCTCCAGAGTAAAGCTGCTCTTCTGGCTGGGACAGGTTTTTCTTCTAGGCATAACAGAAGGAGCTGAGCTTGAGAGGGACAGACTGGGAGGTTCTTATCTGTCCTGTTAAGACCAGTCTTCAGGGCAGCTAATCATCTCACAAATGCTTCTAATGGTGAGATGACTGATAATCAAAGCAAAACCCAGACTTGTCCTTAGACTTGGAATAATCCTGTTCAGGAAATCCTACAGGGCCACATTTCTTTATTACGAGCTTGGAAGATTTCCCTGACTTTGGGACAGTGAGCACTTCTCTCAAATGGCTGTTCACTAGGGATCGACAAATTGCAGAGGGACCTAATATTTAATTGAAAACATACCCAAATGCATGCTTCCCTGAATTTCTTGTGTCTGCAGTATTGGCCAAGAAATCAATTGCCTTTTTATACGGGTGCTTTCAGGGGCTTCATACAGGCTTCGATGTGCTCTCTGTGGTGGTGCAGACTTGCTAGCCCTTGCCCCTAAGGATACCATGGCATGAAGATAGTTTTTCCACACATAGAAGAATCTCATTCACGTGCATCCTTGGTTTTCACGCACAAATTCCCACTATAACTTACTTCAGGCAGCTCTGCAGGGCAGTGAGGCTTCAGTAGGGACTCGTGACTCCTGCCCGCCGGGGTCTGCATGCCAGCCCCAGTGCTGCCTATGAAACCCTGACAGCACAGCCTGCGGTGGTACAAAACCTATAAAAATCTGGCTTAACTGACAGGCACCAGGGTGAGGTTTACCCACCAAGCCTCCACTTTTTCCTCTGTTTTCTGCAGAGGAGACCAGCTTCCCAAAACACATGATTTGTGAGAAAATTTGATTTGAGAGTCAGTGAGTCTCTTAACCAGAAAAATGTTTTACTTCCCACCCAAAAAGCACAGCAGCTTTTGGGAGAGCTGTGCTCTGGGGCAACCGACCTCATTTCAGCCCCTTGTCCTCAGCAGCCCCACGGTGACGGTGGTGCCAAATGGCAAAATAGCAGCATCTTGGGGATGGGGTTTGGTTTTGGTCTGAAAAACTGTGATTTTATGTTCCTCCAAAAAACCCCCACCCCAAAATCTCATGTCTTGAATGATGCCTCGGGGTTGTCTTTTTCATAAAACTCTTTTTCACCTGTTTGCCCTGCCCTTTACAGAGGGCAATCTGCAGGCTGGGGAAGCCGCTGTCTGCCCTGGAGCTGAGCTTTGCAAACCCGCCGTCCTGGGGCTGCGGGCAAGGGCAGGCGGCTGGGGACGTCCCATAAATCCAGCGGCTGCAAAATCCCACCCTAATAAAAGCTGTACCCTCGGTCGCGCACGTCGGCAGTGGCGGGCGGCGGGGGGGGGGAGGGCGAGATGGGTTAAATAACGGTTAAATAAGGCATGCTGTTGCCTCAGCAACCCCCTCCCTGTGCATGTTGGAGCTGGAGCGGGTGTCTGCTGGACCCCTGCAGCTCTCCAACAGCGAGGGTCATGTAAATCTGTTCAAGATGGAGCGACATCCCGGCTGCCCTGCTACCTTCCTGGTACCCCAGAGAAACAACGCTGGGCTTAGTCCTGTTTAAAAAAAGGGAAAGAAATCTGTCCCCATAATAAGCCACTGAGGGTGGCTGCTGGACACCCCCTACCCCTTGCACCTTCATGACAACCCTGGAGGAAGAGGGTTTTTGGGGAGCAGTGTCAGCCTCGGGGACCTGCCCATTCTGCGTGCTCGAGCCAGTGGTGAGCTGGAACTGTCAGGTATCATCTGTGGGGCCAGCAGCTGCCAAATCCTACGTTCCCACCCCATTTTGGGAAAGATGGGCTTTTGCATTGGATTATGGCTAAGTCCAGGCTCCCCTGTAGGAAGTGGAAATTTAGGCAGGGTTGGAGATAGCTGGTTATCCTTTTTGCAGGTGAAGCAGTGTAGCTTTTCCCCTGGGAAGAAGTTGGGGTAGGGAGGGAAGGCAAAGGCTCTGGTGTGCCCTGGGTGCAGGTGAGCTCAATTGCTCAGCAGAGCCCCTGCCGCTGGGGCTGAACACAGCCTGTGCTAGAGCCTGGGGTGAGTGGAGTGCTCTGCAGAGCAAGGTAAGATTGAACTGGACTTTATTTGGGTTTCCTTGGAAGGTCTTATGTTGGTAGGGTGCTTTTTGCAAGGTCTTGCATGTGTAGCATGGTTTTTGCTTGTTGGAGAAGTCAGCAAGTGGAAGGTGTGGAGCTCAGGCTGGTGTTGGTGACCTCTGAGGCCGGTTGTCTTGGTCAAATTAGTCCTTGTTTTGTTGTGTTTTGATGGTAGAATTTGGAGATAACTATCTGGAGGACTAAGTCTTAGCAGGAGGAGCTGGCAGAGGTGAATGCTGTTATGTGAGGAGATGGAAGGGGGTGATTAATGTGTTGGTGCCTCACAGGGAGTGCTGTGGGGGAAAAGTTATGGCTGGATTTTGTTTTTTTGCTACAGTTGTGCTGCCCCCTTGTAGGAAATGTGAAATTTTGAATGTTCTCTGAAGCAGGCTTATTTTATCTCCCTTTTGCAGAGTTGCAATGAAATATGAAACTTGTGGATGTCATGGTTTTCTATTTCTGTTGCAAATCCCTTCCAAAATGGATGCATTTACTGTATGAAGTTGCTTGGATTTCCCAAAGGCCACAACTCTGCAAAGCAAACTGCAGCTGTCTGTCCTTACATGAATCTTTTGTAGGGCCAAGACCTGAACTGGTTTGGGTATTTTTTTTTCTATTTTTCCAAGTGAACAGGTATCTGTAACAAAGATACTAGCGCAAAAGCCACCAATTTCCTCGTATGAGAGTCAGCAAGATGAAATCAGTGAAATGTGAGGGCCTCACACTCCTTTAGCCTGGACAAGTGGGTTGGACTTGTTGCGTTTTGCTACGGTGCCTTTCCCTGGGCTCGTCCCAGTGCCGGAGGGAATTTTCAGTGGAGCCAGCTCCCAGTCTGATGGCTGAGGTAGCGCGTTTCTCTGCGCCGTGGCTTCTGACGGCGTCTAGACGAGGGCAGTTATTGCTGGGCTGGTTACTGCCCAGTCATGTTTCCGAGGCTGACTTGACACTGATGTGGGCTTGGCACTTGAATCATAAAAATGCAAGAACTGGAGCTATGGTTCTGATACAATCTCGTGGCACTACCATCTGGGGCCCCAGGCGCTACTGCTAGTGTTTTAGCCTCAACCTTGTTCACACTGGACCGGATCAGTGAATTACAGATTTGGGTAGGTCAGAATTTACAGTTTCACATCCTGAATCTGTGTTTTTCTCCCTGATCACTTGGGCTGTTCACTTTTCTCTGCAAACTCTCCCTAATCCTAACTGATATTTGTTTCACACTATTAAACCTCTTGAGAAATTACAATATCTGCTGTGTGATTTGCATTAGACAAGTACAGTCAGAGTTCATGGAAACGCTTTGTGAGAGCCGTCTACACACCTTGCTGAGCTGATTCACTCAGGAGTCAGCAAAGGCTTTGGAGTCCTGTATCTGCTCAAGTTTTGTAAGGAGGCATCAAGACTAAGAAATGAAGCAATAGTTTATCTCCCTCTTATGGCCAGATTCAGAATGGCTACGCTACACAAGCTTTTTTGGTAGGGAGGAAAGGGAGCAGGGAGTCCCTGCACCTGTAAGCTTTGGTGGTTGTGGATATGAGGGGCCTGACTGCTCACAAGGAGTTAAGCTGACCACTCTTTAAGGAAGCTGGTAAAATATATTCTTCACTACAGTATAAACAGGAAAATATCTGTGGAAGAGTTAAACTGTTCCAGTCCCTTGTGAGTTTGAACTGGGAACTGGAGAAACTGGTCTCCAGTTCAGCAAAAAGTTGGAGAATGGGATCCTGCTCAGCAGCGATTGCAGCTATACCCTGTATGCTGAAGAAGAAGGTGCTGTTAGAAAACTTGGCTGGAACCCAGCGATGCCTGTGGTCCCTGAGTAGTGGTGGTCTTGAAGTAGGTGGCATATAAGCAGCATTGTGACAGTAGGTGCTGCTCTTCCTTTTTTTCGTTGATGTGGTGAAAACACAGTAAAATGCTCCATTAAATGTTCCAGGTATGATTTCTAATCCTCCTGGCGCCCCTTCTTCTGGCTGAGATCAAAATGATAGATTGAACGCTCTCTCTTCCAGGCATATAGGCTGTGCCTGGTTAAAAGCAGTCATGCTTGTCCTAAGAACAGGAGAGGAAGTAGAGCTGGATGTGGTTTGGGTTCAAGACCCCTATGTTGATTCCAGTGTGGATTCAGAGTGTTTTGGCAATGACTAGCTCAGTGTTTGGGGCAGGAGTGGGTTTGACCCATTATCCTGACAGGCGCCTAAGTTTGATGCTTCTCTCTGCCAAGGATTCAGAGTTGTGGTTTGGACTTGCTTTCAGACAGTCATGATTATTCCCCTTTCCCAAAGAGGGGTTTTGTTGCCTGACCTGTAGGCTGGGAATCTGGGTGTCTCACTCATCTGGTATCAAGATTCAACACCGGGCTGGTTCTGAGTTCTGTAATAAATTTTAAACTGCATTACTGTGATGTGGGAGTACTTGAAAGATGAGTAAGGCCTGGGTACCAATGAGTGAAGGAACCAAAGATGAGAGATCTAACGTATTACTCTTTCCTGTTTGGCTGTCTTCCCTTCACCAGATGTACTTGGATTTGGGTGTTTAGTTGCAGGGATCTGATCTAACAAACCTGCTTGCAGTTACTCTGGGATTAATCTGGAGACTTGGGTTGGGTTCAGCTCTACCAGACAGGGACATCGTGCTAATTCTAGCATGGATGTGGTTACAAATGGAAGAACTGTTGCTGGAAAATACTGGCTGGTTTAGGCAAAGGATAAATATATAATGGCAATTTTGACTCTGCTTCTTTTGGTGAAGTCTACTTGAGTCAGTGTCTGACTTGCCAATGGACTAGATACTAGTCAGTAAAATAGCTGATGAGGGCAGAGAATTGGCTGGGCTTGAGTCTTTGTTCAGTGAGTTACTTTTTTCTATGTCACTTAGCAGCATCGCTACCTGATGGTGCGATGTTTCTTGAACTGATTATGTTAAATTCATGCTGTGGTATTGACCCTGAACCAAATGACCTGCTCAAGAACCTTATTTGCAGTTGCAAAAGGGCTCGCAGAATGCATGTGTCCAAAATCCAGGCTCAGGTGAAACTGCGGTCTTGTTAAGATGGTCAAGAGCTGTGGTGACTATCTTGCTCCATTGGTAATCTGTTTCAGGTTAAATTGAAAGAAGCATCTCTGGAGTTGTTATCACAGAACAGCTACATAGTGAGTGTCTCGGGGAGCATCCATTTATTTTATGTAACGCTTGCATGAGAAATTGCAAAAAAAAAATATCATAAAATGCCTATTAGTTATTTACAGCAAGAATCAGTTTTACTTCAAGAATGTGTTATAAACACATTCATCACTTAATTCCTGTTCAGTACTTGTAATTAAGTTTCTCTTGGATTAAAATATGCATGTTCATAAAAATAACATTGTGATTCCACCTAGATTGCTTTGTGTGTTTTGGTGGTATGCGTTACATGTATGTTTTTCACAAATAATGGGGGAAAGGCAATGGAATTCTGCTCTTGGTTTTTCTAACATGACAGCATTTGGGACACTGTCAAAGGAAAAAACATCAGAACTGTTGTAAGGCTGCAGTTCAGGTTTCAACATGAAGAAGGCAAAATAGATGGTGGGAAAGTAAGAAAAGTTCCGCAGTGCTGCAAGTAACACTTGAACTGATATGTCTGCATAATATGAAAACTCCCAGAACAACTAAGAAAGCCTTCCCTTCTTCTCTATTTTCTCTAGTAAGACTGTAAAATTTAGTTTGTTCACTCAAGAGAACTTGATTATACTTGTCTTTGACTAAAGAGCGTTAGAATTCAATGTCTGTGAAGTGGAGTTTTGGATTATCTGGAGTGCAGGACATGGCCATTTTCTGTTTTGCTGGGACTTGAATGCATAGGTTATAAACCCACCAGGACACCCAGCTCTGCAGGAAAGCTACAAAAACCTGGGCCATACAGTTGGTGTCCAGACTAATTTCTCAAGCCTGCTTTTGCCAGAAGGGTCAGCTGGAGAAAGTTAATTAATACAACCCATTTCCTTGTGCTCTGGCTTGTCTGCCTTAAGTGACCAGAGTGATCCATCAACCCCAAAAGCAGCCCAGGAAAGTGCAGCAGCTGAGGCAGTGCTGGAGGGAGAGTGTGCTGACATCTGCTCTTGGCTTTTCGGGTGGCCATCATCAATGGCACCTCTTCCTCCTTCTTCCCCCCACCTTAAGATCAGGGCGTTTTTTTGCTTGACTGTATTTTAATCATATGAGATGTGTGATAATGCCTTTAATAGCCAAGCAATGGCTAGAATTTCAGGTACTGCCTTATATGCCACTTGGCTGTGATTGATAAGTGCTGGGGTGACTGACCAATGCATGGCAATGCAATCCTTCTAGATAGGTTTGTGGTTTTGGGTGGGGTCTTTTCCCTCCTTCATAAGGCTTGTGAAACTGGGTTCATTGGTTCACAGTTCAACCCATCTGCTTCTAATTCTGAAGCCACTATCTGATACTAAACGGCACAATTAAAACCCCTAGTCTGGCCAGCTAGATGTGAGCTTCAAGATGACTCCATGGGACTTCAACTATAATGTCTAATCCTTAAAACTTTTACAGTATATCACAACTTACTGGTGTGTATCTATACTGACGTGTGCATTCCTTTCATTCTGTGTTTTCATTGTATTGGGCCCAGATATAGCACCTGACTCCCTCCCCACTCCAGGAATTCTGTAGGGGGGTAAAGTTATCTTCACTTTACAGACAAGCAAACAGGTAAAACAACTAGCCACAGACATGGCTGTGGACTGGCAGGACTCTGCAGAGAACCTGTACCTCCTAGTTCCTAATCTAAAACCTCCCTACTGAGCCAGGCTGGCTCCTGCAGGCTTTGGACTCCAGCATTTCCATGAGGCAGAGCAGCCACAGAGTAGTAAGGCTGGCTTTCCAAGAATGCAACTCAAACTCCCTGCATGTTTTCTTTAAACTGCAGCTGGTCTCTTGTGACCAGGCAGAAGCAAATGCACAGGGTTGGGACAGGCAAAGCCAAGGAGCCAGAAAATCTTTAAAGCTGCTTTACGTTATTGGTATATCAGATGAAGAAATGCTGCGATTTCTTGAAGTTTATTAAAAGCATGAACATATTCATCTGAGAAAGAAAATTCGAGGTACTAAATGACTGTCTGGGAAACAGGAACAGTCAACTTGAATGTGGGAGGGATTCTGAGATCAAAGAGAAGGCCCATTTGATCCACTGAGGCTCATCCTAATGTACAGCCCTGCCCCTTCAGCTCCACAAAGGCATCTAATTGCTTCTTGAATAACATAAGTGTCTTAGACCTGTCTGCCTCACCAAACTCTTTGGACTGTATTTAACATATCCAACATAGTGATGTAAACTAATATGCTAACTTTAATCCAACATCCTACTACACAAGGGAACAATTTCACTTCTACAGTTGGTACAAACTTGTTCTTTTGTTCTGGTGTAGAGATTTCTATAGTATCACTGAGTTAAGGCTGGAATCCTGTTTCTATCAGTTGCCAGGGACAAATGTATATAATCAAAGGGCACTACCTACCATTCACCATGATAAGGACTTGGTGGTTTTTCTCACTGTACCATTAGATCTAAGGTATGCTTCCAAAGCTTGTTACTTCCAAGGCTCTGATCCAAAGCAAGGACTTCAGAGGCCAAACGTTAAAGACTCTGTTCCCCAATGTGGATTGGCTGTGTAATCTCATTAGGTGCCTCAGTTCTGATCTGAAAGTTCCTGCAGTCATTGCGGTCATGCACTGTGCATAGGCTGAAACCAACTAAAGCCATAGCCCTACACACGCACAGCAGTAGCACAGCATTAGTGTTCAGAGTTTAACACAGTACCACATTCAATGAGAGAACAATGGAAAAAAACCTTTTAAAACTGTGGTGGCTGAACCTATTCTCCTTCACTCATCTGTTAAAGCACTTGTCAGAGGTAGGAAACACAGGTTCAGATTCCCTCTTCACTGCAATATATCCAGCTCTACTTACTGCTTTTGAAAACTGAACTGGTGTCCCTCCTCCCTAACTACTACTACTGTAATCCAGAATTTGTCTAAGCACAGTTAAAATCCTTTTCACTTTCTCTCTTTCTAGACTCTTGAACCTTTTTTCTTCCCCCTGCATAAATGGCTCAGTTTCAGAAAAGTGGTTGAGACACCCTACAGGGAGGTAAAAGATCTTTTCCTGCCAAGAGCTGCCCTTAAGGCTCCAAGGGAAAACACCTACTACCGATTTAGAGAGCAGCCTTTAACCACCAAATCAACATGCAGGAGAGAGCCCTTTCCTCACATACCCCTTGTCCTGTTTTATAGCAGGAACACAGAGTATGTAACAGTGAGAGTCAAGCCACACAACCAGATTATCCCAAAATACAGATTTTTCAAACCATATGAGGAAGGTTGCAGCCAATATAGTTATCACTAAAAAGTACAGGCATTTAAGTTCCCATTCTGAGAGGAACACTCTTAAATGGGATAAAAATATTGATGGAAGAATCATGTATCAGCAGGACTATATAGCACTGTGCAGAGTGCAAACTTACTGCAGTGAAGTTCACAGAGCTCTCTTGTAAAGGGTTTAAAATGCCAGATGTTCTGTCATCTCCATTTCTGCATATAACTGTGCTGAGAGGAAGTACTATGCAAAATAAGTTAGCTACAAGATTAAACCACAGCATCAATCTTCCCTACAAATTACCCAGCTTGAAAAGGGAGCAAAGTATAGCTGGGATTGCATCTGTTCACGTACAAGGTCTATGGGTAAGGCTGTAGTTGAGGTATGTAGCTCATAAATAGCAAGGATTCAAACGTTGTTATTCAGTGACATAGGCAGTTATTAGCGTCTTAAAAGACTGCTGTCTGAAAGGGAAAAAAAAATTTGAATAGCTCCAGCCTACTGCCAAAAGTGCATTGTTTTCACAAGGCTGAACATGCCTTCACCATCACTAGCACCAGACTGAACTTACTCAGGATTTATAGCTCATAAATTATGTGATGTAAAGTCAGTTCAGTTCAGTTCTTTGATACTTTGGATTTTTTGAGAGACTGTATATGGAGAAGAATACTAATATCAATCTTATTTCATGATAACTTCTACTAACAACCCCATGTTGTCAGACCTGGATTCATCTATGAACTGTGTAAGGTCACACTTCCATTAGGGTTCCAGCAATCAGGAGTCCTGGATTTCTTTAAAGTAGTTTTTCCTTAAAAAAAAAAAAATTTCTGAAAAAGCTAGGAGTCAGAGATGCTTTTTGATGTCTTTTATTGTAAAAGGTATGGACATTTGCTGGCAGAATACTCGATCACATTCTCTACTTGACTGTCATCCAGAGGACACTGCATGCATTCAGGCTGAAAGCATAGGACAGTTTCCACTAGGCACCTGAGAAATTTCACAGGAAAGAAGTCTTTCAAGTTGAAAGAGACAAGTTGCAAACTGATCACCTACTCTGGTGCCCTTTGCTTCCCAGAGTTACCTGGGAAATAAGAATTAAATCAGCTATAGTCATAGCCAACTGTAAACATTTTCCTGCGATGCAACAGAAATTACCTAGATAATTGATCCTGAAGTGTTCTTTCCAGTTTTAAACAGGAAATGTCTTTCCTAAATCAGGCAGTGCAATGAGTTACACCTGACTTGGCACCTACTACTCAATGCTGTGTTATGCAGCAGAGATGTATGATGCTTCTTCTCATCTGTCTTATATCAAAGAAAATCTGACAGCTCTTGGTCTCCCAGCTACTACCCCACCCCCCAAAACATCTTTCTTCCCACTCCCAAGCCTAGTATCATCTCAAACCACTTCCCTACTCCCTCCAGATGAGACAACTCCCTTTTTCTTCCCAAACCCTTGCCTGAAGGCATGACTAACAAGTATACATGCTGCTCTCTGTATTGCAGTTAATAGCAAAAAAATCTTCATACTTTGGCTGTCCCTCCACATGCAGAACTCCAGGTGCATCTGAATTTCACTGATTTCAATGCCTTCCCATAGGTCTGATAAAGGTTAATCATCTTTGGCAGACAGCAATCCTGCACCAAATGGAACAAGTAATCCATTGCCAATCTAACAGGACACGTATTTTGCAACTGCAGCTGCTTAGTATCAGGAACTCACTGCAAGAAAAAAGAGAATTTAGAGGATGGCACCTTCACAAGGAAATGCATTTGAATAGAGTATAGATTAGAATATATTAATTAACAGCTGCACTTAACTGCAGGTTATAATGGACTTTAAAACTACTTGAACCAGACAAATGCAAAGATCTATCAAGGCATTAAGGCTGCAAGTCACAGATAACTAAATAACTCAGGATGATACTACAGGAACTTTAACTTCTACTGTTAAGTTAAAAATGCTAGTTGCTCTAATCATTCCAAGCATAAGAACAACTATTGCAAGTTACTTATTCCTTCTTAATAAATCAGATGCAGATTATAAGGAAAATTTTTGCTTTCAGAAAGCCCTAGCAGATAGAACAATTCACAATTAACTTCCTTTCATGCAGTATGGTTTTAAGTTCCCCAGCAAAGCTGCAGATTGAAATTTTCCATCAAGATAGTGGTTCCTCAGTAATGTGCACACAGGCCTCAATATTCAAATCAACGTTAAGATACAGGGCCTTAGCAGAGATGGGTGCATAGTCATTTGTGTTAAGACAGAGTAGCAATTATAGCCCCCTGAGGCCCCTTGAGTTATTTTGATCACAAAAGCCAGAATGAGCATGTTTGCAACAAAGACATCCTCAGTCCTTTCAGCTGGAAAGATATAGGTTGCTCTATTTAAACCAGTCAATTTGGAATGAACAGTTATTCACTCTCAGAGATGTTACCCTTACTCCAGCAGTGAATATTTCAGTCACTAACAATTCAACACCCCAGTGTATGTTCTAAAGAAGAGCTATCTAAAACTTTCAATGCTAAAGCACAATAACTTGTCACCACTCTACTTTCAGCTATATTTCAGTAAAGGATATATATTTTTAATCCATTTGATATTGTTCTGAAAGCTATCCAGCCAATTCCCTGTCAATCACTGCTGGATATGCTTTACTGGAATAAAAGGCCTTTTGGCCTGATCCAAAACCAGCACTGGCAGAGTCCACAGTGTTCCTTGATAGCTGTTTTACATCATACCTATGTCTTCAGTCCTAATATATTTTTAGCAGACACTTAAGTGGAAGCAGCTCAGATGACTGTCTGACTTTGACAACACGCCGATGATCAAAGTGTCCTCCCTGTCAAGCCAGGAAGAATACAATGCCTTCTCTATCTTGCATTATACAAACTACAGAGATGAGGTACATGAAAAACGTTAAGTAGTAAGTGCAGAGACACAAGACCTTTAGGAGGCATCCTGAGATGGAGCAGGAGGATCCTTATTCTCAGGCTCTGGAGGAGGAGCTGGCACACTTTCCTCTTTCTTTTGTGCAGCCAAAAATTCATGAATCGCCCTCTCTATCTGGGGCCTGAAGATGTGGTTTAGTTTTGGATCCACCACCTGAGAAATAATTCTGTCCACTCCAGCTTCCAGCATTCCTGACCTTGAACAAAGACAAAGGAGTCATTCAGCTCCTCTGAAAAACTTCTCCCCAATCTCCTCCAGTAATTCTCCAGAGCCCTCCTGTCAACTGCAATTAGCATTAACATGGTGAGAACTGCAGCCCACTCAGTAGATCCTTAACAGGGAGCTGTTTCAATCACCTAATTCCCCCAACCCCCTCTCACTTCTCCCTACAGAATTAACAACTGACATCTGGTCTCCCAGGTACTTAAATGACATGTTGGACAAGAGCCACTTTAATAGGGCTCATGTGGAAATGAGGTCAACATGAAAGCAAACAAACACATTTTGGCACAAACAAGGGAAACAAGCTATTCTGAGGAGGAGGGCAGGTGAGAGCACAGTCTTTTTTTTGGCTGACTGGAGGGAGAAGAGGCCTGCCCCCTAATAACATTACTGTCACTCACTCCTTGTAACTGTTAGTCTAGACAGATGGGTATTAATTATAAAAACAAGCACATGTAGCACACAGCAAAGTTTCTGGAACTGAACACTAGTAATTGAAGTGACTTATTACTTCAGGGGCTGTGTCAGACTCTTGGATTGTGGGGCACAGGCTGTCTAGAAGGCTTAAGTCATGTCTGCAAGGGAGCGGGGGACAGGAAATGGAGACATTGCCTGGCACTCAGAAAAGGAGCCACAAGACTAATAAGGCCGTGAATGCTGGTGAGCGAGTGGGTGCAGGGTCATGGCACATCATGTCACCTCCAGGTAACAGCACACGTATATGTGCATGCAACAAAGGGCATACACATCTTGACACCCTCAGCACTCAGTCTTGCAACCACAGGAGTGACAGGGACTCTTCAAACTCCCTAATACTGTGTGTCTATTCTTTATACTAATGGCCTACTTAAAGGGAGCACTTTACATTCTTCTCATTACAGGCTCTCTGATACAATTTTCAATTGTCCGCTTCATTCTAGTGGTAGAGTAATGTGAAATAAGAGGAAGCATTAAGTGACAAACATGTCTCAAGGATTCCAAGACAGGAAATTCTGTACTTCCAGTGGACACCCCCTTCTCTAATTACAGATTAAACAAACTAATGTTACATGCTAATGATTTACAGGTTCTATCACGTGCTCTGAAATACAGTTTCTTCTGTGTGCGAGATGTTCTAACAGCTTTCCTTGTAAGCATAAATGCCATTATCAAGTTCCCTACTGCCCCTCTCCACAACTTTTACTATGAAGTTTTTATCCATGACTTTTAGTCAAACAAGCTAAGGCTCATACTTCAGACTGAAATGAGTTAGCAGCAAGAGATACTAAACCAAAATCTCTAAGCAGCATAGTTTAAGCCAGCTTTCCTGCCATGCTGAAAATGTAATATCTTAAATAGTTGTACAAAAGCTACCCTCTGCTGCATGAAATCAGGCTAGCCCAGTTTGATTACTGCCTGCTAGTGGTTGGAGTCTACTTAAGCTTTGGCATCTTCAGGATTTTTTTCTTTTAGTGATGTAGGCTCTTCTCTTTTCTAAAAATAGAGATCAAGGTCATTCAGCTCAGCACATCAGGCACAGTTTTGGTAGCAGGCACAGTTTTGGTTATTTGCAGCAATAACTTTGCTAGGTAGCAAATATGAGTACTTCACCATGCTGCTCAACTCATGAAAATACAAATTTCAGGCAAAGCAGAAAGCATTTTAATCAGAGTTAAGACTGCATCCACTATTACAAAGAAACTCAGGAAAGCACAACAGAAAGTGTTGTGAAAAACTTAATTCTACAAATTCTTATTTGACTTGGGCAATAAGGTAGTTATATATTACTTATCAAATAGCATTACCACTATTTTATATAATGTTGCTTACTTACTGAATCACACTCTGCCTCAGCCCATTTCGTAACTGGTTTTTGTTCATTGTTGGATTCCACTCCTGTTTGTCCAGATGGGTCGATACAAAGTTGTCTACTTTCTGCCTCAAATTTTGATACGCTGGCTAAAAAAAAAAAAAAAAAAAATCCAGCTAAACAGCTAAAAGACCTCAAAACAATCCCCTGCCAGAGTTCTTCATAGTACATCTTCTGTCATGTACACTACTGTTCTGTTGTCTGTATTCTCCATCCTTTCACTGTGTGGACAAAGGTAAGCTTGTTCTACCTGAGAACGCAACAGGTAATTGCAAAGCACAGTTGGTCAGAGTGCTATTACAATAATTCAAACAGCTGGATAGATTGGTTTTAAAATTGTTGTCTGCTCGTAATATTACTTAGTGAAATGCAAACTGCCTGTGCAGACAGTTGTTTAAACAGAGTTCTTGTTGTCTAGAAACCCTCTATCACAGAATTCCTAGGAAACTGGCTGAGTAATATTGTCACTAACAAAGAACTTAATTATCTGCTTTTGTGACACTAACACAGACGATAAGAATTATGTGGGTTTTATCAGCGGAAGCTTAATTCCAGTGAACAGAGATTGAACTAACAAACCCATATAAATACATAGGACCATCCAGATCCTGGTACCGTGCAAGGAAAGGACAAGAGGGTGGCAACATTTAAATTTCAGAATTTGATATGCAGATGGGATGATGAATGAAAGGGTTGGTAACAGCCGTGCAGCGTCTGCCCTGGGCAGTGTGTATCTACCCTGACAAAGCTGCTCTGGCCTATGGCTGCTCTGTGCAGATGACCTGACAGTTTCAGAAATGGTTTTGTGACAGCTGCTGGGGTGGCCCAGAATGACAATTGCAGGTCCCAGAACAGGACTCTTGCTGAAGGCGTAAAAGTTTGTGAAAACAAACCACCAGTGTTTAATTTTGACAGGGCAATTGCGAACAACCCAACTTCAATATTGCCAACAAATGCTCAGGAGCTCATGCTGTGACTGAGGAAGAAATCAGTTTCAAACAACAGTCTGAGAACACCTACTCGAGAAAGAAAGGTTAAACGTTTGTTTTGGAAATGGGATTATGCTCGAGAGCAACAATGTCCTTTTGGGAGACTGTTTTCCTAATAAGGCCTGGGCTATAAAATGGAAGACTGAGCCTATTCTCTGGCCTGTTCCTCCTCCGGAGCGCTGCTATCGCTTCAAGCCAGGACCACCTCCAGGGCAGCCTGTCCGACAGATGCCGGTCGCAGCGGGGGCACGAATCCCCACCGACCGAGAGAGCGGCACTGCAGCTGCCGCACGCCATCCTGGCCGGCCCCCCCCAGCCCCGAGGGCGGGACACCGAGGGGCGAGAAGGGAGGGGATGCGGGTGTCCCTTCGGCCAACGGTGGCCGGGTTCCAGGGACGGTGACCGCGGCTCCGGCCTGGGGAAGAGACACCGGCCGCGCCGCCCCGCCTCGTCCCGCCGGCGAGCCCCGGGGGCTGCCCGGCGGCCGCGCCCGCCCGGTTCGGCGGCACTACCTTGGTGTCCACGTCGGCCAGGCAGTCCCGGCGGAAGCCGTCGAACAGGCCGCGGCTCTTGAGCTGCTCCACGATGATGGCGATAAGCTGCGCGTCGCCGGGAGGTAGCGAGGCCGGGTCGGTGGTGCCGGGCCCCGAGCCGGAGGCCGCGCCGCCCGCGCCCCCTCCGCCGCCCGCTCCGCCGCCTCCCCCGCCCGGGGCGGCCCCGCCGGCGCCGCCGCTCTCGGACATGGCCCACGGCCTGCGCCCGGGGCCCGCCAGCGGCTGCGCCCCGCTCGCCCGCGGCTCCCGGCACAGCGACCGTCGCCGGCGCGCCGCGTTCGGCGTAACCGTGGCGCGCTGCATCACGGGGAGGGGAGTCCTCCACAGGAGAGCCGCTTATAGGCCGCGGGCCGCCGGGCGGCACGGGAGAACTACAAGTCCCAGGGTGCGCCGCGACGGCGTCCCCACAAGGCAGCGAAGGGGCGGGCGCCTTGCTCTTGCGATGCATCTTGGGAACTGTAGTTCGCCTGGGGGACGGTGCCGGCCTTGCCGCACCGCCTGCACCAGCGGCCTGTGTGGGGAGGGGGCTGCCCCGGCGGGCAGTTTGGCGGTGGTGCCGCTATAAGCCCGCCAGGTCGGCCACAGGACGCTGCGCACGCAGAGCTCTGCTCCCCGAGTCCACCCGGAGCGGAGTCAGGCCTCCGCTCCGCGGGTGCTGCGTTTGGGGCAGAGGGCCCCCGGTTTACCTCAGCATCGCGCAGGCCCCTCTGGATGTGCGGCTCGACGGTCTGCCATCCCTGTCCCAGGGAGGCTCTCGGGCTCCCCGAAGGATTTCTGCCCAGTTCTGACTTCGGTGCGTTTTTCAGTGGTGTAGTGAGGACAGCACTCGTGTGAATTCAGAAAAAAATCAATTTGCGTGGGATCATCCTGGATTTCCACCGGGACCTGAGTTTCATTCGTTACACCACTAGCAAAGGAAGGGCAACGCCAAAGGCCTACCCCAGTACCGGTCCCTGCAGAGTGGATGAGCAAGGGGGCCTCTGTTAAAGGTGTTTTCTCAGTTGTGCATGCTTAGACTGTCAGTGTCGTTTATTGTTCACTGTTCTGATTACATCTGCTAGCTACAGGGTATAAATTCTATGCATTAGTTTTATTTCTGCACTAGTCATGTTGTAAAGAGGAATGGATCTCATTAGGATATTCCCATCCTAATGCAGGAGGACAAGCCGTGGGTGAATGTAATACTCCAGTCCTCCACAAAGATGCACTGTACAGGTGCATCCTCACCTTTCTTTTTGTATACTACTTGAACGAGCAAAAAGATGGCAACATTTTGCGTGCAACGCATTGTCCTCCTCTACCTGATTAAAATTCAGCAGCTCTGAGAAGTGGCGTAAGCCGTCCCTTTCCATCTGGCAGCTTTGAGGAGGGAAGAGGGGAAAATGGTAGCGTGTACAGAGCCTGAGCTTTACGCTGACAAAAGCGTCCTGTGCAACTGTCGTGTTCTGCAGAGACATGCGAGGGCTCTCCTGCTGGAGCGGAAAAGCTGTCCCTCCGGCCGGACGCCTTGTCACTGTCACTAGTCCACGTTGCTTATCTCCAAGTCTGGTATAAACCCCCGCCGCGACTCGTCCAGGCACTCAGAAGTATCCGTGGAATCACATTCCTGCCTGACAGCTGCCATCGGCCCTTTTGCCCCACCACTTGTGACCAGCTCACACCAGCACGGAGTTTGCTGGCACCGCGCTGGTGCAGGTGCTGTCCTTTCACGTGAAGATAACCCCGGGTAGGAATGCATGAATCTAACTGCCCTAACGCCCTGCCCCAGTGAGGTCCACAGGGGTGAGTTACGTACTGTTCGTTCAAGCCCTGAGCTGATGCGGTACCTACAGCGGCATCGACAGGACTCGCCGGGGACTTCTCCAACCAGCACGCAAACATTGTTTTATGGGACAAAAGTCTGGCATGAGCCTGCACCTCCTCGTTCTGTATGTTTCAGGGGACCCGGCCCTGACTCCTCCCGCGGGCAGGGGACCCCGCGGGGATTCAAGCAGGTGGCTGCGGGCAGGGGCCGGGAGCGGCAGCCCGGGCCCGGTTTCCCCGGTGGGAAAGGAACGGAAGGGAAGGGAAAGGAAAGGGAAAGGAAGGGAAGGGACTCGGAGCGGCAGCCCCAGCAGAGGGCAGCCAGCGGCCTGCGGCAGCCGCACCGGCACAGCCTGGCCTCTCCTCCGCCGTCACCCCGCCGGGCAGGGACGTAATTCATCGTCATTAGGGAACGAGCAGCAGAAGCCAGAGGGACGGTCTCTCCCTGCCCGTGTAAATCGCAGCCGCTTAGGCAGCAGCAGAAAGAGCTAAGGAGAAGGTGGTTGTTTTTTTTGTACGAGCTTCCCCGAGAAGGGCTCCTTCCACCTGCAGGGCTGAAGGGCTGGGAGCGAGCAACCTCAAAGGCAAAACCAGCCTCTCAACAGTGAGTTGCATTCAGGAGAATTCAGCCCAGGATTTACTGGGGACTGCCACAAGTGAGAATTCCTCCCAATTAACAAATTACTCAGAGACTTTGAGCATCCGTGATGCAGGAGAGGTAAAGCCTTAGTGCAAACCTCTCGTACCCAGGATGCCTCCCAGCTGCAGCAGTCAGAGCAGCTTCTTGCTTCAGGTAAATGCTGTCACCATCCCCAGCCATGGCAGCTTGTCTGGAACTGGCTTGGTGGTTCTGAGATGGGAGAGCAGTGCTGATGCTGCCATTACTAGCGAAGCACTGCCCCAGTCCCTATGTTAGGCCTCTTCCTTTATCTGTAGGTGGGTGCAGTGCTCTGTTTCTCAGCATGGCACAAAGGGGCATGCAATTGGCCTTTTAGGGCATGGGGGAAGGGGTAAACCTGGTATTCACGAGGATTCATAGGTTCCACTTACAAGTTGGCTGGCCGTGTGACCTAGGTCAAGCAGTGTTTCATAATTTTGAGATCTGTAGCTGGGGCACAAGAAGAACATAGTATTTACTTTAATCTCTCCGGGTATTTTTGCCCAACATCATAGCACACAGGCAAGCATATTAAATTGTGGTGTGTTAGATAAAGAAGCCTGTCCCCCAGGGAGGAGATCTGTGGACCTCTCCTTGCATCAGATCTCTAGTACAAAACTTATGAGATCTGTGAACTCTCCCTATATCCATGCCCTCAAGGAAAGCTTTAGGCAGTTCACACAGTTCAGGTCAGTAGGAGACTCAGGAAGGGAGAAATCTTACCTGTTTGCTGCTGCTTTTGAAGGTGCAGTTATCATGATGGGATAAACGCTTAGGCTGTGGGAGAAGCAAACTGGTGAACCTTAGGGAGGAAGTTTATTTCAGGAGAAATAAATAGAAAAAAAATTACTTAGAAAGTTATTTGGATCAAAATGACAATCCAAGCAATGATTTTTAGTCTTACTTTCCTATGTTACAATTCCCTTGAAACCCATTCCTTTGGTTGACAAGGGAGATGGGGATACTTAATCGTAATTTCAGTTCGTAAAGGACCATCCTTCCAGAGTCACACTTTCTATCACAGATGATCAGAGCCAGAGCTCAGTCCTTTTTTTGTCCATGTTTGTCACCACTGCCTTTCAGGTTTCCTCCTTTCTTAGCCCCCATTCTCCACTCCCCCTCCTGTCACCACTATCGCAAGAGCTGTAAACCAGCACCTCTTTCCATGGAAATTCTGATATCACAGGGAAAAAGTTACCCTCTGCTACAGCTGCCTACAAAGAGTTCATGGACATTGCAATTGGCTGAAAAAACCAAGTTGTTCCATAAAAGCAGTGTGAATGAAGTCTGGTTTCGTGGCTGCTCGAGTCCTTTCTGCTCCTTAAAGCTATCACTAAAAACTGCACCATTGTGCAGTTCTTGTATGATCCTTCCGTCTTGCAAGGGATAGTGTAGCTAGCAGTCTGGTGCTTGCTGTGCAGAATACATAGCAGTGGAGTCCTGCCTGCATTTTCCTCAGCGATGACACTCATTTGGGTCCCTGTCCACCCAGCTTCTGATTTTCATTAAGTCTGTAGAAATGCAATTACCATTGAGGGGTGTATCCTGTATTCTGTGTTATCACTCTGTGGAGATGTGAGTTTGTTCCCTTCCTTGGCAGTGGAGACCAGCTTTCTACCTTTGTTCATGCTTTTGCCTGATACCTGGCCTGGTATAATTTGCCCATCTCCAGTGCTCAGGAACAGGTCAGCTGCTAGAAATGCACAAAAAGCCAGAGTATATTGTAAACCCTGTTTCATAGAGCATTGTTGGCTTTTGCATGTTTGACAGAATTTCTGCCTTAGACAACGGGTGTAGCTTTTTTCTACAGAACAATTTGAGATACCAGCCCCTGATTGTGAGGATTTGGGGTGGGGGCAATCACTGTGGCTGGGAAGAGAGGAACGTTCATTTTCCTCTCTCGAGGTTTACCAGCTCCTGTATCGTTGTTAAAAGACACAGACTGTAAGGAGGAGACATAGTTGGCAGTTTTCTCTTCCTTGTCCTGACAACCTCTGGCCACAAAATTAGAAGCCAGTTACTGAGTCTAGTTTCTAACAGCTTTGCCCTTGCCAATGATTAGACGGAGAAACCTGGAATAGGTGACTGTGGCCAGGCACTGTGTGTGCTGAAACGCAGATGGAATTACCATGGGGACAGTTGCAGAGACGGAGGGTGAACCTACACATTCACACACTCCCACTGCCTCTCACACACGCACGTGCACACACATTCAGATTGCTAGCAATGAAACAATTGAACTCTGGCCATTTTAACTGAAAAATTGTAGTGTTCTAGCAACAGTGCTAGGCCACAGAGCATTGAACAGAGACTATGATTTTGCAATGCCTGTGTGTTTTGGGTTTGGGAATAGGGTAAGGAGCTCAATGTGTTTGGGAAAAAACTGCAATAGTAAATTACAAGCTGTATCAGTAATTTGGGAGTGGTGTCTGGGAGCAGAGGCTGCCTGGGATGGTTCTGAAATTGCAGATAATGCTCTCAGCATAACAGCTCATATGTCCATCTGAAGACAATGAATGGAGACTTGAACTCTTGGTGCTGCAAGATGTCCCTCATTACTAGTTCTGCAGAGCTTGGTGCTGGGAAGGATTTGAGGCAGAGAAAGAGAGGCAAATGTCCTCTTCTGAAATGAGGAATCAGGGTAGTGTGAAAGAAAGTCCAGGTTAACCCCAAGAGAAGATTAGTCAAAGCTCAGTAGGTATGCAGGCATTCCCTTCTCTGAATGGAATTCCCCCTCTGTAAATCCAACCTATTTATAAATAAAAAAGGCTAGAATGAATTTTAAAGATTGCTCTTCTAATATTCATGTAGGAGAATCCCCCTAGGAATCTTGCCATGCTATCAAAAAATAAAGGGAAACCATTTCAAGGCCTTACTGGAGTTGTGCTTTGGATTTTGTTACCCAGCCTAGCATGCTCAAAATGGGCACCTGACAGATGTGTATTTTTTGGCAGGGAAAGTAACATCACTGCTAGGTTTCTTCACCACCTCCTTCTATTTCCTCTGTAGGAAAGGCTTTCTGGGATGGAAATGGGGTTACAGGAGGCGGAGATGACTGCGAACGGGACACGCTTCTGCTCCAGCAATTCTGTGTCCCTGTAAAATGCTTCTGAAGCTAGAGTTGATATCAAGGCAGCCGTAGCTTGTGCAATGCGAAAAACAGCTGCTCCTGGGTAGGAGCTGTAGAAGCTGCCTCCCTTTCTCCCTGTGCTGGGACCTCCAGCAGTACAGACCCAAATCTGGTTTGCTGTTATTAGCAGGTGAGCTTTTTCCCTGGTGCGTTTGCAACCTAGATATTGCCCTGATACGTCTGTGTATGAGAACTATAACGTATAATTTAGTACGAACTGACTATAAACCAAGGTGAATCCGTCAGCAGTGTCAATGAGGCTAAATTTGCTCTTCTCTGTTAGGAGCACACAAGCAATGCCTGTTGGATTTGGGCCAAGTTTGCCTACTTTTTGTAGGGTTGTATCATTTTGCAGAAGCTCAGATTCCGTTCCTTTCACATGGTATGATGGGGTTGTGTCCAGGAATATAACCCTAGTCCTCTGCACTGTGGTGGTAACTAGAGAGCGGTGAAGAAACCTCTGAAGTAGAGAAAATGCATGTGTGAGGGCTTGGTCCATTTGGTGTCAACAGTTCCAAGCTCCCTGTTTAATCTTTGCATCAAACTTTGAACTAGTTAATGCAGTATTCGCCGTGTGTTTGGATGGATCGGGGTCAGCGCTGCGGTGAGCTTTCTTTGGCAGCCAGAGGAAGTGCCAGAGTTTTTAGATCCCGTAGATTTACAGAACGAACAGCTTGGCTACACAGGTGGCAAATTATTGAAAGAGTTGAGAAGTCGGAGGAATGTTCCCCAGCCCATAATTCTCTCCTGAAGAATGTGCACCATGCACCCAGCCTGCCAACCTTTCAGAGGATCCAGAGCCCTGGAAGAAAATGTGTATTCCCTGCATGTTTGCCATTTGTGCTGGGCAACATATTATCCATGGAACATATGCTGTATATATGACACTTTCTGAATCAGCCTCAACTCAGACTAAGGCCCCAACCCTGCAAATGTGCTAATGGTAACTATTCCAGTACAATAGATTTACTCTTGAGCTTCAGTTTTTATGCATTGCTTGCAAGACTGGGCCCTCTAGGATTATAAATATTGTTGGCACAAAACACTATATTGCAATTTATATATTGGCTTATTTTATATGTAAATATATATATACGCGTGTGAGCATGCGTATGCATAATATAACTTCAGAAGTATCAGAGTGTTATAACAGCAGGTATATAGAGACTTAGGTAGACAGAATTTGTGTACAACATGCCCATCTCCAGAATGGTGTTTTATTCTATATCTTTTTGGTGGTTTCTGTCTTGTAACTGAAACAACTTGCAACTCAAAGTACTGTATCTTTAATTACCTAAGGAAAATATATTTGTAAAGCAGAGCTGCTGCAGAACTTTTCAGGAGATGCATGCTGTGTCTTCAAACAGAAATGTCAGTTGTTCATTCTTATATCATTGTTTCCATTATTATGAAAGACTAAAAGCATGTGGGAAAAATAATATAAATATTATTGCCATATATGCAGAAGGGGGTAATTTTCCATACTAGATCATCAAATGAAACCTTGTAGTGTATCTGTGTAATATAAAACGTTGGAATAATAGTCTTTCATTTGAGGTTTTCACATGTTTTATAAATGTTTATAAAAAAATGCCAATTGAGCTGATGAATTCAGTAACTGCCCCACTATGCAGGGAAATACAGGCTTTTTGGTGGTAAAATGAATTGCTTGTGATTGCTCTGGAATGTAGTGTTAGAGATGGGAGTAAAAACAAAAATCCTAGGCTATCTGTGTAAACTGCTGGACAAAATCACGTGTATGAAAGTGCAGTATTTACCTTTCTTGCCTAAGCCTGAGAAGTATCTCACTTTCCATACCGCAGATTTTACTATTGAGGGCAGTACTGCTATAAAAAACACTATGAAAAGTGATGTGTGTGGTATAAAGTGCTGCTTATTTCTGATCTTTCCATTTTAGTATCTGTGTGAGGATAACATACTGGATAGTCAGTGGTCCCTTGCTTGTTTCTACTGCATCGTCTTTCCAGAATTTCTTCTCTGGAATTCTCTATAGTTTTGAACTTGAACAAGGTTTTACCCTTTTCTTCTCCTTGCCCTATCCTACCTCAAACTGGGCAATGAAGCTCCGTATTTAGAGTTTCTGAGCGGGAGGAAAGCATGACACACTGTAAGCATTTAGGGACCTAATGCTGCCTGACAGCTGATTGGAAATACACTGGTGTCAGAAAGGAAACCAGCTGTTCACTTACCTTCTGGAGAGAGGCAAGGACTAGACTCTGTCATATCCAGGAGTAGAGGAGCAATTACCTTGACATTAGAGGATGAAAAGATAAAAAAAAAGTAGGCTGAAAATTAAGTTCTTTTGCCCCTCTGTTTCATGCATCCATCAGCAGTACATCTGGGCATCATGGATCTAATTTAAAAGTGTAATTTCTATCCCAGAAGTTCATATTCACTGTACTTCCTGCTTTCAAGTTCAAGGGGGAGCAAACATGGAGTAGAGGTTATTTCTGCCTCTATATGCTGGTTCTGGAGCTCTGCTTTAGCCTGTCTTTTTGTGGATATGTGCATATGTATATCTATGCATAGCCTCATAACACGTTTTATGCTCCACATAAGTTACTTGTCCTTTATTTACAGCTTGCAGTTTTCTTCCCTCCTCTAAGGACCTGCAGCTCTTGACCTTTTAGCCTAGTAAATTATTTACACATGAAACAGTGAATCAAAACGATGGGGCTCAGGAAGATGCTGCTTATTCTCAAGGAACAAAACCACATTTCTTCATGAAATCTCCTTCCTGAGGCTTTCATTTTAGGCTTGTGTGTCCTGTCCTCCTCGTCCCTTCCCATTATGAGAAGGAGAGGCACTCCTTTTTCACACGGCTGTTCCATTTGCAAAGGGAAATGTTTTTCTGCCTCTAACTTTAAAATATCCCCTGGATATTTTGGGGATGGGGTGAGAGGACATTAGTTTGATATATTTCTGGAACTGGAAAACAATGAAAGAATGCAATGAAAAGGTGTGTGTATCAGCCCAAGTTGCTACGGAAATCCCAAACTGAGGGAGATACCGACAGAGTTAGAAATGCTTAAAGCTCTGAACTAAAAACTGTCTGCGCTGCAGAGCTTCTGGCTGCCCAAACGCTCATTCTTTGTATGAAAAACTCCATCTGACATGAAGGCTGGTTGGCTGTGATGCCCTGAACATTGTGTCTGGAGAGCATGTCCATGACACACTCGATTGTGCACTGATCTGGGACTTGAGAGGCCATCCATACTGCATTTACTCATTGTGGAGCCTAAGGGAACTCGCAGAGGAGACTTTCCAACATGTTTGCTTTTTAGGCACATCAGTGTCTGGCTGCCCAGGTGATATGCTTTGGGGTTAGTTTTAAAATTGTCCAAAGTCCCCTGATGCATCTTAAGTCTGTAACTTGCAGTAACTTCCCAATTTTAAAGTCTGAAATAAAAATGCTTCTTACTGGATATTAAAAAAAAAAAAAAGTTATTTCACATCAAGGCCTTCTACAAAAGGTTATTTTTAATACACTGTAAAGTACACATAACACTGCTTCTCGGTAAAGCTCTTGCAGATTCTTTGATGAAAGGCGCTATTGTAAATGAGACAATTGTGCACATGGGGTGATGGGGGAATTTTTTTTTCCTAGAGCTATATTAATCAAATTGAGAAAATGGTGTTCTAGTTCTTGTAGCAAATACCTCGCTGATACTCGCACAGTTTTATCTGCAGTACAGAGAAAACATACACAGAGAAATGTGAATCCAACAAAGTGACTTGAAAACAGAAAGTTATTTAAATACTATGATTTCTTACAACAGAATTTTGTGCATTGAAGGAATGTAGCAAAAATAAACAAGACGACAACATTTGGAAAGCAACGATTTGTTTTGGAATTATCTCTATCAGCTTTTTGTTTTTTTTAAACAGTGTTTCCCTTCACATTAAAAGGTTGGAACATACCAAGCACCTCCTTTTCTGAAACTGCCCTGGTTCTGAGTCAGAAAAGGAGAAGAAAGCATTCTGACATTATAAAAATGAGCATTTTCTCAGATTAAAGTGGTTTATTTTCTCAAGAGCATAAGGAATCCTATAATTCATGCATATTTAATGAGGAAAGTGGCCAGTTTGTGGATATTTCATGAGAAATGAAATTTCTACATCATTAAATGGCCAGAGAATAAATTAAAAAGGAACATGTATAATTTTTATGAGAGCTTTTAAATTCGTTTGTTGTAGTTTTAGAAACTATAATGTGATGTGATAGTCCTGCTATTGCTACCACTCATGGAAAGGTGAGTTACACCTGTCGTGTAGTGACATACAGGCCCCCAGATGTTGTATCGAGGGAAAGAAAGACTTGTGTAAAGGTTTTTTTCACAGCATGGCTTGGAAAGGAATATCAGGTTGGTAATTGTCTCCTACAAATTTTACATTTAAAAAAAAAAAAAAAGCTGGGCTTGATCATGAAATCCTTGGAGTGAAAAATATCTTATTTCTTCCTCCCTATATGACTGCATAAAATTGCCTTCTTCTGAGCTTTGTGCAGTGCTCAGCGCTCATCATCTGACTAACGCAAAGTAGCCAAACACACTGCAGCTGGTATTTGAGATCCTTTTATCCATCTTTCTTCATACACACACACACAGAGACAAAAGTTAGTTTCCTTTAGGCAATCCAGAGCCCTGGGAGAGTGGCAATTTCTTTGATTGCTTATTGTAGCTGTAGCACTGGAGATAAAAGTTTAATGCATTCTTATTGTCTCAGTGCTTTTAAGTATTCAGCTGCACTGAGCAATGCATCTTCATCCATGTAACCAACTGAATGTAGTGGTTTAAGATTAACAGATACAATGTCAGCGCTGTTACCTTTTTTTGTTGGTGCTCAAGAAATCATTTGCATTTGAGGTAAGCATAGCTGTAATAGTCTCTGGCAGATGGGGAACGTACAGCTCAGGTACAAGACAATGCAAATAACCCAGTTAATAGAGGCAATAGCAGCAATTCACAAATATGATATTACTGTAACAAACGTTGGGCAAATTGGCTTGGAAAAAACTGAGACTCACCCAAAATTCACCTATGGAAATCTGCTGCTGTTGAGCTGCTGGGCTAAGCATGTTTGTTGTGGGTGAGTGCTGGGCCACGAGCTTCTGAGAGCGGAGGTACTGCTAAGACGGATCCCTTGTCTTCACCATTCCCTCCATTTTCCTAGAGGGAAATGAGATAATTGTTTTAACCAAGACAGAAATTGCAAGGCTACTCCCATTAGATAGAAACAAAAGACAACAGAGGCCAAGTTTTAGGCTGTCCTAATTTTAGACCAACATTTAAATATTTCTTGTCTTTTGTCACAGTACTGGTTTCCACTTGCAGCTCCTAGGAAAATGCTTATTGTGCTGTTTTCCTGGCATTTCCTCTCCCCTCTTCTAACCACCATTCAGCTCTTGTTGCAAAAGGGAGGTCAGGAGAATAATGCCCTTTTGCTGACACATGGGTAACCCAATCCTCTGCCCTGTTGGTCTGCTGTGCTGAATTCCAACTCATCTGATTGCACTGAGGGCTATTGTACCATCCCTGCCATCAGAGCTGGGTAATTGATATGCTTGAAGGGACTTTAATGAGGAAGAAAGCTAATTAGTTAATGTAAGGAGTGAAAAATAAGTCCGACAACCTTGTACTCCATTTTGTTCCATTGCAGCTTCCCACAGTGCTTAGCATGGAGCCTAATTTTGAGCTGAGCATGACTGAATGGAAAGCTTGGCAAATCCTAGAAGCAACTGCAAAGCAAATTTCAGGGTTTGGGTCTTAGCTGTGCTTGGAGAGGATGGGGTGTGTGCTGGCACACACTGCTCTGGCGAGTGTATATGAAGTGGGGAGGGCTGCGGGGGAGCTGCTATGCAAACTCTGAAATTAGGAGCTTCCTCTAAAGGGGCTGCTGAGGACGAAGGTCCCTGTGTTGGCCAACCATGCTCACAGCAGCAGGGAGGAAGATGCCATTGTGGAGATGTGGTACCTCAATGTGTATAGCTAAATATTTCTAGTAACTTCTGCTATCCTCAGGCATGTGCAAATTCTCCAAGGTCCACTTAGTTTGGTGGGACACAGTCTTACCTCTCCCATGAGGAATGGAAAGGGATGTGGAGGGGGAGAGCAGAGCTGTAGAAGTTGTACAAGTGAGCAAAAAGGATTAAAAGAAAATAAGGCAGAGAATGAAAAAGCATACAAAGCAGATGTTGAATCTGGACTTCACATTCCAGGTGTTTGTAGAAATTAGCTAAAGCTGGACGAGTGACAAAGCTTCTGGTGGACTGGTCTAGGCTGGAAATTGCATCTTTCAGGTAGTGTGATGAAGGACTGGAGGTGTCATGGTGGAGCTCAGGATTCCAAGTGACACTGGTGTGAGTGTCTACCACTGTTCATTTCACTGTCATTTCCTTTTTTGGGGGGGGGGGGGGGGGGGTGTTGGAAGTTGACATTAAAAAAAATTACAGTCGGAATAGACCACCCTCTCCATCAAGTTGGTCGAAAAGAACAAGCTCAGCCTTCAAAGGTGTCTCATCTGTGGTTTCCTGAAACCTCCCTGAATCCATCCTGGCATAGCACAGTCCTCACTTTTTTAGTCCTGGGAAAAAAAGGTCTGAACTGGATGAGAGAAATTGGCCTAGATAATCTCTCATGCCCTTCAGTTTGTTCACTGGTTTAATGCTCTCCCCATACTTGGACATGGTGAAACTAACTGAGGTGATTTGCTGCCCGGGGAGGAGAGGTCAGAAGGGTTGAAAGGTTTCAAAGACCACTGAAGCCTGTGGAAGTTTCCTCCCTGACTTCAATGGATGCTGACTTTGTCCTTTAGAGAGGAAAATACAGTGAGGAAGGAGAGAAGGAATGAGAAGGAAGAAGGAAAAAGAAATGGGATAGGAATAAGACAGCAAAGAGAGACATGATCGGATACAGCTGAATGGTGTTTGTTATGAATAAGTTATGTTTCCCAGTGTGGCCTTCAGATTTGTATTCTTTGTGCAAAAATCCAGTTTCTGCTAGCAAGTCCTGTAAACACCACCTGCTTCTGGTGCTTTAGATAATGAGATGGGCTGGAACTAGACCAGACCTTGAGCACAACTGGGGCTGAGGCTGATCAAACTGGGACAGCAGCAAGAGCTTATCAATTATTTGAGAGAAAAGAGTCAATAAAAAGCCTTTGTCAATATAAATATAATCTTGTTGGATGTGGTGGGACTCTGGGGAGTGAGCTGTTCACACGAGATGAAACTCTTCTAGTTGTTGATGATGAGTAATGTTTGAAGACATCTTTGAGATACTGATCTAATAGCTGCTGCTTTGTCCTTGCTTGCCTCAAGCCCTGTCTTGAGAGCCTGGGAATGCTCCACAGCCATGCTCCGTAGGTCAGTGCATTTCTAGGTCCTGGTTCCTTTTCCCTGTTCTCTGTCACCAAATTCCTCCTCCCCAGAGGCTGTTCATCCTAGAGTCACATCAGAACAAGAACGCAAAGAGAAGAAAGTGTCCAGGTTTAGGAAGAAGGTATTCACAAAATCAAATGTCTGCCACTTTGCTGTTGGTACTGTCTCCCTTGACAGTTCCTAAAGCACTCTGGATTTGTGCTCATAAGCATGTCGGGAGTATCGTGTTCAGTTCTGGGCTCCCCAGGACAAGAGAGATGTGAAGCTACTCGAGAGAGTCCAGCGAAGGGCCACTAATGATGATTAAGGGACTGGAGCATCTCTCTGATGAGGAGAAGTTGAGAGCTGTGACTGTCTAGTGTGGAGGTGAGAAAGCTCAGAGGGGATCTCATCAATGTGTACAAATACCTGAAGGGAGTGTGTAAAGACGACAGAGCCAGGGTCTTTTCAGTAGTGCCCAGTGGCAGGACAAGAGGGAACAGGCACACACTGAAACACGAGAGGGTCTGTCTGAACATCAGGAAACACTGCTGTGGGGGTGACCAAGCATTGGAGCAGGTTGCCCAGAGAGTTTGTAGATTCTCCATCCTTGGAGATACTGAAAAGCTGTCTGGACATGATCTTGGGCAGTTGGCGGTGGGTGGACCTGCTTGAGCAGAGGCTTGGACCAGATGACCTCCAGAGGTCCCTGCCAACCTCAACCGTTCTGTGATTCTGTGACTTTGTGATGTGCATTTGCATAGGCCTGCTTTCTCCTGAGTATGCTTGTTTCCACATTTAATCACGTGCTCTGTAGCAAAGGTAACCAGATGAGTAGCTCAGGCACACTGGCCTTGTTGCCTGCGTCTCTGTGTCTGTGCACCCACGTGTGCTATCCTTTGCTCAAAAATACTTGTTAGCAGGCACACGCACGCACACACGATTGCAGTATACTCACAGGTGCATCATGCCTACGCTCTCCTTGTGTTGCTAGTGCTGGTGCAGCTGAATGTTTGTTAGCAACCGTGAGAAATTTTCCCCAAAAGGTCCTTTTAAAGGGAAAACTTGAGAGAGTGAAGGCTACTTAACTCTCCTGTCTTGTAGAAGAGGTGTAAAGCTGCTGTTAACAAGCAGCCAGCTTCAAGGCTTGGGTTTCTCAGACCCCTTCCTTTTGCTTTTGCACTCTGGACCCTGGCATTTTCATGGTATCTATATCATTTATATTGCAACATCCTGACGTGTGAATATTCATCACATCAGTGTTCTGACAGTCACACTTGCCAGGTCCTAGGTGTGTTCATTAAGTAGTCTGTGTCAGAAGAATCATTATCAGACACGGCTACAAATGTGATACAGAGTATCTGGGACTTAATGAGATTTTTTTTTTTTCCCTGTGTATCTGGTTGCAAAATCTAGGTAGTTCCTTACTGTTATGTGCTTTCAGCCTGATTTCCAGATTGTGCAGCCCCACTGCCTGGCTATCCCCTGCTCACTTTTCCCCTCAGAAAAAGCTTTTGGCCAGATTGCAGCTAGACTCATCAAATCACAGAGAGAATGAAGTTCCTACAAATTTTATGAAAACTGATGACTGGATAGTAGAGAAAGTCCAAAATTAGTCCCCCAGCGAGAACAAAATAGGCAGAATTTAGCAATCAGCCACTGTTTGTAGCTCCCAGCCAGCCAATAAACAAGTTTATAGTTGTGACCCAGCTATCACTTCTGCTCCCTTTTGCTCTGCCAAGCAGAAGGGAGATGTGGGAGGGAGATCCTGGCTTTTGGGAGAGGGAGGGGACATTGCACTGGGAAAAAAAAGTTCAGGGACAAAGGACACAAAGCTGTAGGGAACCAGGCTTCATTACTTCTGGTGCGCATGGAATAACTTGTTTTGATAAGTAGTTCAGAGGCCTTAAAAAAAATCAATAATAGTAACCAGTGCTCCCTAGCAACCCTACAAAAACAAAGCAGTCTGTGCAGCTTAGTTTTTGTGAACAACAGTATCTGCTTCATTACAGTAACAGATTTCAGTTTGAGCCTTTCAAGGGGTTCCCAGTAAGCAGAGAGCATGGGAAGGATACTGGCTTGGCCCTGCGTGATAGTGTCCAATCCCACATTCCTCGCATAGAGAAGTTAATGGAAGAATTGGGTGTACAGGGAATTCTGACTTAGGGTTTGTGTTGTGCTGTTTAAGAACTGAGCAGCAGTAGCAGTCGTGTGTGTGGACGTGAGACAATTATAAAGCTCCTCTGTTTCCTTGCCTTGCCTCGCCTCATGCTTTTTCTGTGAAGTACAAAGGATACAGGAATTTTATCTCATATTAAACTACTTCCTATATAATAATTACCGTGAGTGTGCCCATGTGATATTCTAGTTAGGATTCAGTGTAGATTGCTTATATGAGCACAGTGCTCTCAAAACCCTTCTCCTAAGGCCGAAACTTTCTAAATAGCATTTACTTAGAGGCAGATTTATAATTTTGGGAAAGTAAGTTTAGTGAGTCAAAGGAGCAGGGTTTGATGATGGATTACATGTGGTGCGGGAAGAGAAGAGGCAGAACCCCTGCTGCAGGATTTACGGTTTGTACCTGGGCGGGAGCAGCAGCCATTTGTGTATCCTGCAGGACTGAGATACTCTGCAATTTATACTGTAAACAGCCCTCGTGCGTTCTGTGACCTGGCATCTGTGTCCATCCTACATATGGGTGAGGTTAATGCCAATTTGCTTCTAATAAGGTGACGAGCAGTACAGAAGTGTCAGCCACCTCCTTTCCATCCTCTGGAGCTCAGGTCACTGCTGGCTGACTGAAGAGGCACCCCTTGCCCTTTTCCAAGAAATAAGCTGCTAGCTTTTAGTTCCTTTCTGGAAAATGAAACCAGTGTGGGCCTCAGCAAGAAACTCCTGCATGGAGGACAGGCCCTCAGCACACAGAAGAGAGCTGCAAGTAGTGCTGAGCCTGGATTTCCCCTGGCCCACCACCCTTGATGGTTCCCATGGCATTTGGGAGCACGAGGCAAAAGGCAGAGCCCTTGGAGCGGAGCACTGTGGTTGCAAAACAGGAGCTTTCCCTGTGCTGCTCTGGCGAAGGTGGCAAATACACACAGGTCCTGACTCCTCTGCCAGATGCTTGGTGTTAGGGGCTACCTGGGTTAAAATGTTACTGAATCTGATTAACTGGGTTTGTTGCCTTCTTGCTGGGGTTGATGGGAGGCAAACCACTTGCATTTCTATTATTTATGTGTGGCTGGACCTTATAGGCCTCCAGTGCAAATTTTTAGGTCAGTCCCAGACTGCAGCCCTGATTCAATGGCTTGGGGAAGTCTGCAGGACCACAAGGTAACCTGGGCTTGTTCTGCTTCTACCATGCACATGCTCCACCTCCTCTCTCCTCCAGCCTATCTATACCCTACTGTAGCCCGTCCTCAGAATGAAAACACATCCTGTATCTATACGTTGAATATTCAGTCAGAGGCACACATGGGGATCTCTCACTCCACCAGAAAGCAACACATTTGCATGCTGCACGGGATGGACCTGTTGGCATTCCCGCACCAAGTGTGTGACTCGCATGGTTGGCTCCTGTCTTGCCTTCCCCCTCTGCTAGCGCTGCCTCTTGCGGCTCAGCACAACCACCTCTCTCCCCCTTTATGGCCCTGAACTCAAGACACTGCCCAGCTGCCTCTGGCATGCGGGGTTATGCAGAAGCGGAAAGTTGAGCACGCTGTGCTGCAAATAGCTGGAGAGCCGTTCAGCAGCCCTTGCTCTTGGTGGGCTGTGTTAATGAGCATGCACTCCAGCTTACCCCTGGGGTCCCCTGCCACATCCCAGCATCGACTTGCCAAACACAGCCCCTCACCTTGTATGTTGGAGAAGAAGAAAATTCCCAGGTCCAACACGCTGACTGTACATGCTGTCTTGAAAGAGAGTTTGTTAATATTTACCAACTTTTGTAATGACCTCTGGGATCCCTGAACAGATTTGGGCAAACCATATGAGGCTGCTTTTTTGGCTGAGATTTATTGAGCACAGAGCAGATTCAAACCCCAGCTCAAGGGAGTTTGCAGAGTGGGGTAGAATTGAGCAACACGTGGAACAGACCTGAGGAAAGTGCTCCAATCCTCTGCAGAAGGAAACAGCTGAATTTCATATGCTCTGAGTGGCTACCGTTGTGGGCCACAAAGGGTCCCTGGAGTTGTAAAACCTGCAAATCCCATCCCTTTAACCCAGCACGACTTTTCAGCGCCATATAAAGATGCTGCGTCATCGCATGCCTATGCGCCGCTGTCATGGTACAACATAAGCATTGCTGAGCTGCGGCTTCATAACCTTCTTCCAGCAGGCGAGCTCCCAAGAGGAGGCATCCCCAGAATACACTCCAAAACAGGCAGCCGGGAACAGAAAGTTCAGTGCAAGCTTCAAGCTCCTGCAAGTTCTGCTGCAGTGTCCTTGAGTGCCCTCCCTCTGCCCCGGGCCTTTGCCTCTAATGCTTTCGGCTACTACAGCTTAATCCATTTTACAAAACGTTCCCTTCTTGTTTCTCTCCACCTTGTCAGCTCTCCAGCTCTGCTCCAGCCCCATCTCTTACAGCTTTTTCTTTCTTCCTTGCCTCTGCCTTTAGAGATCACTCTTTCATATGAGGGCTTTGGATCCGAAGCACAAATCTATTCCTGGTGTTGTGGATCTGCATCACAGTTTTCTCTCATTTTGCTCCCTTGGTTGCTTTGTCATGCAAAGCATTTGGGACAGTGTGGTTGTAAGATGTGATTAAAAATAGTGTTCAATCTATCTTGGCACATAGGACTATCAATCCCCACTAAAGCTTGGGGGTGTGTGTGGATTTGAAGGTGAGGATATTCCACTTCAAAGGTATATAAAGCCAATTTGCATTTTAAACTATTTTTCCGTAATGCTTGCCTCTCTGGAGTAATAAGGTGCTGTTTGCTTCAGTACTTCCTGCAGTATTTATATTTCCCATTGTTAAAATGCAATGAACTCAGCATGGCTTTCAAGGTGAGGATTCTAGGTATGTGTCCTTAGTCGTCACTGTATCAGGTCATCACAGACTGAGACAGAAACTTAAGAGTCTGAGAGCTGATTTTATGAAGAGTTAGTGCAAAATGGGCAGTAGCAGATATTGGGGAACGCTGCTTAAGGCAGTGTTTAAAATGAGCAAACAGGAACCTCCGTATTGCAGCGTTCAGGAGCTCCATGTGTACTGTTTAGGGAATACTGGGTTCTGTGGGCTGTGTGTAAGAAAGTGCAATGCAAATGGAAAGCCATCACTTGGAGCAGTATCCTTTCAAAATTTCCCCAAAACTAGAAATAGGAAACCTTATAGTCAGAGCTTTTCCATGAAGGCAGGGATGTGCCAAGCTCTTTTTGATCCTCCTCTGTTCTCTGTATTAAAATTAAGCCAGATTCTGATTTCATTTGCACCACTGGAAATAATGAGAGCTGTTAATTCTGAACACTTAGAAAGTTTTCAAATAGCAAGTTGACAGTTCTAGAAATTAATACTATTAGGAACTTAACTTCAGTGCAGTTACTCCATATTGACACAGATACAAGAGACACAAGATTTGGCCCTTGTTAAGGAAACATTATTATGGCTTTGTAGCACACATGGACAGAAGAATCTCTTTAGTGGATTGGAAATATTCTTTTCCAAGGCTTCCCCAGGTGGACTTCGGTGCATACCCCCCAATCTAGTTGCACCTGAAATGGCATCAGTGGAGATGAATGGTGTTATGAGGAGAGGAGAGGTGAGAATATTAACATGACATTTTCTCTTTTATTGCACCTAAAGCATCTGATCCACAGCTGCCATCTGGACATGTAAGCTCCAAGGAGCTCCAGAGTCACTGCCTTGGGCTGTGCAAACCCTGGGCATTGCAGACGTGGAGGATTCCCCTCGTGGGGATGCTCCCCACTTCCCCTCCTGCCTTACCAGTGCTGCAGCCAAGAATGCCGTAGCTGCTTGAGAGGGATGCCAAAGAAACCCTACAATATATGGAGAGCTGACCTTGGGCTGTTTGGCTGTGTGCCATAGACCAAGACACCATCATCCTGTAAAATAAACACCTCCTCATCCTTAGCACAGCAACATCTGTGAAGGATAAAGGCCAATCTGACTGCTGATGCTGCCAAACTGTCACCCCATTACAGCATTGGGGGAATCTCAGCCACGCATCCCAGCCCTGACTGATGTCTCCCAGCCTGGGTAATGAGATGCAAACGCTTTGATTTGCACGCCCGCAGCAGACAGGCCTGTCCCAGCGGAGCAGCCATATGTGCAAACTTCAGGTGTCCTCGCCGGGGCTGCATATGCTTTAACGTGATTTATTTTTTTGGAACTCTGTTGCCTTTGCTGCCAGACTGTATAATGTCTTTTCAGCTTGTCCCCTGGCATCCTAGATTCCATTTTAATGGAGTTTGTCTTGCTGCCCTCTAAAATGGGATATCAGTGGATGGCTCCTCACCTCTGTTAATGGAACAGATAGTGACCTCCCTCGCCAGCCTACAAAAAGGGCTGGCAATGCTGGCTGTAGGTTCCTAGGGTAGTAGATGGGATTCAGCCTTTAAAACCTTGTCCTTGGATTGAGGAAACACCTATACTTTGATCTTGATTCAGAACCATGTCATTACATTCTGTATCAGCCTTCAAAAGCTGTACTGAGTGCCCATAAGCATGTAGAATGGGTGTGGAGGGCAGTTCAGGGTGGAATGACTCCGGGTGAAAGTGGCTGTGCCATGATTTTTTGGTGAATTGAAGCTTGCATTAAAGCCAACAATATTTGAGGGTTCTTCAGTCCTTATGGCTTGAGGAAGGTCTTCTACAGATGAACCAGTGCAGGGTGCTTCTGTTAATCTAACTAAAGCAACAGCTTGAAGAAGTGGCCCTTCAGCAACGGCAGGATATAAATGTCCCACAGTTGCTCTGGCTTTTGTGTACATGCATGTGTGGCAGGACATGGGAGCTCTGGAGCTGCTGGGTTTGCCATCACAGGGACTGGGGGGACACGTGGCACTCAGCGTTCCCAGGCAGTACTGAAAGGTCATGGGTTGGAGAAGGGACAGATTGTACGTAGCCACTCCAAACTTGAGCACTGGGCCCGGATACTGAATGCCTTTTCCTCAGGTCCTCTAAGCAAATCTTCCATATGATGCTCATGTGTTTTCTGGTTTTACGTGACAGCTTCAAAATCAAGACATCTAACAGTAGCATTGAAATTTCCGTAGGTTCATTGCCACTGATCCTCCTTTCATGTGGCTGTTCTTTGAATAAAGGGCGTTTTATGAATGATGATATAAAATGGCAATCAGTGTTGACATTGCAGGCCATTACATCTTTTTGAAGAGTAAAACTTGTGTCCTGGTGACCTGGCCACAAATTTCAGTTTGCTGTTTTGTGTGAGTTGCTGTATCCTTTAAGGAGCTGTGTTTCTCATGTGTTGTGAAGGACTCTGCTATTTTGGAGGACAAAAGATTCACATATAAAATTAGCATATTTATAGATTATGTAAATATTAACATAACTTATGCCAAAGCATTGTGTGCTGTACAAATATAATCTCTGCTCCCCCCATCACACCTCATATGACCCATATGCACTTCATCACAAACTACCTGAGGCTTTATTGTGGCTTCAGATATCACAATCAATTGCTAAAAATATTTGGAGTGCAAAAAAAGACACAGAGCATCTACCAGAAAACTTCACATCTCCTGTCTTCTGGCTTTCCTAAACAAAAACCTCCCTAACCTCATAAAATATGTCTAAGTAGCACCCACAGAAATGTTTGCTGCATGTGGGTGTGTTTATGCAGAGTTTCTATCGCTTGGTACTTCTGCCTGTTGCCCAGTTATGAAATTAATGCAGGGGCTTGTGTCGTGGTGAAGGGCACACAAAATTTGTACCTGTATGTGTGTGCACCATTTATGCCCACGTTAATTTCCAGCCATTGTAGTTGCAGTGCAGAGTGCCTAGGGAGGCACATACAAACAGTGCCAGCCATGCAACATGGGGCTGGACACATCTTTGGGCTTTTTAATTTTGTGCTGTGCTGGCGCTATCAACTTTGTTCTTCTCTGCTGTTTCCATGCAAACTGAAACTATGCTCCTGGCCAGTTAATTTAGCTCTACTAGCCCCAGCCTGGGCTGTGACTTCTGACTGGGGAGCCGTCTGCACAGACCTGGGCTTTATTTAGTGGAGTTGCTGTTATCCACTTCCCAGGGATAGAGTGAGTGCGAGTGATGCATGTTTTGGGCAATCAGGGGAACTTTAAGTCTATTGATAGACTGTGGATGATACAGTTCTGCTTCAGATAAGTGAGGGTCATCAAGTAAGTACTGTGTGAGCAAATGTATAAACAATTCAAATGTCTGATGTGCCTAAACTGAGGGAGCATCATCTTTGAGAGAGACCATTTTATGGGATGTCTGAACACAGAGGCTTTTCATCCTGGCTTGTTAAGTTAGGTGGAATCAAACTAGTTAATGAAACCTGGCTGCATATTTAAATCGCCCCTTGCACGTTCTGCTGCCATCTGAAACTGTGGACACTAATCTCACTGGAATTAGGCAGGCTGTTTTCCTACTATCTGCTGTTGGTGCAGTTGCCAGCAATAATGTATGAAGCAGGGAGCAGCCTAGAGTCTGATTTTTTTCTTTTTTTTTTTTTTTTTTTTTTTCTCTAGGGAATTGGGTTCTTATGGCTGGCAAGCCAAACACACGGTCCTTCACATATGCCAAGACGGGCCAGTCACGCAGGCAGAAAGCTATTTGCTGCCATGCTTCCAAGGTACAAAGGATCAAATTCATGGAGGTTTTTTTAAAAGGGGGTTACCCCAGGGATGAATTTGGCCCAGGGAGGAGGCTATAAAGTGACAAGAAACAACACAGAGGGGGGAAATGAGAGCAATTAAAAAAATGAACCTGCTTGACCCTAATTTTGCAAATCTCTAGCTGTCAAAGAACGTACCTCAACTAATTATGTTTGGATGTGAAATTATGGAATCATTATAGCTCTGATTACACAGGTCCCCCAGCTCTTGCTTGCCATAGTGTCTGGGTGTGTGTGCTTTCTAATGTGATCTTTCATTTTATATTTGCTTTCTTGTTTTAGCTGTCCAGTTCTCCGGCAGTATTCAGAAATAGGCCTCCAAAAAAGAAATAATTGTATCCCACATCTGAAATATGCTATCCTCAGCTGTCCTCGCACCTCCCTCCTTTCTCTTTCTCCTTTTGGCCTTTGGAGACTGGAGTCACTGCTGTAGTCGGGCAATTATGCTTCAAAGCTGAGAACTGCACTGAACTTTGCCAAAAACTGCTGAAGCAAGCGAAGCACTCCAGCTTTGAACGTATGGCGTGGATGTGCAATTGCTTCCCAGTCAGATGCTCTCGGGGTAAGAGCAGGGCAGCTAAATTTGAAGTAATAAGCTAATATGAATGTTGGGTGGTTGAGGAGCTTTGAGTTTGGGTAGCAAATTAAGTGTAGTCTCTCTGATGCAAAATGTGTCTTTGGTTCCAGGATGAGGTCTGAGGTATAAAGACTCAGGATTTCTGGGTGTTTCTGAAAAAAGCACTTTCAAATTTGGTCAGCTGAAAATATACCCCATTTTATTTTTAATTTTTTTTCCATTCTCTAACATAGCTGCTGGCAAAGTCCACACTCTTTTTCCTTTAATAGTCAGACTGCCAAGATGCTCTGCATAGTATGAGAATAATTCAGGAATCAAAACTTCTATCAGGGACCTTGCTCTAAGAAATCAATATGACCTGCCATCCCCAAGCAAGTCTGAAAACAAACCCTTGCCTGCAGCTCTGATCATCAGGAGGAACTCTGCAACAGCAAATTAATGGGCATAGCCTTGCACTTGTCATTCTGAGCCATGTCCCTACTCCAGAGAGGACAGTAGAGCAAGGCGAGACTGTCAGGACACAGGATCTGTAACCCTGTCCTTGTCATCAACTTTACAATAACGAACCAACTTTCTAGGTCTGCAACAGAACAGTTGGAGAAACAAACAAAACAACCCTCTGCTGCAAAACTCTGCTCCCAAAATAGATTTTGGAGGGATTATTACATGAAACAGCACAGAGAGAAAAGGGTGATTCAGAAAATAGCTTGCAACGGTTCTTTAAGCAGCTTGGGATTGTACGGTAAATAATGCAGGAAGGAAAGGAAACTGCAGACTCTAAATGGATGTGCTGGAAGGTCTCATCAGCACCTGAAATGTCTTTGGAGACCTTCCAGCAGCAAGGAAACACACCGCAGACATAACTAGTTTTTCTAACACCTCCCTTGGCCTCCCTGGCTCCTTGGAGAAACTGAGTTTCTGAGCATTTAGGGGGGAGTAGGATTGAGTCATGGGCTTGAGGGAAACCCTGAGCTTCAGTTCAGTGAACCCACCAGCCACAAGCAAATGCAAAGTGAAGGCTCAGATATCTTCTGTGCAGTTCCCATTGCAGATAGCAGAGGTGAACAGAGAGGAGCAGAGGACTGGATTTGGTCATTCAAGGCTCAGAGGTGAGGAGAAGTTCAAATTGCCTGCCTGTTTCATATAGTTCACGATCCTTCATAGCTCTCTTATACTGCCTGACCTTCATAGCTCTCTCAGGAATACCCTTTGCAGGCTGGCTGCTGGTCTGTGCAGCGGTGACCCCGCTGAACAACAGGCACGGGTCTGCAGCTGCCAGAATTTTCTTCTCTGGCACTCTGAGATTGCTACTAGCTTTCCAGGATTTTGCCTTTCTGGCCTCCCCAGCTGGGTGATCATATCCCCATCCCAAAATGATGGCAGCACGGTTAATTGAGTTAAGTGAACTGATATAGAACAGGTATCCTGTACTGTAACCACCACCTCTGAGACATTGCTGGTTTTAGCTCATTTGTTGGACATTTTAGATTTTTTTTTTCTCTTTTTAAAAAAAAACCTATATGGCCATGAATTTAAAAAAACCTGAGCTTTAATCAGGAAGGAGATGAAGACCCAGAGGGTGAGTGTTATGTGATAAGAACATAGCAGAGTTAGGAATAGGACCATACGCCCCTGACCTCTTATCACCTAGTACTACGATGTTGTAACATGAAAGCAACCCTTCACTTGCAATGACGAGATGACTGAAACAGAGTTAAAACTTTCCTTTCAAGGCCTCTTTGTCCTTCGTTTGCCCCCTTCTAGAAGGTGGTTTTAAAGCAGTGCCCGCATGAGCCTGGAGACCTGCTGTGTTGCTTTCCAGAAAGAATTCGTGCTCATTACAGAAACGGGCAGCAGATTATTTCATGTATATATTTTCTACATACTGAAAAGTGTTTATGGAAGCAGGTTGCGTGCTTCATCATCGTTCCAAACAGACACTTGCAAATGTATCCTCACTGAGACATTAATGTGTGTCAATGTGCGTGTATATGCAGCAGTGTTTGCATGCTTAATCGGGCACGTGGCCTTTGTTAATTAGACAGTCAGTTAATGCTTTATGTCTGTGGGTCTGCATGTGCAATCATTTGCCCAGAACCTCATTAATTTTACTGGCTGCCCCTCCTGTTGGAGTTCACAAATCAAGCTGAGCATGCACACAAATCCCTTTGAGTAGGTTTCTCTAATAAAGCAAATCAGGCATCAGAGGAAACTCTCAAAGAATATTGAAAACAACAAAGCTATAAGGGCCGACCTGGTGATTTTGCAAAGCGGCTTTGTGTTATCAAATGGGAGCTGCAAAGATCAGTTGAGAATTCCCCTTTGCAGCTAGGGGCAAGCAGGACTCTTCTGTCTTCCAGTTACTTGCTGTGCATGTATATGTATATGCACCTATACACAAATGTGCCATCATTGTCCCTATGGATTTTTTGTGCGTACTCAGTGTAGATGTCTCCTCTGAGACCTCTGCCTGTAGCATGCAGCATCTGCCAATTACCACATCTAACGAAATAGCCTCAGTTCACGATAAGCCAGGTAGCACAGACTTGATGTACTCTTGTAGATTGCTTCCACATGCTCATTCGCAGCCCAGGAGAAAGGAAAGCAGCCAAGGGGCTTTCTTGAGAGTGGAATTAGAGAAATAACATTATCACTCACTGTTCTAGACTATGATCAAACGCAGCAATGAGGCCCCTGGGACTCGTGGTGGCTGTGGATATTTGCAAGGGACGATTTTCCTTCTTAGTGATCAACAGATCAGTAGGGCGGAGGTGTAGGAGATTCTTGCTTTCTCTTCCCCTTGCGTTCTCTCAACTACAAAGCAATAAGCATCACTGAAACACAGCCTAGCATTGATCATGGGGTGAAATCCTTGTTCCCACGGACTGCAGTGCAGACAGTATTTCACTCAGGATCTTCCGGATATCATTCCATGTTATTGTTACCCCAGATAGCCTCTTCTATAGACAGAAATGTGAAAATGCTCAGGAGTAGCAGCCTCTCTTCCCCTCCTTGCTGCCAGTGTGTTATGCTTCTTTGAGCTGCTCTGCTTGCATTATACACCTCTATTGGCGGAGGCACAGCACGAGTTGTGACTACGCTTTTGCCATCTGCACTGCAGTCCCCATTACGGATGCAGTGCTGAGCAGCTTATTTCACAACTGACTGAAGACAAGGGTATAAGCCTGTGTGTGTATATGAGGTTATTCCTTTCATCATTCAAAACTGATTTGGGGGTTGGTAAGGTAGAAGGTTCAAATCGGGAAAAGCTGCTCATGTAAATGTTCTCTGCAAAAATAAAATGACTCATTATCATTTTTAAGGGACCAACCTACAGCACAGATATGGACGTAATTAAAAAATGGGTTAGACCTGCACCGTGTAAAAGCCTAGCTGCATGTTTTAGCCACATTCCTAAATGGAACTGTTTGTCTGGACTAACCCTGTGCGAGGGGAGTGTTATTTCAGTACTGCAAAGACACAAGAATATATGTGGAAATGTGGTAATTACATGGCTCGGTTCCACCTATATCTCCAAACTGGACTGTGTTATTACTGTGCTAAGGGATAACTGTGATGTAGCAAGGGAAAAGTGACAGTGAAGCTGAGTTCTTAAAATAGAGAGGGGCTATTTTGCTTTTTCTTTTTTCCCCAGCTGTGCTTGCATAAATCTAGACTTAGTTCAGATGTTACAGGAGTTCCAATTGGTTTGGAAAAAAATCAGTTATAGTTGTTGTGAAATAAATGTCTCTCTGCCCTGGCTGGGTTGCTGGGAGGGCTGGGGTGACAGAGACAGGCTCATGTGTCTTTAGCTGCCCTGAAACAGCTCCAGAAGTAATGTTTAATCAAAGCAAGCTGACATTTGTCTATTGAATTGTTATCAGAATTGCTTAGTCATTCATGTGCCATTGTGTTTCAGAAGGGAGAGCAAGGGATTTATTCAGCTTGACATGAGCTGCTCCCAGCCATTAGCATTTCTCCAACATCCGACCGATATCTTCATTTGACAGTGCTAAACACGTCACCTTGAGGCCGGGGTACTGCTGACCCCCTCTGCACGAGGTTTCTTGTTAGAGCATTCCTGGGAGATATTTTCTTCTTTATTATCACTCAGCACGCCAGCTCTCCAGCCTCTTGTGAGCGGCTTGGGGGATGAAGGGGTCTGCCTGCTCTTTGCATGCTGCTTTGGTTTCATGCCACCATAAATAACACTAAAGATCTCCAGTAAACACTACTGGCTCTACCTTTGCTGTAAATAGGCTTGGAGGCTCAGGACACTAGCTGTGGGATTGCTGGCATTTGAAATCAGTTTGGATCAGAAGTCTTTGCCCCCTCTTCTTCTGGATCTCAAGAAACAGCCACTCTGAATTTTTAGGATGTGTGTGGGAGGAAGAGCGGAGGTGTTATTTGGAGTGGAGAGGGGGTGGCTGACTGAGGAAAGAAGGGATGTCTAGTTTGTGTGGATGTACGTGCAAGGGAGAGGCAGACAGACAGACAGACAGACAAAGTGAATGTGTTGCTGAATGCAGGAGTGGAAGCTGGGGAAAGCGTAGCCATAGAAACACTGTGTGCTTAGTAGTAATGGTTCAGAGCAATACAGCCCATTTCTTCAGCCTAGGGGAACCAGATGTATTTTGGTGATATTTTAGGTCTGTGCTTGCGTGCATTGGCCCTGGGCATGCACATGCATATCTTACATGTGTCTGTGGCTGCTGGTAAATACATGAGTGTCCATGAGGACAGAAGGTACCTGGGTAAGTGGCACACTACTGTTTAAAGAATATGTTGATCCAAGAGGAAGGCTGGAGTGGAGCCCTGGGCTTTATCAAAGAGCTGAGAAGGAGCAGCAGGGCAGTGGCAAGGGACGTGCAAGTGGAGCAGATAGAGACGGGAGGTGGTTCCCCTCTGGGAGCAGAACAGTACCATGGAAAAAGCCTCTTTCCTTCTGCAGACAGAGGGTCTTTGCATGGGTGGGTGCAGGGTGGGCTGTGGGTGTTCTCTGCAGGTGTAGGTTTATGCTTGGTTTCAGCTCATCTAAGTCTGTGCTGCTGGGTCATGTGCTCTCCCTGGTGCCAAAATCAGCTCTTGAGTGATCTGCCAGATTAGGAATCTGATCCCTCTGAAAACGAACCCAGCAGAAAGGGAAAAGACAAACAGATAGTTTCCAGCTGGATCAGTTCCCTGGCTTGGCTGATGCTTATGCCAACAGAAGGACAAAGGTAGGGACAGGAGTGGGAAGAAAGTGAAAATACCCCTTCCCTTGGCAGTTTGAACTAAAATCAGCTTAATTACAAAACCACTGCTCCCTGAGTCTCTACCACCTGCACTGAAAAAGCCAGGAGATGAGATGAGGAACATGATGAGCAAACTTTCCACCTAGTGAAACACTGCTGTGTTTGCTGTGAGCTCAGTGGTGATGTTGGAAAGGAAAGCCAGCCGGTAACAGTGCAATCCCTTGCCTCTGATTCTAGGCACAGTTTGCTTGAAGCTTATTAGTTAAGAGGTCAATGTCCCTGAATCTCCACCGATTGCTCCACAGCCCTGCATTCACAGCTGGTCTGGGAAGGAGTCAGGGTAGTGCTGAGTGGCTGTATATTGAGCTGAAAAAACATTAAGCCTAATCTGGACAGGAGGGAAAGAAAAACTGTAATATCTCTCACCCAGCATACAACATGGTTGCATCTTTCAAATTCAAATGGCAAGCTGAATATTTGGGGTCTTCTTGGGTGTATCTTTCTGGGGAAAAAAGTATTACGTTGGAGTTTGCTTTTTTTAATACAGTTCCTATTTAGGCATTGCCACGTGTGCTCTGCTGTCTAGTGAACGTGCAAAATTGATAGGTGCCTGTGCAAATGAAATCGATGTCACATGAGCATGTCACACAAACATCAGCGTCATGTAAACTGTTGTACCAGTACAGCTGAGATGAAAGGGCAGCAAGGAGCAGTGGGGCAAGAGAATAGCTTGAGAGAGCATCACTGCCTCTTGCCTTGCATCCTGAAACCAGGGCCTGAGGTTGGGCCGAGGCTCCCGCGGCTGTGCCTGGCTTTCGGCTACTTTCCCGCACCCTCTGTGTTTTTTGTTCCTCCCCTCCCTGCGTACTGCAGCCCAAACCCCAAACAATAACTAGAGGAAACCTCTGGCTGCATAGTTCTCATTCCTGAGCTGAGTTGCATATGGCTTTGCTTTGGGTGGAGACGTGCTTGTGTTCAAGCTTGGTTTTACTCCTATTGTTTCTAACCTGAGTGAAGCATAACTGTCGTACTCCCTAGCCTCACTGAGTCCCGACCCTCCCACAGCAGCACTGGTGCCGGTGGTGGTGAAACGCTCCCACCCCCGAGATGTGTGAGGCTGTGTGCTGGCCTCCAAACCCAAGGCCCAGCGCCTGCAGGATGGGAGCGTGGGCTGCCTTCAGCCTCAGATGTGTCTAGCACAGAGAGGTAGATAGGTAACATCAATATCTCCACACCTCTGCTCTAAGATGGTTATAGCTGACCCCGGTGCACGCGCTTGTGCAGTTATACCTGTTATGGGAAGATACCCCTGTAAGTGAGGATTAAGCATGTGTAATGCCAAAGCCTTTTGCATATGTGCTCAAGATGTCACATTGGTAAGTCTGCTTGGTTTAATGGTATGTGTGAGAAAATAATGAACATGACCTGGCAGCTCTATCTCGGGCAAAACTTCTGTTGAGGAATGAATATAATCAGAGATGGGTTCTCTGATTCCAGCCTCTTGTATTTAATGGTAGGTTTTATTTTGCATGGCCTTGCTTTGAAATAATTTGTGTCTTTGTGCTTCTGTGAAATCAGATTTTTTTTTAATGCCGCAAGCTTGGGGGCCATTTTCTGAGGGAAAGTGCATAGACAGGAACTTAATTTCTTCTGAGCGAGCATACAGCAAAAGTGCTGCTTTGAAATGTCACTGGTTCCCCTCTCAGGAAAAAAATGTAACAAAACTGAAGTGGATGACAAAAGAAAAAAATCATGGAACTTCAAACTCTGGTATTCTCTTATGAAAAAATAACAGTGCCCCCAGAAGTTAGTGTAAGGGATAATAAAGCTGTGCTTGAAAAAGCCAGGCAAGAAACATTGATGATTTAGTGGGTGACAGGAAATCCTTTTTCCTGCTGCTGGGAAAAAATATGGAGTGTGAAGCAGATAACTCTGCTGCATGCACCTCTCTCTAATTGGGATGTTGCAGGAACACTTCACATCCTTTTTCTGGCAATGGGATTTATCCAGAATTAATCCCCATCGTTGTGTACTCCCCAGTAATAGCAATGGGCAGAGAGCAGAGGAAGCTGTCCTGCTCCACCAGCTGCAGCTGGGCCTCACGGGAGGTTCGATGTGGGAAATGAGGGGCTCTGACCACCAACCCTTTCCCTTGGTCCCAGCGTGACCTGGCTGAAAATGCTCCTGCCTTCAGCCCTGCTCCTCTTGGAGATCCCCAACCCGCTGCGAGGAGGTCTTTGCAGCCACTTCCCAAACCGCGAGGGTTTATGGCATTTCGAGGTAAACTGTCACCTAATTTAGGTTTATCTTTGAATGCTGGTTGTAAACTGCTCGTCAGACACAGCTTCCAAGGGTAGGGTAGATGGACCCAGGTTTAGTCTGCTCATTCCCCATCTGCCTGGATGGGACCGGCTGTGATATTGGCCTTACAGGCACAAAAGCGTGGCAAATATCATAACCATTAACTATAACTGAGATACTGTCTATATTTTTCAGTGCTTCCACGCTATAGTAGAAACAGCAATAGATTCTCTCTTGCTTTATTTGTCGTATCTGTTTCAGCTCGAAGCCCTTACCACAAATTACTATTTTATATGCCATGTCCCTGCAGTGATGTGGCAATATCCAGACCCCATGCAGTCTGGGGCTGCTGTAATCCCAGGAAAAATTGTCCCTGCACACTTCAGCTGGATATCAGACTTGGGACAGGGGAGGGCTCGAAGGGGAGTTATTTGGGCAGGTGATGTCTGGCCAGAGAGGAGCCCAGCCTCCCTGCTGCAGTGCAGGAGCCACTCAAGGATGCTCGCTTTCGAAATCCCCTGGAAGGGGAAGGCATCACATGGCACTGAGGCGGCGTTATTCCTCACAGATGTGCTGCTTGTTGTGGGTGGGCTTGCTCCAAGTCATGCCCTGCCTGAAGGCACAGGGAGCCAAAGAAAGGTTTTGTTATCTCATGAACCCAATGGCTGGAGTCTGGGTACGATCGTGTCACGTGGGCCCTGTGGCAGCTCTTGGGGTGGAAGATGGTCAGGATGTGCTGTTGCACCATAAATAAATAACAACCATATGTGTTCCCCCTCAAACAAGCACATTAACTGATAAAAATCGATGTAAGTATTCTCAGAATTGGGGAACACATCCTTCATCTTTACGTCTCTCAGGGAAAAATGTATATGGAGAGGCAGCTTTTTTTCTACTCCCCCTGAAAGCCCATGAACTGAGCTTGTTGTGTGCGGAGGGTCACAAAGGACAGGCTTTCTGTGTGCGCAGCAAATCTGGCAAATGCTGCCAAAAGTTCTGCATCTACAAATTGAGATGTTCCCTTGCTTTTTCATTGAATTACCCAGAGCTTGTGGGTCTGGGAGGCTTGGGCTGGATGTTTGATGGGAACAGATGTTCTTCCAAAATTTCCAGTACGTTTTGTTTCAGATCAAACCAGGAATAGCATAAGAACAATCTTTTGTAGTAGCTGGCACCTCCTGGCCCTGGCCCCAGCCACAATGCAGGCATGCGGAGGCTGATGCTGCAGTGAAACATGCTGAAGAGAGTGAGCTGGAATTTTCTGGACCTTGAAAAAAAGGCTTTAAACTGTGTGCCAGAGTTTGTACTGGTTCTGCCAGTAATTCTCCATCCTGGCTTTAGTAACTGGAGTTCCAGTTGGGGTGTGTTTTTTAAGGAGAAACTGGTTGCTAGTGATAGATCTGGCTCAGCATGGGTATGCTGTCTTGGACCAAGATCTTGGTATATATTTTCAGACTGGGCTCATCCGAGTGTAATGTGTTGAACACACCCCTTTGTTCCAAATTATGTCCGTGCTCTGGAGAAATATTGTTGCTGGTTTTGCCACTCAAGCCCAGCTTTTCCCCAGTTCTGACTTCCTCCAGTCCTTTTCTGCATGAAGAGATGCAGCTCTTTTCCCTCCACCTTCTCGTTCACATCTGGCATCAGCAGCATGTAGTTGTGTTGTAGAAGTGTTTCAGGTCAGTGGGTAGCTAACAGCTGAGGTAGCTTCAGTGGATAGACACTGCTGAAAGAAACTCCCCTTTAGGAGGAAGGAGGTTACTTAAAATGCTACACAAGTGAAAAAAAAAAACCCAAATGCAAACCACAGACCTTCTCTAGGGAAAGCTGCTGAGGGACACACCTTAAGTGCTGGTATGGGAGGCAGCTAGATTCCCTGCATTTGCTTCTGATATTTTCCTGTTCTTATTACGGGTGTTTCCACATATTTACTGAGACGCTCCCTGTGCACAGTGCCAGTGCTTGTACAAGCTTTCCTGGCATAAAATGAGACTGCCGTGATCTGAGGAACCAGCACCCGGCACCACCCCTGTCTTTGATGTACTCCATCAGCACGTCAAGATGCTCTGTCACTTGTCCTTTTGCTTCTTGGCTAGGGAAGAGCTTTTTTTTTTTTTTTTTCCTTTCAGCTTTCATCTCCATTTTCTAAGCACGGAACCCATCATGTTCATTTGTGTGGTCCACCATGGCTGCCCGTTACTTAGGAAAGTCTGTATCTTCAAATCCCCTGATTTATGAGCTCAGAAAGTTTGCCCCTTGGTCCTGGGCACAGCTTAGTCTTTTGGAAATGCTTGAAAGCTAAATATAACAATAATCACCATAACTAAGGAAATACAGCAAACCAAAAATTTGCAGTGACCACGCATTTGTGTGTACGTAAGCTTTAAACTAGCAGCCTAGGGTATCTATATACTTGGTACTCCAAGCAACATGCCTGGTTGCAGCAAGGCGAAGCCCAGGTTGGGCTGCCAGCTCCTTGGAACTTGGAAATGCTCACATTCCTTGTTCGCTTTGGTTTCTACACTACTGCAGATCAGCTTTAAAGTTCAGCTAAAAGTTGCATTATTGGCATGAGCTGTAATGACTGGCATGTAGATGCACCCACACCTAGGCCTTTTCTTCATGAGATTTTCCTGACTCCAGCAAACATGGGTTATCTTTATGCAATGCAATGCAAGATGGGATACAATATTTCTCCTGCCCTCTAGACTCTGGATTTTGCCTCAAATTGGGGGTGGGATATCATCATCAGACCAGGATATGGTCCACAATAGCCAAACATTTTTAACAGCCTACCAAAAGCCATCAGGACTGAGACATCATGGTTGGTCTTTTTCCGGTGTTTTTTTGCAAACATATAGATATATGGCTGAGCCAGATTCATGTTGGCAGGTGCAGGGAGGTATATTCATTTTTCTGAGCTGCAGAAGCCACTTCCCTCACTAAAGCACTTTGCTAGGGGAGAAGCTGGCTGTGTTTCCAGCCGCCTTCTCCCCGGGGTGCCTGGCGGAGCGATTCATGGGGTAGTCCTTCCGCATTGGCCGTGCCCACTCCAGTCTGCTCCATCTGCTCTGGGACCACGTGCACGGCCAGCCCTCACCAGAGGGGAGGTTAAGACTGCCGCGTACTGTTAATTTCGGCAGCTTTCCCCCCCCCTCCCCTTTGCTAGTGCCGGGAGCCCTGCACCCTGGCTCCCATTAGCAGAAGCTGGCACAAATTAAAAACAAATTTAGCCTTGGTGTCTGTGTTCTCAGTGAATTTCACCTCAGCTGATTATTTTTATGGCTTGTTGACAAAATGGTACGTGTGTGCAGGGAGTCTATTGCAGGTCCCTGGAAAATGCCAAATGAGTCACTTTGGGAATGCTAAAACACATCCCTCCACATGGAACATGCACATGTGCCTGCGTTTGGGAGACAGCGGGGCGAGAACAGGGCATTCACCACAATTACTTGTCTCAGTAAATGAATTTTTTTTTTTCTTTTCCTGGTGCGTGTGCTCTAGCTGCTTTGTCGTGATAACTGCATCTGCTGTTTCAGGCTCATCATAATCAAGCCTCCCCCCCTCGCCCCCGCCTCTGAGTTGCCAGGCAGCGGACTGATGGCTTCAACGCCCATTGGGAACCCATTACTCAACTCATCTTGTGCTTGGGATTATTCACATTCTGCTGATGATATTTACGGTCACAGCTGCTAAAACGGTGTTTGCAAATTTATGCTGATTTGATTAGCTAGTTTAGTCATCATAGCTTCTAAGAGCAGGATCTGGCCATAAAATTGCTTTCTGCTGCATGTGACTCACTAATGGCGTGTCACATGAGAGCACGAGCCTCGGCGCAGCACAAGGGCTGGGAGAGACCATATGGTGCATCGAGAGTCCCCTCCACCATCTCCAGAAAATGTTATACCCTCTGCAACTCCACCACAGGCAAAGGATTATCAGCTCTGTTGAACCATATAACCATTCATCCACCTTAATGATATACCAGTAAGTTAACAGGGTTTTCGATGAAACTAGCACTAAATCAGCCGTGCCACTGAACGCTCATGGTTTCCTTACTCTGTGTCATCTTTTGTCCCATAGGCTGGTCAGAGGCTTCTCTGCCACTTGCAGAGCTGTTTGGAGCACGGTGGCAGCCCGTGGATTTGTGCTACCATGGTTATATCCAGCCTACTCTGGTTTTGTTTCCATTGGCTGCCCCTTAAGCAAGAGATGCAATCCCCAGTTATACTTTGAACTGCTTCTTGAGGCCTCTGCCTGATGGATTTGGGCACGGCTCACCATCTGGCATTATCTGTGGGTGATGGAGCTTTCTCTGCAGCAGCCACGACAGAAATAAACTCACTCCACCTTAAAATCCAGCTCACTGCCATTTAAAAGAAAAAAAAAAAGGCTAAAACCTTGTTTTCCCCCAGAGAGATTTCTAAATTACTACCACTACTATAGATATGTTTTAACCATCTGTGTAATTCTGAAGTCTCTCTGGATGAAAAGGAAGCATTCGTTTAATAGAGTAAGTACTACTTAAGGAGCAGTGTGTTCTTAATATTTTTAGGGTTACTTTTGCATTGGTAACATGTCAGTTCAGCCTTTCCTTGTAGTGGTTTGTGCAGCCTTGACTTGGGAGACAACACTGTGGTAGATCTGCAGATGTATCCTCCAGCTGAACTCCCTCCTTTTAACAGTGTTGGGTCTGTAGCCTGCCATTTACTGTTTTCCTGCCATTGCTACTGTTTCAAAGAATCCTTTCAGAGACCATTTCCTCATTTTCTTCAAAATGACCTTTTTTTAGGTCTTCTCAGACAAGTGCACTCACACGCTGCCATGCCTCAGGTTTTTTCCTTGGTTTCTCTGAGCTTGTCCTCTTCTTCCCCTGATCCCCCAGGCCTTTCAATTACTTTTTAATGTTCTTCTGGCCATCTTCCTGAAAAGTGCTGCATGCATTACCTTGCCTGTGGCCCTATCCAGACAGGCTTTGAGCAGGATATAAAGCAGTCGCTCATCTGGGATGTTGAAATTGGAGTCTTTCTGACTGTAAGACATCAGTAACACCGGACCTCCTGTTCCTCCCAAGTAGGACTATAAATGCAAGGGAACTAAATTCAGCATCTGGTTATGCTGTAGGTGGAGTTGGCTTTCCTTACTGTCATTGCGAAGGGGGAAATGGCCTCTGCTTAGTGCTGTGATGGGAAAGAGGTGAGCTGGTGGCTGAGTGAAGCTGGTCCCAGCTCTCTGATAGGGGCAACATATGGGAGCAATGGGGAATGGTGGAAGTCAGGGAGAATGAGCGCCTGGTTAAATTTCAGGAGAGGTTGGCAGATGAAAGAGGAGCCAGCATTTGTAGTGGACATGAGTTCATTAGCAGTTGATGTTTGGTTTTAGGAGGACTGTTCTAAAGAGAATGAAGTTGTTATAATGAGTCTGCATTTCTTTAAACACTGAATTATTTAGTTTTAAAGTGTGTAATATTTTGAAGTGGATATTCAGCTCATGAAAATAAGGAATTTCCCAGAGTTTTTAGGAAATTATTTAACCCTGATGGTTGTAATTTCATTAGAAAGGCAAGTGTTGCCTTCACCTCTGCAATATGGTGAGGACGTGAGCCCTGCCCTTGGGTGATATCTGCTGCTTCAGCCCTGGCCCTAGAGGCCCTGTGGAGCGGTGTCCCTACTGTACCCAGCCTAGGCTCCCTCTGCCAAGGCTCTCTAGTCCTGAAGATGGTGGCATGGCTAAAGGAGATGGGTCAGCTTTCTTCAGAGCAGGGAATGGTTTGACAGAATCAGACTAAGCAGGGGGAAAGGCAAAGTGAAGATTAGGCAAAGTCCAGGCACCCAAGTGGTTCTGCTTTGAAAAGTGTTGCTGGTGGATTTAATGACAAAAAAACCAACAGGGAATACGGTAGCTTGTTCAACTCCTCAACTGTGTATCGACACGGAGGTCCAACCCCAAACCACTTACTCTAAGCTCCAGGGTTCACCTCCTGGCATCTGTGTGGCAGTGGCTTAGTCATTTCTAGAAAAGCCCCGTTGGATGCTTTCATTTTGTTTCATTTCAGCAAAATGTTTTGTTGTTTTTTTTTTCCATAAGGATTTAACACCTTAATCAGGGCTTTGCGTTTTCCATCTTGAACCTCAAACTGAGGGTAGAGGGCAGATTTTGGAGAAACGTGCCCAGATTTATACCAGGTTTTGATCGCGCTTATCCCTTCTGCACAGATTGTTTGCCCATATGAAGCAATTCCCCATCTTGCCCACATTAACATTTCCTGATGAGCCAGTGTGTTAATTTTGTGCTCCATGGTTCTCTGCTCACGGGCTTCTGCTGGCAGAGCGGCTGCCTTTCCTTCTGTTAAACCACCCCGCGCTACTGTGCCCTCAGCTCTCATCGGACTCCGTTGGGTTTGCGAATCCATCCCCCCTGCCCCTTCAAGTCAGGTAGCACGTTTTCTCCCCCAGATTTTATCCAATGTATTACCATCTCTTTAATTAAATAGACATGCTGACTTGATCAAGACATAAAAGGCATCGTACAGAAGCTCGCTGGCACACCATCAAGCAGTGTCCCCCATTTGAGCTGATAAACTCAAGGGGAAGCTGCCCTTTCAAGCCTCTGCAAGACTAAATACCAAGCCAAGATGTGATACTGCAAGGCCATGATAAGAAGGGACTAAATCACGAATGCTGATTGCATGGGAGGAATAAAGACAGAAAGGCAGCCCTGCGCTCCAGCAGCAGCAATGCCCCATATGCACCTTTTATATAGCAAGCCTTGTAGGGAATCAGGTGGGAACAACAGCTTTTCCGCATCCCGGCACGAGCACTGCTTCCCTTCTAATATCCGCTGTAATAGCAGGGATGCAGAAGCCAGCAGGGGGAAATGCCAGGGAAAGATGCACTCAATTAAAAATAGAGAGAAAGTCCCCAAAGCTCTGACACGGTTTTGTCAGACAGGACTTGCAACAGATGATTCTTGTGAGGATTTCTCACTCTTGGGAAATGCTTCGCGGTTTGTCATCACTGGGGAACAGGCAGCAGGAAAGACACAAAGAATAGAACAGGCCCAGGAGGAGCTGGTGTTGAGAGCCATAGCTGAAAAATCAACATGGAAATTGTATTCAAAATGTTTGCTCTTGCTGTTTGCAACCTGGACGTTGTGACAGTCATAGGCAGGAAGTGAAACCATCTCGCTACAGCCAATTCCAGGAGCTCGAATCCTGTGACTCAGCCCTTCTTCCCCCAAAATCAGGGGGACAGTGCGAGAACCTCCTCCCTCCCCTCAGACAAGAATGCTCTGGGTTTCCTGAGCTTTTGAGCTTCACTCTGCAACCAGGAGGGCTATATGCTTCTTGTAAGAAAATGGTGGAGTGCTGCATTTGCCCTCCCTTGATTCCAGGAGCTGGTGCTTTAAGAAACATCCTTCCCACCCACCTGCCCCTTCACTGCACCTAAAATGTCACGAGTGTTTCAGTAAACCCACAGGGATTGGCAAAATCGCTGAACAGAAGCGGCACTGTGATACCATGGTGATGGTTGCTACCGAAAATCCTTCACTAGGTAGGAGCGAATGCGGAAGGAAGCCTGCTCCGCTGATGGGCTGGGGAGCCGTGCCCAAGGCGAACAGCCAAAATGCTGGCTGATAAGTTTGGATTTTCTAGCTCTTGTTCTCCTCTCTGCCCTGGTTTAAGAGAGCATGCTGCTTTTTGCAATGTTTGCTCGCTAACAGCTTTTGTGTTCTTTCAAATGCCTCCAGCAAAGGGGCCAAATGTATTGTCAAGAAAGCCAAGGAGCTATAATCAATATTTAAGTGCCTCTGCTCTCAGTGGGGTTAGGTTAAGCACTGTGAGCAGAAGCCATGAGGTTTGCCTGCTGCCTGCTCCAGTGTCTCTCTTGGCCCAGCCCTTGCCTCCCTATTTCCATGGGGCAAGCCCAGCATTTCCATCTAAAAACCACGTGGCCTGGCACGAGGGCCTGATAATCAACACACGCTCTAATAGGGGTCTTCCTTCTCCATCGCCCAGTTACACTGCAGGGCCATATTTGAGTCCCATAATAGAGTACAGGCTGGCTTACCTCCAACCAATCACTCCCTCTAGGTGTGTAGTATTTTTACTTTGCCTATTGTGCTGCTATGAAAATGCTGAACTTAGGCGAAGTGTACTACTGTATTATTTTACACAACAATTCAGTGACTTGATGACTCCATTTTTGGATCACCTCATTCAAACTGCTTTTCCTTTGCTTCGCTATGCAAATGATGTCTCTTCTGTCTGGGTAATGACAAGCTTTTAGTGAAAGGTTTGTACGAAAGATGCTGTTATGCTACATATTCTTTGCAGTGCATCAGGACATCTTGTTACAGCAGCCTTGTTTCTTATTAACACTTGACTTAAGCCATCTAGACTCGCACGCTGGGGGAAATGAGGGGGCTGTTATTTATTCTGACCTATTTGTCTATTAGTTGCAATGACTATCTGGGAATGCATGGGAAGAAGAAAGCTTCAGATCTTCCTCTGCAGACATGTTGGAGCAACGTGCTCTTATCAGATCAACGGAGCTCAGATGCCCAGACAGAAAGATAGGGTTGCTTTGCTCTCAGCTTTTTGCATATCCTAATGAATCTCATTTGCTCAGCCCCGAAGGCAGGTCATCAAAGGAGTCTGTCCCGCCGCCCCCAACCTCAGAGGCAACTGCAGGGTGAGGCTAATAAATCAGTGTGCAGAAGGACTGCTGCACTCCGGCCTCGAGCCGCTGGAGGGTGTGGGAAGGCGCAGGCGGGAGCTCTGCGCAGGCTGGCGTTGGCAGCAAACGTACCGCACCATGTACAAAGGACAGGCCGGGCACTTGGTGTTTGTAATTAGGGCTTCTGGTCAACTTGCGTGAGTCAGCCAAGGCTTGTGTGTACATACGGTTGTGTGTACCTGCCCCAGGAACAGGGCCTGGTAGGAGGAGGGCTGTGCTTTGTCTGTCTGTCTCCTGGAACAGCTGTTCATTCTTGAAAGCTTTTCTTTAAAATTTGGGGAATGGGAGGAGAAAAAACCTTCCCTTACATTTGCTCGTGCTTGTAGGATGTAAAATATGGACAAGATGGCAGACGAGAATTTGGAGGCAAACAGGAGGCTTGGCAGGATTTGTGCCACACATCCAGAGCTTGCGTGAGCGTTACGTTAATCTCTTGAACTTCTGTGGAGTGCTATCAGTGTCCTTACTTCACGTACAAGATGACAGTGGGGAGGATTGAGCTGACCAGCCCAAAGAATGCCAAGCAAGCACTCGCCTTGCTCAGAGTTGGGGTCACGCCTTTGGACTTGCCTCAACCCTCCTTCTTGTGCTAAGCACAGTTAACCCTCAGGGAATTGCTGTCTGTTTGCACATCTCAAAGCCCATTCAATTTTCTGGGCCCCTGAGATGTTCCGAGAGCACAAAGGTGGTTAAACTCCCTAACTTTGTGGTTGCCCGTTTTTGGTTGCGCCTCTGAGAGTGCGCCTCCGGGCACGTACAGGCCATGGGGAAGCCTGCAGTTTATTTTTGAGGGGTCACGGCTTATATCACACAGCTCTCAAGCTTGTTTTCTATTTTTAAGCGTGCTAAAATTGCATGTCTACCACAGAGCTCATGAAGCGTTTGGGCTATCTATGCAACAGGCAATTTGCTGTGCCAGCGCCAGCTCTGCGCGAACTCCAAGCCCAGTCAATCAATGTCATCTCCATAGAGAAGGAGGAAAGAAGTCACATCTATTGTAGTCTGTCAGCTTCCCTAACCACTCCAAGCCATTAGTTCTGAAGATTTTTCAACTACATCCATATAAAATGCATCCTGCCATTCTATTCCAGGTGATACACTTTAGACTCATTTTTTTATCCTGCTTTCAAAGTTCACAGGCAATATATTGATATCAGAGACATACTGTCCCTTTATTGGGCACTCTGGGAAATGTCCGAGGGCAGCAATCACCTGATTTCCCCTGTAACTCTCCAAAGATTTATATGCCAGTGTAATGAGAATGAACATCGAGCAGCGAATGGACATCAGAGATGTATAGCTCTGCCTATAGTTTTGGAAGAGGATGAACTTTGCATTCTTGGGTTCTGCTTTGAATAGGTGAATAAGAAGAAAATAACTGAGTAGCTGCCAAGCCAGAACGAAGCAATCTGGAAAGGAACAGCAGAGCTCTGAAAGGGAAACAGGGAGTTTAGGTCATTTATAAAGTTAGACAGGAGGTAGCTGATGATGAAGTGGTTTGTGTATATTGGTGCAGCTTCTGGGACTGACTTTCATGTGAATAGGGAACAATTAGGAGATGTTTCAGCCTCGGACTTCAGTCCTGGCCACCTCAAAGACCCACGGGGTGTGCTGTGAAATGCCAGGAGTGATCACAAGTGATGGGTCCCAGAATTTAAACACGCTAGAGGTGAGATGTGGTAAGGCACTTTGGGGAATTTGATAGCAGATTGAGTTTTTTGTCTAAACATGACTTTTTTCTCTCTCCTGAGCTTTTGGGTTTGAATCTGGAAGTACTATCTTTGCTATATCACTTGCCTTTGAAATGAACTTTCCAGGTGAATGCACATAGAGGAAAGAGTAGAGGACTCCTGTGCATTATACAACATTTGTTACAGTGCAGCACAAGCACTACCCATAGCCTAGAAACCAGTGTCAGCAGAGTGTGAATGATGCCGGGGGTAAGCATTTAAGCAAATTCTGCTACAAGGGGAAGCTATTCAGCCTGAGATGGTTTTTCCCTGATATTTAAAGATGGAGCATGTGTGTGCCTCCAGGTATATATGGCAGAACATAAGTCCACACTGGACCTTGCTACCACTTATCACAGCTTTTAAATAGGTTTACAGGTTTCAAACTGGACTCCAGCTACAGCTAGTCACATTGCTAGTATCACCAGTACAGCCGTCACTTGGCATTTGTGCTGCTGCACAGGAGGGACATACAGTGGTTCTGTCCTGTGCACTTACCCGGACCCCTATTTGAACTTTATTTAAAAATGCCTTAGGAGTCCGTTAAATGCAAGTTCTGTTCTCACAGCAGTTCTGTGCCTGGGTAGTAGATGTCACAAAACATCAGCAGACAGGGTATAATTTTAGCTTCCTAAATTGCTTTCCAAGTTGGAAATAGTCTATGAAAAGCCTGTGCGTAATAGGACATCTGGGACTTACTCATCTGGGGTCTTGCATGGGCCCTTTTGGTGCTGTGGTTCCTTTCTAGAGTGATAAAGCAGAAGTCATTGGTGTTAATTTAATGGAAAGTCCCAGCGCCCTCTTCCAGATGTATAAACTACCACATACTAAAGGAGGCAAAAACTAGAGCTGTAATATTCAAATGTAGAAACATATGCCATATGTGTATGTTGCTAACTGCAGCCTCTACCAGCCGTATCCCGTAGGTAATGGTATACTCCTTGGCATAATTAGCGATTACGGCTTTGTGCATCTATAACAGATGATGTGGCTATGCATGATTTATGCAGCATGGAGACAGCTTTGCATGCGGCTGGGATGTGACGTTGGTGGCTCTTTATGTGCCTCAATAGCACAAGGCAGGAGCTTAATGAGGAGGTTATTCATGTCCTGTCTGCACTGCTGATTTTGCTGCTGCAGGTATCTGCAGGACTGTAGAAATGTTCCTGGCCCCATGTGTGGTGTGAGCTCTCTCTGAGGGTTCCTCCATGGAAGGGAGGATGAGGAGGCAGCCAGTGGTACAGCCTGCGCCCTCCGTCCTGCTGCTTCCAGACACATTTATTTCTCCTTTCCTACTGGAGGTATTTGCCTCTGGGCTTGGCTTGCCTGTGGCTTAGCTGCTCCTCCTCACCAGCCCTAGCAAAGAGTTGGAGGACAAGCCCTCGCTACCGCCTGCTGGCTGTGTAAAGGGGCAGTCTTCTTCAGAGGCTCCTCATTTAAAAACATCATCACATCCTCCCAGGTGTTCAGCACATCTGACTTCTGTGTTATTACAGTGTTAACTGTAGCAGATTGATACAGATAGAGTTCACCTTGGCACATATCTGAGTTCTTCAGTTGAGGAAAATCCTCACCACCCAGATGAGTACCACAGACTTTGTGGACAGTCTCGCCCTCTTCACCTCTGCACCATTTGTGACCAGTTTTCCAGCTGTATGCGTCTTGAGCATCCTAGAGAAAATGGACAATCCCAGAAGGGAAAACGTAAAGGGATGGACTGGATGATTTAATAAGGCTTTTGGCTCTCTGACATCCGTGTATGTATGAATTGCCATTTAGAGGGAAATACAAGGAATATTGCATTGGAGTCCATGTCTTGGACTCATGGTAAGGGAGTTTTATGTTTTATAAATATTGGGAATGTTGTTTTAAAATACAGTTGGCTTATCCTGATGAAAGCTGAATTGGAAGCATCCACAGAGACACAGAGAAGGTAATGGAGCTGGAAGGCATTAAGGCAAATCCTCAGTGAGGACAGAATTTGGTCCAGTACATACTATCATCCTGTTTTTAAAATGAATGAGTATATAACAGCGCTTGCAGAACTGAGGAGGAAATGAGCCTCGTGTGCACCAGGTATCGTACAGCAACCGGTAGAGTTCGTGTCCCAGCAGACATCCCTTTGCCTGTGGGGATCAAGGGCCAAGCCTCTGGCATGGGATGTTAACTCTCCATAGCATCCTGCCCCGCAGCACTCACCCCCTGCACCACGGTAGCAAGAAAACCTCCAGTACCAGCCAGTACAGCAGATCCATTGACCTGCTGCTCCCAGTCTTGAGCCCCACTTGATTGCAGCAAAGGCTTACTCTGATCTTTTGCAGTACAGCAAAACCGTGAGAGCCCCCAAAACCTCATTTTGTCCTGTGCTGGAGGAAGGAGGCACCCGCGGGTCTTGGGCAGACCTTGATGTGGCAGATGAGATTGAAAGAGCTGCCTTGGCTGCTCGTGGCTGAAGGTTTCTGTTTCGGGAGGGACAGGGATCGGCTGCACTGACACATCCATCGCTGCAGCGCAGTGCCGGGGGAGAAAGGGCCCCTTTGTTCATTGCCAGCGTGTCCTGCCAGAGAAACGCTGGGATCAGATCTCATCTCAGCTTCTCCTTCCTGCTATGCCCCGACTCCCGCTGGACGTCTATGGGGGCTCAGGCACTCACCCTCAGCTCATGCTCGCCCTGTGCCAGCAGTGTCAGGTCTCTCCTCTTTGTGGCCGGGAGGGGTTTGCAACCAGCGTGGAAAAGCTGGGGTTAGTGTGACACTGGTGAGCACCATGGCCAGGTAAAGCTGCTCCTGGCCCTTTACCCGGCCTTGCTCTGCTGGGGGGAGCTGAAATAGGACCCACCTGGAGTAGTTACAGTTAAATGCTCAGCGAGGAGTGGGCATATGCTGTTACCTCAAGGCAGGGAATAGGGTGAGAGATCCCAACATATTGGCTTGAGCTAGCATGGTGCTGAGTGCCTCCGGTGCCCCCGACACTGGGAGGATTTGGGGGAGCTGAGCATGGCTGGCACGCGTGCTAGGGCAGGGGCTGTGATGCAGGCGGGCTTGTGTTTGGTGCAAAGCGGGAGGGATGCTGGAGACCTGAACGGCCGCAAGTGCGCTCCCCCAGGTCTTGCCTTTCTGTATGCCCAGTGAATGAAAGCATTTCCCAAATATCCTCTCCCTGTTTTCCTGTTTACTGAGATCCCAGCACAGGTGCTTCACCTCCCTGGCAGCTGCTGGGCTGTCTCCTCTGCACTTCTCCTGGAGGAATTTCACAAATAGGTGGCTGGGGAGGGCTGGGATTGTGTCCGGGGAACCAGCAGCGTCTGGTGCCGAGGTCTGGCTGTTGTGCTGGGCTTGTTGTTTCTACCTGCTGATTTCATTCCTGTGTGTGTGTGTCTGTGTGTTCAGGGAGGTTGCTTTGGTTTGGGTGGGTTTTTTTTGACACTGCTTAAAAATAAACTCCAATCTGCTAAAAATTTGGCATTTCACTCCCACTGGCTGGGTGCTGACACATTCCTTTAGAAGGGTTTTGAATTCAGGAATCTGGGGTGTAGGAGGCAGGTTTTGATCAGGCAAGAGAGCCTGGCTTCGGTTTGTGGGTGCTGGAGGGTGCACCCAGGCGGGGCACCCTGCTCTGCTGAGCATCGCTGAGAAAGTCCTTGTCCTTTGGGAGAGCGGGGACCTGCCGTGCCGTGGTGCTGGGGACTAGCTGAGGGTGCCTTGCAAGCAGGGCTTTTGGGCATACGCCGACTGCTTTTCTACAGGGGTAGGAACCGAGATCAGCATCCCAAACCTCTGTGAGTATCAGACCAGAGTGGGTTTCCCCAGTTCTGTGTCACAGGTTAGAGCCAAGGAAAGAAACCCTGTGCCCGCTGCCTTCATGGAATGACGGCAGTGAGAAGCACAGTCTTCCTGTGGGCTCGGGCTAAGTCCGTGGATGCATTCAAGGTACAACTGCAGCAGGAATAAGTGGATCTGAGCTTGCTCTGATCCCCTTAGGGTGACTGTCTCTAGAGATGAAGCAACGATATGATCTTGTCCTGCTGCTGTGGTAAATTCTTGAAGCCTGGTGAGGACAATGGGTGGCCTGTGGGATATGTTTGGGTCAGCATAGGATACCTGCAGGCTTCATGCTGGGCAGTGAGTCTGCAGCATTACGTGACGGAAAGGCTCTTAGGTGAAATTTTGGCCCCCAGACATCCGATGTGTCCTGCACCACCCGGTGAGCCAGGCTTTCACCCCCTGCTTCTTCGTGTTGCGGCCCAGGATGGAGAAGTGGCGGCAGTGACATTTCAGTCTGGCTGACGTGCCGGCCACCCTCTGCCATCCGCAGCAGCGCACCCCGGGGCCTTGCTGCCGGCAGCAGTGGGGCAGCTTGGCTGGCAGCTGCCAGCTCCTGTTCTCTCTGGAGTGGAATCACTGGAAAGGCAACTTCGGCTGAGCTCTTTTGCAGGCATTTACATTTCCTCGTCTCATCTCTGAAGAGGTGTATTTCACCCTGCCAGTTCCTCCGCCCAAGTGACCCCAGGACCATACGCACACACCTCTGCGCTTGCTTTTTCTCTCTCGTGCTCTCCCTGCTCCCAGCACCGGGCCCAAACACACAGTCCCCTCCCTGAAGTCTGGGGCACCGGCGGCTCTGCGGGAGCTGCAGGGCCCCCGCTCTGCACCGCCTCGCTCCGCGGCACGCACCGCACTGACCCTCGCCATGCTCTCACCATGGCACAAAAGCAGAATCTATCCCAGATGAGATCATCTCCTTGGGACAGAGCAAACAGTTAATCTCCTCATTGCTTAACCATTGTATCAACAAAGCGAGCTGACCCGATACAAGGAATAAATGTGACTTCGGCAGTGTGGCCTTTAACGTTTGTCACACAGAAGAAGGTAAAGTCTCCCGAGGCATGAGCCGTGGGGCAGCGGGATGCGCCGACAGGCATGGGGATTGGGGTGGCACCGTCACCCCAAAAGCCCATCGGTGAGGGAGCACGAGGAGCGGAGGGCTGGAGATAGTCAGCTCTTTGAAAGCCATGTTGCCATGGCTATCAGGAGTGCGCCGGGAACATAACGCTGCTTGGCACAGGAATGCTGCTGTCTGACTCGTTTTGTGCAGCTCAGTGTGGAGCGGGGGACAGAGGCAGTAACCTCGCACAAGGACTAGGCTTAAAACAATATTGAGTGAATGTGCTGACAGGGTGAGAGAGATTGCAACAAAGGAAATTACTGAATCATATCATGTTAATCTAAGCATTGCGGGAGAGCTTATGGTTTAGTCTTTGTGAACAAACACCTTGTATCAGGAGGAGACTGGTTTGGGAATTGTCAGATAGAGCATGAAGAGGATTTTGCAGTGGTGAGAGGTGCTGTATTAACAGCTACAAAACACAGACTTCCATCTGTCTTCAAGAGGGAAGTTAAATGTGAATAACAATAAAAGTGTCCTCTATACCATCCTACCTCAATGCAGATTGGAGACTGAAAAGCGAGTCTGTTCTCCTGACACATTCCATACGTGGCCCTGGGTAGGAGTGCCAGCCAAGAGGACAATAAATGCCAAATGTCACGGTGTTCCTGAGATGGAGACACTTGCCCAATGGAAACTGGACTGGAGCCAAACTCATTTAGTATAAGCCATCAAACAGTCATGAATTAATTGTAATCTTTGACAGGTGCCTCAGGAATACTTTTGGAAAGACTGCTGTTTGCCCTGGGTGCATCTGGAGATCTGTGACCACAGCAGCGACAGCAAGGAAATGTTATCACACAGTATGCAAAGGCATCTAAACAAACAAAAGTTTCTAGGAAGTGACTTGAATGCTTGAATCCCCTTCTAGCAAGCCATTTGTGCTGTACCTAAATATATATATACACATGTGCACATGCAAGATCACTTCCATAGCACCCATCCTTTGCTGGTCACGGCATGACTTACCGGTCTGAACCTCACCTCACAATAGCTGGCTTCATGGCTGAGGGAACTGAGCAAAGTGATTTCAGCAAGGTGACATAGGAAGCCTGTAGGAGAGCCAAATATAAACCCAACCTCTCCCGGTGCCCAGACAGGAGCTTTAACCACAAGACTCCTTCCTGCTAAATGTGTCAGCTGGCACTGTCAGCAAATGCAGCGCTATAATTCGTTGTCCTTTTAGGCATGTACAGTATTTATGAATGGTACACATATGAATTGTAAACTCAAGCGTTAGCAATATGCAAAAGGTTTAGGTTAATATTATTACTGCACACTTCCAAGCAAATGTCTGCACATTGTGGTTTTGGTCTCTTAGTTATTTATAGTGTTCTTTTATACTCAGCTCCTCCTAGGAGGTGTTTAGTGATGTATTTGGAAAATTCACGCCTGTGCACAGGCTGCTGATCAACTCTCGCAGGTGGATCTGAATTGACTTGGTTTAGTGCTTGATGGGAAACCACTGAGGATATCACCACTGGCAAGTCAGAGGATATTCTTCTGAAATGAACAGTGTTTGCATGACCACACTGGAAAAATATTGACATTGACTGATGGAAAGAGATGTGTAAGTCTGGTGACTGTGGCCCAGCTACACTTACTGTGTGTTTGCACTGCGGCGGTTACTAAATATACCATTGGTGGAGTGTGACCACATGTGCACCAGGTGCTGTAATTACACAGTACATGAAGACGCTTCCTAACCTAGACCCCACACCATATTATACAGCTAAGCCAAGAAACAACAGTTGTGGGTAGAGTGAAGGGTTGCTGGGATTATGCAGGAGCAGAAGGGGATGGATTCGGGGAAGTTTATGCTGCCCTTTAAGGGAGTTCAGCTGCAGTCCTCAAAGCCACTTCGGAGCTGCTCCAACGCACGGTGGAGTTCAGAGCCAGGATTTGAGGAACGCAGGCGCATTTGCAGGGTCCTCCCCCAGAGCGCAGACACCTGCTCCTGGGCTGCAAGTAGGGCACGCTTGGAAAATGAAGGAGAAAGAAACCGCAGCAATGACTGCCAGCACACGGGCTTGCTGATCAGCTGCAGACTAAACAGCATCCAGCAACTGCTAGAGAAAAAGGAGGCATGTCAACAGCATTGCCACCGGATCCCCAGCGTTAACTAGAGGAAACTGAAGCCCTATTTCCACTGGGCTCAGACTGATGACTGGAAAAATGTTTCTCTATTTACAGGAATCTGAAACCTTGTAATTCTCCTCTGCTTTCCCTCCCCCTCGCCCTTGCTCTCTCCCCTGCAGCCAGCCAATCGCTAGCAGATGCATTTGGAAAGGAAGGTTTATTCCAACTTGAAACCTCTGTAATTTAATAAGAAAAACAGTTTAGGAACAATAGGAACCACAGCAGCAAGATAAACAAAATATTTTAAAAGTCCAGGGCTAGAAAAGTTTGGACAAAGTGCCCTGAAATCAGAGATGCTGGTCTCCCGGGGGACCAGTAATAAGAGGACAACCACCTGATACCACCAAGGGCTGGGTAGGAAACCAGCATCTGGAGGACAGAGCAGAGCTGGCATGAGTCCTGGTAGGAGCTGGGTGCTTTCCTGCAGTTGTCTGTCGCAGACAGATGCCGGCACCAGAATCTTCAGATCTCATCCTGATTCTGAAGTGTGGTTGATTTAAAAGCTGGAACATGAGCATCATGTCGCTGCTCCTGACTATGTGGGCCAAAATATAGGGTATCGCTGTTTGCATTTGGACAGTACAAAGGCTGTGACTTGTGTGCACTCTCCCCATGATGAACACAATCAGGCAGTGAACAGTTCAGATATTACTAGAAGTAGATTCATATGAAATACAGTCTTGATTCAAGAAAAATTCAGATATTGCATAAAAAAATAGGCCTCTTCTTGTCTTTACTAATTAATTTCCCAGGTCACTGTTGACTCTTTTGAGTTGGGCTCTTGCCTCCTTTCTCAACTCTTTGGTTTCATTGCCAGAGAGGTAGCTGAATCTCCACTCTGACTAGAGGAAAATTCCTAAAATTGCCATATCAAACAGAGGAACAGCTTGTCCTTCTCCTTCTGTAGCTGTAAATCTAGCAGTGTTCATGGAGTGGAATAGAAATGATCAGTAAAACAGGACGAGGACATTTGGAGAGGCTTCTCCAAGTCCCTCTTGGACCTGCTGTGCTGTACATTAATTCACCTTGCTTTGACTTCAGGTAAAGCAGGAGCTGGATTCACAGTTTGGCTCCAGGAGGCGTCTTCTCTAAACCAGCAAAATCCCGTAGTTCAAATGAAAGCCTTCAGCTTGCCTCCTCTTTATATGTGATGTGCATTATCTTTATTACTGGTCGTCCATCTTGCATCTTATATGTCATCATTATTTAATGTCTCAATGCAAACATTTCGTTCTTAGCCAAATATAGGTTATTATTGTTTCCTGTTTTGGACCAAAGTTCACAGATGTTGAATGCAGAGGTCTGCTATGGAAGTCCTAGTCATGCTTTGGTAATTGTTTAAAACCTTTTCCCAGTGTCTCTGAAATTATCCTCCTGCAAGGGGAGGTTGCTGGGCCCTCCGCAGCTGCCGTGGCTGCAGGTCCGGCCGAATCACTGCCCTGGGCTGGGATGGGACTGCAGCTGCCTGCGCCGAGCTCCCTCTGCCACGAGCTCCTGGGTAACCTGCTGCCCAAAGCACCCGGCTTGTTCCAGGGTGCTTGTGCCAGCACCAGGACACCATGGCAGACAACGCCCAGTGCAGAAACAAAAGCTCAAAATGCTGCACATTGATGCACCTTTATTTTTCCTCATTTTTTCCCCCTTCTTGGAATCCTATTGTGAATTATTTTGTAAGCTAGTGCCGAATGAATCAGCTGTATTAGCTCCTTATTACCTGTGTGAAAATGGCAACTGCAAGAGAGGCCAGCAATTTTAGCACCCAAAGGTGAAAATGGGAAGGACAGAAGCCCCAGGCAGCTCAGTAGGGATTTGCCTTCCTCAGACTTCCCCCTGTTTCAAAATTGGCAGTGTTAAATCTTTAGTATTAATTGGGGATCATGTGTGTTTGAACACCAGAGATGCATTATTTACCAGCAGAAAATTCTGGCAGGTCTGAAAATACCCTGAGATACTAAGTGAAGCAGGAACCTTTTGAATTATTCACAGCTTGGATAGACAGCAATCATTGCTGCTGTTGTAACGAGTTTATTATTTTGAATTATTATTTTTATTTTCTGGTAGTCTCTTGTGTGCACACCCATGCCTTTTTTTATGCCTTCTTCCCCCCCCCCCCCCCCCCCATGTTTAGCAGTGACTTACAAACTTTCACAGGTGTGAGTATTGCCAGAGCAACTCCACTGTCAGGTAGTTTGCTCATGAGGAGTAAGTGGTTTTCATGTAATTTATTGCCATCTGACTTGAGCAATTCCTGATGGTTGGCATGGGCAAAGTACCAAGATGTGCATGTCCCTCCAAACAGGCTGAGCCTCTCCCAGAGGAGCGACCTGCCCCTTTGCAATTCAGGTTTTTATTTTGAGGCCCAGGTGTTGGAAGTTTTCTTCTAAGAAATTTTCTTTCTTCTTTCCCTTTAAATCTTGTAAATAGGCTCCTCTGCTTCTTGGGTAATTACAGTTATTTTTGGAGCACTGAATTCTCATTAAGGCAGAAAGTATTTACTGCAAAAGGCATAAATGCAGGTGGAGACGTTCCTGCACTCTGGAGAACATTGCGTGGAGGGCTGTGCTGTACCCCATGACGCATGTGAAGCCAACCGAGGCCGTCCCCACCCCATCCGTGTGGGACGTGTGGCTCCTCTGTGCAGTGACAAAGCCTTGGGCACCTGAAAAAAGAGCCATGCTGTTGACTTCTGTGAGCTCTGCTTCAAGGAAAGTCAGTTAAAAAGTGCAGGGAACAGGGAGTGGCTGAGGGGACATTGGCCGATATGTGACCATCATCATCTTATCTTATATTCTTCTGGCCAAAATCTTTAGCCCTTCCTGGTGCCAAGGGACCAGAGCTCCCAAGGAAGCGAGTGCCAGTGGGGGCCAGTGTATCTCCAGAGCCTGGGGGGTGAAAAGGGGAAACGGTCCTTCCAGGTAACCTATGGCTCTTTCCAAAGAATTGGGATCTCTCTATTCCCCCCAATAGCCTGATCTCTCCTCCCAGCCCCACTATAGAAACAGATTTACTTTGGTCCTGCTTTTGTGCAGAGATATCCCTCCATAATCTCTCCACTCCATTTTTCATGGCTTTTAAAAAGTGAATTTGACAGGGGGAAGCACTGCTGTTGTGATAGCTCTGTAGACTGAACTCTTAAAAGAAAAAAACCCTATTGTCATTAGAGAAGAGCTGAGGGAGCACTGTTTGGATTGAGTTGGATCAGTCTGGGTGATAGGATTCAGCATTCAGGGCTGAACTAGGGCTGAGCCTCTTGTTTTGCAGCCGTACAGTCCCACAAGCTGTTCCCCTGAGAATTCAGCTATGGATACCAGACACCTTATCAGGATTGCTATAGCCTCCTGAGAGCTGCTGCATTTTTAGCTGAATCTTTCAGAGAAGTGCTTTTAAGATAACTTCTGCATCTGAACTTTTTCCAGAAAATTGTAGAATAATTTAGGTTGGAAGGGACCTCTGGAGGTCACCTAGTCCAACCTCCTGTTCAAAGCAAGGTCAACTTCAAAGTTAGATCAGGTTACTCAGGACCGTGCCCAGTTGAGTTTTGAATATCTCCAAGGATGGAGATTGAAAAGTCTCTCTGGGCAGGGTAAACACTCTCATGAAATTTTTTCCTATATCCCATCTGAATAGTCCTTACTGCAACTTACGGCCGTTGCCTCTCATCTCTTTACTGTGCATGTCTGAGAGGCGGCAGGCTCTGTTTTTCTATTTAGGTTGCAGAAGACTGCAATTAAACAACTCCAGAGCCTTTTCTCTTGAACGGTAAAAAAACTTGGTCCTCTCAGCCCATGCTTGTGTGTTGTGTGTCCCAGCTCCCTGATGTCTCAAGTGCCCCTCTGCTGCACTCTCTCCTGTTTGCCAATCTCTTCCCTATCCTGGGGAGCCCCAAACTGGACCCAGTACCCCAGAGGCAGCCTCACAGGTGCTGAGGAGAGGGGGATAATCCCTTCTTTTGGCTGGCTGGCTATGCTCTTGCTAATACAACCCAACAAGGTTAGTCTTCATTGCTGCAAGGGCACACAGCTAATTTATGTCTAACTTGATATCCATTAGGATGCCAGGTCCTCTTCTGCAGAGCTGTCGCGTAGCCAGGCAGACCCCAACCTGCTGAAATAAGCCTTTACCAGTGTCAGACTGGTCATGTATGTGCTGTGATGGGATTCTGGATTCAAGACTGCATGGCCAATATATATTGGAAGTTCATATTTGAGGGTTCAACTCCGAGGGTTCATGTGACAACCACGTCATGTGGTCAGACCTAGAGATTTTCCTCCACTGTCTGTAGAGATCAGAGAGATATATAGTCACTGGAGAAGAAATAGGAATCAAAACTTAAGGCTGAAGTCAGATACACTGTCCTGGCTGCTGCTGTGTGAGGCCAAAAGGTTGCTGTCCCCTTAGACGTGCCAGCATAACTGCAAGCGTAATTGCTTCCTAGCCCAGTTCTGTCAAAATATTTGTGGTTACTTTAAAAGCAGGGAGGGAGATGATGATGTTTGTGGAGAAAAGATAGGAAGGCGACAAACAGACTGCAGTAGGCTTGGGGATGGTAACCTCCCTGGGGCTGCAGGCAAGAAAAACTGCAACTTGTTGGCAGTGACATTTCTGACACGCTTGTGTTGCTGCATCGAGGCAGATCTGGAGCTCCCCAAAGGGGCTGTGGCCCAGGTGCCTTCAAACAGCTTCCTGAGTGTTGTCTGGTCTGATGTTAAACGGAGCAGCACTCCAGAGCGCACCCACGACTGCGTGGCACCGCGGGGAGAGGACGGTGGTTCCACGCTGACCCGGAGGGACCTCGAACGGAAGCTTCAGCGTGAGGGACCAAGTCAACCCAAAGTCTTTGAGAGCACCAACCCTCAGACCTAATGGTGTGGCAGGGCCTTCCCCTTCGAAATACGGCAGCACTGGAAAAGCCAGAACGCAAGGCATCAGCGATGCCACGGGAAGTCTCTTATGCATCCCAGGTATTCATAGGTCCCGCTCCTTCCCACGTGGGTGTTTTGAAGAGGCTATTCAAAAGCACAGATGGCGGGTGAAGCTGAGTCCCACTGATTTTCGAAGGGCACAGAATTCCCTTGAGCATCTTTGAAAAACGTAGCTAATTAAATTAGACTTGCTTGAGAATTGAGTGGAATGAAAGACTGTTGTGGGTAGATGGATATACTGTTTAATTGCACAAAAAATGGTCATCTTGCTTAGCTTTTTCATGTACACTTGGAGTAGAAGGGGTGCATTTGTGTGTCTGAAACATCAGCTTCAGATCCCTTTATTGGTCCATGGCTTGTTCTGGGATTACAGTATATTTGGGATGCTGTGAATAGAAGGCAGCTCAGGGCAGTGTTTTATGTAAGGTAGCACTCTGCACTATTTTTAAATTTTTATGATATGACAGGCTTGTTCTAGTATTTTAATAAAATGAGACATGCTCTTCCTTTTCTACAACAGCAGCAAAATCTAGTCTAGGGCTGCCCTGCTTGACAGCTTGTGGCAGGATTATAAAAAAGAGTTTATTCTGGGGCTATATATAAATGTTATACGTGGGTGGAGGCTGGACAGACTTGTCTCATGGGTCACATCCAGTATGTAGAACACCCTTTGCACAACTTTATTGTACAGATGCTGGCTGTCAATAGCATGGAACTTTTTTTTTTTTTTTTTTTAAATTTCACAAAACCGGGGTCTGTAGCTTTAATCTGCCTATTGGAAGAAGGGTTGGAACAACCTAGAGCCTGGCACCTTGCAGATGTGTGCTGCACACCTGTGGGGTGGATATCTGTGTCTCAGCAGCCTATATCCCTTCTACCTCGCAGCACATGTCAGGGATTTCCCAAGAAGAGCCTGGCTGATTTATCTGCCTGACAGTGGTGAAAGCAGATGGAGATAGGTGGTGATGGCTTTCTGCCTCCCTGTCCCCACCACTGCTGTCCTCCTCATCCCACGTGGACTGTAGCATTCACCTGGAGCAGGCTATGTGCTCTCCAAACACGAGGCACATTTGGGCTCGAGCCTGAGACTGTGCTTCACATGTGCTATGGGCATCGGCGTTGCCATCTCACTACTTCTGTCCTCAAAATAAACCCAATTCCTTTCCAAAGGAAGCAACCCCCTTCATTTGAGCTGCTGATGTCAATGTAGCACATTTTTCCTCTGCCATTTCCCCCCCGAAATGTGTTGTTTGTGACATTTTTCCCCCCTATTCTGCCTTCGTTATGTCTCCATACAGTAACTCCAGGTATGTTTACGGGCCTGATTCTTCATGGGTTCTAAGTCCAGAGCCACTCTGTTAGAATCAAGATAAACATGTGCTCACTTTAATCACGTGAGCTCAAACAAACACGTGTAAACTTCTTAAAAGTTAACTAGGACTTGCTGAGGTTTTGATAGTTTAACTGTGGTTAAATGGATTTTATCAGATTTTCCTGAATGATTCACCTCCGGGCTAAAAATAAAACAGGAGGCACTTTGGGTAATTTACAAAAGAAGTATGCATGAAAGCAGGGGTTTGGAGTCAAAGCATCTTCGCTTGCATAGTCAGAGTATTGCACGACAGCCCTGATAATTCTTTGTAAACTGTCTGATGCCGGAGAGACAGGGAGATGAGAAAAACAACGATGAGTGAAATTTGGCAGATTCATGGGTGTTACTCCATATTTTTACTGTAGGAGCTGAGGGTAAGAATTTATCCACCAGGGTTTTAAAAATTCAGTAATGATTTAAAAAAAACCTCACGGATGTAGGGAAGGACAATGAAAAAAAAAAAAGACCTACAGACAAGATAAGTCGTTAGAGATGCAAGGAAATGCTGCTGTTGTCTTCAGGCTAAATCTATCGGAACAGAGCACCATAAATCGAAGATTCATTGCTCCCTCTGCTCATTAGCTGTGTGAAACTGTGACTAAGCTTGAAGGTTAGTTGGTGTAGCACAGTATTATTGTTCTTATTGCCTTGCTCTGAATCAGGCGCGTCGGCAGGCAGCCATGATTCACACATACTGCCTGCCTTGCTAGGTGCCAGATTTCCACTATTTTTTTTCCATGAGGGGGAAGATTCTGCAGCCTTGTATGTCTTCTGGCTTCATTAATTTTTGCCTGGACAAAGGCAAAATTATTCGAGTGGATCTCTTATTTATTAAAGGAATTGAATTTGTTCACTAGACTAAACTCGGAATGTAACAGGCAGCAATGTAAAGCATGAAGGATACAAGCCCAGTGGACATTTTTATTTTAACAATGAAAATATGCAATCTGTCTCAGCAAAATACAGCTGCTGAGCAAATTAACTTGTGTTGAATGCTTATTGGGGGCCCACAGCTCATTCTTTTATTCTTCCTGTTCAGCAAATGTGTTTTTCTGACTAAGAAATAATAGATTGTGGCTCTATAGAGCCTTTCATCAGATGATCTCAAAGTACTTGGCAAACATTAGTGGTTTACTTGGGAGAGACTAAACCTTATAGTATATCCAGTGGATGGTACCTAGAGAGCAGGGTGAAAAGTACATTGCAACTACTAGAGAGGGCTGCAAAATGTTAGGCTAATATGACTAACAAATACCAGGTGATGCTTTCTGACTGGATGTCTGGTGTTAAAGCTGAGATATTTCTTTTTTCATTTATGACAACATTAAAAGGATATAATAATGAGGTTTTAATTGATTATTTTGTTTCCAAGCTAAGGTGCATGTGCCCACCCAAATATCCAGATAACTTTATTGTAGTGTCTATGAGCCCTGGCTCCTGTCCAAGTCTTTGTTCCCATTTCCCTGTGCTGCTCCTATGGAAAGTAGCCCATCCCTCCTACCAGCTGGGAATTTCCCTGACACATGGGCATTCTCTGGGTAATATGAGATTGGCAAATGGTGTTGTGTTGCAAACCCCCCCTCATCTAAGCAATGAAGTATGTTAGGAGTGCCTGAATATTCAGTATCAAAAGACTTTGAGCTGTAGATTCTCCATGCTCTGTCTCGTCTGGGTTGCAGTCCGCAGGCGCTATAGGAAGTTAATTAGGAAAGCCCTGGAGTTGTAGTAATTTGAGGTAGGGAATGGAGCGGTCTCCAGTCAAGTCCAGAATTAGAGCAGAGGCAATTTTCTCACGTCGTCTTTGTTGCTCCTACTTCTCTGTCTTGACTTAAAGACTGTAGAAAGCACAGCTGACATTGCCTTTGCTTGCAATTTTTAGACTCCTATTGCTGCTATGCTATTCTTTTCATCCACCATTCAAAACCAAGTTTACAGAATTTCAGCATGAAATCAAGTATCTGCCCAAACGTAGGTGTTTTACACAGGCCTGGACAGAGTTCTGGGTTTGGGGCTAGACTGGAGCTAGAGTGGCAAACCTGATACTCTCTTTCCAGCTGTCTGAAATTCACAGAGGGGAAAAATGAAAACTTCTTGGGTTAAAAAATTATCCACACAGTTCCTCAACTGGTAAGAGTGCTCTTCTGATACAGTCCAATGCAGCAGAATCTTTAAATAGACAGTAGTTGAAAATACCACTGAATATTCACTTTGGAAATACAGCCTTATGAGAACCCCTCTGAATTGTGGTAACATTGGACCTAAGCATATGTTCTCTTTCAGACCTAAGCATGAATTCATTTGTAATGTAACTTTGTTATGAAGATCTGAGAAATCTGCATACCATCGTCTTTGACCCAGCTCCAGACAAAACCTATGAGAGCTGGGGTTTCATAAATGGTTTCATGTGGTGCTGATATAACCCAATGGAGCAAAGGGGGGAGAACAGGGTAGGACTGAGAGCAAGCCACTGAGTGCAGCTCCCGAGAGAAAAAGAAAACTTCAGCTCTACTGAGAGATTTACATAATGTCAGGAAAAGCGATTTAAATGCAAATAGCCTGGTAAGATTGTTAGAAATTTTGCAGTGGCTCTGGCAGCCAGGTGTAGCATAAGGAGAATGAGCGCTAAACAAACATTTCCTTCCTTCTGTGAGTTCATTTATTCACAACCCAGGTTCATTTCTTTGGCAGGTGTATTTTCCCCTTCACCTTAAAAAAAACAAACCAAGCAAAACCCCCCAAAAAGGCTGGGTACCCCCTCTTTCCTAAACACACTCCTTTTGCATTACAGCAAAACACGCACCCGCCTGCAGACAGCGAATAACCTGTCCAGGTGCTATGAAATATGTATGTTTATTGAATTTGCCATCAAGTTCTATAAGGTGAGGCAGACATCAGTATTTTAAAACAAATTCTCTTCTACCTCTCTTGTATCATTTGCTAGACATGCATTCAGGTATTTGGGGAAATTACCAAATACCTTTTTAACTCTGCCTGTTTTAAAGACTTCACAAACTCTATTAAACTTTCAGCAGAAGTTCAGGATTTGGCCTCCTGAAATGGCCTTTCAGAAAGCAAACCAGAGCGGTGGTGTGGGCTGCTGGGGAAATGCCCCTGTGGTCCACGTGTGCCATGAAACCAGGATGGTGCAGTTGGAGAGGGTGCGGTGAAAGCCTGAGAGACATCTCAGACTGTTGCATGAACGTTGAAGGCAAGGGGTGTGTGTGTGTGTGTTTTTCCTGCAGTAATTACCAAACTGCCTGGTGGGATTTTCTCAGTGCATGTGAAAAAAAAGAAACTGAATAAGCAGAGGGAAATGTTGTTTTCCCTATTAGGCTTGTGGGCACATGTTTTGGATTAGGGGTCTTTGCATTTTCAGCGTTTTGCTTTGGAGGAAGCTAATATCCTGAGATGGAAAGCAGGGATGATCTGATGTGACACTGCTGATCTTGCAGCTACAGCTTTCTAGTGGTCACAGGTTCACTCTGTTAAGACTTTGGGAAGGTCATTTAAAACTCCTAAGGGTAAACCTTGGCTGCACTGAGATCCAAAGATCTTTTTGCCATTGATTAGCGTCATCTAAAGTCTTGGTGCCTCAATTTCCCCCACTGTAAAATGAAGATACGAATGCTCTCTAGAAGTCTGCGAGGGTCTATTTGTTTGCTGTTGGTACAACTGTGATCTGAAGATCAGTTGCTAAAAAACAGGAAAGAAAGAATTATGCAATTTGTATTAATTAGTTACCATTCACTGTCAAAACAGTGCTAGGTGTTTTGTTGCCTTCAGGCTGCAGTTGCTGTAGAGGACACCTGCAATGGATGCCGTTAGCAGAGAGCTGGCATGAACCCCTCCACAGCAAATGTTTCATCTGATAGACCACTCCTCTCTTCATGACATTGCAAATGTATTTGTTCTCTTTAGAGATGCTGCATTTAGAAATTTGCTGCGTCTCCTTTACATCTAACAGTTTTTCCTCCAGTATTAAATGATCAGCAATTTCTAAATGAAAAGAACAAACTGGAGAAAGGATCTATTTTACTTTGCTTGTCTCCCAATACCTGGGCAAGTTTAAAGTACCTTATCAGTCAGGCAGAAAGAAAATACACATCTTCAGAGCTAAAATCATGTAGCATCTGTTTCAACTTCTGTCAGTAGAAACACACTGTGTTTCGCAGAAAGGCTATCTGATTTATCCAGAATAGCCCTTATCAAGAGCATAAGCAGCCTAAATTTGTAGTATGTAATATTTTGGGACTTAGGAAGGACTCCACAGTCAGTTTGTCTGCCTTGTTGGCCATGTGTCACCAGTGCAAGGGCTGGTGGTGATGGAGTGGGCGTGAGCATATTGGGACATCTCCCCGTGCCGGTAGGGATTCACACTAATGGGTGGCAGACTTTTCCTCATGCAATTTTGAAAACATTTGCTTAAGCAGAGACTTGCATCCCAACTTTCTGGATAGACTGAATTTAGATTTGAAGGCAGGCTTTGGCTTGTGCTGAAAATATTTGTTCTCTATCATAGACCTACCCAGTGAGCCTGACCTGCTGTGGCAGTAGCCAAAAGTGGTCATTGTCTGGTGGCTGCTTGGTGTGTCTCTAAAGAAGTGAAGTTTGGCTTTTGAAAAAGCCTCCACACTAGGAATTTTTTCAGCTTGGCCAAGAAGCCAGTTAGTGCCCCGGCTGTGCTTTCTCCGCTCAGGGTTCCTGCAGAGGCAGCGAGGCAGCGTTCTGAGGGCTGTTTTGGTCATTACTGATCCTGGCTGGATTTGAAAGCGCTCCAGGTACTGTGCTGTTTCCTTCGTGTCATAGGTCTGTTCTGGCACAGTGAGATTTTTTTGGTTTTGTTTTTAGACTTTTCATAGAATTGTTTCCCCCTTGTGAACTTTTTCTTTCGCCAAACTCTGCATTTGCTTATTGACCTTTCAGTCAAATGGCTCCAGCTGGAGTTGCCTGGCTCGGTAAAGCATGTGAAGATGTCTTAAGATAAGGAGTTAAACCTCTACCTCGCTGATGACTGCATTTACCCTTTACTGCAGCCTTAACAGTCTTTGGAGCCATCCATCCCTTTCCTCTCCCTCCCTGTAGATCTCGGCTAGAGCTTTTCCCAGTCATTCCTACTGCACCCATAGGACTGGAAAAAATATCCATGAGATATGCAATATAATATGTGAGCACTAATCTAATCTAGCAATTATCTTCACTTGTGAGGGCAGATGAGATTACTCACCATGAGAAAGGTCATAATAACAGAGATCAGCCATCATGTGGTGTTTACACACACTGATTGTTGGTTTATTGCGAGATACTAAGACACAGGAGGAAGAGTTATCATGAAGCTGATGTGATTGTAGGTACCTGCCTATTGTAATCGGATTTCTCCCAGTAACAGAAGAATGTTTGCAAAGGAATCCACGCTTGATGCTGCACTTTTGCATGCTCCATATAATCATATACTTGCTTTGATCTCCAATGAAACTGTGGTATTAAGAGTAGTAGTTTGACCTTTGTTAGCTCTCAAATTTAAATAGAGTCAATTAATGATCTCATATAAAATCTTGCGGAAAGAAGATCCTAATTTTTCTATTTTTAAGCATTGTCATGTCATAGTTTTTCTCCTGGGATTTGAGTGCTCAATAGGATTTTATAGTACTTTTTTTTGGTTTATTTTGGGTTTTTTTTGTGTGTGTGTGTCTGGATCTGCTCTCTCGGCGAGGGAGGAGGGGCAAGGGAGACTTACTTTTCTTGGTAATAATCTTTATAAATTTTATATGTTTAAAACTACACAAATAACCAAGAGATTATCAAGCAAACCCTAAAACTCCAGACTACATACTGGAGAATCATCCTGTGTTTAAAAAAAGAAAAGGACACAAGTAAAAAATTAGTCAGGAGCAAATCATTGAATAGCTAAATTACCATCCTCGGAGAAAGGTCTTCCTACCATGCTGAGTGGACTTCTATAGGTATAGTGCTGCTGGCTGAGAATGAATAAAAATATCGTATCTTTACAAAGCGACAGTCACTCACTGGTAAGAAAGGATGTTCTGCTACTCCTAACCCAGATCTGGCTGTCAAATATGCTCTAAAGCTTTGCTTGGTTTCATTTTCTTCTAATTCATTGTTGCTTCCTTCAGATGGGTTAATCAATACTTTGAAGACTATTTTTAGATTCAGTGACAAGTTGACTACACCCTCAAGGCAAAGCAAAAAGTTTCCAGGTCTCTCGCAGCCCTTGGTTAGTTTTCAGAATGGCTTTGTAGGAGAGGGAAAGTGAGGCTTTTCAATAGCACAATATTTTTAAGCTCGGTTTGCTGCTAACAGGCTCAGGTTTTTCAAATGTCTCACTATGGTGGATGGTGGATAAACATGATTGAAACTGCCGTTGTATTGGAGGAAACAGTTTTAAACCTTGTTCTCCTGATCTTCAGCGGCTCCTCTGCTGTAGGTGTTGTTTTCCTGCTGCTTCCTCTCTGGGTTGAGCATCTCGGAGAGCCCTCGGTCCCTTCACCCCAACCATACCCCCGCCCTGCATCCCAGCCGAGCCTCCAATGCCCACTGAGGTCCAGGTCCAATTCAACCTCAGTGCCCAGCCATGGTCTCTGGGCTGAGCAGCGCTGCAGCCTGGCCGGCCCTCGGTTCCCCACCTAACCCTGCCGCGCAGCTCCAGCTGCCCGCTGGCTGCTCATCCTGGCTCCAGCCTCCTCTGGGCTTGCGGGGCTGACCAGGATGCCTGCTGGGAATCCAGCTCTGACTTGCGCACAACAGGGTACCACTGTGGTTCTCCAAAACTAACCTATCTGCTCTTTTCCCTCCATGGTATCAGATGATAGGACACGGGTCCAAAGTGTCGTGCCTTAAAAGACGGGGGATCAGCATGTGGCCGTGCTGCCTGTGCTGTGCCTCTTCAGCATCTGCAGCCACAAGGTTGGCAACTCTGCAGCTACTTTTGTCTTTAACCTCTACCTGTTTGCTTAGCTGGGATTTGAACAGATCACTGCATCCTTGTGCTAATTACAGTTTAATAATTAGTGCCTATCAAAACACTGCCTTTCAACTGCCATTCATTTTGCTCTTTGCTTGCCAAATAACTTCACCTTTCCCTCGCTGCAGCCACTGTGTTCAAGGGTGACAGAGTTAGCATTTCTTAATTTCACATCCAGTTCCTTCTCCATCCTGCCCTTTAGCCCCTCAGCGGTATCAGTTTTACTCCCCAAGCTAAAAGATACAAATCACTTTCAACATGCTTGTAAAGAGCAGAAAACATGCGGCGAATAAACCAAGCCCACGTTTTTTCCGTACAGCTACATAGCTGATCCTCCAGCAGAACAAAAGCAAAAGAGACAGCAGTCAGGCTGGTCAGTGCCATTTTAGGTTGTAGAGATTCATTCAGGTTTAACATGTTTTTGTAGGAATTACAGACAGTCAAACACACAAGAGGCTAAAGGGAGCCAGTTCTTTATTCTCAGGGTTTTAGATGCACTGAGACGGAAGAAAGTGGCTAAGGAATTGTAAAGTCAGAGGAAAATTATTTCTTGACCTTTAGCCCAATGATCAAATTGGTTGGCAAAACCAAGAAGTATTTGGCACTTAAGCTAGAGGTTTGGTGACTTTGAAGCCTGGGTAACTGTCCCTTTCCATCTATTTGAATGTCAATAGCAAGGTTCATACGTTACTGCCTCTGCAGCAAGATGTAGTTGCTGCTGAACCAGTGTGAGTGTATTGAGGAGTAACTCTGCACCACCAGAAGCTGGAGAGAAAACTGATGTTGCTTGCAGTGTACATCATGGATCAGAAAGAAGCTGAAACTTGATTTGAACAGTTTTCAAGGATTTCTGTGCTACATCTCATTAGTGTTAATTACAAGCTTATACCAGTGATTAATCAAACATTAGAAATGCTGCAGACCAGGATCTATGTTATGTGAGCTTTGGACACCTTCATCACTTCTTGGTAGGGGATATTTGATCAGTTCCTCTTCATTTTACTTTGTTTTAATCAGCACAATCAGCCCATCACTGACAGTAATGCTGTAAAGCCCCTTTATACTTGCAGCAGTGGATCAATAAATGTTCGTCTCTCCCTGCTTTCTGCCCATTCACACATTTGTCCTCCAGAACTGGAGATGTCAGGACTTCTCCGCAGGGCTGTCGAAGCCGCAGCAGCCCAGAGTCGTGTCTGTCGTGTCAGTGATAAACATCCAGAAGAGCTGCAAATAGTTACTGTGCTGTCACTTTCTGTACAGTTCTAAGGTTAAAAAAGATTACAAAGATGTTCCAGCAGTCATTAAGAAAAAAAAAGAAAAAAGCATTTAATGGTGTTGCAGCAGTAATGTGGATATGTTAGACATAAAGACAAGAACTGAGTGGGTGCCTGAGACAGCATCTCCCTCCCTTTCAGGCTTGGGATGGCAGTGGGGCTGGGCAGGCTGGGCACACTACGCTCTGCCCTCACTGTACTGGCCCCATGGGGAAATGGGACTTGATCCTTCAGATCCGTCTCTCACCGGCACTTGAAGCTACAGAGCTCACCCACTTTGGTGCAACTCACAGCAGATCTGCGCGGGGCACAGAGGGGCTGGAAATCAAGGCTGGATTGACCAGGCTTTCTTGCAGCTGCAAAGCAGCACGTGATGTAGATGTGGAAGGGGCTGGTGATCGACCCAAGCTTCGAGGCATCTCCTTCCTATCTGAGGCAAGGAGCTGTGTAAATTGCTGATAGAACCACCTCTGGGGGATTATTTTGACTTTTCTGCTTTTGTAGTCAAATAAGATTTCCTACTGAAATGGCTATAGTTCAGGTTAAAAATGTAATGCCTCCTCAAAAGGTTCATACCTCTGAAATGCATATGCTAATCCGATCCCGCTGCTCTTTTCAACCACCATTATGAACACAGGAAACTTAAAAAAAAACCCAAATGGTGATGTGTTCAGATATCAGTTTGAGACAGGACATTAACCATTTCATCACCTGCTCTTATCAATGGGGGATTGCTCAGCTCCTGCCTGGTCAGAACTGCTGTCGCAAGCACAGAGTTGGATGGAGAAAGGGCAGGCCTAACAAAATACAAATTATACAAATCTAAACAATCACACCAGTAAATACTAATGTGGTAGCTTAAGAAGCTCCCTGCTTCCTGGAGATACCATACTGCATTAACGGAGCAGGACAGATAAGAGCTGTTCAGGGAAGCAGGAAGCTCTCCCCGGGGCTGGTACCCCCCATCGTCTCAGCGGCTGTGCGGTGCAGTGCCTCCGCGCACCGTGTCGGCACCTGACTCGGCTCCTTCGCCTTCCCTCCAGCTCTAGTGGGGCTCCCTTCTATCTCAGATGCTAGAGAGCATGGAGGGACAGAGAGAAGAGAATCCCTGGCAAACCCAGGCTGTTCCCCAGAAGGGAACAGGCTTGAGGGCAACACACATGTACTTTTATAATCCTAATTTTTTCTGCAATGTTTGTTCTCACATTAGCATCAACAAACAGGCTCTGACCTTGCCTGTTGATGCTTTAAATGCCCTGTTACACAGCAAGCATGGGAATGAGTTAGTCACATGGAAAGTACTTAGTCTCACATGGGCTGTTCATGTGCAGAGAGGAAAAAAACCCCAGTCTCACAAATACAATAATCTCTGCAGGAATCTCTCTCTCTCTCTCCCCCCCCTTCTATAATGATGAAATACAGGCTGGATTTTTGCTTTAAGGCAGAATCATATCATGGTTTCAAGTCATTTAAAAAACATAGACAAATCAATACTTTATTCTTCTTAACAGCCACGGCATTAACTTTGTCACACAGGCCTGTTTTTTAAGAAGCCACCTTTTTTAATGCACAATGCTTATGCACCTCAGCTCAGGGTAGGACGAGAGTCTACAAAATGAAAACGCAAAAGCCTCTGAAGCGAGTACATGGGCAGAAAACAGCCCAATATATCCCCCCTCCCGGCTGGCTGTTCCTAGGCCAGAGGTGAGCTGCCAATGCATCTGGAATTCGTGGAAATGCGAGAAAGAGGTGGGTTTTCTGGCTGCGATGCCTCATTCCCAGAAACACACACTCAGCACAGATCCAAGCCAAAGCCACTGCAATATGCTCTGAAAAGTGCTCTGTTACGCTCTAGGACCCTTTCCTCGCTCATCTTTACCAAACAGACCCGAATTTTCCCAGAGACAAGGCACTCCTACTTTAACCATAAATCTATTTTAATCATGAAAAACTGCATGAAGCAGCAGGTTTGGGTGTAGGCTGCACGGACACTGTTGCTGCATACATCGGTCTGTAAAGCTCAATCACTTCTCAAGGATTTCATTCATGTGTAATGGCTCCGCCAGGTAGCGAATTCACTGGTGTCACCCCAAAAATTCTTTCCATATTTCAGGGAAACCGCAGCAGGTGCATGGACGGCATAACCTTTGCCCAGCTGGAAAACCTTCACGAACAACTGCAGGGTAATTTTTTTGGGTTGCGAGAGGAAACTCTTTTGTTCCAGCTCCCAGAATAGCCTCTCGCAGTAGGACTTGGCAGCTGAGGTACACATGTGGCGTTAGCCCCGCGTGATGCTGCTCTTCGTGGTCGGAGTCCAGCCAGTCGTCCGTGCGCCCGGCTTTGGGGCCTCGCTGCTGGTTTGTTCCTTCACATCTATGCTTGTACCTGGCTGAGCAAAGCCACGAGGCTGAATTAACCTTGGTCTGATAACGACACCTGCGCACAGGTTACATCCCTGCACCTTGGCTGGTGCTATACATCCATGTGCTTCTGAATTACAAGAGTCTCACATTGCTTATTCATCAAGCTGCATGGCTGCAGCCCTTCTTCTGCTGGTGATAGATTAGTTGGCTGATCTTCCCCGGCCGGGTCAGAGCCCATAACTCTGGCAGCTCCGGGCACCGGTGATGTTATCTCTCTCACAGCCAAGCGCCAAGATCAATTGTCCCTGTGGGATTTCATGGTAACCTTTCGTTTGGCTGCTGTCTCCATGCCTCATTGCTGCTGCCGACGGGGCTCCTATTTATGACTTCTGCACACACGTGTGTGCCTCCTCCCTCCACCTTTCTCATTGCTGCACCTCCGTGAAAGCACCAGCATTTTCTGCTGCCTGAACGCGTACCCGGTGCTACCAGGGAGCTGGTGGGGGAAGAGGGAAGCAGTAAATCCACAGCCTCTATCTCCATTTGAGTAGTTTTTGCTAAATTTCTGTGTGTGTCCTTGCAATGCCTTTGTGTTTTAAATCCCTGAAAGAGTGGCTTTCTTGGAAATTTGTAGTTTGAAAGCGTCTTCACCTGCAATGCTTGGTGCTGCTTGTTCTTTCTGGAGCAGAAGAGCCACAAAACCACATTAGCAGTGCAGTGGCTGACACAATTCAATGCTGCAGTGCATCAGAGAACTGGCAGTTGCTCTTGCTTTCCCATCCTGCCTGATGCCAGCTGGCCTGTAATGTTGCTTTTTTTCTTCTTGGTGTTAGAATGTGATTTTACGTGGGTGCAGGGCTTGCTCCTGCTCCTTGGTACAGATCCTCATCACAGGATTGATGGGATGTGGCGGGGGGGTGTACACAGGCATGCATGCAGGTTTTGGTTCTGTAATGGCTGGGCTCACGTGGAAGGCAGGAGAGCTGCGATACCATTACCTGCTAGAGGAGTCCAGATAGAGGCATGTACTTTTTTTACAGCTCCTGCTGCGCCAAAATTTCAGCCTTGCCTCCACAAGCATTTATTCAGAGATTGTCTCTTTCCATGCCAGCCTTTGGACTGATTGCACCACGTAGCAGAATTGAGGCCTGATCAGTTTTGACAGTCCTCGAAAAGTGATTCTGACCGTAATTTCCCTTAGCAAAGGACTTTGCCCTACACAGGCTCCTTCAAAGAGGTAGATGGGTTTGAAAAATGAAAAGGGGAATCTAATCCATTATTAACAATGATACTCAAAGGTGATGTGCAACTCCCCTTCCTCAACGTGTATTTATATAACATAATAGAACAAATACTGAAAATACACCTGGGACCCCATGAAGAAAGCATGACGACAGTTGCTTTTGGCATTCATCTATTCTCAGTACATTTGCCATTCAAGCAGAGAGAATCCAAAGGGTACTTTCTGCTGGTTTTTTAAAAAAAACCCTGTCATTTTAGTACAATTACTGTAAAATCAGACTATGTATTTTGTCTACTGAACTTGCAGGGTACCACAAAATTAAGTTCCCGAATGAGCTCATATAAATGCGATGCCTTTCATACATGGTGCTCTATGTACTCAGAGAGGGTAATGTAAATGTTAACATAAGCAGGTATTCTACTGAATTGGAAGAAGCAAAAAGCTTTTCTTATTCTGGGAACATACAATGCTAATATACGCTGCAATGAAAGAAAAATCTTGACTTTTCACATGAGATGTAACAGTTTTCTGATTACACGTTGGAACTGAACCCAATTTCTGACCCTCTGCCAGCTATATGTAATCCATAGACAGCATTGTGTCATTCCTGGTTATTTATTGTTCAGGGCATAGTGTGTTGCTTTCTGTGTAATTACTGATGAACATAACAGGAAGCTGTACGTGGCTTTCCCTGCTCACAGGCTGCAGAGGTAGTACAGTTCTGTTCACGTGCGCAATGCTGCAATGGCTCGTTTGCTGTTAGCCAGTCTTGACATTTAGCGTCGCCTTGGTGATTTTCTGGGTTCTGCAAAGTTAGCCTGAGCTTATAAAACATTGTCTTGGAAGTGAAAAAATTAATTTTGTGAAAAAACCTACCTGCTAAATCAACCTTTATTCCTTCTTGTTGCTCTCTCCTGATCCAAATCTGCTTTCCACATTCACCTGATAGGCAGAAGAGTTTGCTGAATAGCAGCAAATACATTTCAGCCTATGAATTGTTTGCAAATTGGGTGCTTTGATGATCTGTGGTGGGTGATGGGCTGCCAGAATCTCAGTGCTGCTCCCAGAAAAAGCAGCTACAGACTTTAAACTGGAGAATGCTATCGGACTATAGCAGGTGACTGGTGCAGAGGATAAGTCTGTCTCAAATACATGAAGGGTATTGGGTTTTGATAGTTACTCCAGTTATATTTTGTGCTGTACTGGTTCCCAACAAGCCCAGAGGCTGGACTTAGTGAGTGTCAGCACTATAAGAAGAAGTAGCCAAAGATAATACCTGTGCTTGAGAAGTAGCATGGAGTGGAGGATATGGTAAGAGTAAGGAGAGGTGCAGCCCGAGAACTAAGTGGTCTAGGTAGTACCTGAAACTTTACCAATAAATTGGCAATTGAGTGTTTGACAGTAAATGATAAAAGCTGGTGTTTTAGAGGAGCAAAATCTCTGTGCTATTTGACCCAGCCCCATGGAAGCTGGACAAGCCCCTGTGTAGCCACCAGGTCCTTGTCCAGCCACTGCCCATCATAGGGACCACCAGGAGGTAAAAGAGCTTCTCTTGGACCTTCTCCTTTTCTCCTCAACTCCAACCTGTCATGCCTGATTCTCAAGACATCTCACTATGTGGACCCTCCAGTTTGGGCTGCTCTGAGCTGCACTAGCAGCCCCAGAAATGCCGCAGCCAACCCCCCTGCAATGAGCTACAGTGTCAGGTCTTAGGGAAGACATATGCACTGTGGCCACACCTTAGCTCTGTGGAGCAAAATCTGGTCTTGTCACATGAAAAAAATATACAGTATTTCTTTGTCTTTTAAATAATATACATTAATTAAGAATCTTTTGGTAATGAAATCACCATCCCCATCTTCTTCCCATAAACCAGTTCTCTGTGCCTTGTCCCCCACCAGGCAGAGCTCCCCAACTTGGAGCGTGCTTAATTTCCCAGGGAACCTTTTGTACCCATCCTAATCACATGCATTAGTGGAAGAATAAAAGCTGCTGTTTGCCTGTTTCAGGGGCTGTTGGCGTCCAGAGCAAACTCCCCAGCATGCTGCAGAATAAACAACAGGGCGATGTGATTCCCTGGCTGTTCAGTGTGATTTCACCTCAACAGGACCATTCACATGCTATGTCCTGGCCATGTTTACATTAAGTGACTGTCCCTCCAGCCCCCTTGTCCCTCCTCAGAGAATCTTATTCACTTGTTAGGCTTTTCACTTGGAACCATTCAACCTTGCTGCTTTGATTTTGTAACAGGACAAACTCCAATTCCTAGCAGGATAAACAAGATTGCATGGCTAATGATTTGTGAGCTTAGTCTGAATGCAATTTACTGCAGAAATTCCAGCCTACGAGACTTTGTGACCTGCTAATAAAGCACTTTTGGCAGAGGCTATACAAATACAAAGGATTTCATAGCCTCTGATTCCGGGTTCATATCGCTTTCCCAACTTGCAGAAATGCTGGTTTAACGTACAGCTTCAAAATCTAGTGACAACTGTTGGAATGAGGCAGGATTCCACCCCAGTTTGATTTCACTTATGAGGTGTAAGGGATGCTCATGTCTTTATTTTACAAATTGTCTGCTTGTAGCCAGGGTCCAAAGATGCCTTACAAGTGAAATGGGATCCTGTCCTTATCAAGCACTAAATAATAATAAGCATCATTACATAGTAATGCTGGTCTAATCAATGTTAGGAATTGTGACTCAGCTTCAACTCGGTTTGGTTCCCTGGGCAGGGAACACAGGGCAACGGTGCAGTGTGTCACATGAAGGTAATCTGCTGGGGCAATACGTTGGATTAGGCATTTCCTCAAGAGTCTGGGTTTGTAACTGTGGCTCTGTCCCTTCGGATTTGACCTTGGGCACGTCAGTATGCTTGGAAAGAGGAGATAATAATTCTTCTTTGTGAAGAGAAGAGCCATGAGAGTCTCATAGTCATTATTTTAAGTGGTGGTCCCTCTCCTGACCTCCTTGTCTGGTGAAGTTCCCACAGGCGCCAGGAGAAAAAAGCGGACCTACAGCCAAGCACTGAAAATCAGCAGCCTGTCTTCTCCGCTTCTTTATACTGCTGAAAATCTGAGGGCTGACCTGGGATCACGGCTTTGTTTATTTGCTGAGATTCAGAGGCCAGCTTCATTTTATTGATTGCAGAGAGTCTCTCCTCTCATTCATGGATGCCATCCACTCCCAGATTTTTAGATGGGATGATGAGGAAATGTCTGGTTATCCATTTCTTTGTCAGAGTCAGAAACCTCTTCCAAACACAGCATTAGCTGACACAGGCAGACTGCTAGCTAGACAAACACTGGTCTGCGTGTCGCATTCGAGTAAATACCTGCATTTGATTCCAAAGGGCTCCATTGATTAAAACCAGCTCCCCCCGCAGACCCAGGGAACAATCGTTACAATAGGACACTGAGCCATTAAACATTACTACACAAAAATGCTGCTGGATCCTTTCATGTTTGTTGCTGTTCTTATTATTGTTGAGATCTGGAAAATTACCCATCAATCACTCCTTAAGCTGCTCGTGGAAGTTTTGCTGAACGTGGGGTCTGAGTTTGCTGCTGAATTCGTTAATACTCGCTCCTGAAAAAGAAATAAAGCCACAGGAAGCCTATTGCACTTCCATTAGGTTGTCTCAATAGCTGTTATTTCCAGCCTGTTTCAAATGCGCTGTTACTGGCATATGAGATAAGACACATGATTTCGGATTCTTTATTATAACATTTCCTACAGCTGTCATTTTTTCAGCACATTGGGTAGATTTGCATGATGTCTGTATTGGTTAACTTTTTAGCCTTTTGTTGCTAGGCCATATAGCAAATACCTTTATAAAAGCCTAAGAATAGAGTGCAGTTTGGATCAGACCAGGTGTTCGTCTAGCCCGGTATCTATCTTCTCTTCAGCAGTGGTTCAAAGTGGATGTAATGTACAGAAAAAAGTATATGAACAAGCTGAACAGCCAGTGATACCTCTTTGGTATATTCTTTTAGCCTCAAGCAATTTGTGGCCTAAGCATAAATCCACTGCAGTTGAGATGGTTTTGGTCTATAAAATTGAAAACCAGAATAAAGTGGAAAGACATCTATCCTTGGAGTAATAGGGTTATTAAAGCTTTTATTTAGCCTGTGGCATGCATAGCATATAACACCTGTGGAACTTAGCAGAAAAGTAGTCAGGGACTCCATTTGGCAAACAAAATGCCTTTGGGATAAGGCGGTTAACTTAGGAGTCAGATCTAAGGCACTGGAGTGCTGATCTTTTACGACTCAATCTTGCAGTGGGTGGCAGGTAAGATAATTATTGGGAACGACAGGTGATACTAAAGGATACTCTACCTGCTAATTGCAGAACGATAAACTGGGACTGCAGTCCCTGCCAGTGTACAAATCCAAGGGAGGCTATCTCAGAGAGCCAGGGAAAGGAGGGTTTGGCCAACAGAAGGAGCATATTCGTGCTCGGGAGAGGATAAGGGCAAGCATTCACAAAGATGTATGAAACCGGCTTCAAGAAACTAAAAATGATTGAAGAGAATAGGGAGACAGTGGCAGGAGAGCTGGCATTCGTTTTCCCGGGCGGTTTTACACACGTGGCTCTTCCACCTCCAGCATTCACAATGAGCTGAATAGTGCTGGAGTGGCTGAACGGTTAAATCCGGAGATGGAAAAAGCCCCACAATTGTTGGAGTTTGGATCAAAGGGAGACGTTTGCTTTAGAGTCTTGAGATTTGATTTTCTCAGTTCTGAGTTAAATCCCAAAGCAGAAGCTGCTTATTTCCTTGTTTAGATGTGACCATAAACTTATAATAACAGCCACTCCTGCAAGAGTTTGACGTACGATATTGTGGGACTTACGAGAGCAGTGAGTCTTGTGAGATTTCCATCATTTTATGGAAGGATCTCTTAGATCAACTTTTATGATAATAACAGCGTTGAATCTGAACCTGAATTTTAGGCTACATTTTGTTCCAGATCTTTCAGTCATTCTAAAATTAACTTCCCGTTTCAGCTCACACATACGTACAGGGAGGAAAGCAGAGGAATAAAAAGCCATCATAAAATGTTTGCTAATGAAGGGAATGAAGCACCTGTGATCTCACACGTATTATTTCTATTTCAAAGACGAATGCAAAGTCCACTGGGTGGAATTTAAACCGCTGTCGCTGAGCTAGCTGTAGGAACACGGCGTTACTATGGAAAATTCCTGATTAAAGTCTGTGAAGAATTTCCTATGCAGAGGCTGTTTATTAATAGGTACCTCAGCCTCGCATCTGACATTGACAATTCTGCCCTTTAAACGAATCATTTTGCAAGCAGCGTGATAAAATACCACACTACTGGGTTTTTTTGTATGAAGAGAGAGCCTGTCCCAGCCCTCCCTCTCAGGCCTCCACCAGCTGTAACCGCTACAGTTTGCTTTGCTAAGCACAGGAACAAAAACTGCAACCATGAAATTATGTTAACAAGACCATAAAAAAAAAAAAAAAAGACAACAACAACAACAATTTGCCCAAGTGATGCTTGGAAAAAAAATAAACTCCTCTCTCTAAACTAATTAAACTGTACTATGTGTCCTTGTGCAGTTCCTGGCATTTTTCTGGTTCACTCAGTTTCAATAGATGCACAAGGACTGGAGCCAGAGCTCCTGAGTGACTAGTTCAGAACAAAAGCAGGTCTCCTGAGTATTCTTGAGCAGCCAGCAAATTGAGGGAAAGTTATTTTGGGTTAATCAATGTACTTCAGTTGCAATCACATTTAGCTTCTAACAGAGGAGCCTGCAAACAAGGAATTACTGTTCTGAGCTCAGCTATGGATGGGACTGGAAAGTGTTACTGGCTAGACTGTGCTCTTCTCAATGCCTTTTTTTTTTCCTCCTTTTTTCTTTTGCGTCCTGAATTTGGTTTGGCAGTTTTACGTGTCCTCTCCATTTGCATTTCCCCCTGTTTATTTATTTATTTATTATTGGCACTGGGAGCATGGGAAATTATTGGCAGTTGCTTAAAAGTCCCCGCAGGGGAGAATTCTTACCATGTTCTAGCCAGGCCTACCTATGGAGCTAGAGCAATTGTGATCAGTGCTCAGCTTCCCAGCAGTAAATCCCTGATTTATGCAGGTTTATGTTTATGAGGGCTGGCAGTCGAAATCACTGAGGTGTGGCGAAGCAGGGGGATGGGTACCTCCAGCATCCTGGAGGACAGGCAGGATGCAGTACAAGCTCTTTGGATCAGACTCCCAGGTGAGTTTAACAGCCTATACTTAGGCGTGTAAATATAAAATGAATTCTTTTGACAATCACTTCTCCTCTGGAGGATCCTGAATGTTGGAAAATGTGACTCCCTTCCCCCATGTCCTTTTGCAAATCTGGCTGCTGGGTATGAGGTGTGAAGTGCTCGCAGAGACCACCTGGGTGAGGGTCCCATTGCAAGGGGTGCTGCGGGGTGCTGCAGTCTCGCCTGCCTTCCGCACCAGTTTTGGGGCATCAGTGCCACCGCAGTGCCTAGACCAGTCCTACCGAGGCTTTCTGGCCCTGTAACCAGAAGCTTTCATAGGTATTTACAGCCCTGAAAGCCATTGTCTGTTAGATGGACTCCTAAATTATTGCTCCTGCTGCAGTGTTTTATTCATTCAGCCACTCCTTACCATTCATGTATTACGCTACAAAAATGCCAGGAGTCCAGGCACTCAGGCTGTGCTGGAAGAACCAGTTCAATAGATCCGTATCTATCAGTTCAGGCAGAGCCATTGCTCTCAATGCAGTCCCCAAATCCAACTCCTCTGTCCTTTCAGACTGCAGACTCTCCTCCCCACAGTGAGGATCCTGTCTGTTCACATGCCAATAAGCCCCCCAATACTTATGTTTCATTCACCCTTTCAGAACTTGGCCAGTTAAAAGGTTGAGATGCCCAGACCCCGCTGAATTCATGCAGGAGTTTGGGGTTCCCGAAGCACAGGCAAAAGGTCTGCGTGTTACCTAATCTCTTGCAGTTAAAGGTTTACCTGGACAGACAAAAATCCAGGCAGCTTCCCAGACAAGTTCAGATGTTTTACATCCCATTTGTCCCCCTGTAAGATACATACTAGTAATATATCGCCTTAAAGTTTTCACTTCACGAGGTTGCTCTTCAGGTCAACAGAATACTGTTATTGGGGAGCCTTCTTGAATTAAAACATGTTTTCTTTCCAGTTTGCACAAGCCGGAGCCCTAGTGCAGCATTATTGTGCAACAGAGACCTGGCTGTGCCTTCCTCCCAACCTATGCCTCCCAAATGCTTCGGTGGGCTGTCTAACAATGGTCTGTCTCTCTCTGAATGGAAGAGGTGGGCCTAAACTGTGATTTCACCTCCAGATACCAATGAACTCTGGATCTAAATCCCAGTCTTGCAGCTTTATGTACCAGGATGACATAAGCGCAGTGTGCAGAGTCCTGCTGCCCACCGGCCTGATCGGGACGGGGTGCCCCGTTAAGCATGTGGTCCTACAGAAGACCTTTAATCTGACTGCAGTCAGGTGTAAGTGATGTACTGTATCACAACCACAGATCTGTGAGCCCAGCAGCACTCGGCCCAAGGAGAGTTAAACCTCCAAATTTAAGCGTTGAGTCTCACAGTCTCATAGAGGTAAGCGAACGCGAGCACATCCAGATCTAGAAACGCTGCTTTTGTTGTCGCTCGTACTCTAAGGATGGGTAGGAACTTCTGTGGGTGAGACCTTCTGTTTCAGAGACTTACAGTCCATCTGCTCTGGAATTATATGTGAACATTTTCTAGTTCAGCTCCTTCTGTTAATTTTTGTTTTGAGGGGCTGTTTAAAAATGTCTGTATCTGGCTTTGCTTGTGCCATGCTTGCAGGATTCTTGGGTGGAAGCCATGTCTTGGAATCCCATAACTTTCTCAGGCATGTTTTTCAGTGCTTACCGTGCTCTGCAAGGGTTGTCTCTGCTGCCATTATTTTTTTGGCTTTGAAATAATTATTTTTATCCTTTTCCCATCGTTTTCCTTTAGCATCTCTTCTTAAAGCAGTTTTCTTCTGGCTTCCTTGATTAAATATGTATTCAGACGTCCTGCTTTCTGGAGTTGTATCTGAACCAAGATTGTAGACTTGAGTGCTAAGTGTCAGGCTGAGACAAAACACTACTTTGTCTTTGGCATTCACATTTTCTGAGACTGTTTTGTTGAGACCACATCAAAATGCGAAACAGAGATCTGGACCTGTAAGTGTGAAAACTTGCTTACTTAATTGCAGGTGGTTTTGAAGGGCTGTTTATAAACACTTGAAAACTGAGTGTTACAAGAGTTGCTCTGATTTGTTGTGCCAAGTAACAGTTAAACTTTGAAAAGTCTCAGTGATTGAGAGAAACTAAGGGTTTTGGCATGCAGATCAAGCTTTAGTACCTCTAGGCAATTGTATAAGACCAAATCTGTTTGGCCTGAAGTTCACCCCCTTGGTTTTGGGGTTTCACACTGAAATACTCGGTCTGCCAAAGCAGTGTCAAGCCTTAAACGTTCAAAGCACTTCACAGGATGTTAACCACACCAGCCCATACCTTTAACGCAGCAGGAAATTTGCACAACCAACCCCAAATACTCTATGCACAGATTTGAAAGCAGGAAAACTTAAGAGTCTAATTTGATCTGTGAGATGAGAGGAATCGACTGCAGAGAGCAATTGAATGTGCTCAAATGCTGCCTCTTAAGCCAGCCCATGTCGTGCTGGCTGGAGCAAAGAAGTGCCAGTGTCAGGCGGGACTCTGCTCCCAGCTCTGCCAGTGACTCACTGGGTGACCGCAGGACAAGTCACTTCACCTCTTTGAGCTACAGCTTTTCTGTCCATAATGTGCTAGTGTGAACCTTAAATAATCAACGCCAACAAAGCCCTCCTAGAGCCTCAATGAAAAATGCTTCCCGAATGTGAAGCGTTATTGCTGCTGTGCCAGAGCGGTGTCGTGGTTTTGTGCGCGGTCCAGGAGGCAGGAATAGCGAGCAGAGGAGCCTGTCCTGCCCGTGACCTTGCAGTTTCTCACTTTTGGCAATTTAGGTCAGGTCCCTCTTTTCCTCTTCTTCACATTATCTTCACATAGCTGTCTGTGAGTCTTACTACAATGGGCATTTATTTTATTCCAATAAGTAGCCCTAATTAAATTAAGCTGCTTCTATGACCAACAGGTCAAATTTCTCAACTACAATTGACATTTACATTCCTATTGTGTCTTCCTTATTGGATTAAGTCTTGATCAAGGAAAATCATTTACTGGGGCAGCATCCACAGAGGGACAAAACAATATTCTGTAGCCTGTTCACTGCCTGTGTGGTTTGAGAGGCACTGCAAACTGTAGGGTGATACAGGGCTGTTTTCTACAGCTGTTTGCCAACTTGTTGGCCAGTGGTCAACAACAATTTTTCTTGACTGAAAGCTGTTAGCGCTCAGGTATATTTATTTACAGGCTTGTATGTTCTGACTGCATCATGGATGTTTATGATTTTAGCTCCTCTGTTCTCTCCAAGAATGTCCTATTCTGTTGGCAGTTTTTACAAAGGCCAAGGGGAGACCATGTCTTGACAATAAATTCTCTTCACAAACTAGGAGGGACTTACAAGGTCAGAGCTGAAATATATATTTTATATATTGTATTATGTTTATTTTTATGTGTAATACTTATATATATTCTGAGTGTTAAAAAATCAAGACTTGGTTCTGCAGCCCCCAGCTTCTCCCTGCAAAAAAGAAAGTCTGGTTAAAAAATGTCCTGAGCTCTTGCTTCTCTCTTTTTTTTTTCTTTAATAGGGATGTTTGGGCTGAGTTTAAAAAAGAAATTATTTAACTTCTGATTTATGAGGCTTAAGGGTCATGTTTTTAAGCTTTTCTTTGCAGTCATGAGACCTAGGAAAAAATGAAAGCTAAGACTTTCAGTTAATGAGAAGAGTCCAGGAGTTTAGACTTCGTGAAAAATACCAAATTCCACAAGGCTTGCAGGAAAATTGCTAGTGTTGTCAACCCCAGCCATCCCCTGGGGAGGGTTGTTAGGAAACACCGCCTGGGCTTCTACTCCTAATAAGTGAGGATCTTTTAGGGGAACAAAGCGAGCTGGCTTCGTAACTCCCAGGGCAGCAGTACACCCCAAACCTTTCTGTCTCTCTGTAAATGAGGTTGTGTTACTCACTGCAGCGTTATAATCCCAACCTAGGGAGAGCGCAGGTTCTCAACAAGATTATAGGCTGGCACTGGTCCAGGGGCAAACCTTACTGATACCAAGGGAGGAATTTAAAGCTCTCAGCCCCGCTGTGCACATCCACTGCCTGACAAGGTGTTTATCTGTCGGTCTCCCGCAAGCCTTCTCCATCCCCTGGCTTTGTGGCAGGAAGCACGTCTGGTGCCCCAGCTGCAGCTCCGAAGCCTGTTTCCTGAGATAGCACTTTTGCTGCTTCACCAAAACTTTGCAGACCATTATCAAAGTTCAGTATCAGTTCTCCCAAATGGCACCAGGAAGTAACTCCGAGCAGATGAACACCTGCACACCCGAAGGCATCACCACCCTCATTACAGCTCAAGGGCTGAAGCAGCACCCCGTGGCAGGGATGCTGATGTGACAAACGATGTCTACGCAGGCAGCTCTTCATTTCTATGGTAACGCTGTTCCTCCTCCTGTTTATGTTCATCCGCATGTGCACACACAAGCCTGGGTTGTTTATCCCCATCCACACCAACAATTACACCATTCTCAGCCCTTCACCAGTTAGTCCAAGGAATTAAAAGTGTCCCTTCTCTTGCCATGTTTTAAAGTCCTGTAACAAAGAGGAAACGTGAACACTTGGGCCACGGGATTTCTCTGAATTATTAATCGTGGGAACAAAGGAGCAGGAGGTTTCCTTGCCAGGAGTAGGGCAAGCGGAGCACGGCTTCTCCTTGGGACTATGCAGGAGGAAAAGGTGATGGCTCTGCTACTAATGGACTGGTTTAGCCAGCTTTTGATTGTTTTGGATACACTCAGGGATGCTGCAATGACTCAGACAAAATTGCTGCTTTGTCTGAGAGACACGTTTACTTCTCAGGGTAATGAGTTGATCTCCACTCTGATTAGATTTCACTGCAGTACTCGTTACCAGTGGGTGTTGGCAGGAATGGGAGTGGTGGAAGGTTTAACTCAAAGGAGAGAAAAGAGAGGAACCTGCTCTGCAAAGGGATATTAAAAAAAAAAAAAAAAGGCATTAATTGCAGCGTAAGCTGGTCATACATAATAGCAACCTCTTTCTACCTTCGTTCAGACAGTTTCTTCAGCTTGCAGCAGACTGATCTGTAGTAGCTCTGGAGATCAGCAGGAAGCAAAGGTGATTTACAGCCCTACCAACACCTCCTTCTGCCCTCCCACTCCAGCTGCACCGGGCAGATGCATGGGTCCTACTGGGGGGGAGAAATTCCCAGCGCAGAGGGTGCAGAGAGGCTCTCCCCATGGCTCACGCCCTGCAAAGGCGGCATGTAGGGTGCCTCTGAGCATGAAAAGACCTCGGGAAGCTTGGGACGAGGTCAAGTTGAAGCACGTCCAGCTGCAGCTGGGAGAGGAGCCCAGCGGAGCTCACCCCGAGCTCCAGCCGCCGAAAGCCCCGGTGAATGTCACCGCTGCTCTGTATTCATCTTAAATATTATGATTCATTACAGTACATGGGAGAACTTTGTCTCAGGCAAACATGACATAAGAGTACAGCTGGGTGAATAATACCGGTGACATTTTCTACGGCAATTAATTAAAACTGAAATTCCAGTTTGATCTGGCCCTCTTCAAAGGCCTTCTCGAGGCATTCCCACACAGCTAAGTAGTCCTCGTACCGGTACAGGTGGAAATACTGAGCTCACGTACGCAAGTGCTTGCGGAGGAGCAAACTTTATATGGGCTCACCGTGAGCTTTCACGGTGGGAAAACTCCCCAGCAGTTTTACTTGTCGCATTACAGAGCAGGAATGAATTCCAGCTGGATACCTAAATATCAAGTAATGATTAGAGGGTAAAAAATAAATAGCTTGTCAAACGATTTTGAATAACAGACAAAAACGCTGCCCGCTCATGGGCTGTTTCAAATGGAGGGAGAAAAGAGCTTTGCTTGCCAAGTTCTCGCAGTCCATGTGCGACAGGCCAGCACTTCTGCGGGGTGCTCATAGATGGATTTGTCAGCTCAAGGAGAAACCACAACGGCCCAGTCAGACCCTAGCATCGGGGCCCAAATTGTTGGTCACTGCCAACTCCCACACGACACTCAAATTAACTCCCCCTTGGCCTACGTGTGTTGCAAGTTCCTCTCTTCTCCCCTGAACCCTTCACGCCATAGCTGAGTTGTTCATTCTTTCCTGCCTGTGTGCTGGGCTGGGTTGCTACTCCCAGCTGCATGCAGAGAGGCAGAACACAGGAGTGGAGCAGGAGGGTGCTGAGCTCCATGCCCTGCTGTGGTGATGCCTGTCTCTGCCAAGGGGTCCCTCTGGTTCTTCCTCGGGGCTCCTGTTTGGAGCTGTGGTCTATTCTAGCAGCAGCGTAACCGCACAGGCACACAGCGCTCCTGCCATCTGTCCCAAACTTAGCTGATAAATAATTGATCATAAACGCTTTGCAAAGCAGCCTTGTGCCTCTGGTAGCCCCTCAGCCCGGCACACGTCTCTGAAAAGGGTCCTCTTCCCATCCCTCCCAGAAAACATCTGGTGACAGCACTCAGTCTTCTCTAAGCCTTCAGGAAACTTTTGGTCGAGGAGGTCGGTATCTCCTTTGCTCACCATCAATGGCCAGGTCAGCTCTCCACCTCCATGTCAGTATAGTACTTTCCACACCAACCTCCGCAGCCTCCGAGAGGTCAGGTCTGAGCATGAGTCATGCAGTGCTGGCTGGTGCCATCGCTTCAGGTCGGAAACGATATTTAGTCTCTTGAGCTTTCTGAGACGCATGTATTTTAGTCTCAAACCCTGCAAGATATGGGGATCTGTTTCCTGGCTCACCACCTGGGCTGGAGCGTCTCTCACCCTGGGCTCCCCCTTCTCTGGGGTATCCCAGAGAAATGACTGCCTTCGTACGCTATCCCAGTCCTACCTGTCGTGTCTGCTAGGCTGTAGAATGCTTAGATCCCTTCTATGTTTTGCCTTCCTCTTCCATTTTTAGAACATTTCTACCCTACGCCCCCATCTTTTTTTCCTAGAGCCTCTCTTGTGCTGGCAGGTACCTTCAAGACTACCCTCTCCCCTTCCACATTCTTTCTCAAAATCCTCCTCAGTCCAGAAGTGCACCGAAAACTTCAGCAGTGGTTTGGCAGCTGACAAGCTATCCAGATAGCCAGGCTTTTTTCCACGTGGTCTTTGCAGGGAGCGGGGTGAGATGGTTTGCCTCCAGCCCAGCTGTTCCTTCTGGCAAGGACAGAAGATTTGGGGAAAAAAAAAAAAAAAAAAAAAAAAAGAAGTCTGGAAACCCATTTTGGTTTAATTTTGAAAAAGTCATAGAAATGTCCAGGGCATTTTTTTTTTAATCCTTGTTTTGATTCAGGCTGACTCTTCATTTAAAAATGTTCTGGAGTTTGGTTATTATGAAGTCCAGTGGGAAACATTTTTGTCCAGTGCCAAGCTGCCTCTTTTTAACTTCTAAAATCTTGGACAAACAAAATTACTCATTCATGTTTACAGAATTGTCAGCAAACTGAAAACTCATTTGCTCTCATGCTCCTTTGCCTGGTCTGTCTGTACCCACTTGTTTCTCTCATTCATACCTCGCCACGTTTTTGTTGGAAAGTGCTGATACACCACTTAGCGCAACAGAGCCTCTTTCATTACTAAGGCCCATTGGGCACTGTTGTATTACAATAATAATAATATTAAATGGTTTGATCCACTTCCCTCTACAGGCAGTAGATGTCCAGCATAATGTTTCTTTCCCTTTCAAGTCACATGATGAAAGATCTCAGAAATCCTCTCTTTACTGTGGCTTTTCTACACCTGTGCTGCCCAGTGCTTCAGCACAGAGCTCATTAGCTGCTACTGGAGAGATGAATGCTGACCGGGGAAGGGGCTGAGTGCCAACCTGTCAGATGGAAATGGTTTCCAATAATTCTCCAGAGAGTATTTTCTGGGAGCATGCAGTTGTTTGCATGGTAGTACGCTTATTTCAGCCTGTATCTGGAATCGTACATTACCATACCGAATCTTGCTACTGGCTCCTCTGCACCAGTGGGAATTTCTTCTTTAGCATTTATTTAAGAGTGCATCCAGCAAGCTCTTGCTCTGAAGCCCAGTGATAAAGAAAACAAGAAGTTTTACTAGGGTCAGAGCAGCAGAGCTGATCCCTTTCTACCACAAAATGCATCTGAGTTAGGGTGTTCCCCCAAGCTTAGTACTGCTGTGACTGGGTAAACTGTATGAGCGTAAGATGGGAGAACTGGGCCATACCTTCAGCTGAGGGCATGATTCTCATGGCAGGGAAAGTGTTTTCTCCCTCTCCCCCACTCTCTGCATGTTCTCCCTCAGCAGTGACAAACCCAACCACCAGCACTTCCCAAGTGAGTTTGGTGTGCGAGCACAGGGAATGTGTTTATTCACCTGCAGAGTAACAAATCTGAGACTTAATCAGGCTTCTATTTCTTTCATTGCCTGAGGAAACCTGCAAACTAAATAGTTTTTCTGGTCTTGTTCTTTACATTCTAGAGAGGATTTTTACAAATCACTGAGCATTTTGCTTTGGTGGGCAGGTTAGTTCATGTTGCAGTATTACCAGCTATTGCTGTTATGCCAAAGGATCAATAGCAATTTCCACTGTGAATGTGCCTCCCCTCTTTCTTCCCCCCCCCCCCCCCCCCCCAGACTTTTGACTTTGTGGACTTTGGCTGTAAGGCAACCGGTTCCCTTCACTTTGGGAAGCAGCATCTTCTCCCACATAGAAAATTAGTTTAGTTTGGGATTTTCAGTGAAGCCTAAGATGTGTAGGTGCACAAACCCCAAAATTAGATTAATCTAAATCCCAAAGCAGCTTTGAAAAATCTCTGTTGAGGTCCCTTTTATCACCAAGGGACTTAAAAGCAAAATAAGTTGGTGATGACTTCAGATGCCTGATTTAGGGTCTAGAATATTTTAGTTCCTTGGGTTTTTATGTGTTTTGGTGGAGTGGATGGGTGCTTCAGTAACGACTGGGTTAACCACTCAGTCTGCCAAGACTGCTGACAACAGCATTCAGACCTACACTCATATTTGGACAACAGTGTGAGAATTTGGTGGTAGTGCAGCTGATGTTAAGGCCTGGGTCTGAAAAAAGCAAAACTGGAGGAAAGCAGGCAAAGTGTATAACCTGGTTCTCTTTCGCATTACTCTGTCCACAGATGGACAGGAGAGGTGTCAGAAGCTGTCACTGCCCCTCTTCTGCTGGACACAGACGTGAGTGGGTCAGATCTCTGCCGGGCTGGGGCAGAGCCGGGCGCTCTTGTGGGCAGGTGGGTCGGATGCAGAAGGGCAAAGCAGCAGATGTTCTAGGCAAGGACTAAGGCATAAAAGCTTATTACGTGGGTACGGCCAGAAGCAGGTGAGGGAGAACATTACTTTCCCTGGCAGAAGTGTTTTGACAGCTGTGGGAGCTGGGAACTGGAAGAGCAGGTAGAGCCATGTAGGAGTTCAGGGCTGGAGCGGTGGTACCTCCGCAGGGCTGAGCCAGCCCCTGCTGCCAGCAGTTCTGTGCTTCACTGCCCAACCCCTCGTCCTAACCCCACGTTTTCCACCTTCTTTTCCATAAGCACTGCATGTGAAGGGCATGGACGTGAGGGCGTAATCGGTGGGAGGCTGTGGAGCAACAGGAGGAACAGTCTGAATGGCTTTGAACAGGTAATACCGGCGACGTTGTGGCAGAAAGAAGAAGTTTGCTACAGGCAAGTCACAAGGCAATTCGTGTTTGGGTTAGTTTTCTCAGTGTGGGAATAGAAAAAAGGGTAAAACTGAACATACAGCAGAAGAAATGACAAGCCTTTGACATAATGTTGAGTCAAAGACTGAGTCAAGGAGGAAGCCAAGGCTCAGACTGGTAGAGAAGGGACATTAGTACTTTCTGCAAAAGCAAATGTGAGAAGAGAAGGTTTGGGGGAAAAGATTGAGCACATACTTGGTTGCATGGCATATGAGGACAGTTGTCCTGTGCTATGACTGTGTTACCCAATGAGGCGAGCCCTGGTCTGTCTCAGAGTAAGAGGTTGTTGTTGAGATGGGTAAAAGCCACCACTGTCCTAACATTGAGCCCAGGGCTCAAAAGAGAGAATGGCAAAATGAGATTCTCAGCACTGAGCATCTCCAAACGCAGTCACTCACAAAGAGCTTTCCGAGTAGCTCATAAAGCTATTCCCAGAGGCAATATTCCTCAGGGGACTGTCACAACACACACTCACTTGCCGAATTCACTTGCACATAATAACAGGTGAGGAATGCACAGAGTCATGTTTTTTTTCTGAAGATAACTGAGAAAAGGTGAGTTGTTTCAGCGGGGATCTGCAGTTTTTCACCCAAATCAGCAAAAGCAACAACAGGACCTGAATCAGGACCATCCTGTTTTGAAAGATGGGCCCTGGGAACAGGAACAGGTACATAACCAAACTGGAAATCATTACAGTACAGGCTTGCATGTGTATGGTTTAAAGAAGGCATTCAGGTCAGCCTCCACCCAGGAGGGATCCAAGCACACTCTGTACTGGGAAGGGAAAAGTCTGAGCCAACTATGTAATCATTCTCCACCTTATCATTGCCCCAACATGACTAACGAGCTAGGGACAGTCTGGAGGGAATGAGGAACATGGAAGCAACAGCAAAAACAAAGTAGGTGTTTGCAACACCTCTTGTTCTGAACAAGTGCACTGAAGTTGTGCAGCAATCCTTCGTGCAAAGCAGAGAAGATGGCTCTAGATTAGGTGTTAGATGATTTTTTAATTTCTCCTCCAAATTAGCAGTCATTTTTTTCCGACTTGGGGCAGTGGGGTGGGTGGGTGTGAGAGAAGAGGAATTGTTATTTTATATTTCAACTCTGATCTGATCTTCAGTCTCAAGACTTTATTTCAAATTCTTGTATTAGACACTAGAAGTCAAAATGAGATTAGTTTTATAACCAGAGTTGCTGGTTATGTACATCATGTGCTTCCTACATACACATGGCCCTGTTGCTTACTGCTTTGAAGACCAGGTCTGGACTAGGTAGATTTGTGTGAGCAATCTGCAGGGCAGGAACATGCTATGTCTGCCAAGCGTCAGTGCTCCTCATCTTTCTTTTCAAGTGGTAGATCCCACAGGTCAGGGGTGAAGATCCTCCTATCCAGTTATTTATAAAGTGTCTTTTGACAGAGCTATGGGCGAGGGAGAACTGGCTGTATTGTCAGTGACCAGAGCAAAAAAGCTCTTGCTTTCAGGAACAGTAAATTAACTGCAAAATAAATAAATAAAATGAAGAGCTTGCTCTCGTTATTGTGCTGCAGGCATCATTTATTAGATGCTGCTGTACTGCGGAGTCCTTATCTCTCCCTCCAGATAGTGTAAATCAGAACTCCTGTTGCTGAAACCCCGAGAGTGTTCTCATCTGTCAGAGATTTAGCTGCCCTTTTCTTGTATGTTTTCCTAGAGAGTGATTTTTTATTTTTACTTTAACCCTCAGCATACTCATCATTCATGGCTTACACACTCAGGAAATAAAGGGCCAAGGAGGGATGCTCCAAGGTCTTTTGTTGCTGTTGATGAACGTTTCTTTCTGTCCTTAGTGAGAGGATCTCTGTCAAAGGCAGATGCTTCAGCCATGCCAAATACATGGTGCTTTATGCAATGTAAGAGTCAGGGCTCACAGACTGGTTTCTCCCTCTCTTCCCGATCCAGCTGCAGTCATCAGGCTTCACCCCCCCTGCACTGTGGCTTTCAGTATTATTCCTTTAACGGGCTTAATGATTTTTCCGCTTCTGAAACATGAATCAAATATACAAATTGCTGTGGAAGGTACTTGGAAAAAGCTGAGATTTTATTTAACTCCAGTGACTTCTCTCACTGAGAATCAGTGGTACCTCAGCCAGAGGCAGGAGAAGCAGATCCCATGTGGAGGGGTGATCCATCTCAGCAGGCAGTACATTTGGTGATTCATCGCTGCTTTACCTCGTTTAAAAACACTTTCCATTCGTCCTGATGACTTACTGTGGAGACGGGGCCAAAAAACCTACTTTTAATTAGTTAGTGGCTCTTGGACTACAGCAGGACTCTAGAAAATATGTTACCTTCTCTGCCCAGTGGATCCCTCCCCGATAGTAAGGGACTTTGTGCAAAGAAGTCCCTTACTTATAGAGCATGGACTTTATGTGATAGCTCTGCTTTTTGGTAATTTATTTAAATACTTGTGTGAGTACGTACTTTTATGACCTTTCTGATCCTTCTTCCCTCATGTCCCTCTTGTCAGTGGGTCTCCTGGCCTTATTAAACTTTTATGTCTTTCTCTAAAGTCACTCCAATGCTCTTCCTTCTCTTAGCCATCATGCTTATGTCATTCATAACTTATCTGTGAAAACTGTCAACAAGGAAACAGCTGAGTTTTGAGGAAAAAAATGATAGTGCCTTGTCTCCAGTAAGACTGTATGTTAACTATTTGGGTAAAATCCCCCAAATTTTGTTTGCAGCAAAGACATGGTTTTAGCTTGATTCTTTCAGCAAAGGTCCTGAGTAAACCAAACTGCTGCATCTGTTTTTACCCATTTTTAATCTATCTGTGAAACAGAGATGTCCTCAGGTTCTACTGTCCAGTCAGAAGAATAGAAAGGAACTTTATGAAGAGCTCAAACAAATTAAAATAAATGTAACATGTTGACAAACAATCTGAGTTGTGGTAAAGGCATTTAAAAGCGTAAATTGATTGTATGTTTTTCAGTTGGTGATGAAGGACTATGAAAAATTTAATGGTGCCTAGCTGTATTACAAGTGTTATGACAGCTAAATGACATACAGGAATGCTAAAAGGAGGTTTGTTTGTATACAGTGTATATACATGTATATGTATACACACCACTTTAAATATGAATAGAAGTGTATATTGTATGTGTGTGCTATATACATTCTGGACTGAGATATTCTGCTCCAATCTTAGCGCAAATGAACAGTGTCAAAAAATGTGTTTTTCATTCTTGAATCTTTCAGAGACAGATTCAAACAGCTGTTTTGTGCCCAAACTAATAACATATTAGTCTCAGGAAATGGAGTGTCACCAAATCCAATTCCCTTTTATGGTGATTTTGATCCAGCTGTATTTAGCTTTCAAAGCTTCTTAAAAATCCAAACAAAGCACCCATCATTTTAGGAGAACTTCAGAAAGCAGCTCTGAAGCCTCCTAGCAACAACTGCTTAATTATCTCTGCAGGTTGGTGTTCTTGTTTTAAGCATCAGTAAAGCAATCTGTCACCAACCCGAACACACAGTGCCGTAATTCCTGGGCCAGTTTCTGGTGCTCAGCAGGAGCTGCCTGTTGCAACACATTTTGCAGAGAGAGCACAGTTTGGCTTGAAGATCTACAGAACCCTGGATGAATTTCAGCCCACAGCCTACAGTAGTAGTTGACTCTGGGACAAGCCACATACGCCTCAGGAAAGCTGCCAGAATTAAGTCAAGGCTGCACAAGAAGAAATAAGCCGGTGGGTTTTTACTGGCCTGATAGGTCAAATGTACCGCTTTTACTATCCTGAAGAACCATTTATTACGATGCCCAACCATAACAGCAGAAAGATAGCTTATTATTTCGGGTGCTAGCAGATGACCTGGGGACACTTGAATTGCTTTTCTACAGATTTATTGGGTGAACTGTGTCCAAGTCAATTGGATTGAGGTACTAAAAGATGTTTAGATGCTTGAATACTGTTGATACCAAGACAAATTAGATTCCCAGTTCTTCTTTAGGTGCCCACCTAGTCTGCCTCTACTCTTACTTGTCAAATGTGTCCTGCTCCATTTCCTTGCTCATTTTTCATAGGGTGCCAGGGATAAAAGACTGCAAGGCACCTGCTTCAGTGGTAAACAGCCATTTAGAAGATGTGTGTACTTTCCTTGATAGGTCTAAATTTATGTAGCAGGAGTTCACAAAACCACAGGTTGAATTGGGCTGGCTTATAGTAGATTGGGATGTAGCTACTTTTCCTTACTAATTTTGTCTTGTACCATAGAATCTGTTTTGTTTTGGTTTGGTTTTTTTTCCTGTTAAAATTATGCCTTTAATGCTATGATTAAAAGATTATTTTCAGAATGCAGATTAATTACATGGAGTGCAATTGGCCCAGGTATGGTGAGAACTTGAAAAACATCTCAAGAGGCATGCTAGTGGAATAGAGGGTATACATACAAAAAGTACCAGGACATCAACCTCGGGGATGGTGCAAGTACACTGCAAGAGAGGACCTGCCTTTACTATATAAAATTGTGTTGATGCTGAAGCTCAGCTAAGGTATTTGTAAACCTGTCAGCATGGTCTGGCTCGTATGATTAAATACTAGTCAGCGTGTCCTGCTGTCACCTCATTAAACTTCGGCATTTACTGATAATTGTGGATTTCCATATGTTGTTGAATTAGCTATGTTCTGCAGCTGAAAACATGGATAAAAGTGGAGGAATGATTCCGATGCAAGAAGTCAGCAGAGTCAGCTGTCTGTAATATAACCTGGAAACACAATATGGCTTAGAAACGGGCTTGTGTGGCCCGAAGGATATAGATAGAATCTTTTATCTTCGTCAGATATAGGCCAAAGCAGCAAAGTTCAGATCTAGTTTTGGATCACTGAACTAGTTCAATAATATCCAGCAGGAACCTGACCTCACCAGATACCCCGTCTGTTTGGGGGGTTTTGGAGATCTGCTTCTATTGCATGCTTCTACCCCATTAGACCAAGTTACACCAGTGTAAAGTGTAGAACTGGGTCTAGATCTACCATCCACAGAACTGGGGAACACAAACCGGGAAACCACAGAGAACATCTTCTGCCTTTTTAATAGGTGGAGTTTAGACTGCAATAATGGAAGGCTCAGTTTGGTTACTGAAAGATTTAATTATTGTATTTATTTTTATTACTAGTGGCTTTTAGGGCACTCATATGTTGTGGGGTACTGTACAAACACAGGGGAAGAAATGGTCTGAAGAAACCAGCGGGGTGAGAAGGGCTAGAATGAGCTGAAAGATCCTCCAAGGTAGAGAGGACGCCGAGGTATGCAGGATGGGTGATTAGTGTAAGGGAGTAATGCATGAAACTGTGGTGGAGGACACTTGAAATTCCAAACTCTAGAACTGCAGATACTGGACATTTCATGTTTCTGATGGTTCTTTTTTTGATCCTCTCCCTTTACATGGCACACCTTCCATTTGTTTTTCAGAATTTCAATTGTAAACTTCAAATTCTCCTCCTCATCCTGCCTTTATCTTATTTACATCCAGGAGATTCTTGTGCTTCTCTGAGGGCTGACATGCCCTGGCTTAAACTGGAGCTGCCCTGAGGATGATTTTATATTTAGTAGCTCCTTATGAGCTGCTCTCATTTGAAGCAGCCCAGACTGCCTGATACAATATTTACTGCGGAAATCTCTCTCTCGCCTCTCCCAATCGCAGTGTAATGATACGGCTGAGCTTGAGAAGGGGCCAGGGCCTTACCCAAAGTGTGCCTGGGTAGCAGAGCCTTGCAGGGCACAGTTTCTAGCCCCTTTATGCCATCAGAGTAACCCACAAGATCTGTGCTGAGGGATGAAATTCTGTCCCACAAAATCAGTTGCCAGGAGAGCACAGCTATCAGCTTGTAGCATTCAGAATATATCTGTATAAAAGGCCTAACCAAGTGCAACCTCTGATATTCTCCCCTCATAATGCTGGGGGTTTTCTTCTGCATTTATTACAAGTTGGGCCCTTCTTAGAGTAGCATATTGATTTGGAGGGCTTAAGAGTTCTTCTGCAGGAGCGATATGAATGCAAAATCACCTGGCTTCTCCCATCCTTTGGGTGTCAGCTTTTTAACAGGGAGCTTTCAGGAATCCACTCTTGGGTTTTATACAAAGCTCCTGGCTTTAGCATCCAGGTGCTCTGATATGACCATTGCTCCCCATGCCAAGTCCTTGTGACAGCGTTGGGGTGGAGCTCTGACCTGCAGCTTTCCTCTTTCCAATGGAAAAGTCAGCAGTGAAGGTTCACGGGACTGTGAAAGACCCACAGCTCTCCCTCCAAACACCCCACTGGGCTCCAGCCTGCAGCAGGCAGGTCAGTCCCTTTTAAAATGGTCCCTATTTCAAGCCTGCGATGATTTTAAGTATGACAGCATGTGGGTGGGAAGCAGTGTATCAGATGGAGCACTGTCTCAGCTCTCAGCATCGTGAGCCTGCAGAATAAAGAAATGGCACAATATTGCCTCTGAAGAGAGCAGCCTTTCCTGGAACATTTGACTGAAGCGGCAACGTGGTAACACAGACTCTGGTCTCTCTAGATTGTGTTCCTGGAAAAGCTGTTCAATTATTGATAAGGGTCGCACTGACAACACCAAAAGATGAGGCTCTTGCTTGCCTTTAATAATTTCTTACTCAGCAGATCTTTCACTTACAGCTCAGCAGAATTGGCATTGCAGACACATCAGCTGAAATACAATATGCATGCTGGAAAGACAGACAGGCGACTGCCCGGCTTTTTCATTTGCAAACTAGAAAGGAATATAGAGCCGGCACCCCGGGTCGATTCTGCTCTGCAAGATGGTAACTGCCATTACGAAGCTGGCACTGCCAGGTCTTCTTTCCTGCTGATAACGTTTCATCCTTGTTCATTGCTCAGAGCTGTTCTTGAGTTCTTCCTCTCCCACTTATCATATATGCTGGAAAGGAGGATCTCCCAATAAAGGTAAAGAGAAGGGATTGATACTAATGCTCTAGATCTAATTCAATTTAACAAGCACTACTCTAGCCAGTAAAGCTGCTGCTATTTTGTTCAAAGTATAGTGCTGACAGCTAATGCAGGGAGGAGCATTAACCCCATCTGTTCTTTGTACGAGGTTTAGTATTCCAAGAGAACTTTTTTAATTAGAGAGAAAGCTTTAAGCCTAAATGCCCCTTTGAGACCTGGGACCGTCTTGGTTTTTTTTCTGTGAATGTGCCCTACAGAATCAGCACCAAGTGGGAAGCAGGGTGAAGTTTTGGAGGACCCTCATGAGATTCTGGCACTCTTAAACCTGAACCCATAGCGAGTTTGGATGGGAAGTTGAACTGCCACCTAAAATAAAGAGTCTATTTTTTAACCTGTTTTATTGGTCATGGACATTTCTGAGTCTCCTGGTAGTGCTTCCCATTCACCTAACTAATGGGATCACTAGCCGCCTGTGAAGTAAGGAGCCTAATGATTGAGACTCATTAGAAAATGGAATTGAGAGACTCTCGTATCAGCAGATCTGAATGTCAGGGAGGGCTTCCCATCAGTTTGAAAATGTGAGACCTGTAACTTCCCAGAAATTCCAGGCGGTGCTGCAAAATCAAAACTGTGCACCAGTGTCACGCCTGGGGAAGGGTCAGCCTCGTCATGGATTTTCACTTCAGCACTTCCATTTTGTCTGAGGTCTCTGCAGCCTCAGAAGCTGTCAAACCAACTGCTTTTCCACTTCCATGCAGTTTTAACAGCAAGAGGTATCTGCGTGTTTAAGGAACCTGTTTACTGTGCAAAGGTAAACAGTCAGGTTCCATTTTCACAATTATTCCTGTGTTAGAGGTAGATGCAAACATTGGGTTGCCAGCACTACTGCGTCACAGATGCAAACAATTTTCATCAGGGTGAAAGCCCGGATGATACCACCATGGCAACCAATTTTAAATAGAAACAATAAGCCAGCTCCTTCACTGAAATAAAGGCACAAGACCCGAGGATCTGGTTCCATATTCCTACAACAGACAACACAATTTTTGAGCATTCATATTGTCTGCGTTTTTATTGCTTCTTTCCTCAGAGCATCTCAACATGCTGTTTGCAATTTATATGCAGTAAATACTAATGGAATGAAGCCATCTCTGTGGGGCTAGCAGCAGTCAGAAAACAGCATGGTGGATAAAGGAAGTTCTTGCCAAGTTCTTTATCTTTCCAGTTACAGAATCTTTAAGTCCCATGCAGAGAAGTCAGTTCAGTTTTTCCCTTGAAAATCTCCAAAAAATAAACAACAAATCATTAACATTGGAAAGATGAAGTGCTGAATCATGCCTCCCACGCTTTAGAGCTTGTGTTCCACTGAGTCTAATTATTTCACACTTGCTACATAAATCTTTGAGCAGCCTCTTCCAAGAATATTCATGGTGAGGGTTGAAAAAGAGAAAGTTCTGATGAACAGTTGAACATGGGGATAATAGTTCTGGTCAAGCTCGCTGGAACCTGATGCTGACTTATCTCGTAGGAATGGCATTTTATTTGGCCCCAACCAACCTCAAGCAAACTTGAAATTGCCATGAGAACAGTACAGTCAATGTGCAGCTGACTGAGCATATAGAAACTGCAAGAAAATATTGAACGTATTTTTAAGCATTTTAACCAGTGTCTTTTGTGTATCTGAAATGAGGTGAAATTATGTTAAAATCCTACCAGATCTCTCTCTCCCTTATTGCAGCCAGCATGCCCTTAACAGAGTCAGTGGGTGTAGAAATAGGAAACTACTTTTTGCTTTTGCTTGTGTATTGGGGATGGGGAGTTACTATTTAAAACAAACAAACAAACAAACAAATTACTAACCTACAGCAAATTCAGGAAGGGCATGTATCAAGTACTCCACAGCTCTTAATTCTGAGAAGGAACTTCAATGCTCTGGCATTGTTTTCCCCTGTGCCATTCTTATCTGACAGGTAGTATCAGTTGCCAGAAATGATGTGGGTTTATTCTGTACTTTGTATTCTAATATAAATGGAGCTGAATACTTGTCATAGTCCTTTGGGCAGGGCTCCTTACTGCTGCAGAGTTTAATATTGAGATTGGCAACACTAAGTTAGCTGATGTAATCCGTTCCATTACAGATATTTACAGCACGCCATATTACAATACAAAGGCAGAGGTTTAGAGACTAAGAAGATGTGACAAGCCAAAAAAGCCAACCCATTCAAAACTGAGGCTGACACTGCAGGGGTCTATTCCCCTCACTGTACATTCACAAAAATTTCTTTTAATGCCATTAGGAGCATACGTGATGCAAAATTCAGATCAGGCACAAAGCAAACAGCAACTCCACTGATGGCAAACAAAATCACTGTTATACACACCGCATCTGACTGTAGATCTGTCTTTAACATTAGCCAGTGACTCATGATCACCAGCATGTATTGTCCAAAGTCACTCCTAGGTTTCCCCATTCTTTGGCCAAACATCACAAGCCTTGGCTTATTGTAACACAGGGGAAAGGAGCAGCACAGAGGAGTGTTTGTTCCTCTTTCCAGCAGCCTCTTCATACTCCTGCAGTAGCCCAGGAGCTGATACAGTGATCTGTGAGTTATTACACGTCAGAAAACTACGTGCAGCTTATGCTCTCAAAGTCCTGGATATTTCCTTCTTGAATTTCTTGCTTACCTCTAAGTCTCATCAAGCCTCATCAAGCAGCTCTTTCAGATTCAAGGGTAGAAGCTGAGTGACTCCCTACCTGTTTAAGAGCCCATTTCTTTCCTACAGCTCTTCTGGAGAATCTGCAGCATCTGTTGTGCAGAATCAGCACTTTCATTAGTCTTAATGGAGCCTCTTCTTGCGGAAGACACTGGAGAGGCTTTGCATGTAACTGAGGAATTTCTATTGCAGACCATCAAGGAGATAGACACCCCACACTGCCTGGTGCTTGTGATTTGAAGTGAAAAAAATACTGATAATGCAGTAGGAATGCAGTGCTGTGTTTCCGATACAGATGGGCCCAACCCAAGATCTTGTTTCCCTGAATTTCTTAAAGTTCAAGGGAGGTTGGAGCCAAAGTGCTTAACTGAACAGTCTAATTTTGTGTTTAGTTTTATTTGTTATGGAAGTGACAAAATTGGCTTTATGAAACAAATGTTGTTTGCCATACCATTAAATCAGTTTCTTCTCTTTTGCAATGGCTTCTCAGTGCTGTTGGTAAAAATAATGTTGCTTTTCCAGTATATCATGTAAAGTGATTTCAGCTGCGTTTTTTCCATTCCTGACCTCTGCAATGCTTGCATTTTAGACAGTTTTATACACTTATTGATTACCTGATGTACTGTTCTAATTTCTAGGAAGTAAGAACATAGCCCTTAAATCATCCAGACTCTGAAATGTTTTAATTTCCTCAAGTAAATAGCGCATATTTTGCCAGGAATCTTAAATGTATGATACATGGATCTGATTCCACTTTTACACAGGTCTTGTATAACTCCCTTCACTTCAGTGAAATTACTCCTGATTAGCATTGAGAATCAGGTCCAGAATATGGGGAGGAGAGTGGGTTAATGCCATTTTTTTCTGACATTGAGTGCTTTGAAAGCACTCTGAGACTGTAACGCATTACCATTTCTCAGTAAGTGCCCTCTGAGAGGATTGGGAAGGATTGAAGGGTTTTTAACCAGTAAGTCACTTCAGGTCTTTCACAAAACAGTAGAGATTTAGCCATTTCTAGCTACTGGCTATTTGGTGATTATGTATAGTCGGTAGGCTGGTGGTCTCAGCCACCAGTGGACAAGTGTCCACACCACAACCACTGCTATCGAATTAGCTCCCTCGCTGGCAATCTGGAAAGAGGGCAAATGGAGCATGGGTCTGTTTCTCTTCCCAGGCTTTGCAAGTTTTCCTGTCAGCCAGGGAGGAAAATGTTTTATAAAAATGCTTTACAAAAGTGTATTATTTGCCTCATCCAGAATTGTCATGCTCCAGCGCCTGAATATGAAGGCTGATATTCTCTAACAACCCCGTCAAACTCCCACACCATAGATGACTGCTGCAAGTTATAAGCACTCCCAAAATAGGGCTGGATTTTCACAGTGATAATTGAGAGCCATAACTTTCCACCACGGAGGCTCTGTAGGTGGGAGCAACAGCAGAGACAGTAGTATCAACAGTCGGGGCTTTTTACCAGGATGTTATCTAATTTTATTATAGTATATATACCATAATCCTATCAATGTATAGCCTTTCTTTAGTGGACATCTCCTGTACAGTTAGGGACCCATCTTTTGCCAGTGTGAGAAGAAGAACCCTAGGGGAGCTAAGAAAAAGACTTTGCCCTTATGACTGCCCTAAGCCCCGGTTCAGGAAAAATGTTCATATTCAGGACTGTGCTTAAGCTTTATGGACATTGTTGAATCATGCTGGCTTCAGTGAACTGACGACTAGAAAAAAATGTTCATGCAGGGTTTTGTTTTCCTTCAAAAGAACTGAAAAGGTTACTTAGTGCTACCACTACTAAGGCAAACCTTAAACCACACCAACCACTCATTATCTCAGTTTTGATGTAAATATCAGAATATTTAAATGCACGTTAAGTAATAAGAAGCTAAACAGAGCAATATTCTCAGTCACTGTAAGCAATAATTGGTGTTCTTTTCAGACTACATGGTCAGAAAGACTGAATCAAATAACCCTTATGGGTCACGTTCTTATCTGGTACACCGCCACCTCAATCAAATAACACCAGAGTTGCATTGCAGCAATTGCTGTTGAGATCAGAATCTGCATATAGATATTTTGTCTCTCAAGTTCTAAAAGTACTGTTATATTTCAAGTCAAAGAGAAAAGAGAGAACAAATAACACTATTTATTGCTGCAGATTATTTTTATGCCTGTGTGCTCCACTTAAGAGAATAATCTGTAAATGACTTATTATCAAGAAAAGTTATTTGTTTGCACTAATCAAGCCTTAAACTTGGAGGCATAATATGGAACTAATTATTTTCAACTAACTAATCAACATGTTTCATTCATAAGTTGGGATTTATCAATATAGCACATGAAAGGAGAGAACATATTATTATTTCAATTTAGATAATATGCAAAAAGCACTGTGTTTGTAATGACCTGCTTTCACTGAATATAATCAAGCTCCAAAGCTCTATTACAGGCTGGAAATAGCAGCAGCTTACTTTAATGAGATTTCTGGCTCTGGGCCCCAGCTGTTCTACGCAAGGCTCTCCCTTTGCTCTATGACCTACCAATATGTGCTGTCACCAGTAATGAGACAGGACCTATTTCCTAACATGGGGAAAAATTGGAAAGCATGAGTTCATTCTACTCTATCGGTGGAAACACACCCTCCTTCCCCTGCAAGGCAGAAGGAGGGGTACAGTGAATATGCAACATCCCCCCTCTCCCTTGCCAGTGGAAATATGACATGAAACCCATAAGGTAGAGAACTCAAAGGTAAGACCGAAACTCTCTTCTTAACTCATCCCCTTAGCACATAGAAAACCAATATTCATTAGGCACATACAGAATATGCCTCTCCCCTGTGAAGTACCCCAGAAGAGGACTTTACATTATCTGCAAGGCACGGGGAAGGGGGAACGGTAGCAGTCTTAGGCTCTGAATTTTATGGATTTTGTGAAATTACGCTCGTCTCAGAGCCGTGTTGGGAATGTGCCAGGAGCCAAAGAGCTGCACTTAATTTGCCTAAAATGGAGCAGATTACCATTGCTCTCCTTTTTAATAATGGAGATGCAGCCTGGAGACTACAGATTCCAGCAAGCAATGCTCCAAAATGGGCCACGCAGCCCAGGTGCTGCACTGGAGACAGAGCATTGCACACTGGGACACAGCCCCGAGGGCTGGGTCCTGAAACGCTCCAGTAAGGGGTACTGTGACTCCCGGGTGGAAAAAAAAGACCAGTCTCATTTTGGTCACTCTGAATTGGACTCTTAACATTGTTCTCTTTGCTTTTTCATTATTATATCCCACACTTTTCAGAAATTCTGTTCTTGAAAATGTTTGATTAGCTAACATTCGAGGGGTTTTACGCTACTTTTATCCTTAAGCTGTCACTTGGATTCATTAACGCTTCACAGGTGAATCTGTTTTTATTAGGACAAGAAGCCAGTGTTTTTTCCCCTGAATAGCATTGTTAAGTATTTCAGGAATCTAAAATCCACAAACTATTTCTGTGCCCTGAATACAAACCTCTTCGGAAAAAGCCGGTGAACATTTTAGTCAGAAAATTGGAAGGTGTGTGCTTAATGCACTTTGAAATTAAATGATTTGGTGCTTTTCAATTTGTCTTTTTGCCCTTCCCAAATACCCAAAGGCACTAGCCCACTTTGTAAATGAATAGGCTATGAAATCTTATTCTGAGAAATGAAGGTGTCACTGAGTTGCAGTAAAAATTATACTTAGCACCAATGCACTTTGTAAGCCCTGACTAATTGGCCCTTGCAACAGCCCTGATGCATTTCTCCTTTATTAATAGAAATGAAATAATCAGTTATTTTATTTTAGAAGGGGGAAAAAAAAAAAACAAACCCCAAGAGATTGAGAAGCTAAGTCTCCATAGCATAAACAGCTTCTCTCCCATTAAATGAACTGAATGGCTACTGCCTTCCAGATGCCTCTTGGACAACTGGTGGGTGCCCATGGACAGGCTCTCCTGGCATGCCTGGGGCTGGCTCAGCCACTGTGCTCAGGCTCAGCCTCCCAAATATTTGGAAGAGGGCACCCTGGCCGTGCCCGAGGCCGTGCTCGCAGGCTAACTGCATTCATGGCAGATGAGCCTGTCTTAAAAGGGGTTTGGGGCAGCCCTTAGCATACAGACCACGTGCCAGAGAGCTATCTCCCTCTTGCTTCCCCCATGGATGCAATGCTGTGATGCAGTTGTGGTCAAAATTTAGGAACTTTCAGCTTCAGAAATCCCGTCTTAACACAGAGATACGTGAGGCTCTCTGCAAAAGCCTGCAGTGGGCAGACAGATACCCCTCGTGTGCTTTTTTCCTACTACAATTTCAGAAATAAAATTATAAAGTTAGCTTTCAAATTTGCATTTTAAAGCTCCATATCTGTGTGGAATTTTTTGTCCAGCTTGAGGAAGCGGTATCCTTAAATGAAAAAAGAAAAATGCATTTCCAAAGGCCATGTCACCAGATTTTGAAGTACAGTGGTAAGAACACCACCGCCTTCGCAACACTACCTATTTCCTCTTCTAAATTATTTATGTATTTATTGTATTTTACATGAGCCATGGAAGCTAGAGGCATTTTTGCAGTGTCAGGTCATTCTAAAGTACATTCCATACAAAGAATAGGGCTGAAAAATACAGTTGTACGTAATATTGTTCATTAATATTACATAATTACTGCACACAAAACAGTTCTCTGGGCAGTGATAAGGGTTTTTTTCATAAAGACTAAAGACTCCAAGGCAATGTATTCCATTAAGGGGTTGCTTAACATATGAGGGTATATCAATGTATAGTATCTTTACCCAGTTGCAGAAAAATGACGAAGCCAGCTTAGCCAAATGAAGCCATTAGCATGTATAATGTGTTTTACACAAGAGTTAAATGGTTTACCAGGTTTATAAAATCATACTTTGATATTGCAATGACCAAGCTGAGATATGATCTAGCAAACAGCAGTTGCAGCTGCATCAGCACAAAAATGAACTGTTGGATTTTCTCTGCGGCCTAGAGAATATTTCCTGCAGTCTTTGAAAATTGCTCTGAAATAAAAAAAATTCTCTACATGTAGGCTAATATTAGCTACTGACAGCTTGCCTAGAGTTTTTAGCTCAGCCCTCCTGGAGCAATTGTTTAGGATAAAATGTTGATGCAGCTTTTCAGGTCTGTTGGTTGCCTTTATTACCATTGAACATGAGCAAGTCCTGTATCTTATATGATACATTAGACCTTAAGTAATGTGGAGGAACACCTGAGTGACTAATAATCCCATAAATGATCCCTTTGAATTTTAGTATAGCCCAGTGCACCCGTCCTAAAGTCCCTGTGCTGTAAGTATAGTGTTAATTTTGACTTTTAATTTGATTTACTAAATTGTGTCAATATGCTGTAGAGTGTTCTATGGACAAGATACAACAACCATTATTAATATAAAACTGGAGATCTGGACATCCTGATAGGGCTTTTGACATTCAAGAAAACATCAGGCCTTGTTACAGTCTTTGATACCTACGATACAGTTGATAATTCTGCTGCTAGAAGAGATTCTTATCCTCTTTCTGCTCCTTTTTTTTTAGGGCAGAAGATGACTTTAAATGTACAGCAGTGAGACTTGAATTCTCGCTTTCCCCACCAACAGTGTTAAATAGGTGCATCAGTCTGATGTTTCTGTAACCGGCAACGTGGGCAGTGTTAACGTTTGAAGTTTGTGTCTTGAATCACCAAGGGTTCACCTTTCTTTCCAGATGACACTGTGACAGCTGCAATCAGCAGATGCATGAGAGCTGACAGTGCTTTGATTTAAAAAAACAAGAGGGTTGCTAGCAAGGCATTTTCCATAAGGAGTTCCTTCTAAGTCATTTCACTTCTTAGCTCAATAGGACCTTGATTTGATAACACTCAGGGTATATCACAAACCGCACATCTGCTCTCCCAGAGTCTCCCAGGATGAGGGGTGTGACTGAGCTGGAGAGGCTTCTTGGGGATTCCATTTATTTCAGGTTTAGTTTATCTGTGAGCTAATTCTACTCAACTATTGTTAACGATTCCACATCTTACGGGTCATATGACCTTACCAAGGCTATGCAGTCCACCTGACACAATTGTTCTGTTTTGCCCTGAAGATTTTCCCCTTTGCTGTGTTTCATTGGGTGTGTAACACTGAAAGGTTGAACGGGCGCTGCACCAGACCCAAGCGAACCACAGATCTCAAGATTGTTTCTGACTGGGTAGAAGTGAGCAAACGGATTTTTCTACACCAGTTCAGCCATCCTCAGTTTTTCCTGTGACCTGAGTCACAGTCACACACTTATTGGGTGATGTGTTACGGTGAGACTGTCAGAATAAAAGCAGGGTAAGAAATCTAATCCTCAGAGGAGAGCAATATGTTCCCACTTGTGATTTAGTCTCACAGTGAAGAGGTTGTCAAGGGGTTTGCAATCCCGGAGATTGATTCTGGGGGGAGCCCACTTAGTGCACAGTGTCATTGGCAGTCATCAGCTAAAGCTGCCTAATGATGTCAGCCGGAGTGGCCAGGGGAATCCTCTCCTGTGAGGTAGCCAGAAGAGTTAAATTGCTTCCAGAAATGAATCCATTAGATGCTGATAGTGATTAGTGGAAGGTACCATGATGACTAAAAGTACTTCAAGTGTAATTCAGTCTGAAAGCCCTTTCAGGTGAAGGGTGTTAGATACATCACGACTGAGCTGCAGGTACCTATTTGGTGGATGTGGCAGCAAATCTGCCTGATCTGAATCTCACCACTGTATGTGAGCAAATGCTACTGAGAAAACTCTCCCCCTTCCTTCCCATTGAAAATATCCTTGGATATTTATTGTTGAGGTAAAGGGAAATTTAGGATTAAACTTCTAAATTAGTTAGGTTCACATGATTTTGATGCCCAAGGGTTTGGGTTTTTTTAATTATTTGGATCTTATGTTTCAAGTTTCATCCAAAAGTTAGGTCATGGTGTAAGCTACGGGAGAATCAATGTGTCACTTACTACACGATAAAGGGTTAATTTGACTGTACAAAATTTTGAACTTATGGCTTGAGTGATTTAAAAAATCTTCCTTATACCATTAGCCGTCTGTTGAATTAGAGCAATAAGAAAGTTTTTAGCAATGCTTGTCACTATTTTAGTGTGTCTGTAATGAAAAGCAACAACAATAATACCTTCATCACTCCATGGAAACTAGCTTGGTTTTGCAGTGTTAGACAGCTGGGAAAGGAAGATTCTCTCGTGTAAAAGAAGGTGGCAAATGAAATTCTATTGCTATTAAAAGTAATTAATTTTAAAATGTTGGACAAATTTTTAAACTAGTCATGTAGTTGATCTGATGATTATTTTCTGCAAAACTTATGTGGCAAAAAAAAATCCTGTTGGGTTTTCATGCACTCCAAATAAAGCTCACATTATTTGAGACTCTTTTTATGTCATCCAGCCATCAAAGTGGCAACTTCCTCACAGGTTGTTACATGCACTTATTTATAGACACTACTGACTTTCTTCAGTGAATTATTCTTCTTTGCAACTAATTTAGTGACTGCAATCCCTGCATATTGTTCAGGCATTTTTCCTCAAAGAGGTTGAATAAAATGACACAAATCCTGCTGGGCAGCTGATACCATCAAAATGTCAGCTGTTAAGAAACCTCCCATGGTTTCAGCAAACCATGTTTGTCAAGCAAAGTGATTAAAGTCAGATTTTGGAAGTTCTGCTCATATCACTCCAGTTGATCTGCATCTACCCTAATGCATTGCAAGGGTGTGCCTGAAATTAAATTAAGGCCATCTACTCAGTCTTTCCCAAACTATTCATGTAATAGCAATCTACTGCTGGAGCCAGGTTCATAGCTTCTTGACAGAAGTGCTTGTTAACCCTGAATCCGATGATGATGATAATAATAACAGTATGACTAGAAAAATAGAGAGGAAAATAATACTTAGTATCAGATGGGCTCACACAGGTTGCAAACAGTAAACAAAAGGGGAAATTATAACCTAGTAATTACTCGCTCACAAACAATGATGTTTTCACCCTATGTAAACAAGTCTATTTTCACACATGGAAACAAGGTATATATGATTGCAAAGAAAAAAGTTTATTTAATAGAATTGTTGAGAAATACTGGGTTTGGTAAAATTATCTGTATCATCCAAACTTACAATCAGCTGACTGAGTAGGCTGAAAAGAGTCTTGGAGGAAGTAGGAGTGGACACCCCACTACTAAATGAAAATTATTCAGGAAATGTTTCTGCATGTTTCCTTTTCCACTGGATTCTTCTACTGGTGTATCTACATATAGCTATTTTAATGTCACTATTTTTTGTTATTTAATTTTGAACTATGTTTTTATTTGCATATTTTAATTTGCAGATGTGTAAAAAGGGCACCCGTCCCAGAAATGAACTACTTTACAAAATGGATCTGTAGTAGACAAACGTTTTGATGCTTGCCCTTGAACAATCCACATTCCTGTGCAAGAATAAATTTTAAAGTGCACATCAGTTTTGGACCCATGGTTGTGCCCACAGGCCACATAACTGTATATACAAAAAGCCAATCAGATGTGCAATGTATGGCGTTATCCATCTGGTAACCGCAGTCGAAGTAAAACTGGAATTTCACTTTGTATGCCTGGCAGCTGGGGACAACCAAGCCCATTGCTTTTATACAGATTTGCTATGCGTGATGAAGTAGTAATCACTAAATGTTTAATAAATAACAGAGCTATATAAAATACATGCTGAATTAATATTTTATGTTGTACAACTTGCTGTAATATGCATTCGCTTTTAATCCAGAACTTCCTAAAGTATACTAGAAACTAGGGTCTTTGTGTTGGTTACTGTGACAGAATTTCTCGCTGGGGCAATCCTGTCCTAAGGTATGATGCGCTCCAGCCAGTTTTACACCAGGCTGAGGTGAAGGTATGGTGGTCCAGGAGGCACTACATGAGCCACAAGAAAGCTCAAGATATCAGAATAATGCAGCAAAGGTCCTCTCTTGCCACCACCACTCCAGCCCTGAGAGCTGCACTTCAGTGCGAACGCATCTCTGTAATCCCCCTCCCCGTAAACACCTCTATTTATAGCGCTTAAAATGTTGTAATGGCCTCATTCATCATCCCAAAAGACGAGACTTGCTGGCTGTCACAGCTCAAACCTCCTGTCCCTTCATTGACAAATACAGCTGAAAATCAGAAAAATCCCCCTTCGGCCTATGTGATAGGTAGCAGTTCCCCTCACACTGGATGGGGAGGACCTGGCTGTAGAAACCATCCCTGAATAACTCCAAATTTACTGCCCATTTATTTGCTTCTAACTGTTTGTATCTTTCACTTATTAGTTTTTTGCCTTTTTTAAAAACCAATGTAACCCAAGTTATTTGGGAAAGCCTTTAAAATACCTAGGTGAGTTGGAGTTTGAAAAGACTTTCGGATAGACAATCTCGGAAAACTCCTGAAGTTTTTCACAGATTTTTAATACGACTCTCTGTCATTGTATCCGGGTTCCATGTTTCAAGAGCTAATAGGCTAGAAGTCAGTTATTGTGGTATTCTCTCCACATAAGTTCCCCTCCGAACATTTTGTTGCGTTATTTTGCTGACTTTTCCATTTCATGAGCGAGACGGCTCCACAGGCCTGGGCCGTTTAGGGAGGGCAAGGTTCGCTCGAGGGGCCTCGGCCCTGGGTGCCAGAGGGCGTTACAAACAGGCAGCGTTCCGGGTGGGATTTGATGTTTAGATATTAGCCCTGACGCTACAGCCGGGAACGCCTGCCGATGGACACCGGCTTGGGCTGCCCGCACCCAGCCCGGCCCGTCAGGGTCCGGCCCTACGCCGAGGACGACAACCTGCCCTCCACAAAGATGGCCGCTCGCGGCGGGAACCGGCGCTCCTCAGTCCAAGATGGCCGCCCCGCCGGCATCCGTCTGACCTTTTGCCCATACTTAGGATGGCTGCCAAGCTGCGGGCGACGTGCCCAAACCAAAGGTGGCCGCCACAGCCAGGGTGTTCCCCTGCCCTTACCAAACATGGCGGCGCCAAGCGGCCGGCGGCGGGCGGGGCGGGGCGGGGCCTCCGCCCGGGGAGCCGGGCCCGGGGGCGGGGCGGGGGCGCGCCCGGCGCCGAACCGGAAGTGCCGCGCTGCCTCCTCCAGCTGGTTGTCATTTCGTGCGGCAGCTCGGTCCTGAGGAGACGGGGCTCGGCAGCGGCCGGGTGGGGAGGAGGGAGGCACCGGCTGCGGCACCGAGGCAGGAAGCGGCGGCCGCTGGGGGGGTGGGGGGAGGGGAAGGAGACAGGAAAAAAAAAAAAGGAAAAAGAAGCAAAACAAGGCGGCAGCAGCAGCAGCAGCAGCAGCAGTAGCGGAGGAGGAGGAGGCGGCTCCGCGCGGAGGACTCGTCGCGGCCAGGCTCGCCGGCTACCGAAGCGCCTCCCGACTCCGCGGAGCCGGTGTCGCGGCAGCCCCCCCTCCCCGTCTCGCTCTCGCCCGCGGAGCCTCCCCCGCCCCCTTCCACCTCCCGGCAGCAGCGTCCCCCGCGGCGACCCTCCCGGTGCCCGGCCGGTTTACATGAGGGGGAAGGAAGCCCGCCTGGAGCCGAGAAGACGCGCAGCAGGGGAAGGACTGCTCCGAGGAGCCGCCGCCGCCGCCGGACCCCGCGCCCCGGTTAGTCCGCCGGGCCCCCCCCTCCGCTGCGCCCAGCGGCCGAGACCCTGTCCCGTAATCTCCGGGCGATTTGGGAGAACCGGTTAAACACCTTCCATGGGGGAGAGAGGAGCCCGGCCCCCCGCCGCCTGCACCTTCCCCTCCCTGCCGGAGGCAGCTCCTCTCCTGAGGTAAAAAAAAAAAAAAAAAAAAAAAAAATCCCTCCTGCCTTCCCCGACACCAGGAGTCCTGCGAGGGAGGGGGGGGACACCGCGGGGGGCACCCCACAGAGACCCGGGGCCTGGCGAGCCGAGCCTGCCTGCGCCGCCCGCCCCTGCCCCGCTGGATGCCGAGTCCCTGAGGAGGAAAACCACGTACGGGCACATCCAGAGGCGGCCTTCCAGCCAGGGGCTCGCTCGGCTGCAGGGAACCCGCGTATCTGGGTGGAAGGAGGCGAGCCCCGCATCAGAAAGCACCCTCCCAGCAGCAGTGAGAGCAAGAAAATCTCCTTCCCCTTCCTCCTGCACAACTCGCTGTCCCCTCCCTTCCCTTTTCCCGAACGCTGAATGCTGATTCCTGAGATGAAAATCTTCCTCTTCGGACAGCCGGGACTCGTGTGAAGGACACGCAAATATTGGATCGTAAATAAGAAGCGAGTCTGGCGAGCTCAGAAACCCAGCCCAAAAGGAGCAGCATCGAGAATCCACCCTTCTCCTGCACAACTCACTCCCCACCCAACACACATAGAATACTAATTTCCTGAGATAAGATCTTACCCCTTTAAACAACCACACACACGCATACACACACGCACGCACAGAGTGTATATTATTACTAAAGATAATAGGTTAAATCCAGCAGCACGGGAAAAAGCCTCTTCTGCAACTCACTCCCCCTTTTCACCCTTCTGAATGCTGAGATCCTGAGGTAAATTTTTCCCTTACCCACAGCAAAGACTCTTTTTGAACAGGACACAAATATATATTAGATTATAGAGATGTATTAAATTATTCCAGATTTAAATCTATTTTTTGCTGCCAAGGGGTCGGGGGACCAGACGTCATTGTATTTTTTTTTTTCTTCCCTCCTAACTCATTTATGGGCGAGTCAAGGCTGCCGAGGAGGAAAAAAACAGGATAGTTAGAATCTCTTTATCCTTATTCCCCAGAAGCTTTTTCTCTCATTGCTGTGCATTTCCTTTAGAAAAAGGAAACCTTATTTTGTGAACCAAAGATTTATTTTTCCTTTCCTCCTGGCCAAAGGAAGGAAGCAGACACAAATTGACACGTTTAAAGAGTTGAAGAGATCTATCTTTTGCAAAAAAACAAACGTCTTTATCCAAATCTGAAATAAATAGTGTGGAGGGAGAAACTGGAATATCTAGCTAAAACCAGGATACTTACTAATCTTGCCTCAGAAGAGGACGAGGTAAACACTAAACATCAACTTGTTCTTACAGGGAGGATTCAAACCCTAAATATAATAAATGGGGGATTACGGGTTTGGAGTGTTAGTGCAAAACAACACTGGAAATAAGTCAGCTTTTCCAGTCAGATTTCATCCACATCTGCAGCCTCCACACCATCATCAAAATGCAACCCCTAGCCCTGCTGCTTTTATAAATAATAACACAGCTGCCAATGGCAGTAGTGCTGGGTCAGCTTGGCTCTTTCCTGCTCCAGCTGCCCATAATATTCAGGATGAGATTCTGGGGTCAGAAAAATCTAAAACTCAGCAACAGGAAAAGCAAGAGTCCCTAGAAAAACAGCAGCTTTCCCCTGGTCAAAGTCAGGAAGCAGGCATGCTCTCTGAACCCGAGAAAGCTAAAACTGAAGAAAATCAGGGTGATAATTCTTCAGAGAACGGCAATGGAAAGGAGAAAATAAGAATAGAATCGCCGGTGTTAACAGGATTTGATTATCAAGAGGCTTCGGGGCTAGGTACTTCGACGCAGCCCTTGACATCCACTGCATCTTCTCTGACTGGTTTTAGTAACTGGTCTGCAGCTATAGCTCCTTCTTCTTCTACAATAATCAATGAAGATGCAAGTTTTTTTCACCAGGGAGGGGTTCCTACTGCTTCAGCTAATAATGGTGCTCTGCTGTTTCAGAATTTTCCACATCACGTCAGCCCTGGCTTTGGTGGTAGCTTTTCCCCCCAAATTGGACCCCTCTCTCAACACCACCCTCATCACCCCCATTTTCAGCATCATCACAATCAGCATCAGCAACAGAGGAGGTCTCCTGCAAGTCCTCATCCACCTCCATTCACACATAGAAATGCTGCTTTTAATCAATTGCCTCATTTGGCTAATAATCTTAACAAGCCACCTTCTCCATGGAGCAGCTACCAAAGTCCATCGCCTACACCATCTTCATGGAGCCCTGGTGGCGGTGGATATGGTGGGTGGGGTGGGTCCCAAGGTCGAGACCACCGCAGGGGACTGAACGGAGGGATAACACCCTTGAACTCCATCTCGCCCTTAAAGAAGAATTTTGCAAGTAATCATATCCAGTTGCAGAAATATGCTCGACCCAGCTCAGCCTTTGCTCCAAAGTCGTGGATGGAAGACAGTTTGAATAGAGCTGACAACATTTTTCCTTTCCAGGTGAGCATACTCTGTTATATACATAAGAAAAATAGCAAATGCTCTAGAAAGGGTCGGGTGTTCAAACAGTACAGTCTGATTGTGAGACTTCTGTGCTTGCAACTAAAAAAAAAATATATATATGGCTGACTTGAAATGTCACAGTGTGAATTACACTCCGACCTGTGAATCATGTTTTGGTGTTTTTTTTTTTTAATAGTGGTGGCCATATGAATATCTGTTGCCCATCAGACATCTGTACTGGCCAGTTTCCTTCAGCTTAATACTTACACACATTCAGAAATAGCTGATGAACAAATTTAGTTACTAGTAGCAAGTATATCTACAAAAAGGAGTAAGGAAAAAAGTGCTACCTGATGAAGTATGAAAGACCTGAGGCCTTCTAAAGTGTTCAAGAATGTACCACATCTGAGAAAAAAGTATTAAGTGATTGTATTTTGTTCTACAGTATCATACAGACTTGTAGTGCAACATAATTGTAGCTTTTTTTTTGGAAACTTTGATTTTTTTTTTTTTTTTTTTTTCCACATGATGGTAATCAATGCAGTTTGCTTTCCTCAGTAATGACAGCAAATTTTGGTTACAGGCCCTTAAATCATCACCAAAAATAGATCTGGACGAGTGTCAGTTGGTGGTCTCCTATATTTTATTATCGCCGTATCCTGGCAGGAGGCAGGTTGTCTGGCAGTTCAACCTCTCCTTCTAGGCTGACTTTTTATGGATTTGAAAAGAACTGTATAATGTTGGATGTAATTTGCAGTAAAAATTGAAAGAGAAGTACTCTTCATCTGACCACTAGTTAAATCTAGCTTTTATGTGTGTGTGCCTTTTGTAAACTCCTTTAGGGTGAATCCAAAAACCCAAGAGTTCTTTTACATGTAAAGAGTTGTTTTTCAGGATGTTCAAATGAGGGCAAAAGTAAAAATTTCAAAATGATTGCAGTATTTCTAGCCCTGCTGTAGGAGCCAGGGTGACCTACTTTAAAATAATTTGAAAGATCTGTAGATAAAAACTGTGCTATATGTCTCATGTTATAAACCACCCTAAAGAAACAGAAATATATTTAATAATGACTTTGTGGATTCAGACACAGGAACAGTTCAGTTCTTCGTAAACTGTTCAGTTTCTGTTTGGTTTGCAGGGCCTGCCTATGTAGCCTTCTGACAACAGAGCAGCTGCTGGCAATAACTTTCCATTAGAGACCTTTTTTCTACTGCAGAGCTACTAGCTGGTTCAATATCAGGTAGAGCCCTTGTAAATTTAGAATGCATAGTAGTAATTGAATTTAATGTCAGGATTTGTAATTAATATAATGAACCTGTGTCCCGCATACCAAATTTATACACTGAAACCATTAGAAAAAGGGACACAGCTGGAGTCGGTCTTTTTTCAGCCTCACTGCAGCGAGACTTGGCTCACAGTTTAATTCATTCTGTACCATGACACATAGCTGATGTTCAGAGTGACAGAATGAGATCAAGTGTGTCCTTGCTGCTGTGTATAAGGCCCAAATATATACACAGTGATAGAAATGTGCTTGGTTTGACATCAAGGAAATTTTAGGAAATTGGCAAAGTCAACCTTGACTTCTGGGTTGTGTTCCAAACATTAAATAATCAGACACACGTATTCTGATCATGGTAAAGAAATAATTTTTGTGTAGCATGTTGGTATCTGTTTACATAAACACTAAGGTGAAGCTGTACATGTCAAGACCAAGTCTGACACTCCTTCATGCCAAGAAAAGGAAAGTGTTGGAGTGAAGTGCTTTCCAGTGTGTTACTATCACTTCTGTGAAGAAAAGGGCAGGGCAGCAAAACAGGACTTCAGCACTGCAGACCTAGAAAGATGCTGATTAATTTTGAAGCCATCTTGGACAACTGCTTTTTGTAACTTTTTTTTGTATAAAATCGTTAGCTCCTTTGGCCACTTCGTCATTTGTGTGTTGAAAGCATACTGAATTTTCGAATGGCTGGAAACAAATGATGTAAAATTTGACCTTTGATGTCTTTTTATTTTTTCTTGATTATGCTGATTGTATGCCTGACAAAGCAGAAATAAGGAGTTTTGCTTATTGTATATTTGTGTTCATGCATATATATATGAAGTATGCTTGATGATGCAATCGTGTACTGAACAAGGCTATTTTGTTACTGGAATCTTCTTAGATTCCTGTTTAGGAAATAATTGAAAGCTGTCTTTGCTGCAGCAACATAATGGAGTAATTTGATACAACTATCCCTTTCATTTAATATTTATGTTTTGCTGCTTAAATCATTAAGAAGTGTTGCTGCAATCTAGTGAAAATTAGTTTCTTTAGAAGGCAAGATGTAAACCAGCAGTTGCAAATATTTGGAGGTCACTTTCTTTTTTCTCAAAGGTTGTCTCTACTCCAAAGCTTGGTGAAACACAGAAGTCTGTGTTTTGATGGAAATCTTAGGGTAACCAAGTGTAAGTGCTCGTTTCCTCTTCGGAGAGGACAACATTGCATAATGTCCCTATAAGCCACTAATGCGAGCTACTGCTGACTTCAAATATTTCAGCCCATGGCCCTTAGATGCTTGCGATGAAGTGGGCATTCCAAATGCTGCAGATGAAAGGAAAATACTGCTGTGATCTGTCTGATAATCTTGCAATTTGATGATTGCTTGCTTGGTATTGAGAGCTGCATGCAAACATTGTGCTTTTTGTTCTAAGTGGTTTTGATTTGGAATTCTGTCTCATAACATTTCAGAAGTAGCATGTCTGTAGGAACCTTTTGTTGCAGAGATGGAACTGGAAGCAAGGTCGGAGAAGACTGTTACCAGATCTGTTAATGAAATTAAGTTCTGATATTGTGCTTTAGCCACTGGGCAGGCTTCCCCCTTCAAAGATCTTTTGAAAAGAGAAAAGCCATTGTTCTTTGTGCGTTCATTTGAAAAGGAAATGGTCTCCAAATGAAAAAATGGTTCCTGAATTTGAAAAAAAAATAAAAAAAAATTGAGTCTTTTGGATATAACAGCTTTCCCTGAGAATTAATAAACGAAAATGCTTTGACTGTGACTACTGCATCTTACAAAGTTACTGATTTTTTAAAAATAATTCTTTCTACTTCTCTCCCAGCAGCACTGACATACTAATTTTTCAGTAATTGCATTTTATTGCAGCATTGCCTTCAAGATTGTTTTGGCTTTCCTTTTGCTATGTACTTGCACTTCCTCATGAGAGTGGAACATCCTGCCTGTTATGCAATGCATAAATCTTGCTTTGATAGGCATTTCCAGGTTTCCAGAGCTCATCTTCAAATGTATGATGATGTTTTTTAAATCGGTCTTTGAAGACACAAGCAAGTTAAGCAATAGTGTTCAGCTTTCTGTAAAAATGCTTAAAAATAATTTGTGTTTCTTCCTGGAATCAGGCTTGAAAATAACTGCCCATTTCAAAGAATTTTGTACATGAGAGCAGTTCATTATATCCACTTGTTCAAAATGTTTTTTCCTTTCTTCTACAGTGGCTAGTTTCCAGGTATATAACCCCTTCCAAATCCATTGAGGGTCTGTGCCAGAGAGACTTTCTCTTCCCCCGGGAAGATATGGAATGTTTGAGAAAACACATACGTGATTACAGAATGTGTTTTAATTCTGAGCTATACGTCATGATTTGTTTGCTCATAGAAATGTGTTGATTTAATACGTGCGTTAAACAAATTCATGGAGAACTGGAATTAAAAAAAACAACCTCTTGAATGCATATGCCAATCTTTCCTCTTGAAGGAATTTTGCAAATAAATTTCTTTACCATGCCTCTTTATTTTAACATTTGTCCTTTGTTTTTGAGGAACCTTTTCATAAATCATGATGGCTGGTTGCATAAAATGAGGCTACTTGTTTTGCAGAATTTTATTTTTATTCTAGCAACAGCAATTATTCCAAGAAATTTCAAGCTATCATTTTAAAATAGAATAAATACTTGAAGTTGGATTTTTAAATGTCTGTTCACCCATTTTTCTATAACTACATCAGCTGTGTAGTAATTAGTGTTTTGTATGCAGTTCCCCACAGCTACTGATCTGTGGAATTAGAAGCACTCTAATGTGGTATGACATGCACAAGTTAAGTACTGTGGAAGTTAACACTGTTCTTGTTTTATAAACTTACTACTGACGTTAATACTTCGGCTTTGGCCCTCCTGTGCGTTTTTGACCTCAGGGTTTCTTTTTAAAGAGAGCTTTTGTTAGAAGCTATTTGAATTATGTTTGTATTTTCCTAAGATTAAAAGGAGTACTCTTATTAAGCATTTTGCTTTGAAAATTGCATACTTAGCAGCCCAGCATAAAGACTGAGAACACAAGATATTGTGGAAAATAATTTCTGGAAGATACATAAAAAACCTTAATATGTAGCTAAAATAGAATCAGACAAGTTACTGGAAATTTTTATAAAGGTCTGTAATTTCTAACACTTAAAAAAAAAAAAAAAAAAAAAAAAAAAGTTTGACTAAGCCAGAAGTGCTCCCTCCCAAAAAAACTCCTATGTTATGCGTCACTTAACTTTTCCAGCCTTTTCTTATTGTTCCCTGGTGAAGCTATAAAAGATGATCAGGGCAGCACACAGCAACATCCTTTCAGGAAAAACCTGTTTATTCAAAGCCTTTAATTCACTGAATTCTGGACTGGGAACTGGAATACAGCATTTGCAGGGTGGTGGGAAGGAGGAGAAGCTTACCCAGAAGCATAATCAAGTCCAAATATGCTTTGCAATTAAAAGAAAAATGTGGAAGTTTTAGTACCTACAATACTACCTCTCCCTACACACTTACTTTGCCTGAGACATAAGGCCTTTGGATTGTGGGAAATATGTACAAGCTTTCAGAAAGTTTCAGGTTTCCTGTGCTATAATGAGGGTAGCAAATGTAATTTTGAGTTTTCTAATTTTCACAAGTATTCTGGTTTGACAAAGATTTAAATATGTAAAATAAGCCCCAGTTTTACAACTACACCTACTCCATAAATACTGCTTAATCACCTCCAATAAATTCTTAACCCAATGGCATACTTTGCATTATTATTAATGCCTCGGTCTTCAGAATTGTATTTTATAAGATTAGGCACAGCCTTAGCTACCAGAAAGTGCTTGTACTTTGCCAGGCTTTACTTTTTGTACAGTTTGGATTTTTAGCATTGAGAGGCCCATCGTGGGAAGCACTGAATAGAAACTGTCAGGTTCTGGAATCTTAATTTTTCAGGTGATGATAATGCTGTGATTAAATATAATGAATCTACACTTTAATAGTTCAGTTAGGTGTACATTTTTCTGATGTGCAAGAGAATTTAGGTATGGGATTTTTAAGTGTAAAGTATAAACCTGTGCATGAAAAATTCATGTTTAATTTCTTTTGCATAGGAGGATGTCCTAGTATATATCATACATGCTTAGTACCAAGTGACTTTCCTTTTGGAATGAAATGTCTTTGGGCTTTGAAAAATAAAATTGGAATAGGAATTAGAATTTAGTGATTTCCTGTTTACAAGTGGCTCCATTTTTTACAAGACCTCTAAACATAAAGTAAACTGGGTGCTAGTGGGGAAACCACTGTAGTCACAGAGGTGAAGTGGTTTGCCCATGCTGTATGAATCCAATGACAAAGTTGTGATGTGAAGTCCTGAGTTCTACTGTCTATGCTTTAACAATGAGATTACATTATTATGAGCACTCTACATACTTACAAATGATTTCTAAATAGTACAAGAATCAGAATAATTTTATTTTTCTGTAGACAGAGCTGGCCAGTGTATAGTTCAAAACTGTTGTGTTTGCTATTGTAGACTATTTACAGTCTTGATAGCTCTCTCTTAACCATATCTGCTAGCTGTCACCTCTTGTACAGTATTGTGAAAACAATACTGCTTATTCAAAATTATATTTAATGAATGTCTTTTGAAATGTTGGCTGACATTTTAAACATAATGAGGTATTAAGACTGCAGGTTGATTTTTTTTTTTTTTTTTTTTTTTTTTTTTAATGGCCTTGTGGTCGACCTGATGTCTTTCTGCCTCAGTTCTGTTTCCTAAGGATAAATATGTGTGTGCCCTTTGAGCCCTCTGATAAAGCAAAATTTTAGATGCCCTAAACAAACTTGTGTAAAGCCAAGTTCTTGTGATCAACCTGGGTAAATAGTATCAGGCTGTAGTTAACTTATTTTGTTACTGAAGTGTACGTACTCTGCTTTATTCCAGGGTAGTCATTACCCCTGTATTTTTTCTTTATAAATAAATAAATAAAAATGTATACAGTAAGCAATGCAGCTCCATGGAAGGCACTGTGACTCTGTGAATTGATCCATTAAAAACACCGCATTGTTATTAATTCACTCTACATGAAGTCTTTTGAAGAAAACATCACTTTTTTCCTAAGTATGGTGTGGCTTATGTGCTTTATAACTCATAACTAACATGTATCTGAGAATAGCTCACCCTTAGTTACCAGTTAATCATCAATATCTTGACTGTTACAGCTTTTTCGGTGTTACAGAATTAAATGTATAGTTACATATTTCTTCAGCGATATGGCCACTACCACTAACCTGTCATCAGTCTTTATTTTTATTTTAGGTATATAATACATATATGTATTTCAGGTATAATATGTGTTTCTGATAAAATGTGCTGGCCATCTTGGAAGTTAAGACTGGCAAAATTTGTGCTACTGTTTTCAAAGCAGTCTCACTATAAAAGGCCTTTAAATTGTATAAAAATTCTAAAAAACTACCAGTGGTGACTTTCTGTAGTAGTGTTGACCCTTTCAGTATCAGGACAAGTAGTCAACTAAATTAGTGGAGTTCTTTTATAATAAGCACTGTGCAAACCTCTGAACCAGTTGAGCGTGGCATTTTGGCTGGTCTTCATTTAGGACATACATGACTGACATCTTTTCACTGGATAGATGTATACAGGTTTACTTAAATGGCAAGTTCTTGAATTATTCTGCATTTCCAGAGAGGTGGACAGCTGCATTAATTTCAGGAATATATCCAAATTCAATGTAACAATAGTAGTGGCTCTTAGTGTTGTGCTTAACATGGTTTGTTATCTTCTAATTGATAAGCAGAGATATGGAGGAGCAAACTGTTTCAAACAACCCACAAATAAGACTGATCTTCCCAAGGGTGTTGAGGCTGGGGCAATTCAGCACCATAAATTGGCAATGATGATTAGATAGCCTGTAAGCACAGAGACCTTTTGTTGGAAAGATAGGCAAGAAATAGATAGTAACATATCCGCATTTTGAGGGTGCTGTAGCCTATGGCAGTCTTCTCCATTGCTATGACAAGTTACTGGGACCACTGGAGAGCGTGAGTATGAATGTGGGCCACATTTTAGCCAGTCTTCCTTTTTATGCGATTGCTAATAGCTGCGGGTAGGAATATGACCAGTTAGTCTTTTGTATCGGTGCGCAGGGTTGTGTTTTAAAGTGTTTGCAGTATGATTAGAAGTTTATGGACCTTATACTACAAAAGTGACAGCTAGCTGGTTCACTCAGAAGGGGAAAACTATAAACTCCTCACCACAAAAAGCTTCTATTGGAGAAGGTGGTGTCCCCCTCAGCTAACCAGTTCAATTCCATTTTTTTTCTCAAATGTTTAAACTGTCTGTTCTCAACATTAAAAACTTAGCATTGCAGCAAACCCCTCTGTTCGTTACTATAGCTCAACCCAACGTAACACAGACATTTGAGAGGCAAGAGGCTATCTTTGGGCTCACATACTCCAGCTCATACACAGCACAATAAACTAGAAATTACTCAGCCTGGGTTTCTTCCTTCATGTCACCCAGACAACTGAAAGCTTAAGTGCCACAAATTCAACAAAGACTTGGAACTACTGAGGTTCTGCACTTTGTGAAGTAAGAATTTTGTAGCTGTTCATTGATTGGACTTGAGGTTAATTCCACGCAGAGAAACACAATACACTATGAAAGCCAGAATGAAAGAAGGAGTAGCTACTGAGGGTTGTCAGGTTTTCAGAAAATGCTCCACCTGTATTTTAGGCTGTTTTTGTCACATGAGGACTGCTGAAAATGTAGATTGTCTTCTGGCATCCCTTCCTGAGTTACACAGCTGTTGGATCCTAATGGGTCCACGATGCAGACCCAAGGACTTTTAGTCAATCCTGCTAAGGTATTTTAGTTTAACTAGTTTGAAATAGTTATGAATTAGTAATGTAGAAACCAAAACAATAAACTAAATACTACTAAGAAAGGAAGAAACCAGTAAGAAGTGTGTGAAAGGAAGACAAAGAATTTAAGAATTTAAATGCTCGTGATAGTTTCTCTGAGGTGCCTCAATAACCTTGTAATATAAATAACCAAGAAAATAAATACTGTGGAGAGACAGGGCAGCGTCATGCTTTTTATAGCAAATTTGATATTGGACTATACTAATAAAGCAAATGGTTCCAAACTCTGATCTTTCTAATGCCATTTGAAATGCAGCACATCCGGGTAGAAATACTTCACCTGCTCTGTGTCAGTAATAAACTGTTCTGAGGAGAGGAAAAATACCAGAATATTTCATTGAAAAATAGTATTTTGTAGTGGTCAGAATGTAACTTATAAACTTGGAAATGGATCAGGATTCTAGGAGCTAGTGGATTCCTGCTCTTAAAACAGCATTAGGTGTTTTAAAGTCCAAGATGACTGATCATTGTCTAATACAAAGAATGCCTCTTGCAACACTGCAATGAATACTGCTTTAGCACTTCACTGGAAGTAAAGGACATTATAACTTGATACACAACAGTCTTTGTGCAATACTGTTTTTTACTTCACCACTGGTTTCAAAACTTATCAAAGCTAGATCTGTGTGCTTTGGAGAAATTTCAGCTTCACAGCTAGAGTTAGGGACAAAAAATATATATTCACTGCTATAATAACAATAGTTGTAGAGAAGCAGTTTAGAACAAATGTCTGTCTTGAATTGCTCACATTTTGCTTTCTTATTTGAACAGATGCTTTCCGTGCTTGATGTGAGTTCAGAGGTGAATCTCTTAGAACATGAATGAAATAAAATCTTTAGAACTGATGTTAAAGTTCTTTTTGAACACAGAAAAATTAAATTCAAGGTGGATTAATATAATTGTATAAAATTCTATCGAGGTGTTTCTAGAAATGTCAAAATGTATAAATACATAGGTAGCATGGATAGGTGAATAGTTTTGGGAATAAGAGTGATTTTTTTGCCTCCATTAGTGACCTTTTATGATACGGTAAAGATTTCAAAGTTTACATATAATTTCAGCTATTCTGAATTTGCTAATTAAAGTAATGCAGTGCCAGGATATTTTATGTTGTCTTATGCTAATGAGGCATCAGATTTGTATGACGTGGAATTTATTGTTTTAGTTGGGAAAGTCTGAACCATACGCATTTTAAATTATGGCTTTGGTTAATACGAAGGAGAAATATTTGGTAAGTATACTTCAAATGGCTTGAGATAATGAAACAGTAAGGTACACGAGACATCTTGCCTCCCATTTATTGAGTCCTCCTTCAATTCTAGTAATGCCTGCACTACCAATCTTGAGAAGTCAGAATTAAAAATCAGAGCTAGGTTGTCACCTAGTAAACCAGACTATTTGGAACACTACCACTTATATGGAATACTTTATAGTTATGCAGAATTTGAACTGACTGTGCAGAATTAGATTATATAAGTTGTTGGGGTAGTAGTTAAGATGAAGGAAATTCTATATGTTTCTGGAATTAGATTGTCTTAAATTCAGGCTGAAATACCTATTTTATGATTTCTTCTTGCAATTCTGTCTCCCAGGATATGGTCTTTACTTCCTAACTGTGAAATTATTTTTAACGAAGTTTAACTGTATAGTGTGGAATACAAACTAAATATTGAATTGGGGTTCTTAAATGATTGGTTATGATAACTATAGATCAGATTCATATTTAAGAATATTCTGGTTTTTAATATTCCCATATCAGACTGACTTTAGTGGTGTATGTGTTTTTGCTTAATTCTGCTGTAGTAATGTAGAACAAAACTGAAGTTTTTATGTTTCAGATGGTCTTGTTTAACACTGTGTGTTGCCTAAACGGGCTTTGTTTGTATTTGCTTGCAGGATCGCACAAGGACTTTTGACATGCATTCACTGGAGAACTCGCTAATTGACATAATGAGAGCTGAAAATGATTCACTGAAAGGTAAATTTAGAAAGAGACTATTTCCTGCAGTAAATAATTGGGAAGACATGCTTACTTAGAATAAGAAACTTCAGTTTGGGTTAGGAAAAGTAAAGTTACATTGTGCACCTAATGCATGTCGGTCAGCTCGCGAAGGCCTCCTTTTTTTCAGTTGTCTCTAGATGAAGCTATTGGAACACATGAGCACTTGAGTGTGTTTCATCTTTATACAAAACAATGTGAAACACAAACATAAGCTGATCTTTTGTGTAAGTTGCCAGTGTTGTTTTTAATAGATACAATGTGTGCAGCCTGTAAAAATGATCAACTTCAGGAATTTTGTGGAGCTCAGTGAGACCTAACTTTTTGCTTAATACTGTTTTCCTGCTGAAGTCACAGTTCTTTCTGTCTTGGGGAAGAATGAGGTTTAACTGTGTCATTTTGAGAAGAACACGGAGTATTTCATCATAATTCTTTTTAGTTCTCTACCTCTCTTTTTGTTGCTGCCTTGAATTGCAGAATTCTTTGTACCACTAGGAAAGGAAAAGGGGGTTGGACTGACTTGCAGTTAGGATTTATCCTTTTCTTTTTTTTTTTTTTCCAAAGGTAATCTTTCTTTGAAAACACCTCAACTTACAAAATATCCAAAGCATTGTCTACATATTTGATCTAAACCTGAATAGAAACTGCTTATGGTATACAATTCAGAAGTCTAGTTTCTTATTCTTTCTTGTTCTATATAATGAGTAATCTTATTTCAGTTCGATGGTTACTTGTATAAGTAGTCCAACTTTTACTTATGCTCATTATCTAAGCATTCAGTTTTGTTACCAGTCATGAGACCACTAAAAAAACCAAACCTGCATTTGTGGTTTCTGAAAGTAAATTTATTTCGATATCAAGGCTTGTGGTGTTAATGAAATTTGGCTTGTTTTCATAGTGATTCTTGCTCAGAAGACCAACCTTTGATAAACTGGCAATAACTTGAATTTGTTGCATTCACTGTGGTCTGAAATGCAGCTTGCGTTTCACATCCCCAGTACTGTGCAGCAATTCAGGGTGGTGAGAAACACCAAGAAATACACTTTCCTATTGAAATTACAAGGGAGCTTGATGTAGATAAAAGTAATAACAAATGAATTAAAACCCAAAATGCATTCCCCCCTTATGTAGTGGAGGCCAGGCTTTTATTAATGACAAGTAGTAATAGCTTCATTTGTTTGTTTTATATGCTGTCTGGCAACATCCTATGCCCCCAGCATTGTGTCCTGAACCAAGAATCAGGTGTCCTTCCTTGACTGCAGCACCAGGGATTTGCCCTGAGACCTTCTATTCAACTGTCAGGCAGGCCTAACCCAGGTTTTAGCTGGTGAAATCTGGCAAGATAACAACCCAAGGTGACATGGCTGTAGAACAAATAAAATTTCCTTTTATATTTGAATTTAATAAATTCAGGTTCATATGTATTTATATTCAGCAACTAAACAAGGGTACTTCTGTAACAGTGGTATGATTTTTAGTTTAAATGCTTTGAAAAGATTCTTTGTGATTGAAATGCTTTTGGGTTTTTTTTTTTTGAGTGCTTAGCATGTTTTAAGAATAAGTGTGTCAGCAAAGAATATGTATAGTTCTGATACACGTTAATTCCTGCTTGAGCTTGAGTGTTAATCCCCTCTCTGCAGAGTCATCTATGGTTTGTCTAAAATTTTTGTGTGTGTTGTATCATACTGATCAAAACACAGTAATATCAATCAAGTATTGTTCTGGGAATTACTTCTTAAGTTTTTTATAAATTGTCTGTTTCATGGTTAATAGTTATAAAACTGTAAACAAAAAGCCTCAAAACTGAGATGAAAAATTTAAGTGATCCTATGTGAAATACTTCATTATGAAGTCTCATTTTTCAAGGATTTCCTCAGCAAAAACATTGTTTGCTTATAGTGAAATATGCATCACACTGAATTTGACTGCTGCTTGTCTGGTGTAGCATACAGTAACTTAGTTGCTGTAATATACTTAGGAATGGATCTTTATTCAAACTATCGTCTACCATGTTGTGGTAAAGCTGCAGTGATAGTCTGTAAGTAGGGCGGGATTTGTGAGGAGAGGAAATACCTTTAGTTAAACCAACTGATACAGCTGGAAAAAAATTGTAACTTGCTGGTACAAAACGTATTTCAAGTGAAGTCTGAAGAAGGGCTCGTGATTACAAGCCTTTTGTGGTTTTTTTGCCATCTGTATCAGTTGGTGTATGATTATTTCTTAACACAGAGTCTGTCTCCTGTTTTCACTTTTCTCTTCTTGCCTTATCTTTATTTAAACTGATTGAAAGGAATCTTTAAAAACTTTGGATCTAGAAATCTTAAAATTTGACAAATTATGTTTGTCAGTTCAAATCTTCCTTGCCATTTCAAACACCTGCAGTTAAATAAGCAGATCCATAAGAAGTTTTTCATCTTGCATTTTAAACGGGTTAATCAGTGCATACAGTGCTTTTAAACTAAAGTTGGATACTCTCAGAAAGGAAAAGCTTCTGGGTTTGAGACTTTAAAAATAGCCTGGGCAAGACACTAATAAAACATACTGTAGAGAGCAATCTCAGAACGGCATGGAAATAATTTAGATGATCTAATAGGTCTCACTGCTATCTTGTGAGTCTTTGAGAGACTTTAATATTGACTCAATGAGTTCAGTATGTAACACTCACACCACCCCCTTTCATATTGTAATGGACTTCAAGAGAAGGAGGTACTTATGTTAAAATATACTTTCAAAACAACTTAAAGAGTATGGACATGATAATTGATACCAGTCACAGTTTGGAACCTGCTGCCTCTTGGAAATAATTTCTGTCTTTAAATGGTATGTTTAGAGCAGCAGGTTTTGGATCCTGTAATAAAATTGTAACTAGGAATTCTTCAAAATTTAACAAAATCCATTCACAGTGTGTACTTCATGACCGAGGTGGTTAGGCTGTGCTAGCCTCAGATTTGTTTAGGACAGTAATAATTATGTTCTTGGGTTGTCTTACTATATGAAATAGTGTTTCCTGCTTGAGGTTCAAAGGTGAATCTTAAGTATCATTGATTCAGCACATTCAATATTACCTTTCCACGCTTTTGATAGGCATTTTACCATATTTTCCTTCTTTTTAAAGGTGTATTTTTATCCCTGCTCAAATCCTCTTCCTTTGCTGAGCAGCTGCCATTTCAATATGTTATTTTTATCCACACGAGTGAGTGTGCTGCATGCTGCATAGCCAATGACAGCCTGCAGAAGCCTTTCCCTGGAGACTAATTGCATCTTCTTTACCATGTATTCGGCCTTCGTGAGCTGAGCCTGGGATCCAGAGACTGATTTTTGAATCTGGGTCTTCCAGATGGCAATTTAAGCATTACTGTAATAGTAGTAGATTGACTAAATATTTCCTTGTTAAGTGACACTGAAATGTCTTTAAATACTTTATAACCACAGACAGTTTTATTACTGAAATATCCCATGGTTCAGTTCAGAATATAAGGTTATTGCCTGGAAATTATGCAAGGTGAAATGGATTAAAGAAGCAGGCCAGTACATCTGCTTCTAGCACTGCAAAGCATTCCTGTAAAATTTGGGTGTGAATAGCTCAGTATCTGCATGAATGCTATGAGTGTGAAATAGTCTCTAAAGACTAAACATGCACAAAAAGGAAAGTTTTTAGAAGTAGCGTAAGGTTAGAGTATACGTACAGATACTGGGAGAGAGAGTCGAATGGCAGCTCTAAACTTTAGAGATCGAAAGCCAGAATGATGAGAACTGGCACCATTCAGGATTTCTCCAAGCAAGTGGATATACCTATCTGTATTTTTAAAGCAATCATCAGCCCCTTAATATTGATCTGAAAAACTATTTCAGATGTGAAGAAAGTAGGTAAACCTTATGAAGTGTTCTTGGATGAAAGGGATCAAAATAGTTTTCACAGCATTTTCTGAATATCCGATAAGAAACTGAACTAGTTGTTTCATTTCTAGCTGTATGGATTATGCAACATGTTGATATTAATTGAGTAGAATGGGCCATTTGGTTTCCCATATGATCCAGAAAATTAATGAGAATCTGGTGAGAATCAGTCCCAACTTTTGCCAAGGCCTGAATAACAAAGGCTACGATTCTTTTTAGGGAAGTGGTCCTTTATATATGCACAGGTCAAAATCTGAGCTATTTAAAAATGTAAAATAATAGATTTTGAGGTTTTGCTTAAATTTTAAAACCATCTTTGTTTTCATAGCAATGAGGAATGGTTGAGGTTGGTGGCTAAGATCAACCTTCCTTCCCGACTCTTGGTCTGTGCGAAGAGTTACATGATCTAGTTATTGAATTCTTCGTGCCTCTGCTGCTTCTTGAACGTGAGCGAGCTTTCACAGGGGAACCGTGGTGGTCGTACCTCTGACTCCCGAGAGCAGCATCAGTGATCGATCTCTTCTGTGTGCCTCCTCTCAGAACAATCCTATCTAAGGATTACTCATTTGCAACTTTTTAATGTATCCAATTTAGGAGAAAATGCACAAAACCTTTTGCTTCTACTGCACTGGGCTGTAGACAGTTTTTTTGTAGACAATTAAGGCTTGCCGTAATTGTCTTTGGAAACTGTTGATGAATTACTCTGTTGACTGTTTCCTACTCAGGATCTTCTTGATTTTTACCTCCTATGCAGTAACCAGGAAAGGCTAATGGGATTTGCAGACTTGAGTGCATATTAATTAAGAGGAAAACCAATTGTTTTACTCTCTCAAAATACTGCTGAACTGGGTCTAACAGCAATAAACTACAACCCATGCTGATGGAGCTGTGATGGGGGAAACGCAGTCTGTGTGCATTGTATTTTAAATCAGCAGCTCCCATTCCTGTTGCAAGCCACTATTTTCAGTCGGTCAGAGTAGAAACACTGTGACCGCTATTAACAAGTAAGGGCATGCTTTCTTTCCAAACACAGCTAATATTCAATATTTTAATTTTTTAGTCTTTTGGTATGCTTTTTTCCCCCAGTTCCTCTCATGGCAATTGAAGTGTTTGTTTATTTATCCCTACCTTTCCAATATTTGGGGTTTATCAGAGCCTTTGTTTAGAAACAGCCAACAATCTAGTAAGAAAATGACATCACCTGGGCAACAGTAAGGAACAGAAATCTTCTGTTAATGAATACTGACATGAGACCATAGATTGGATTCTAACCTTACATAGAAGTAATCCCAACCATACATAATATATGATTTTACATTCATTGGACATTATCTAATAAACTTCCAGCTTTCTCATTTAAATTGACATTTGGTTTCGTGGCTTGAACGAAACGCTTCTTTGTAAGAGATGCTTAATTTGATGAGGCTTAGGAAGGCAAAACCTGTTTTGGAAGAAAAAAAAAATCACGCCTCAAGCTTGCCAAAGGTATGAGGAGTTGAACACGGCTGATACCCGGCGAGACATCAAAATACCCCCCCGCAACTCTTCCGTGAGTTTTACTGCCGGGCCTTCCGTGCGCCCGGAGCCGCACTCGGCACTCTCACCTGGCACTACCAAATACTCCGACGTGGAGGTGAGCGCCTTTTTCATTTCAGGCAGGGGCGAAGAGAATTTTTTTTATTTATTTTTAAAGAGACAGCCCTCTGAAACATGGATAAAAACACTGGCGTTTAAAAGCCAGCCCCCTCCGCACGGCCGAGCTCTGGTTTAGAGGGGGCCCTCCGAGAGGAGGGGGCGTAGCGACCCCCCTGCGGTTGTTGCCTGGGTGGACTCTGCCGAGCGCCGCCTCGGTGCCCCTGGGGCTGCGGTTGGGCCGCCGCCGCCGTGCGGAGCGGCTGTCCCCGGCAGTCTGCGCCGGCGGAGGAGGAGCCCGCGCCGCGAGGTATCGTTGCTCGGGGCAGGGCTGTGCTCGGCGATAGGCGACCGCGCGCACCGCTTCGGAATCGTAGCCGGACCTTTGCTGTATTTTCAAGCTGGTGCAAGTTGACAAGACTTCTGGTGCAGTTGGTGGTGGTGGTGTGGGGGGGGAATATTGTGGAGCGTTACCTTCAGTGGCAGGTTCCAGTAACTTACTTTGGAGCGTGCTCTTCTGTGAGCTCTGGTTTAAAGGTCACCGTTTGTGTTGTTCTTCCTGAAGGCAGTTCGAAGCCTGCGTGCTCCTTTCGGTTTGTGTGATACCGGTATTCAGCAACAATGGAGACTTTTAATATGGCTGTATTCTTAAAGTCATAAGCAGGCCCTCTCTCCCCCCCGCCCACCCCCATAACCGAGGCTTCTGATCCCCCACCTGCACAACCCACAGGCCCGCCAGCGGTGCGGGTGCGCAGGGCGTGGGTTATTTGTGTAGCAAGAGGAAGAACATGGGTGTATACAGGGTATTTTTGACGGTTAAAGCCTTGAAACTAGAGTGGTTGCTAAGTTATCGAATGATTGACTGGTTTTGTGGCACTGTATGCCATAAGAAAATGCGGTCAATTTAAAAAAAGGTTTTTAATTTATAGCAGTCTGGAATTGGCAGCGTGTAGGCAGATGTAAATGGAACGAGAATTTGCCCGTTCTTTGGACTGGAACACAGGTTGCCCTGAGGCAAAGGCAGAGTGTAATTTAGGTTAAAACTTCTGAGATTTTTTTTTTTTTTCCCCTGGTTATTCCTTGACTTTGGCACCTTAATTTTCTGTTATCAACTGCAAAAAGCCAAGACCCATTTATACTATCTCAGAAAACATTGTGCGTTATCTAATAAATAACATAAACCATTTGTATCCATGTACACTGACGCATGTGGTTTAAAACATAAAGTAGTAGTTAAGTTACTGCTGTTCGTTTTACTGTTTGCTGCAAATTCTCTTATTATGATGAAAACTGCAAAAATCCCAGGACAGGGATGCACCATTTAAGATGGTATAGTAAACATTTTGCAATCATCTGGAATAATTTGGGAAATTATAGCACAATCCAAATTATGTACTGAAATGTAGTAGTTTAGTATTTGTTTGCAGTGGTGGAAAACATCAGTTGGAAGAGGTGAATTACTGTTGACAGTAAATTAATTCCCTTGGATTTATTGATATTCTTAATTTTAAGTGTGTGGTAAGTAGTTTGTAGGTTATGGTGCTAATCAGAGTTTGGGGAATTTTTCAAAATGTTGACATTTATGTGCCTTTGGAACTGCATTCAGAACTTGAGTTTGACTAATGTTAAATATAGTACTGGAAGAAAATAAGGTAAGAAAACAGATACTGTTGGTTACCTATGCTGGTACTAATTTTACACAAGAATTACTGAGTAGTTTAAACTTTCTGATAATACCTGCTTTTTTATAGAAATACAGGTCTTGATAATGCAGATGACAAACAACTAGATGTTTATACTTGACTACTGCAAGATTTTGAGGTAGGGTATTAATTCAGCTGAGGAAGAGCAACACCTTGATTTATGCTATCTGTCTAAAATGGAGCCACTGAGCAATAAGCTAGAGGGTATTAATGTAATCACCCTTTGAGGCCAGGAAATTCCTTCCCCTGCCACCACAGAGCAGTACAAATATCCCAGGGTTTTCTGATCCTGGTCCAACTTTGAAATCAGTGTTAGGATTCTTGTTAACTTCATTGGAGTATGAGACCTACCTTTTTTTTTGTCAAATCTTGAAACATTTCACATAGGCCCCTTGCCATGCAATCCCATCTCCAGAGTCTGTATGGAAAATTAAATGCCTTTCATGCTCCTTAGACAAGATATTTCCTAGGAATGCATGTGCTGCAAATGATGTGGCAGTTAGAGATTTTTAAAACACACCAAAACACTGAAATACTGCTAAAAATTTTCATGTCTAAATCGGTGATTTGATCTTCAAAAGTGTTACAGCCAACAAAGTTATGCTGAATTCCATGACAGCAGCCTTGCTAATCTGATTAAAACCTTTCTAAGATTCTCTTGCTTTCTTTTTTATATTTTTGTCTTTGTTAAATTAATTCCATCTCTTTTTTTAGAAGTGTGTTTAATCTTATGCCTTGTTTAATATCACTGTCCACCAAGTGTTTTGTTGGTTTTTTTTCTTTTTTCTTTTCTGAATTCTTGCTTTGATAATCTCTGACCATTCTGGATCATCTTCAAAGCAGCCTTTAATTTGGAGCTGTATTCTATGAGTAGTGTCTGTTCCTTGTTTTAGAAGACAGAGCTCGCCCGCCTCCCTTCCCAAACTGCTGAAACTTACCTGTCTTTCGTCTTTTCGTCTTTTCGCTTTGTTCACTTTTTTCCTTGATGTTGAATTGTTAGCTCTTTGAGTCTTTTGTTAGCCACGTTTTGCATACTCTCTACCATCATGTTTATCAGGCTAGAAATGCCATGAAAGGAGCAGAAAGAAAAGCCTGAAGTGCTTTTCTTAAACCTGGAGATAAAGAAGAAGTGGGAGGTATAATGAGAATGGGGATGAGTTTTGAGAAGAGGTGACAGATGAGGTGTAAGTGTAAAGGGGAACAAGCTCCTAGGAATGTCACACAGAAACACTTTTTAATAGTGGGCAGTCCTTGCATATACCCAAGAGTGACTATGTGGCAGCCTGAAACCTGATCTTTGCATCAGTTACTTAAGGTATTTTGAGAAAGAATTGTGATGCGTATAGAATTTGTGTATTCAGTGTCTACTTATTTTAATTCAGCATTAGGTAGAATGATGAGAACTATTGATGAGGTGAATCCGAAAATAAATCTTACAGTAGATTTATCCATACGTGGCTTAATGTATTGTTTGTTGGAATGCAGATTGGTCAGCTGTGATGCTGGTTTGTTGTTTTTTGGTTTTGGTGGGTTTTTTTTTTTTTTTTTGCACTGTATGTTGATAGTTGGACTTTCAGGTGAGTGGAGCAGTCACATGCTGTCTCTAGATACGCTAATGTCAAGTGTGGAATTCAGAGATGCGGGGAGTGGTATTCTTTCAGCTTTACTTAGAAATCCTATTAACAAGAATCCCAGCTCAGCAGTCAGATTGGATAGGTATGAGTAAAGGATAAAGTTTGTCTATGGAACGTGGGGATACTTGTGATAGATGAAATCAAATATATAAACCAATTAATAATACATTAATAAATTCACAGTAATTTATAGTAATGTTACATACAAATCTTCATATTATCATTAGTGTTAGTGCACAAATGATGAGGGAGATGGGGTAGCTTTCTGAAGGCATTCTAAAGAATGTCCTGATTGTTCATGGGTCATTTTAAATTGTTATAATAAATAGTGTTGGTGTCTGGTCCTGGGTACCGTTTTGAATCTAGGCAGAGGAAATGAAGCGCTGATTCTTTTAAAATACAGTTTTCTGTTTCTCTTCCCATTTGGATTGGGTGTGGGGAGGTGTATCGTACAGTTTTTTCACGTATATTACTGGAAAAATTAGTGTCTTATGCTGTTTACTGTAAAAATGAAAAATAGGGAAATGTTATGCTGCAGAGACTTGAGTGTGCTTGATGTTGACTTGCTTGTGTTACTATTTCCTTATTGTTTGGGAGTGAGGTAAGAGGATGCTTAAAAAAGGAACAAAGCCCTCATGTTGTATTCCAGGCTGTCTTGTGATCATTCCTTCCACAGACAAAAATAAATTGCTTTGAACCTATTATTGTACTTAAGGAACTCTGGTTTTAAATCTTGCAGCATGTAAGTATATGCCAGTGTAAATCCAGCTCTTGCAAGTCACATGCAGGAACTGCATTTCAGGTTATTCATTAAAATATGGGCAGAATTCATGGTATAGCTATGATGGTATAGGCAGATACCAGCATCTCTTGAGGCGAAATGCTGCGTATAAAGAGTCCAGGAACACAGTGCATATGAACTATGACTGCAAATGGGGGGTTTGTGAAGTTTTTGCACCTTTTCCATATGTTTTCATAAGTTGTTCAGTAAATTCTGTAATAGGTTCAATAAATTGTTCTTGTCACTTACAAAATAAATTCTGTCTAGCAATTTTTAGCATATGACATTCCATTCTTTCCTTTCCTCCTGTCAGAAAGTCCATCGTTAGTATGTATTTTGGAATTTACTGAAGTTACACATTTTGAAGTAGTTCTGTGGCTGAGAACCTGATTTGCTCCTTGCCGCCAAAGCTGTGTAATGCTTGTCCTTCTCCCAGTTGCAAACTCTGCCTTTCATTTTTTATTTTTAAAGTGAATATAGTAATAGTTTAAGTGTTCAGAAGATGAATGCAGCCAATTATTCCATATCATAAACTGGTAGATGTATTGAGGGAAAAGACTGGATGTTTTTGTAACTTCTTGTCTATTCTCCAGAAGTCATACATTAATACGAAATAAAGCTCAGTGCCGCCAGCAGTAGGGTGCCTACTTTTCTGAAATACACGTGTAATTCCAACTAACATCCAGTCTCCAGCAGAGGGTTGTGCTCCATGATTTGCTTTTCTGCTTTTGGTTTCTTATCTCTGACGCCGTGGGGGTTCCTGGAGGAGAGGGGAGAGTTATATTCAAATGTGTGTGATATTTAAGGGTTCCACTTAAATTGATTTGCAGTAACCCAGTATAAAGTAAGTGGAATTATGGAAAAAGATACTGATACCTTGTAGAAAAAGCTGTAGCTATGTTTAGGATTTATAGCAGGTTTGTTAAGGAGAAGATTTCTCTGTATTCTTCTGTTTGATAGTGAAGAAAACTTCAAAGTTAGCTTTGCAGCTTCTGTATTTTTGCGAGGAGCGAGACTGGATTTGGTTTGCCACCTTTCATGAGTAGTTAAGTGGTTGTTGAAATGTATGAAAGGTATCTCTTGAGGTTCAGTGCATGTGGCACTGTGTTAGTCTGGCAGACTACCTGAGAGCATCAGCAGTAAAGCAATAATAACGGTGGTAGTTTTTAAAGCTCTCTCACAAACCGAACTGCACTGTTTTCATAGGTATCCTAGGTACCCTTTCCTGCCTGTGTCCCCCCCCCCCCCCCCCCCCCGCCCCCCTCCTCCCCCCCCGACTTATTCTTGAATAGCATGCTGGAAGCGTGTCCAGGACTTTTTGTCTCAGTTGCCCAATCTGGGAGTTAGCTTGAGCTTCTCACAAAGGTGGATTTAAACCAATGCTGGGCTGGGCTGGCTGAGTTGGAAGCACACGTGCCTTTCTGCCCTGGGTCTTGCAGTGGCAGTGTCTCTGGGTACCACTACAGCTGGGTTTGTGCTGTGCATGCGAATGAGAGCCATTAGTTGTTGGGTTTTTTTTCCACAAAGATTATTCTTTTCTGAATATAACTGCACAATCTCTTCAGTGAGGCAGTTTTGCTTTAGGCAGATTAAAGTCCTAAAAACTTGGAGCTCATTGCACAAGCCCTGGAAACAGTAGCTTTCACTTTCACTGTTTCTCAGCTTCTCTCCCCCTCCACCCCCCCGGTTATTTGATGTATAAAGTTGTCAACAATCAAACTGTTAGAAGTTACTATGCTGATGATCTGCTTTGTGCCATACGGTCAGATTCTACCTTTTTACCATGTGAACCCAAATAATTCAACATAATCACAGGTAAAATAGTGTTACCATCAGAAGAGCCACAGCTAAAAGGCTTTTATAGGTAGATTCTCTTTGGGCTTTTAGAAGAAAAGAAACCTGTTTGCTTTTTGTATGTCGGTTGTGTTTTGTGACAGTGACCCAGAATTTAAAATGAAAGATTCTAGTCAGACCTGTATGCGAATGCTACGGAGTACCAGAAACTTTGTTTTGTTAGTGTTCTCGACAGAAGGAATGGATAAATATTGTCTTCAGGCATCTAGCTTTACTTGAAAAGCATAATACTTGTATCTACAGTAGTACTCTTGTTTTTCAGCATTTGTTTGGACATTTTGGACAGAAACTAGCACTGTATTTCTCATCACGTGCTTTTTTGTTTTACATTGTGCTGCTTTAAAAATAAATTAGGAGGAAAAAATGCAGGTTTTGGCATCTCTGCCACTTAATTTTGCGGAATCAGTACTTCCAAAGGTGTTAATCCTTGATTTTACTGTGCAGCCAAATGTAGTCTACTTTTCTAGTTTTGTGCTGACTTTGACATTGCTAAAAGTGTGACAAATATACATTTTCCAGATGTATATATAGAGGTGTTTAATTTTTGTAAGATTGTCTTAGATTAAGAAAATGCTATTTGAATGTTTTTCTTTCTTTGATGTTCGGTAGTGTTTGAAATCCACAAAATAGGGAATCTCTCATACTCCTTTTTAGTAGCTTATTTTTGAAAACAACTTCTAAAACAGGCATCTCTGACGTTATCATAAAGATGGCTGTGACTATAAGATGCAAAGTTCTGACATGGAGTATGTTTACTGTTGGTGTAGATTTGTTAAAATTTTGATGAATTTATTCTGTATTGACAGAATTTATCCTGGGTCAGGTATCACATGCCTGTGCCACTCTACCATTCATTGGCTGTTGTTCCACAGTCAACAGATCATGTGCTCAGGATAATTTGACAGAAATGAGATTATGTGCTTGAATTGGGCAAAATTTTTTGCACACATGCACATGTTTTATGTTAACAATCATGGAACTGTAGCCTAATCCTTTTGTCCTTAATATTTTAGAACGAAAATCAAGGAATGCATAAAACCCAGTACTTTTTTGCCTGCCATGCAACACTTTATGACACTATCTGCTTTCCTATTGGAAATGTCATCTGAGACTTAAGTTGTAAGGAAGAAATACCTTTGTGTATAGTACATATAGGTAGATACGCTTTTTATGTTCTAATTTGAGAAAGTACATGTATACCTCTGAAAATACCTGCCTTGGTCTCTGAATTACTTCTTCATATACAGAGATAATTTAAGCAAAGGTAGGTTAAATACAGATGTTCTTTATAATTTTCATTTTTCTGCTTTTGGTTTGGTTAAGGATATGATTAGATTCTTCACTAGTGAAGTAGGGCTTGAGATGACCTTACAGAACTTCTTGTGAAATGTACTGTTGATACCTGTGGTAGAAACATGTGGTCCGTGCATTACGTATGAAATGCATTGTGAAACATGAAGTGATGATAAAATCTAACTCTGAGTTATAATCAACCCTACCTGCCCTCAGGGAGCAGTAGGGGAAAAATGGTAATAAAATACTATAGTTCATATTTTAATGGCCCTGTGCACAGCATTGTCAGTCTTGCTACAATGACAAAATACAGTTTAGTGTAATTTTGAAATAAGAATTTGCTATTGGAATGGCAAAACCAGATTGTACTTCAGTTATTTTTCTGTAATTTAAAAATAAACCTCATGAAAGCATAAATATTTTCTATAATAGATTCAAGGATATCTAGCTCACATTTAGAAATAATCCCATGAAATTTTGATACTTCTGTTTCTCTAAAAGTTAAGTCCTAAGTGAAACAGAAGACAGGCCAGCAGCAAATTACGTCCCTGCCTTCTGTTTAGGGGAAGAAAATGACTAGCAGAGTAAGCCATTTCAGTGACAGCTTGAAACTCTGTGTTTGTGTGTTCATCATATTTGCCTTCCAGCATAAGAAACTGGCCACCTATGACCATCTACAGGTAAAAGTTTTTTAAATAATAGGGAAAGGTTTCAGTATAGCCTTAGAGAAAACCTTATTATCCCCCTTTTTTAAAAAATCCGGACTCTTACACTTTTCTCCGTTTCTATAATATTTAACAAATAGCTGATGATGGTATAGAGGCTTTGTTTTCCCTTCTACTCTTTTACTGCTTTCGTTTGCAAGAGTTGTAGCCTGTTGCCCCTGTAGTAGTTCCCTCGTTTGTACCGCAGGTTCTTGTCATTTTTTCTCCCTAAAAATCAGCGGTTAAAATCATTACTTCATTCATGAAAGCTTATGAAATTGGGATCACTTCAGCAAAATCTTACTCAGCTTGAATATTTTTCCTAAAGCCTGTATAATTGATGTAGAATATGAAAGAGTGTATGCAAATTGACAGAAGTTTCCTAGCTTGCCTGGAGCTGGATGGTGGAAAGCTGTCTCAGTGGTAGAGCTAATGCCTGGTGGAAGGGTGTGATTGGGTCTTACTTGTTCTCACAGTCAGGTTATGTAAAAAGTCAACATGAATATCTGTCCCTTTCAAAATTAAAAAATATTATTCTGGTAACTTCAGTGATTAATGTGCACAGAAACCTGAAATTCCTTGGAACTCACTAATGAAGCTAGTCTGGTTTTGATCTTTGAGAGGAAGGAAATGAGAGCATATCAATGACTGATGTAAAAGATTGCAGTGTGTTACTATATTGGCCTCTGTGCCAAGGTAAAGAACAGAATCCCTGCCTTGAGGAGCTCCTGGACTAAAGATATGAATTAGGTACGGAACTGGACAGGTATTACATCAACCTAGACTTTGCATGCCTTAAAACTACTATAGGAAGGTACAACCGTAATTTCACTTCGAGCATTCAGTTGCTCTGTCCATTCCAGGGTTTTATGATGTTTATATTAATACTAACTATGGATGCTCGTATAATTCTCCTAGTTGTAACGTGGCCTTAGAAAGTTGGGATGGCATTCACAGGAGATACAGATCTTCTTGCTTGCTGGTCCCTTTGCTTTAAACAGTTTGCTCTTGAGCTGACCCTTTTATGTAAATCTTCCACAATTAATGGCACAAAATACACCTGAAATTGCTACCATCCTGCAGATTGGAAGGCAGCAAGAACCATTAAAGAGCACCAGGTGCTCAGCCTGGGCATGCTTTTTGCAGGGCAAGCTTGTAGTAAGTTTGGGGTTTGAGTGATTTAGGATTCCTGCATGCATTTTTCATGCTTCTTCAGCAGAATATCTTGTCATTGGGAACTGTGTACTTTATACAGAATTGCATATGTGATTATGCACAACATGCTGACAGTCTTTTTGGTGCTTCCTATAGAGAGAAGAAAGCTCCACACATTTAATTGGAGGTACGTTAGACACAAAAGATGTAATTAAAAAAAGAGAGAGGGAGGTGGCCAGGAGCCCATTAAGTGTCTCAAGTTAGGTGAAGACACAAAAATTTGACTGGGTTGCTTATTCATTAAGTTCCTTAAAATGAAAGACGGTAAAAGCAGCAGATTTTTGCAAAAGATCATTGGCTTTCTCTATGGCTTTACTTCTTACATAGAAAGGAGTGTTGCAGGGAGGACTGAGGTGACAAAATAATCAAAGCAGCTGCTAATAGCATTTTAAATTTCAGACTGATTTTATTGGAAAAATATGTCTCCATAGGTTACTAATAAACAGTTGAACTGGTTGCATAAACACTTCATATTTTTTAGGTTTTGTAACATATTTCTTGCTCAAATTTCTTGTGAGATTAGTAAATCTGTCCTAGGCCCTTTATGCAATTACCTGAAATGTTGAGGAAATGGGGAAAGGATAAATAGATTTGAGGAATCCAAACCAATGTTGTAGTTGTCTCATTTCTTAGCAGGGGATAGGCAAGCATCCTGATCTTCAGAGTTAAATCTTTTTCTCTGGTTGGTAACAGCTACCTTAAGGCTTCATTTATGTTGCAGCTTAGCTAGGGTTCTCTCATAGCAAAGATTTCTCTTAATATGAAATTATGAAAGCCAGAGACAGAATTGGTAAATCACAGTTAGCTGTCTTCCTAGCCTGCCAAAAGAGCATTCTTTAGTTTCAATGTTGTGTATTACATTGTGTGAAATTAATGGCGTGTGATGAGCTCTGAATTCAATGAGTGGAGAAAGTTTGTATCTGTGCTGTACTGGGTTAGTTATAAACTGTGGCTCCTGAGAAATGTTTTGAACTGTCAAATGTTTGTATTTTGTGGGTTAGATGAAGCAAATGCAGAAAATAAGAAGCAAATTAAGAAGGAAAAAAAAAAACCTTAGTATTTCATTCTCAAAACCTCTTTAGTGGTATTTGGCACTGGAAGTACTTCCTAGCTGGTGGCTGAGCTTTTTTGTTGTTTTCCATAACTGGTAAAGGAGAAAAATGGTGTTGCCTTGAGTGACACAGGTGGTAAAGCAGTGAGGAGTCTGCTGACCTAAATTGTGGTCACAGATCCGCAGTGGGAATCGTATCTGTGCTGCATGCTTTGTTGCCAAGAATGGGTGTACCAAGTGAAGGGGTTTGTGTGGTTTTGTTAGTAATTTAGAAACCACAAGCAAGATTTTTATGGCTTTATAGGCAGAGCTGTTTTTGAAAGTGCTTGATGTTTTCTAAAATGTGCAAAGGCTTCTGAGCTTTGTCAGAAATGCAGTGAGACTGCTGATTGCTTTCCATGAAAGAAAAGTTCCTTAAAACTTTCTACTTTGAGGACTATATGATCATATTGCATTTCTAAATTCAAAATTACCATGGAAAAATTATACTTTTAAAGGCCCTCAGCCTTTAAGATTCTCCCATAAAGCCAGTACCCATGTGAACACCTGAGAATATGCTCCAGTCTGAAGACTAGGGCTTCGTTATTTTGTATTCTTGGTGTTAATTGTGAGTATCTCTATCAGCAAAAGATCAGAGAAGTAAAATGATCTTACAGATGTTAAATAATCATGAAGTAAATTGGATTGATATGATTTTTATTTTGAAAGAGGAAACGACTCCTGTTTTGTTGTGGTTTACAAATATTTAAATGCTTAAACTAATTGTCAGCTCAATTCTGAATAAGGAAGCAAAAGAAAATGCATGGTGTGGTCAGAGTTTCTCATAGTACTTGCCAGGAGAATCCAAGTTTTGGAAACAGTTGGCCTGCTTTCAGATACAGACTTTAATGAGATTAAAAGAAAAAGAATGTGCAAGTTTGATTAGAAAATTTGGCCATATTCTGACAATGGAAGCCAGCACAGAAAATGTGGTAGAATTTATTTGTTTTGGAACATGAAAACTAGGAAGCAGTGGGTAACTGTCGAATAATTACAGCAAAGTGTTCTAAGTTAGTATGAGAGAATCTATACTGTTTTACACAGACTGCAGGAGGTCTGAAAGGCAGTTTTAGTGGCCCAGATGTTTTCTCCTTGACTTTAAGTTTTTCAGCTGGTTATCTGCCAGTAATAATTTAACCAAGGATTTTGTGGGTTGTGCAAAGCTTTTATAGCAACCTAATTTCAAAACAGAAATTAACACAGTAGTCCTCTACTTTCCTCGTGTCAGGGCTTTTCCTACAGTTCAGATGAAGATCAGTGTTAGCATACGCTTGAACAAGGTAGAGAGCATGGTGCATTGCAGAATGTGTCAGGAGACCTGGTGCATGAGAAAAGATCTATTTACTTACAGGCATACACCCAGCAGAGGATTAAGAAATAGATTTGAAAATAAATGTGCAAATTAAGAACTAAAGTTGTTTTCAAAGTCTCTCTGAGTATACACATATACTTTGTAAGCCTCATATCAACAAGTTTTATCGATAAGTAACAGAGATGGTGCAAGGAAGGCATGGTATTGTGGGCGGTGGGGGAGGTCAGCTTGTGAACACCATTTTAAATGACCCGGAGTATGAAAAGGCTTGAGAATCACTGAGTTAGCATAAAGGCGATAAAACAAGGTCTTTTGGTCCTTATAACAATGATTGAAAGGCTGTTTTCTTTCTCATTTAACATGCAGCAAGGACATATGGGAGAAGGCGAGGTAACAATATTCCTATTTAATTTTCTAATGTTGACAATGTCTCATGGGAGAAATAACATTAAGTTGTTACTAGAGGGCAAAGTCCAAAATTTAAGATTATAAAGGATCAGTTTCACATAAGTTTACATAGTCTGCATGCCATAAATAAACCTTTTAACTGAATTAGGTAGTACTCCACAGTAGAACTATTGAGGCTGAAATGATCACAATCCTTACAGTGGACATCATCTGTATGATTTGTTACACTGGAGGGCTACGCTGCTGTGTTTGTATGTATGTTATGAATGCCAATGCTGGAGAAGTTTATTTTGGTTCTTTTGGGTGCTGATGGTTTTCTCGATGCAGCATAGACTATAGTGAATATATGTCCTGGCCTGCTAGGTTAAAGAACCAGATCCTGCAAGCATGCATGTTGAATTATCTAACAGTAGTAATGCTGATGAACCTGAAAAGGTTGTTTAGGTATGGAGAGTTCCTCCCTTCCAACAATACCTGCAGGATTGGGGTCTTAAAGAGATGAAACAAATGGCACGTGCATCAGTTCATTAGGGGAAAACAAAATAACATTTAAGTCTATATTACAATATTTTTATCCTCGTAGGAACCAGGTTTGCCTAGCTACAGAAATAGGCCTGATTATAGTTGACTTTTATTTTAATTAAAGGTGTACAAAGATTCTAGAAATTTCAAATAAAGAAAGATGACCAAGCCTTCCATTTTTTTTTTTTATTTGTATAAACTCTATGGACTGTGGATTTTATTGTATTTTTTTCTTTCAACTTGTTAACTCTTTGATTTTTGCATGGAAAATGTCTGGGTATTGGAACTGGTCAAATTTTCTGTTTTCAAGATGTTTTCTTTTTTAAAATCAATTTATTTCAAAGGAGGGAAGCCAGAGCAGGATAAATTAACCTTACCAATACATTGCTGTGGTAGATTGTAATGAATTCTGAAAAAGCAGACATTGTATATCACATCATAGGCAAAAGGAAGTGTATCCTAAAACTTGCAGCAAACTTCATTTATTTGCTTACTGTCCCTATATATATTTATTTATTCCTAAAATGTTCCTTAAATGAGTAGAAGTCTATTCAGTTTGTTGTCTAGATATTGAATACCATAACTAAAGGGTGAATTCATGGGAGAGATCAGCTTGTGTGCTCTATTTATGATATTATACAGTTGCATTTATAAATAAAAGAATCTTATTTAAAAGGAATAAATATTATTAAGGAAATCTATGATAAGGGTTATCATAGAAGAATATTGGGCTGTGAAGGGAAGCATGCTTACAACATTTTCTGTTAGAGTGAGTCCATTAACGAAACTCTGTTGTAACATCTAAGTAAACTTGCTTCTAGGAATGACACAGTATTGCCTAGTTTTCAGTCTTCATTTGCAGTAAATTACAGTGGGTCTTTATGTTTTTATCAGGATATTTTTGTTATTTACAAGTGGGTGGTTTATGATATGTTTTGGTATCAGGTAATTTAAATGTGTAATATATTTAGCTGGTAGAATTCTTGTTTTCCCATCTGCACCATGAAATTGTATCTACTCATTGTAAGAACCTGTTCACTGAAAAATGATATATATGGCGTAGGTTTTAGTGATGTCTGCTATTGAGAGAGTCCCAGAAAGAAATTTGGCTTATATTCTCTTCTTTTTTAACACCTTTTTAAAAGAAATCTAATTGGAAACACGAATTATTATGGAAAATAGTCAACTTGAGCATCCATTAGAAGTACTGTTTTGTTTCAGATTTTCATTAGTTGTAGTGCAGTTATGAAGAAGGTAGCAACCTTTTCTCTGAAAGAATGCATTTGAGTGTACTGAATGGTTTTGAAAACTGTAAGGGTCATATGAAATTGAGAACGTAACTGCTCATTAAAAGGGAAGATTGCAAACAGTTCTACTGCTAATGCAAAAACTAGTGCATTTTTTAAAATTACTTAAACAATGTGTGCTTTGTTCTGTTAGTATGGTTTTTTCCCTTCTTTTTTTTTAACCCCCTCTTCAGGTCAGTCTTCACTGTTTCCAATGGAAGACGGGTTCTTGGATGATGGACGTGGGGATCAGACTCTTCACAGTGGTTTAGGATCACCTCACTGCTTCTCCCATCAGAATGGAGAAAGAGTGGAACGGTATTCCCGTAAAGTCTTTGTCGGCGGACTGCCACCAGATATTGATGAAGGTACACCCAGAAAATCTTATCCAGAAAATCTCCTTCTGGCTTAATGACAAAACTGGTGTGAAACCTTTTGTCTGTTAGCTAATGAATGATTGTTTTCCAAACTCTACGGAAAGGCTGTGATATGTAAATGTGTCTTTGCATATTACCACTTTCAGTCCATGGCAGACCTGAGATAATTCAAACTAGTTTAGGCTGTAGCATTGTTCTGCTGTTGAAGAACAAAATCATATGTTAACAACACATTTAACTGACTTCTACGGTATAAAAATTATAAAAAAGGCATAGCGGTGCAAAAATAAACAAGTAAATATCACCTGTTGGAACTCATAAATACATTGCAATAATTTTATAGGTGCCAGAAGCCAGTAGTAGGAAGAGTACGGCTGGTAGTTTTATAAAGTTTGTATAGCATAGTAAGTCATAAGTATTTATTTGGATGCTTATGTGTAGTTCTCAGAGGTTGTTTTCAGCAACGATTATGTCCTGTGGTAGCTTCTAACGTGTGCGTGGTGAGGACTCAGACAGGAATGAATCTGTGCAGAGGCAGTTGCATACAGTGAGGAATCAGGAATCTGTGGTGGGTCCACCATACAGACAAAGGTGACAGAACACTGCAGTTGTTATTTTAAAAACAGTAAAAATATGTATATAACATGCACAAATCTAGTGAAGCTTCATTTCACCAGAGTTCTGTATTCTGTGTGTATGAGTGTGCTGGGATAGTGGTTAAAAGAACTACAGCAACTGTAAATCTGAGAAGTTGCTTTTTCTTAATCACAGAATCATTTTAATACCCACTTTTTATGTCAGGGAGAGTGATTGTAATGCACTGCAGTGTGTACTACTGTGATGTGACAACCTGACTTCATGTCAAACGTAAGAGCTACTTTATTATTAAAAGGTCAAATACAACATGATGTTTACAAGTGGAAAAATGATCTTATAGTCTCTCCTTCTTTGTTGTTGTTGGGGTTTTGTTTGTTTTTTAACTTTGTCACCTTTGTGGTTTTAAAAGCAGATGATAACATGAATAGTTTGGTCTCTGTGGACCCTAGTTACTGAAGAATAGGACCTTTTCTAAACCTGTGCTAGGAGGGTAGCTTGAATTTTTCAGTTGCTTCTTTCAGCTCTCTTTCTGTTAAATGCACAAGTGTGAATTAGAATAAGGAGTATATGATTTAAAATCTACATGAGAGCTGAATTTTTGAGGTTTTTCTGATCCTGTTTCTAGAAAGCATTTTATATATGTGCTTTAACATTAAATTTGTGTTAAGTTGCTACTTCATTAGCTGTGTCATCAAAGAGTGTAAACAAACTGAAAAACACATAATTAGTAACACCTTTTCAGATTTTTAACCAAATTTGAGGGTGGGGAAAATCCTCTAAATTGTGTATTAGGAACCCCCAACAGCATGCTAGTATGGAAAGCCCTGTAATACCACAAACAGAATACAGCTGAGCATTGTGCCAATTTAGATGATGCTCCAGCAATGTGAAGTTTGTTCTTTTTGTTTCAGTTTTTTTAATGAAAAATTCTTGTCCAGAGAAACTTTAACTAGCAGTGGTTCAAGTGTGTTTGTGGAGAAGGAAAAGGGAATAATCACTCAATTTCAAGAATAGAATTGCAACTGCAAGACTTCTATGGGACTAGCATATGCAAATTTATACCAGTAATTTGAGGTCAAAGGCAGAATTGAAATGTATGCGAGAATTGCTTCTTGATACAGTAATATATTCTTGCCATCTCTCCTATAAAATTACATAACTATGTCCTGCAAGTTTACTCTGTTAGTTTGAGGTCGAGCTCAGATAGTGTTTGCACATGTGGCACTGGCATGTGATATGAACAGGCATGGCTGGGTCTTGTGATAGTCCCTTCGTTTTTTCCCAGTCTTTCTGCAATTAGAAAGCATATTGGCAGAGTTGATTGCTTATTAGCAAATCAGCAAATTGTCTCTAAACTCTTTGTGAGAGAATAGTTGGAGCTGGGTTATGATAGTTGTATAGATGCAGTGACTCCATTTCTGCGAATTAGTGGATTATGAGCTTTTATTGATAATCATCAGTAGAAAGAAAAGCTTGGTCTTTGACCTGTCTTGTTTTCTAATGTGTGTTCTGACTTGTCATAAAGATTCCCCGTCAGCTACTAAGCATTGCTATGAGCTGCTGAACCTTTAGGGTCACAGAATGTTTATGTATAGGACGAAGCTGCCTGCAATCAGTGTTCTTCAGATGTCTTCCATTCAATTTATTTTAATTTCAATTCATGCCTTTTCCTTTCTCTCTCTACAGATGAGATCACTGCTAGTTTTCGTCGCTTTGGACCTTTGATTGTAGACTGGCCACACAAGGCAGAAAGTAAATCTTATTTTCCTCCTAAAGGTAAATACCTGATAACCAATGACATGAGCATTTTAGAATCATTTTTCTTGATGAGACTCCATTTTAGACAAGATTTTTGTGACAATGACCCTATGTTTAGGGGGAAAAAAGTTGAATCCCTGGGATTGTTATAAACTAGTGGAATTTAGAATGTGGCTTTGCAATTATTCTGCACTAAAAGAATTCTTACTTAACTTCCTGTTTTTACTTTATTCCATTTTCCTTTTCTACCCCTCTTGTTCTTCATTTTTGTAATAATAGTCGAGACTAGTCCTCTTTAAAGGGACTAAATGCCCTCCACAGAAGCTGGGAAGGATTTGTACCTTATATTAACAACCATCCTGGCAGGTTTGCCTCTACAGCTGTGGCTTTTGTTCAGTTCATACTGCTGGCTTATCCTTTTCAAAGGAAATGGGGAAAGAGCGTGCTGATCAGCAAGCTCCCTGCTTTCCTTCGTGTCTCTGCAGAGGACTTGCAGGAGGCTGGGTTGGAAATGTGTGAAAGCATCTTAAAAGTTTATCCCTTACTGTATGGTAGCATGATGACATGGTGCCAAGGATAATTCTGGATTAAGTTATTATCCTATAGGCAGATAGACAAAAGTAGTTATGTGTTTGTTTTCCCTTTTGTAGGATATGCATTTTTGCTATTCCAAGATGAAAGCTCTGTACAGGCACTGATTGATGCATGTATTGAAGAAGATGGAAAGCTCTATCTTTGTGTTTCCAGCCCCACTATCAAAGACAAACCGGTAGGTAGAATTGTCAGGGCCTGCACAATTCCTGTATGATAACCAGAAATTGTTCTCTTCAGATGCCTTTTTTTCCTTATTTCTGTCTCCAGAGTGCTAATTTTTAAATTTCTTTAAGGTGTCAAATTAAGTTCTCAAAGAGAAGACCAACTTACTTATTTTTAAACTAGACATTATGAAATTTTTTAGTCTAATTACAATTCATATTTTGGTTAGAAAAAGGTTTGCTAAATTTCACCATTGCTGATGTAATAAATGTCTTTCCAGACAGGTATTTTATGCTTATTATTGATTAAAATGTAGACTTTATATTGTCTGAGTGTTGCATGTAACATGTTCTGACAGAGACAAATTAAATCCAAAAAAATGTAATGTGGCATTGAACTGTAAATTACGAGTACAAATGGTTTTGGGGCTGATGCGAGTCTGTTAATAGTTGGAGAGACTTCTGCTATATTCCTGTACTTCAAATTTGGCCAGCTGTAGGCAAATACAAAGCAGCTAGTTTTGCATAGTAAATAAACACGCAACTTTGCGCACTGGAGCCTGTTGCATTGAGATAACGCTAGTCTAGTGCTTACACTTGGCTAGAACAGCACGAATAGTGTAGATACATACGCACCATTGTGGTTCATACAGCGCAGTTCAGTCACGATTAAGTAAATGTGTAAGTAGAGGGTGAGTTTTTTCCCAGAAATTTGGGTAACAAGGAAGTGGTGAAATTTAGCATGATCAAGTGGTCTGTCTTAACAGAGCTTATTACCATTTCATTTTGAGAAATGATTGCTGAACGAGTAGAAAACGAGTTTAGAAAGTACAGCCGTTTAAGAGGTTTTCTTCTTTGTAGGATACTGTTTTAATTTATATTACTGAGATACTTTGAATTGTGAATGGTTAAAAAAAAAAGGCTTTTTGTCCGTAGGTTCAGATCCGGCCTTGGAACCTTAGTGATAGTGATTTTGTTATGGATGGTTCACAGCCTCTTGACCCACGAAAAACCATTTTTGTTGGTGGTGTTCCTCGGCCTTTACGAGCAGGTACACTGCGTGTTCCGCAGCACTGGGCATGTTGAATATGCAGCCTGATTTGGGGAGCAATGGGGGAAACAAGTTATTTCAGCAAGGGAAGTATTAAGCGTTCTTGACACTTGTAGCGGGGGACATGAATACAAATGGACTGTTTCATTTGATGCTTTTAGAAAAAATTACCAAGTCTACACCACTGTTTCATTTTCCTTTCTGGTTTAGTGGAACTTGCAATGATAATGGATCGGCTGTATGGAGGGGTGTGCTATGCTGGAATTGACACAGACCCTGAGCTGAAGTACCCAAAAGGAGCTGGGCGGGTTGCATTTTCTAATCAACAGAGTTACATAGCTGCTATCAGTGCTCGCTTTGTTCAGCTGCAGCATGGAGAGATAGATAAACGGGTAAGGTCTTCAAGCATATTCTATTTTTGTTCAGTGCTTTCTCTAGAAACGCTTTTCCATGTAAATGTGTGTCATTGTGAAGACTGTAAATGTTATATCAGATTAATTGCATATTCAGGGCTAGATTGTGCCACTTAGATACAACACAGAATAAAAATGAAGGAGTGGTACAGAGCTGTTGCTTCTGGAACGTGGGAGGCAACTGTGAAGCAGACTTTCTCAAATTGCTTAGCATAATGGGAAGCATGTCAGCTGCCTTGCCCTTTTATAAGAATATTGCACTCATCGTATACTCCCACTGCAAGTATTTGCACTTGTAGTGTTTGTATAATGTCAGGGAGTAAGGTATCTGCCAAGGATGGAGCAGTTCTTACTCCTGTTCTGCATCTTTTGAGAGAGTGGGCAGAATCTGGGCCTAGTGTTACACATTGTGTGCTGGGTGTTCCTAAAGAGCATCATAGTAATGCATTGTAAATTCGTTAGTGTGCATTGTAGCCTCACAGTCATCTTCCACACCTTACATAAAGGCTGTGTCTGGTTATTTTATTCCTTTGTTATTATAAATTAAAGGAATATGCCAAACGTATCTGCAGTTTGCTTGCTTCTGCCTTCTTCATCTATATAAAATGTGTCTTTGCCAGTTACAGTGATCTTCGGGCCACAATTTTGAGAAACTCAGATCCTTACATCTACCATTACTGTCTATTTCATGCTTTGTCTCTGGATTTTTCTTACGTGACTGTCAATATTGATCTTAATTTTATAATTACTACAGAGGAAAAACCCCAAACTTGGCTGATTAGCTGATGATTTCACTTCTGCTTTAGCTATAAAGCTTGGGTAGAAGAATTGTAACAACAATTTGACTGTGGGCCTGCGAATTGGAATGTCTTTGTTCTAATCTTGGCTCTGAAATAAGTTCTGTACAGCTTTGAACAAATAATTTGGGCCGCCCTTGTGCAACTTCTGCTTGCATAAGCAGACACTTGGGTGAATAGGTCCATTGAAGCTGGCGGGACTACAAATTTAAGTAAGTACTTGTGAACTCTAGCAAAGATTTTGCAATCTATTTCCCCTTCCTTCTTTCCTCCCACTCCTCCTTATTTCCCCATTTTGTGTGCAGTTCAGAAGAAATGTGGGGAGATAAGGGCTCAGCGGATTCATTATAGGAGGGATTGGGTTCATGAGAGATACAAAAGTACAACAGTGGCAATACTACTTTTTATTAATAAGGTACTACTTATTAATAGTTTTTCTAATAAAGTTTTTCTGTAAAAATAAAACTAGTAACAAGAAGGGATTTCCTGTAAAATTAGGCAAGGAGGTTCTACTAAAGGGTGTGTCCTTCAAAGAGATAATGCGAATTAAATGCTCAGTGGCCTGCAGCGCCCACCACTGCAGAGCTTCTGAGTGCTGCCACCCTAAGTGTGCCTGATGAAGTTGCTGTAATTTATGCTTTTTCTCTGTAGCTGGGAAATCTCGCTATACCTAGCCCAAGTAACAGTTGCAGGTCATATTTGGCACACGCACTTCAGCACACAATGAATAAATGCGCTGAGGACTCTGACTAATATCTATGGGTTGCAAATTTGCACAAAAACCAGTGCTGCAGTAACAGGCTAAAGCAAGCAGAGGTATAATTACCTGTGCTGTAGCTTGGCCTCTGAGTATGTCTGAGTAGACATAATAGAGCAGCAGAATTGCCACGTTAAGGCCTGCATAGCATATTTGTAGGCTCTCCTCTTAGCACTTGTAGAAGACAACACTCATCAATGAATACCCAACCCCAAAATACATAGCAAACTCGGTGATGAAGGGAGAATGTGGTGTTAGGAATGTTTGTCTGCCTCTGGTCTTTTACAAATTCATTCTTCTGAGTTGGCATGGAGGGGTGTTTGAGAAACACAACTCTAGCGGTGGAAGAGGAGAAAAACTGAGGTCAAAAAAAAAAAAAAAAGGCTGCTGTACTGTCTCCAAGTAGTTTATATGTACTGTAAGCACAGATGACATCAAACTACTGCAGTGCTCTGTCTGGACAGTGATAAAATTGGGTAAGTTTAAAAACACAGGAACTTCTGAATGTCCTTATTTGAATGAGCTGGTATACCTCTGAGGCTTGTGAGATGCAGAAAGGAGCATCCCTAAGCCAGATGCAGAGATAACAGGTCAACAGTAGAGACACCAGTCGCAGTCTGGATATTTGGAAATGTTTGTGAAAACATTAATTAAATGAGCTTCAGAGAAGGCTCACAAACACTTCTAGACCAGGAACTTGTACTTACGCTTTTTTAACGTGAAGTTCTGTGTTGCGCTTCTGGTATGCCACATGGACCTTTCACAGTTCTGTGGAGCTAAGGAATGGAGGTGATTACTGGTTTTGAGGTGAATCTGAGCCTTTAGGGGATAGCAGTGCTGCAGTTGTGATTTAAACACATAGGCATGTCTAAACGAGCTGTGCTGTAGCCAGCTTGGATACTGCGAGCAGCAAGCTTTGCCTTGCTGTCACAGAGAAAGCACTCGAGTGCTGTGAGCAGGGTTTTGTAGCCCACAGTACAGCAGGCTTGGTTTTGGTATGCAAATGCCTAGATTAAAAGCTAGTAGCCTGCAGATGTTGCAGTGTAGATGTATCCTTGGAGCACCAGCTGGTAAGTTCCTGTGAGTCATTATCAGTTAAGAACTTGAAGAAATTTTTCTTCTCCTTTCTTGTCTGCTGTACTGAATTACTGCTCATCATCTGGCCCTTAATGCCAACAGCGTAGGTGGCTATCAGTCCCATTTTCAGCTTCTCATTTGATCTCAACAACAGCAGGTGGGTTTCCTTTTGCTGAGAGGACTAAGCCACAGAAAAAGAAAACAGAAATATGCTGTTTATTGAAGATAATAAATGAAATTTTTTTAGAGCTGGAAATTCAGACATTGAAATTTGCAGACCATGTGCATATTTAATCTGCAGTTACAATGTTGTGTAAACAGTTTACATTCCTACCTGAAAGGGTAGGAGCTTAATTGTGCATCACCATACTTAAAAATAAACACCCAGAGTTCTCCATGGTTTCGATGTGAATCTGTGTATCAGTTCTGCAGCGATGGGTTGATTGGTCCTTTCTGTAAATCAGTGACAGCATGTGTGATACTGATGATCAGCATTGGTTTCTGGGGTTTTTTTAAGGATCAAGGAGGACAGTGGGAGCAGATTGTTCTCAAGTGCCCATAGTTTCGGGTGTTTAATGGCTATGATCAAGTGTAATGAGGGGGAAAATCCTTGAGTGTAGTGTTCCCTACCACAGAACTGGGATCACAATCCTGCTAGAATACAGATAGTAAATAGTGTGGAATTGTCATTATCTATATTGTTATTAAGAATTGTAAACTTTCTTCTCATTTTCTGAATACAGGTGGAAGTTAAGCCATATGTCTTGGATGATCAGCTTTGTGATGAATGTCAGGGGGCCCGTTGCGGTGGAAAATTTGCTCCATTTTTCTGTGCTAATGTTACCTGTCTGCAGTATTACTGTGAATATTGCTGGGCTGCTATCCATTCACGCGCTGGCAGGGAATTCCACAAGCCCCTGGTGAAGGAGGGAGGAGATCGCCCAAGACATATTTCATTCCGCTGGAACTAAATGCTCACTGCAGTGCTCATATGCAGGCCTCAAATTAAGTGCACTCTTCTGTTATCCTGATTGTCCCTACCCCACCCTACCCTTTCTCTTATTCAAGATAGCATGTCCTTTTGTAGTAGTCTGTAATTTAACAATAGTATAATGAAAGAATGACCTATAATATGGGTATTTTGTAGAATCTTGTCATTGAAAACTGTATTGGGAACTCCTTTTCGTATTGATAACGTTGCAAGTGAGTTGCATTCTCTTGTCTTTACTACCGAGAGAACACTTAATTTCATGCAACATTTTCTTAGAGGAGAGAAAAATATTAAGAAAAGAGAATTGAAACAATAGAGTATTTTGGTTTTTTAATTAAATTATTGTTAATAAAGAACATAAGAATACTTTTATTAAAATAACCGTGTAACAATAACACTATCAGTCTGTTCTGACACTTTTCCCCCAGGGAAGCCTGTTTTTGCCTCTCTTTTTGTTTCGACTTCGGATTTTTCCAGCAACAGATGAAGTTAGCATTTACCTACCAACAGGAAAGAGCATGTTTAAAGCAACAAAAATGCATGAGCAAAGTTGAAGCAGCATTATAATAATGATCTTTTTTTAAAAATCTGTTAAGGGTTTTGAGGCTGAATTTTAGCTCGGTATGTATCTGACCGTGCCTCTGACTACCACCCACATCCAAATTACTAATGAGATAGGCAGAGCTTACTATATTTTCATCAAAATGATTACATTTTAAGAATTCCTGAATGTAAAAATTGAGTAAAGTTACTACTGAGGGGGGAGTGCACCTTTTTTTTTTTCTTTAAGAGAACTCAATTGTCTGGTTACAGCCCTAGAAATCCTACCAAAGCTAGAGTAATGACAACTAGTTAACTGGCATTTCCTCTCCTGAAGGATAAATATATAGATTTTATTTTTGATGGCTATATATAACTCTATATCCTAATATACTAACATTCATCAGGGGCCAGCCTTTGCTCTCCATTTTGACGTGAAAAAGTAGAAAACCTAAAGATACCTCAAGGATATCACTGATTTTTACTGAAGTTTTGATATTCCGTTGTGTCACACAAACTAAAATTGACTGCTTATTCGTTTCCCATCTTGGATGTAAAGTTAGTTTTAAATACACTCTAACTTAGTTGTAACAGAAGGCATGAACCTAAGTAGTTTCCAAGTCTTGTTTTGCACTATTTTCTGAATTTGTGCATGAAATGGTGCAAGTGTGCATATGCCTTTCTTACTCTTCCTGTAGAAAGAATCCCAACTAAGATTCCACCTCTTCAGAACTTAATATGGGGAAATAAAGAAACACAGGTATTTGAAGTGCCAACATTGCTAAGTTAATGCCTGCTTTATTATAAATAAGTTCTACCTTGAGAAGCATTAACACAGTACATGTTAATTGAATGATAAAGAGTGGGTGCAGGGGTTTAGTTTGAAATAGTTGAATGAAGGAGTAGTTCTGAAAATTATTTTTATTACTATTGAACTAATGCCCTGGCCAACTTCTCAAATTATATTTAGCAGTGTGCAAACAAACACATGTAGTGGCAATCTTCTGAACTGCCCGAGTGGCGTGGTACCATCTTAGATTCTCTCAAACCAAAGACTTGCCTCAGCACTGCTTGGAAAACATCTGCTCCATTAAAAGCCTTTGTCGGCCCCCCTCATCCCGTTCCCCTAGCCCAGATTATCTTTATGAGAAGCAGTTTTTATTTTCAATACAGGCTTTAATGAACTATACCTTACCAAGTTCCAAAGGTCAAAATGGAGACATTTGCTGTCTACTAGTCAAGTATAGAAAGGGAGCTGCTTTTAATGAAATCCCTGAAAATATTGACAACAGTAATGCAAATGCAGAGTGCTCTTGTGTAGATTGTCAGGGACTTTTTTTTCTCTGAAGTACATAATTATAGTTGGAATGTTCCTTTAATTTTTTTAATGCTTGTAGGTGGCTTGGGGTGTGCTATTGTGCCGATCCTACCCAGTAAACAGGTGAGATGGGTTACCATTACAAGAAATAACACTGTTTGAGAACTAGCTTTGAATAATAATTTTCCCTTTGTACATGACCTGCTGAATTTCGGTACAGTGTTTTTGTAGCTAACTTATTTTGTCATGCACATAATGTATATTTGTTATGCACTACTTTTGTATATCTTGTTTTTCCAACAGTGAGCATTTTTAGGCACACTTTTCACTGACGGGATATCTCTTTATGCAATACCTCAATTTTTCATATTGCAAAGAGTAGCTTTTTGTACTTTTATTACTGAGAGATCTTCATATACTTCATTTTTTAATATAAATAATTTTAATAAATTTTATTTTCTTATATTCTGCTTTTTATACATTTCAGTGCTCTGCATACATTTTGAATTATGGATGTTGTGCACTGGCAATGCTATTTTAGAATCTGCAGAGAAAAGAAAGCATGTTGCTTAAACATCTTAGCCCAGCACCAGGTATTTGGTGTACATATAATTTAAGAAATAGTATATGTAAAGTTGAGAATTAAAGAAGAAAAGCATGAAAGTGACAAATGACACAGTCTTTAGACCCATGAAATTTAAATGCATAAATATAGTGTAGAAATTTAAAAGTAAAGAAACATCAAAATTGTCTACCGCTTCTTACTAAGTTTTTAAAAAATTATACACAAATGCAGACGTTTTTGGTGAATGTTTAGCCATTTTTAATATTAATAAAAAATTGATGTTAGGTGTTTGATGCAGAAATGTGTCTGCTCTTTTAAATTATATTTAAAGAATAAAAGAGAGCCTGCTAGGTGGCAGGCATGTAATGTTAGTATGCATGACTAATGTAAGAAATTGTTATTCTACTAATATTCACTTGTGATTGTGTGACAAGCGTGTTTACAGATTATTTGGTTACACTTCGATTTACAGGGCATAAACAATTATATACATTACTCTGTACTTAAATAGTGATTACATGTCCTTCTGATTACATGGGATTTGTAGTTGGGGTTACCGTGTAGCTCCAAACATAATTAACATGTAATTGGGTTACCAGTCTTAGGGTATCACTTCAATTTGCAAAGGGGTTAATAAGCATGTAGTTTTATCACACTAGCATGGCACTGGCCATGTATTTACAATGTAGTTACAGAGTAATTACATGGTTATTTTTGCAATGTAAAATAAAGTGTTTCTGATTATTTTATATGTAAAGGAACCCCACTGCCCCGTGCTTTTTGGTATAGTATATACTTCTCCATACACAGACCTCTGCAGAATGCAAATTTAAAACTTGCAGTGAATCAATTTAGCGTTTTATAAGGATGCTGTTGGAAAGACTTGATAATTCACCCCTTTTCTTTTTGAAGAGTTAAAACCTTCTGTTAAAAGGTGATTTAAAACTTGAATGTGATGAATTGTGGCAAGTTAACTTCAAGTTATGTGCAATACCTATTTCAGACTTCTGGAAGATCTTTGCAGTGTAATTCTTTGTTTTTAATTGCAGACATTTAAAAATGTCATTTTCTACTGTTCTAGTAAATCCTCTTTCTTGCTGGTGTTTCTAAAGAAAAGAATCAGAAATCAATCTTTCTACTAATGTAAATTTGAGATTATTTTTAAAAAAATGGAATAAAAGGTTTTGGTCATTTGCTTTATTTTATTATCTTATTTTAAAGCTACTGTGATAGCATTGTAAGAATTGGGACAATATTGTATTCAACTGTTTTATTTTTTATATTTTTAAATTTTAAAGTATAATTAGTTTTTATAATTTTCATCAGATTTTTTTGTTATATTTTTTGGAAGTGAAACTTTTAGCAAGTGGGTGTCTAGTTTTTACTAATCCCTAATATGTTTTTCCCCCAATGTATTGCTCATATTATCAGAAGGAAAAGTTATTTAAGTATGTCAGTTAATTGTACTACTTGGCTGAATTTCCATATAGTTTTTACTGTGTATGGGGAGGTTGTAGTATTTATTATAGCATTTTAAATAAGGGTAATTCATTTTTTATTAAAGTCATTTTCACGTTTAAGTTCATATTTTTGTATGTTCTACTCTAAGTTATATAACACAAGTTACTTTTTTTAAAGAGTTCATTTGTTGAAGTGCTAGTGAAAATTAATGTTATTAAATAGTTTGCAAATGACTATTTATACCAGTATGCATATAATTTTTAAATATTTGTAATGTGAGATGTTGAATGAATAAAACTTTTAACTCAATGTTTCTTCTTAACCTTTTCATTTTAAGCTTCCTGTAGAAACATGTTACTTTGTGGCTGAAGCTCATGGGGCTTGGGGAAGTGATTTTGATGAAGTGTACAGCACATGTCTGGCTATATGATGTGTAAAGTGCTTCAGGCTAAGTTCTGCAGTCCCGTTCTGGCCAAAACGTGGAGCACAGTCTTGCAGGGGGTCTGTGAGGGAGGGTATAACCACTTGAGGGATGCTGAGTACCCTGAACACTGCATTAAATTGGTACAAAATCAGTGTGCAATGCTGCAGAAATGGAAAGGGTGATGTCAAGAGGACTGTAGAACTGCTGTCTGTTGAATCAGGCTGTAAGAAGAACCCTTTTTACTGCTTAGGTCCAGGTGTTGTCTTTAGGGAATGTTGAATGCTAACTACTTAATTTTGTGAATTTGGTGCTTGTTGAGTATTCGTTAGAAATCGTGCGTAGCTTTGGAAAAGCCTTTCAGCAGCTTCAGCACTGCCGTTTCTGGTTTTTGCATAGCTGTAAGCATATCAACCTAACCAAAGAACTGCAGTTGGATCACTTGTTTCTACTTGGTGCTCTCTGCAGCGAATTCATAGGGACAAAGATGAAAACCAATACACAGCTGTGAAATCAAGCTAACTGGGCAGATGAAATGTTCAATGAGAAGAATACCACTGAGGCACAAGTGATGCATCATGTAAGTCAGAAACCGCTGTGCAGCTGGGACAAAAAGAAACTAGACTAGGACCAGAGTACAGCCAAGCAAGGCATGGACAGACAAGGATTCTTTTTTAATTGTCTCATGGTTGTGATCTGATACTAACAGAAGGAAAAAGTGTGGCATTTTAAAGAGCTTGCTAGTGTCAGCCTTTAATCTAAAATATCTAAACTTGAAATGTCTAAAAAGTTGTGTGAAGTGTTACAACCTTATGTATCTGCCCTTCAAGGACTATTCAACGGGAACTATGCATAAAGGATTCAAAAGTTTTGCATCCTCAGTAGGTAGGAATACCCCAAACTTTCTTGGTTTTCTTACTTTGTTGCGAAGAGCTAAGCTTCAGTGAAGTATAATTCTGATTGGTCTGGAGGTAGCTCTGCTAAGTGGAAACGTGAGTTGGAGTATGCACATGTGCCTTGTGAGGAAAAACTGCTGCCCAAAATACAGTACTGCAGTAGGAATCAAACTGTCCCCACTGCACTGACCAGCACTTTGCTGTTGGTGTCTGAGCTGCTAGTCTCTTGTGCCATCATCTAAGGAATGGTGTTGTAAATGTTAAATAGATGTTGAGTATCGTTCTTTTCTGTGGGTGCTTCAGGAGATGCAGATCTGGCAGAATTGAGCTATAATGGGATTAGTTCTGCAAGATGCTAATCACTTCAACTCCCACTGGCTTCAGATGATGCAAACTTAGAAGCTAATGCCTTTAGAAACTAGTTTTTAACAAGGATGAAAAGTTCGCTGGTGACTCTGCAGATACTTCCAATCCCTTAAGATGGCTATTTAAAAATAAACAGAAAATGCTGGTGTGCTTTGGGTCAAAACCACAGAGGTTGGAGATGTGTTGTCTGCCCAGTGAATAATGAATTCCTCAGTGCTGCGTTCTGTGCCTGCCAAACAGCACCAGACAGTATTGACCAGTTTTTAGTGTGTGACTTGGCTGGTAACGGAAGCGTTATCTCTCTGTTCTCTGCATTGGTATTGTTAGGAAATAGTCATAGTTCAGCCTCTCCCAGTGTGATAAGAAGTTCTTGACATTGTTTTCAAGTGCAAATGGTCTTTTAGAAAGCATGTGCTTATCAGTGGTTTATCTGATAATGTTTTTTAACAAATACGATAGACTTGAAATTTGGTCCTGGAATATGGGGGATTTAAGTCTTTTGATGCCATGGTGGTGGAATTAGTGATGCCCTTCAGAAACAAGGCACTCCCTGAATGATTTCAGTTAAAAATGCTATAAACTTAGACGTGTTTATCAGGATGTAGCATCTGATTTACAGTTGGGGATATGTATATTCATTCTAAAATTTCCTATATGAAGTTTGAAAAATGTTGACTGTTTAATAAATGGAATTTTATTACATAGGCAGAGGCTAAAAAGTTCGAGTCAATAAGGTGAAATGTCAAAAGTCTGGAGCGTTCAAAACTAAAATTAATCACTCTTGGTAGTGATGGCCTTGGCTGATTCTGAATTGCTGAGAAGTAACTTTCTAGGAAAGATGATATAACAAATCCCTTTTGGGTTTCAGTTTGTCCTGAAACTATAAATAAATGCTACAGGCAGACTCCAGAAGACGGAGGTATGCCTGCTGGGCGGAATTTCAGAATTTCCACAGTACATGAATCTCAACTATTCTCTTTCAGCACAAACTGCTCGTCGAGCAGTCAGCCACCAGCTTTCTCTTGGGTGCTACTTCCACTAAATGAACTGCTACATTCCACATCAGTGAAGAAACTCCGTTTGGGTGGAGATGGATATAATCCATCTAGTACATATTTAAAGGCTAAAGTATATTTTAAAGAGAGTCTCTTAGCTGTCAAGTCATTGTTGGACAGTTTCTACTGTCTGTCCCGATTCTCCAGCTGCTGTTTATTCAGTGCTATGAAAGCCTGCTCAGCTACAGTCCAAAATGCACATTGCTTGCCTACAGGAAATCTAAGACAAATAATAGCCTCAGAAAGGACAGATGAGGAAAAAACACTGACATCTCTTCCTCTGTGTAAAATAAGCTGATTCAGTCTGTCAGTATGAAAAACAGCCTCTGGGATAAGAATATACTTGCAGCTGTCTTTGCAGTCATAGAAATTGAAGGGGGCGGGGGTAAATCGGTGCTCTAAATACATTACTGAACTACGCATTTAAGATGGGGAGAAAGTCTCTCTGAAACTTGATGCTCTGATTAATGCTATCAGATATTGCCTGTTTTCATGACTCATGAACTATAATTTGCTGACTTTTTGTAAGGCTCGTAGTTTGATACTACATGTTAATTTATTTGAATGTATCTATCACTAAGGGAAGCTCTCTCAGTCACCTTGTTTATGGAGCATGGGAGACCGTAGCGTGGTACTATTCTGTTAAGGTTCCTTTACAAAATTTGCTAGTCAAAGTTCTCAGTCCTCCCTGTATATATAAAATATGGAAATATATAAGGTTTGTGTTTGATTGTGTTTTTCTTTCTGAAATTTAATTTTGGGGAGTCATGAAAGCTGAGATGAAATCCTCTGAACACAATGCAGGTACAGGGTAACTGTGAGAACGCTTCTTTGGTTTTGCATTAATCTTACAGTTTAAAATGGACTTGGTTTTATCACTCTCAGCTATGTGGCATTTTTTTATTCCAAAACTGTATGGTAGGGTGAGTTGCTGTGCTTTTCGTGTGAATGAAGAGCATTGATTTTACTTAAATGACAGACTGATAGTATAGATGCAGTTGACACACGCTGTGTGCCTTAGTAACTCTTAACACAGTTTTGTAGTCTGTGGAAGGCTAGCAATTCACACATAGAGCAATTCATTTAAAAAAAAGAAGTCTCCGCCAACCTTCTGCAACCCAACTTTTGAGAAAATGTTTGCTCAATCTAAATCACCATCTCACACTGCTGCTGACTCATGAACCAGGATCAGTTTGCTTAGTGATTGTTTATGCCTTGCTATGTATGTGAAAGCATTAAGTTGTCAATTTAGCAAAGTGTCATTTTTCAAGACAGTGCTTCTCACTTTAAGCACATGCCTAGTATTGGTTTGTGTATGGAGTACATTCATGCCAAGTGTTTCTGAATTTTCTTTCAGTGAGTTAAATGCGGTTTCTTAGGGTTTTGAGGAACATTCTCATTGTAAGCAGCAGGCAGTAGCCCCCAGCTTTGCTTCAGCAGGCCAGCTGTTCACAGGCAGATGTTGCTCTGTACACACTGACAGAATCAACTCGGCTCTTCAGTCAGTGGCGAGAAAATTTGCTCAAGCATTGCTTTTACAGGGGGATGTCTTTGGAGGAATGTGATGGCAGAACAAAGCAGTGACTGCTTCAATTTTCTCTGCAGACCTAGCAATCCTTGGAGACAGAAGCCCTGCTCTGTTCCTTTCCTGGCAGCATCCTTATGTCTCTGGGGGTAGGGAGGGAGTGAATGTTCAGTATCTGGAACAGTTCTGCAGAGACCCTAGTACCACTACAAAGTGGACTCGCTGCTGAGGAATGAGTATGTTCAGTGGTATTTATACTGTAGTTAAATAGGAGTGTCATATATGCAGACAGATGTATTGGTGATTACGTTAGCCTGCAGGCACACTTTGGCCTGAGATCATGTTAGATTTCAGAAGAGAGGCTAAGAAAACGTGAGCTTTTTGTGCTTGGGCAGGTGGTCTTGGAAGAGCTACATTACTGCTGAATCTGAGGATGATTTAGTGATTTTTGCTTTTTATATCCTGTACTGAATCAGTATTCTTCCAGGATGTGAGGGAACAGTATCTGGAGGTTTATCATAGGTAGGAATAAACTTCCTTGTATCTGTGTTCACATAGGGTCTAACTGCACATTCCCCAGAATGGTGGTAGTAACATACAATATAGTCCCTGCAGCCTAAAATTTGGTTAAGTTTTACTATCTCTGATTTGGAAACAAAGGATGTCATCATTAAATACCAATAACTGGTGCATTTGTGTGGAAAAAATGCCATCAGAGAAACTGAAGTCCTTGCCTGCCTTTTGCTGTATCCACTTGACTACAAGTCTTTCCTGGAAATACGTCTGTTCAATTCTGGTGTTACCTTCAGTGCTCATTTTGCCTTTTTGAGTTTCCCCCTGTAGTTTTATTTCAGATTGGGACTCTCTATTTAAGTGCTGTAACACAGAATTCTTCTAAGCCAGTCTCATTGACTTGGGTTTTGATTATAAAGTCTATGGATCTTCTCGGTGATTTGAAAATCTCTCAAGGGGAGGCTCAGGCTTTTATGTAACAAACTTAGTTTATAGTCTGCTGAATATTTTTATGCGCAGCATGGAGAAATGGGAAAATATGCCTCTCCTTATGACTGGTGTGGATGAAGTGGTTCCCACACGTATGGTTTGTAAAGCAATCTGAGATATGCAGGTTCATTATTATGAAATGCAGGTGTGTTAAAATGGCAGCTGGCCATTTTATCTTTCTGCTGCACTGTGTTATTGCTTACATAATTAACTGTGAGATCCATTGTAAATTATGAAATTTCACAAGTAAGCAAAAGCTGAAGGCATAATGCATTGCTTCTATTTACCAGAAGTGGTGAGTTTTGTTTTTATAATGATTCCTAGTTATACTAATAAATGGTCCCCAGTGTATTCTGTAAAGTAACCACATTCTAATAAAATACCTCACTCCAGTGACTCTTATTAAATCTTCTCTGAAAACAAAGGAGATACAGTAATTGTTTGTGCTACTGCTGAGGGTATAATTAACAAGGTTTGACTGTAGCTGTTGTCAGAATTAGCATACTTTCCACGTAAAAATCCCTGGTAACAGTGTTAAGATTCGTATTTCAGATGTAGTCACAATTTGCAGTTGATCGAGATAATGTAATACTTAATAAACAATCTGCCTTGCCTGAATTATGCTGAATCATGTGAGTACTTTGTTTAACTCCATTGCAAAGAATCCTCATAGAAAAACAAATCTCTAACAGCAGGAGGAGTTTCCTTTTTGCAGGGAATCACTAGGGAATCAGGGAATTGCTAAATGTGCATGCAGCAGTGTCCTGTTGGCTCCTTCCTTCCTTCTGCTTGGCATAAGCTGTAGGCTTGCTACCACCAAAACCTACCTTATTTTAAAATGATAGTCAAGTTTAATAGATGCTGATGCATGCTTGGCCAAAGTAAAACTGAAAACAATAGAATTCAGGAAACAATGCAAGTTCTGAGCTGGAGAAGCTGACATTTGAATACAAAACAAATGGCATGATGAGATGCATACTGAAAGCTAGAATCTGGTCTATTTTTAACTAGACAGTTGAAGATGTGGTGAAAAGCTGAGATGTTTGTTTGAAGTGATAAATACAGAGATAGTGGCTAGCTGGTCATCAGTTCACACATGTGAAAAGGAGGATGATGAACAGTATGCAGCTAAAATAGCTGAATTTTCCAGTTCTGCAGATCGCTTATAGATTTTAGGTGGCATTGATTTTTGTCAGTATCAATAGATTCTAAAAGGGATCTGAGCTGAACTGGCATTTGAAGTCAAAGTCCTGGCAATGTGCTGTTGGGTAAAGTGGACAAAATGTGCCACACAAGGCATGTGTATTTGTATTAGTTGGGTTGAAGCCTATTCCATAAATGCGGATGCTGAGAAAACCACTGATTTGGCAGCCCTGAGGCCCTGATGGGGCCATAGGAAGGATGCAGCCTGCCAGTTGGCAAAGGGAGCTCCTGGTCAGGAAGGTACAGCAGCAAGTGTTCACACGCAGTGCGAAGAGAGTCATGGAATGAGAACGGTGCTGTTTAGGTTTATGTGCATGTGTTCAGTGGTTTTTTGTGGTGTGGACTGAAACTCATGTGTGTCAGCAAAAGGAGTGCTTTCTTTAGCAACACTTTGTGATTAATGGATGTGATGAAGTTTGCACTCCAGGATAAGTTTTTAATGAAGCTATTTGGTTGCCTCTCTCTGGGCTTAATACCCCCAAATGAACTCACTGGCTGCTACCTCACTAGGCCAATTTGTTAGCTCAGATCTTTGCAGAGGAGGAGGGAGTCTTTGGTGTCTGGGTTTTTTTGGGGGGGGATCACCATTGATCTCAGGCTACTGACTCGGTGGTTGTATCATGTCTGTGACCTCCTTTTTAGTCCGTACACTCTGGAGCCTGCAGCAGATGCCCTTTTATCATTGGGAAATAACAAATTGCTCCGGCAAACTGTCAGGCTGTGCCTCTGGAAGTTGTTCTCCTCTTTTTCAACTGCGTACACAAAATGCCTTTTTCTGACAGTGTATCAAATACCTGGCAATCCTGGGATACCTCGCAGAAGAGTGCGGTGGTTTTTTTTTCCCTGTCCTGAGCTCCCCGTCTTCCCGTCAGGTCGTTGCAGGAGCGGGGACAGCGGCTTGTTCGGTAGATAAGGCTGCCACCTCGTGGGGTCCGTCTGCACAGCACCCTGCCCTGCCGAGGGGACAGGGTGGCAGCAGCCCTGGAGAGACCTCGGGGACGCTCAGCCTCCTCAAAGGCTGGGGAAAGGCTCCGCTTTGCTTCGTGGTCTTTCCGGATCCATTCGCGAGAGCGGCGAGTTGTCAGCGCCATTCATATTGCTGGTGCTGCGAAAACAATTAGAAGAAGGTCTTTTCATAGAATTTATTCTTTCTGATTCATAATGCTTTCCCTCCTCTGAGCAGCCAAGTGTGCTGAAACTCTGGGAAATAATACGGAGCAGTATTTCAGTGCCAAAGCAAAAATCAATGGGACTTGTGCTCTTAAGTGGTTTGAGAAATCCCACTTGTCTCTGGCCGTATCTCATAAACCCGCTGCTGCAGCGGGGCACGTCTCCTTGGAGCACCTTCGTGGGAAGGACTCCCGGCTGCGATGGGCACCCTCTCGGTGTCACACGATGCGCACGTACGCCTGCTGTTGCTTGAAGGACAAAATGACAACAGGTATTTAATATTTCATAAATGTCGTTCAGCAGGTGGCTGGAGCCACCCACCCGTGCACTAGCAGGTAAGCTGTTTGGAGTCCACTGGGGCGAAAATTCATTATATCGATGCAGGAACTGCAGAAGCACCCACATGAAAGAGATGCCGCTTGTTCCTCTCCTGTAAATCACAGCAGAGACAAACAATACCTCACGGCCTTCAGCCTGGAGTCCCCTATATCACTTTATCAATAACTCGCATGAAATGTATCAATACATGAGTTCAGGCAGCATACTTCGTGCTAAACCCTAGCTAATGCTGGCCAAAAGCAACCTTGTGGGGCAGGTTACTACTGAGAGAGAGACTGGGATGGTACAAGGCCTGCTCCCATTCTGCACCACGCTCATTGTTCTTTCCCGCTCAGAAAACAGTTATTTCTCCCTTTCCCACCCTCCAGCTGGGACACCGAAACGGGACGACGGCGATCAGGGAGGACGAGGCGGGAGGGGTGCTCTGCAGGTCCCCCCACGCCGTGCCTGCCCAGGGGAAGGGCCCACGGGCGCTGTGCGCCCCAGGACGCCCGGCCCCGGACCCCCCCGTCTCTCCTCAGCGCCCTGCCTCGGCGGGGGGCCTGGCCGCATCCTGCCCCACCGCAGATGGAGCCCGGCCCCAGCCGGGGGAGGCCGCGCGTGCCTCTCGTTTACGTCAACAGCTTCGGCTCCCACCGCTGCGGCTCCGTCATCCGCTATGGCGGGGGCCGCCGACAGGCCGAGGTGGGCCCGGCTGGGCCCCCGCTTTCCCAGCCGAGCCCCGCGGGGGAGGCCGGGAGGCAGAGGGCCGAGGCCGACCCCGGGCCGCCCGCCGCCGGTGGCCGGGCGCGAGCGGTGGGGAGCTGTGGCGTGGCGAAGCCCGTCGGGCGCCATCGAGGTACGCGTGGCCGAGGCCGGGGACCTCTGTGCCCCTGGGCGCGGGAGAGCACGGGGCCGAGCCCCCGCCGTGTCCCCCGCTGCGGGCGGGAAACTGTCTCCCTGCGGCGTGTGTGCCGTTAGGGTCTTCCCTCTCGACCAGACTGCGCACGCTGAGGGGTGAAGGTGGCACAACTGGTTTCTTTAGCGTGCCCGGTACAGTCGGGCTGGGTATTTAGGCAGGAGGTGGAACATAGTGTTAAACTTACACGGGTGAAAAATTTAATACTTTTTGCCCCAAACTCTTTCGCCGTTGAGCCACGGCGTCTCCATCCTGCAAGGTGAGGTGGCTGCCTGCAGTGCAGCGTTCCCCGTCCTTCCCCGTGATAGTGATAAGGCCAAAAATAAGCTGCGTCCAACAGGGCTGCTCTGTTACCCGCTGACCTTCTGGGTCCTTCCCGCCCCTTCTCGGGAGGTTCTGCCTAACCAGAGAGCCACTGTGCTGCTGGCTCCTCCGTTGCTGCGACAGCTTGTAGATGTTTCTTAATTTTCTTTCTTTGTGGCTGGGACCAAAGAAAGTTGGGATGGGCATGGGCGTTGGTGCCTTTTTTTATAATAGCAAACAAAAAAGATTGGGCAGTTTTCCACTGGTTGTGATCTGTTGCGAAACATAGCTCTGCTGCATAGGATGAAATGGAGTGAAAATGGAGAACGTGACCTGGCTTCTGGAGAAGAAGCTGGGGTGTGAGCTGGAAATGATGGGTGACACAGATAGGGTGGTCCTGAATTTTACTAACTTGTTGCTTACTTGAGTTGTTTTCATTTTCTTGGCTTTTTTTCCCTCCTCCTAAAAGCCATTTTTCCAAAGATGACAAAGTGAAATGTTACATTAGTCTGTAATTAAAAGCACCGGTTTTGCTGGGTTATTATCTAAAGTGATGCCAACCTGTGGCTCAGAGGCAGCCCGTGACTATCAGTAACTCAAAGCCTTGTTCCCACGATAATAGAATCATTGAATCATGATGTGGCTGCCTTGGGTATCTGGTGGTGGGGCTGTGGTGGTGGCCTGGAGGATGCCGGTTTGCCTGAAGCCCTGCTGCGGCAAGGGATGAGCCCGCGGCCTTGACCACGTTCAGCATCCCCACATGGGTCACCCTTTTGCTCAGCTCACGCTGTGCCCTGCCTGTCCAGCAGCTCCTCGGAAAGCCGCGATCCTCACCCCGCTGGGAACTCAACCGAGTCCATCCTCCTTGCGGCTATGTGTGTCTTGAGTCTACAAGATCAACCTGCCCTTCTTGCTTCTGTTTTTCACTGCTAGCAGAGGTGATTTGTCTGGTTTCTTGCCTCAGTCTACTCACCTCCTCTTTGCGCTCAGGCAGAATTTTGGTAGCTGCCATAGCAAGGGGAAAAAGAGGGAACGAAAAGCTAGTTTGTATTGCCCAGAAGCCTGCTGACTTAATTTTTGGTGCCGTACAGTTTTGAAATCTGTTTTGTGGAGTTTGAGGGACACTCACTTGCCCGTTGGTTATAATGGAGAAAATAAGTAAGGCACTTGTCAGCACGATGTAAGGTCTGATATTCTGTAACCTGCTGGGACCAGAAATAAGTATCCCTCTGGAAGATCTACTGCTTCCTCAAGAATATGTTGTAAACACCTGGAATATGCTTTCTAAACTCTCTTCCTAGGTGACCTTCGAAAAGCCAAGGCTGACACCTTTGACTTTCCCTTCCCTTCAAGAAATGTCGATAAAGTAATTAAACGAAAGAAGCAGAAGGTATAAAATGTGGGAGCTGAATTAGCTGCCTTTGCATTTGAGAAAATTGCTTCCCGCTTGTTCTGTGTATGTCTATGTGAGAGCATGAGGGAGATTAAAAGATTGAATTGGTTGTCTGTTACTGAAAACCTTACTCACAGAAAAGAAAAATGGTATTATTTTCCCTCTCTGGAGGCTTTAAAATTCTGGCTCTCATTCAATAAAGCACTTAAGTGTGTGCTTACCTTGAAAAATGAGAGTATGCTGTTGACTTAAAGCCTGTACTGAAATGCTTTGCTGGATTGGGGCCAGGGTGCTGCACACCTTGCTGGGTGAAACCCAGCAGGGAAAAGCTCTGCAGCTCCTCTTCCTCTTAATGTTTTAAGCAAAGAAACCCCACAGGTTACAAATAAGCGAAGGCAAGAATCAGAGGTATTAACACCATATTAGTAGCAATATGAAATTACTTTCTGTTTCACAAATGTATTTCTGTTCCTGTTCAGTAGTTCAACAAATGCTTGAAATTTTAAAAGGCACATTTATTAAAACAGTAACTCATTATGAGATTTTGTAATGTGTGAAGTACAAGTAATCAGCTCGACTATGAAATAGTAATGTCACAGATACTTGATTTAAACCCAGCAAAATACTACTGACTTCAGAGGAACAGCTAATAACATACTACAATATCGCTCTTCTAGTACATTAAATAGTCTTCAAAAGAATGAGGAATATGTATTATGTTTTAGCAATAAATGTCCATGAGAAAGGAATTATCTTGAAATTTAAACTAGTTTCACGGATGGGGTCCAGCAAAAGTCATAACGTTAGCATGTTAACAGCCATTTCTATTTGTTAGGCTGCCTCTCTGTCTGAATGCCTTTGTCAACAGTTCCAATTTAATATTTTCAATGCACACGTTTCAGATGTGCCCACTATAGATGGAGCTTTATGCCTCTAAAATAAAGGTCATCAACATCTATAAAACAGATTAATATGGATTTGATATGAAACAGGCAAGGCTGTTGCTATTCTGGAATCTGAGCATGGGGTCTGAATTATGCTGCTGTTGAGGGATTACGCAGGAAAGTTTATGCTCCTGGAAGAACAAGCAATCTTCTTTCCCCCCCCATTTTGGATGACTTTGAAGAGAGTTTAATGGCTCTACACACATTTTCATAAGGTCGTCTTATCTAGAAGGGCACTTTGCAAGCCCTGGATAAACAAGAGTTCTAGGCAAGAAAGGAGGAGGATATCTTATGTGGAAAAATCATGGAGTAACTTAAGGTTTTTGACTTTTAAATAGAGGTGATTCTTCCAGTACATCCCATATATATATATCCCTCCCCCACATCTCCCCCTTCCCAATCCTCAACAAAAACCAGTTGGACTTCATAGTCATGCTAGAGAATTCAAAAAGTTCTGCCCTACAGATATTTTAATGCAAACTTTTTGTATGCTTCACTGAGAAAGTTCAATTTTATCTTTCAGTCCAAAGTCTGGCTTAAGGTCTGGAAAGTAATTTCAAAAATGCTTGAAGAAAATGAAAAGTTCAGAAGTCGACTTGTGACTTGCAGTCAGTTTAATGGAGAAGGTAGGCAATGAACTGATAATGTTTTATTTTACTGAGAAAACAAATTATTAATGCAAGTGCTTTAACTTAACATCCCTAGGTTTAAGGTCGATTCAGCTGTTTGTTTTGGGTAGTAGATTTTACAACTCACAAATTATGGAATTCATTGCATACTTTAGACACTTTTAGCCATATTTGAAAAACCCTTCTGTTTTATCGAGGGTCTTATATATATTAGTTTGGAGGAAGGATGACAGAAGTGTTTGCTGCAGTCTAACATTAAAGACATGAACATAAAATATCTGGAAGTTTTTCTGAACAGGTGAAATATGTAATTAAACTATTATTCACAGATCTGTCTAAGGCAGTACTTGTATGAATAGTAATTTATTTTTTCACATAGGAAAATAGTGGTTGGTTTCATGCAGACAATAAATAAATTAGATGCTCCCCAAAGGTAGCTGTAACACAATTTAACATAACCATCAAACATGTTCTCACACTGTGCCCTGAATACAGCTATTTCATTACTGGAAAATGACTCAGGAATTAAAACTGGTGCTCTATGTTGAGCCAACTTCAATTAGAGACATTGTAGTTGCTGCACAATTTAAGATAATACAGTGTATGTTTACAAATGTAATTGGAATTTCTGGCCTCACAGTCTGATGAGTTTTTAGGAAGAAGAACACACTAATCCATGAAGAGTTATTAGGCAAGTTAAAAAATGGCATATTCACCCACAGCACTTCTGCTTAGCTATACATTTGTGTTGATAGGGTATATACCAAAACGTATGCCCATTGTTGCCAGTATCTTATTTTTGTAAAAAGTTGTATGTTGCATACTGATTAGATTTCTACATACGCGACAAGAAAATACTCTCTAAAAAATTTTCTTCACAAGGACAAAAGCAGTGCAGTTCTGGTTCAAAACAGAAATCTGTCTGCCCCAATGAATGTCCCCTGCGACCTAAGTGGATGTTATTGCAATAGTAGAAGAAATTCCACAATAGGCTGCAACAATATACTCTGCAATTATTCTGCATTATGTGGAAAAGCACTTCTTCTGTTTGCTTTAAAACCAGTTCCTGATTAATTCTGGTATTATGAGATGCTGGGTATTAATTATGTGCTATTCATAGTCTTTATACCAATCAAGATTCTATTGGCCTCTGTCATATTTCTGTGCTGAGAAGTTCCAGTCTACTAAATCTCTCCTCATATGGAAACTGTTTCCTGGCTCTGATAATCCTTACTCTCTTATCTTTGCCATCAACTAAAATGCTATCCGCTTCTCTATATGGTGCATCGTTCATCCATATTATTGCTCATTTGTTTGCAGTAATGAGAGAGAGCAATTATTTGCAAACGTAACGCTATATCTAACTCATGCTTGTATAAGCGAGTACCTGTGATATATAAGGATTCCACAGGGTTGGGCATGGGTACCCTTCCCCCTGAACTCGTCTGTTCCTGCTACCCAGGAAGGGTTTGGTGGAGGGGTGTGTGTCTTTCGGATCAGTAGTGTCTTAGGACTTCTGCTACTATAACACCTGTTGCAGAAGCCGTTGGAACACTGTGCTTCTCCACCTGATCCTAAAGGTTTTGACCTAACAGCTTCCACATATTTTCTCTTAGATCATTGCAGAAGTTTTTGTGCACAGCTATTAATGTATATGTTGGACATATATGTAGGACGTACACACCTATGTGTATGTAGGACGCTGAAGAAAAAAAGAAAAAGGTCTTCCAGGATTTTTGTTTGCTTGCTTCCAAGAAAAAGGAGAACAAGAGACAAGGAAAAAGAAGTAGAAATCTTAAATAGGTGATTGTCTCCAAAATTTCAAGTAATTGTAAAAAAAACCCCAAATTCTGCTGGTATACGATCTCCTAGGTGGATTTATCATCTTAACGTAATGGCTGCTAATCTGCTTTTCTGTTTGTTACGGATATGCAATGGGCTGCTTTGTCAAGCTTGTATGTATGGACAGGGCCCATTCCCTTTTCAGATATTAATTTCTTTTTGTCATCTGGAGGGAGAGCATTATCTTTATATATAATTTCTAGTGACTTAAAGAAAACCCCAACCTAACCAACCAACCCCTCTGCCCCAACACTTACTCTATCCTTAATTGTAATTGTGCCTCATTTTTCAGGAGCTTTAATTGAGAATCTACTATTAAGCTCTATTTAGGTGAAAACCATCAACTAATACCTTCTCTCTAATTAGCAGATTTTGCACAACATCAAATTAAGGAGATAAGTCTCCTATTGATCTGAATTTTTATTAAACAAGAAGCAAATGGAATAATTCTAGCAGACATTTAGATATGGATCAACAAATCTGAACAAACTGGGTTCATTTTTATCTTTTTTTTACTAGATTAATAAAGCTAGAAAATTAATGCTGCAGTTTATTGCCTCTACAAATAGTTTTCTTGAGAGAACAAAAATCTACTTGAATTCTAATGTTACCTATTTATTCCTTGGAATGTTGCAATTAAGATTAGATTTGGTGTGACTGAAAATGATGATGTGCCTCCACATAACGTTCTCCCACAGGCAATGGTATGAACCAAAGTTCACAGAATGAGGCATCCTACCTGCACAGGGTATGTACCTAGTCAATTAATTGCCAAGGAAGCTTAGATGCTAAAATAAACAAAATAATCATATTAAAAAGATGCACTGATATTGTTTAATGTTATTAATAAGTACTGATTGTATGCTTCAGTATTACTGACATTGGCCTCAAATGTTTTTCAAGATTTCAGTCATGTTTGGGAAGCAGAATAGCTCTGTCCTCAGCAGGAAGGGCTGTGTGCATTGCCAAGGCTGGGAGGTGGATTTTGCCTTTTTATTGAGATAAATCCTTCTGTGGTGGTTTAAAGTAAAATCTGAAGAATCTGAGTAGAGTCTTTATTTGTCACACTTTATATCTGACTTTTTTATATTAAAGGGAATGTACCACTTCACTTTTGTCATCTTTTTTCTCTAGGAGAAGTCCATCTTTGGCTGGGTATAGCAAGACAATAAAGGCAGATTCAATCCAAAAGGAAATATAAAAGTAGTGAAAGTTTTTATTTTGATCTAGTTCTTACTGAAGTCGGTGGCAAGACTGCAAGTGATTTCAGTGAACACAGGTTCTCTGTTGTTTGTTTGTCGTATGTGCTTCTGCTGTTTAAGAGGTTTGTTTTTACAGTAGCTTAAACAGCTCTGTTGCAACATATTTATTTCAAGTCATTAAGTCTAGTGTTTCACTTAGCTATTAGTTTTCGAAAGCTTTTTAATGAGCATAATATTGTGACAGTTTGCTTGCAAAAGAATAGAGATACACATTGAGTGTTGACTCTGTATTTATATCTATTTTTTTTTTGTAGCTTGTCAGAATCATAAACAAACACAAATTCAGTAAGGCAGAACTGCAAACAAGATACAAAGAAACACTTTTTTCCTTACTGTTTTGAATAAATTTGACTTTATTATATTAAAATAATACACAATTACCCTTCTGTTCATTCATCCATTTATACATGAATCTCAGTAAGTATTCTGAATATGAAACCAGGTGAATGTTTTCTGTCTTACTGTTCATAGTGAAGCACATAATGATATCATCACAATCAGAAGGTATTGTTTATCTAGCTGACTTCAGTAACATGATATAATTTTCTTCTGTTATGGAGTTTCATACTTGAACTCTTGATTGACTGTTAAACCCTTTTAAACTAGCAAATTGTGTAAATGGAACATGAAGACTGCATAAAAATAGTATGTATATGGATTTCATCTCTGTAGATAAAACATTCACCTGTCACAATCAGGCGTCCTTGGTTTCAATAAAAGGAATGTTTTCTCATTGCATAATGTCTTATTGTTTGCAGATATAATGACTGAAATGTCAGAGTGTTGAGCTTTAATAACATGCTAGTGATTGTGTCATTAAGCAGCAAAGCATTTGGAAGAGTTTAATCTCTGTTTTCTTAGTAGTAAAACTGCAAGTATGTAACTGGAATGTGCCTTTTTGATGACAGCTCTGGCATCGACATTCTTTTCTGATTTGTGGTTGAGTAATATTCTGATTTTACTTAAAATAGTTGACATTTCAGCTTGGAAAAGGAAGTGAGAAAGCAAAGTATTCAACCAAGATGTGATCATTTTTCTGGCAGAGCAAAAATGTCATAGTTCTTTGGTATTTTCAAAATACATGTTTGGAGTCACACGTATTTTTATTTTTTTTTGTACTAAAAGAGATGATCTCCCTGTTCTCCCAGTTGTATCAATGAAATGTTTGCATAGGGAGTATTTAGTTTATAATCCTGGATTGCAAATTGTGGAGTTGTTGCTCTAGTTTCTTTTCTTGTAAACTACAGCTGCAGTTGGTACCTTTACTGGCACAGACGTAAGGGGCCCTGGAAATGAAGCTTTCCTTTCAGATGCATAATTGCTACTTTTACAGAATAGATGAGATGCGTTAACCTAAATCTCTGAATGAAATTCAGCCAACTCATTAAGATTCTTTGGATACATATAGACCTTCGTCTGTGGGACTATGCTAAATCATTTTAAAAGGAAGAAATTATAAAAGATAAATATGGCCCTAAATCATCCTTACGCATATACCTCTTACAATCTGAGAAGCCTGTACAGGTTGGTTGTCAGTAGCTGCCAGGGCTATCTGATAGTGTTTCACCTGCTTGCTGCAGCCACTTTCATATGTGTAAATGACCAGAAGATGCAAGGGAAGACTCAGACCCTATAAACCAGATTTGATCTATTATCGGCACACATGTGGGAATGGAGGAGTGCCAGCTTCCCCTTGTGTGTTCAGGGACCATTGAGGTACGATAGTCTAGCCCAGCATTGCCTAGTTTCAGTGGCTTTGCTAGATTTTGTGGGGATTCAGAGTAGCCTGGACTTACGTGCTGTGCTGCTCTGTTTTCATCCAGGTGGGGTTTGAAGGGAGGGCCTATGCAGCATCAACCTTGCCGTACGGTTTCATACTTGTTAACATCCTGCTAATCAAGAGAAAGAAGTAACTACTGCCTTCCTTACTAGCCCCAGCAAATCTATCTTCTTGCCTACTTGTCTTAGCCCTTGTCCAACGTGCCTCTGTTCTTCTTTCACCTCACTTCAGCTCACTCCAGAATGCAGTTTGTGTCCAGAGCGGAGGCTGGTGAGCAGCATTGCTTTCTCAGCCTGCAACGTGTATAAAACCACAAGTAAGAGCCAGCAGCCCCTTCCCCAGAAACCCTGTGGTGGTGATGATATAATTAATTGGTTGGGATCTACTAATAGAAAAGAACTTTTAGTTGGGAGTACTTTGAAAGGGGACTTACATTTCAAATCATTTTGGGCCAAAACAGCTAATGCAGTTAGGCACCCAGATATATGCTGATTCAGGTTCAGTTTCTAACTCTTTGGGTGATGAAGTCTACCTTTATACTGTAGTGACCAGATTTCAAAGGTACTGTTGTGAACAAGGGTAGTCAGAGCAGTTAAACTGCTGAAAAAAGAGTCTGGAGAAGAATCTAGCTCAAGATATACAAACCAGAGCAGCAGAACACATACACTATCACCATCTGCTCAGACCCCTGTAGTAATGCATTCTTTCTTTTAATTCATATGACCATTTCAGTGTAAACTGCAGAAGAGAAAGTAATTGTAGTGTTGCATTAAAATATGCTTATATGATCCAAATAAGTAACACGTTCAACAAGGGTAAAAAAAGGGTTGGTTTAGACAGGAAAAACTTTATTTCAACCCTCTTTGTTAAAAGGAGTCAGAAATAAATAAAAGAACCTCAGGGCACTAGAACATATACTTGACATTCAGAAAACAACTGATTCTCCTCTGAACTCCTTAATCATTGCTGCAGAACCAAAAGCAAGTGTCATACTGGCCTGCTGTGGTTCCTGGGAAGTAGTGTTGTTCTTTCACGTTCTTCAAAATGCGTATCAGTTACCTGAAGTTTTTAATAACAAATCTCACTTGGAGTGTGAACCGAAGCAGATGTGCAAATATAGAGGTCACGCTTTGTCTTTGCTTTGCCTTGTTCTCAGTACATAATTTACCTCTCTACACAGAACAAAAACCCTAGCTTGTTCTAAAAGTTCGAAAATTTTTCATCTCAACCCTGTGAACAGTTGCCAAGAGATCTGAGGAGGTACCTTGTGGTATAGAGGTGGGAGGCAGTAACCAGGGCACACGGTGTAGCTAAAGGCATTGCTGCTGAATTCTTGTTATCCATAAATAATAGTGTCAGCCACTTGTCTCAAGATTTTAAAGTTGGTCTGAATAAGTGTTCTTTTGTATGGCGTTTCATAAATACAAATGACTCTATGTGAAGGTAAGCAATGGAGAGTAAGGCCTTTGGTTTTTATATTGCTATTCCATGCTAGTTAGAGATTTATTGGTAAAACAAAGTTTAGCTGGAAATAGCACATCTGCTGGGCTTGAAATGTTTTGATTGAAGGTATCCCATTTGGTGAGTTCTTGCCCAGTCGAGCTCCCCTGGTTCCTGGAGCACTTCTTGGCAGGTCAGCCCAGGCCATGCAGCCTCCTCTGTCTTGGAGTAGCCTCCCAACGGCACCAAGGACTGCCCAGGGCTTGGGGGCTTGAAACTCCAGCTGGTGGTCTTGGGCTACCTCTTCCAACCTGCTGTAAAGATAAAAGCAAGAAAATCCTGGGAGCTTGAACTCCACTTTAATTTCCATGTCTGGAAGCGCTAAGAGGCTTGGCCGGAGCGGGACTGCTGGAGGTCCTGCACTCCCTGACGTGGAGCTGTGACTTTGGGCAGGCTTCCTGGGGTACTCCTCAGCATCACGGCTCCACTGGGGCCAGAGGGTCTTGGGAGCTCCCACAGCTACTGTGTGGAACTGGCATTCGCAGACGCTGCTGCTATTGCCGGAGACTGTGTCACTGGTCAGCCACAGACTTGGGAACTTGGGAATTGTGTTTTGGAAATGTTTTGATGTTTCTGAAGTGACCTTTCTGGGAATTTCCAGTTTGTGGGCATTTTCAAAAGGGTTTGTTTCCTGTTTGATTTGGACCGAAGCCACCAATTCCGATAAAACCTCATTTCCTGCAAACTGGAGGCTTGGCTTGCCAGGCAGCTCTTCTGCTCGTGCCCCATCTGCTCTGGTGGTGTGATCAATCAGGTTCCTCTGCCCTAACAGCAGAGGTTCTGCAGTCCCATGGCCTGTGAGGTTATCATAACTTGGCCACTACAACGTAATCAATCACCATGGTTAATAATATTTCATTGCTGATTCCTTCCATGAAAAGATTTCAACTCTTAAGCAAAACTTGAGAGCAGGATGTGGAGTTTCTAACATGGTCAGATTTTTGGGAAAGTATAAGGTGACCTTTGTCTTCACTGAATATTTACATCCAGTAAATGTCTTTGTCTTTAGGGCCCTCTCTGGTAGTCAATGTTCATGTTTTAACTTCAAAGCTTCTAATACAATTTTGCATGGACTCTGACTAAAGAATAGCCTTCAGCAGGCAGTTCAGTTCTGGGTTTTTTTGAGGGGGGGAAGTGACTGAAAGCAAATTTTGGGCATATGTGACATTTTATGTGTGCAGTAGGTCCTTAAATATAAACCAAAACAGGATGCAGCTTTGATTTATAGCTCCTGTAAATAATTCTCAGTGACATGGGCAGGTTTGTGTATTATGTACATTTTCATTGCATAAGCACTTATATAACTATGATGATAGGAATCTGCATAGTAAACAAAGCAGCCATACTTCGATGAGTTTAACATTATAGGCTTTCCAGCAAATTGAAGTAGCAGGGGAACCTATTGCTTAAGTGGAAGCTTACTTTATGAGGAAAAGAGCAAAATTTATTGAAGTATATTAAGGCCACAGTGAATTTTTAATAAATATTCACAGGAAGTTGCTCACTTGTTACTGACAGCATAGCGGCCATCTGATCTGATGCAGAAAAATTCACGTTTGAAAGTTTCTGCCTGCCTTGTAGCTAGTGAAAATCAGTGTGTGTGGCTGCAGCTTCATTCTCCTAGAAGCAAAAGATATGGAGGCCCCTAAGGAAAAAGGGAGTATGCCTTGACACAGAGAGAGGTTGAACACCTCCTGGAAGATGCTGCGTACTTTCACCTCACATCGACTGTGGCACGTCTTAGAATGGGCTGTGTTGCATCTTCTGTGCTGTATGTATGGAGCAGATTAATGAGAGGATCTCTTGCTTCCCTAAATTGCGAACCCACATGTGTGTCTCATCTGAGTGGTTCAGCTGAACTGCGGATGTTGCTGGGCTGCTTGCGGACATGTCTGATTTGTGTAGTCTCCCAGAGATCATGACAAGAATATATTCATGCTGTGAATGTGTGAAATTTATTGCACGCCTGTTATTCCTGCATAGACAAGGAATGGAGGCAGATTAAAGGAGCTGTGCAGGAAGATTCGCTAAGGCACTGACAAATGCTCCTTCTCTTCCAGAATGTTTGTAATCTTTTGTATTCTGAAAAGAATAATAAATTAACATGACTTTTTTTTCCTGTTCTGCTGTATGCTTATTTTCTTGTTCGTAATGTGTGTGTGACAGGAAGTCAGTGGCGCCAATGTAATTCTGTATAATGGATGAGGTCCTCCACAGCAATGACTACAAGTAGTTAACCCCAGCTTAAAATGTACATGATCACTTTTTACACCCCTTGGTATTTTAAATTCCTTCAACTACATAGAGAGTAAAGATTGTTGACTATGGTGCTAATTTGTCTGTGGAGTGATCTCCCAAGGAAAAGAACATAAATGCCCTCCTTGCTTGACTCTGTTGTCCTAGACTTAGCAAAACAACGAGGGATAAGGAGTTTGGAGCATGGGCAGGGAACCTCTACAGGTCTGCAGTTCCCTCAGGCAAGCGTTTTAGTGGCAATAGTCCCATATTTTGGGTTTAGGTTGAGGTTGTGGTGAGATTCCTTCCCATGTTGATGTGCTATGTCTAAATGTTACTTTTCATCCACAATGTGGTGTCTACCCCAGGAAAACACAGATCTGAATTCTGACTGTATATATTTGTTAACTCACAGGACTCGGCTCAGGGCTGGGTTTGGCTTAAACTGTCTCCTGAACTTCTGTACTTGTTTTCATTGTTGTGTTAGACTAATTTTGAAATTAATTAATGTGAATGTTTGAGAAACAAACATGATCTTTTGGTAGAAGAGTCTGATGTGGATGATGTTACTCCTAGGACTGCTCTACCTCAACTACCGTGACTGGTCTGACTTCCTGAGACTTTGTACTCACGTTGTGCCTTCAAGTTTTATAGTTTCTCTTCTTAGTAATTCCTACTGCCTGTTCGCATGTTTTCAGATACTTTCATTCAAAGCCTGATCCCAGTTTTTCAATTATAATAAGGAGCAAGAACACTGTAGGGAAAAAAGCGTGGTGTGCAGGAAATGTATTTTATGAAGAGAGACAATGAGCTTAAGAATTTCATAGATCAAGGACCAAGTAAGTAAAATAATATTCGTTAACATTGAAGAGAAGTTGATTTATATGTTTGGGCTTGAAGTGGGTAGAGGCTGAACTACTCTGTGACTGACATTTTGTTTACAAGTTGCACAATTTACAATACAGTCAAATGTTATACCTAAGCCCTATTACAAATATTATGCCTCTTAATGACAGCCAATGATCTTCAGTGTAAACTGATAATGAAAACAGTAATTCTGCTCTGATTTGTTTGACTGGAAATAGAAAATAATTGTGGTGGGTTGACCCTGGCTGGACACCAGGTGCCCACCAAAGCCACTCTATCACTCCCCTACTCAGCTGGACAGGGGAGAGAAAATATAACGAAAGGCTCGTGGGTTGAGATAAGGACAGGGAGAGATCACTCACCAGTTACCGCCATGGGCAAAACAGACTCGACTTGGGGAAATTGGTTTGATTTATTACCAATCAAATCAGAGTACGATAATGAGAAATAAACCCAAATCTTAAAAAATACCTTCCTCCCCATCCCTCCCTTCTTCCCGGGCACAGCTTCACTCCTGAATCCTCTACCTCCTCCTGCACAGCAGCACAGGGGGATGGGGAATGGGTGTTACGGTCAGTTCATCACACGTTGTCTCTGCTGCTCCTTCCTCCTCAGGGCAGGACTCCTCACACTCTTCCCCTGCTCCAGCGTGGGGTCCCTCCCATAGGAGACAGTCCTCCATGAACTTCTCCAACGTGGGTCCTTCCCATGGGCTGCAGTTCTTCATGAACTGCTCCAGCGTGGGTCCCTTCCACGGGCTGCAGTCCTTCAGGCACAGACTGCTCCAGCGTGGGTCCCTGCGGGGTCACAAGTCCTGCCAGAAAACCTGCTCCAGCATTGGCTTCTGTCTTCACAGGTCTGCAGGTCCTGCCAGGAGCCTGCTCCAGCGTGGGCTTCCCACGGGGTCACAGCCTCCTTCAGGTACCCACCTGCTCTGGCGTGGGGTCCTCCCCGGGCTGCAGGTGGAGATCTGCTCCACCGTGGACCTCCGTGGGCTGCAGGGGGACAGCCTGCCTCACCATGGTCTTCCCCACGGGCTGCAGGGGAATCTCTGCTCCGGCGCCTGGAGCACCTCCTCCCCCTCCTTCTGCACTGACCTGGGGTCTGCAGGGTTGTTGCTCTCATGTATTCTCACTCCTCTCTCTTCTGACCCCTGCTGCGCCATTAGTTTTTTTCCCCTTCTTAAATCTGTTATCCCAGAGGCACTACCACTGTTGCTGATGGGCTCGGCCTTGGCCAGCGGCAGGTCCGTCTTGGAGCCGGCTGGTGTTGGCTCTGTCAGACATAGGAGAAGCTTCTAGCAGCTTCTCACAGAAGCCACCCCTGTAGCACGCCCCCCCTCCAACCAAAACCTTGCCACGCAAACCCCATACATTAATATATCGTGGAAGACTTATTAAAAGACTAAAAAGAGACATATATTTTTGTTGACAGAAGACATATATTGTTTATTCCTCTGGAGTCTCATGTTGCTCATATTGCTGCTTTGTCTTATTGCCTGTCACTGAGCTGCTCTGTCTGGGTGGAAATGTCAGACTCTGGATTCGCTCTGTAAGAAAATCTGTATGTTATTTTTTCCACAAAGCATTCTGTTATGTAAATTTACTCCTGGTAATTTGACTGTTTGTGAAAAAGGCATTTTGCAAAGAGGTATTTTCAAACTGAAATGAGGCATCCTGATCCTAAGTAGTTACAGGGCTAGTTCAGCCTCATGGAGGAAATGGAAGTTACTGGATGTAATGGCAAGGAGGGCTTTGAGAGACTCAGTATCTCTGTGCACATCTCCCTCCACTACACTGCCAAAATTCTCAGATGGTGCCACTGAAAGACGTTGCTTAAAATGTGCTTCTACCCTGAAAAGTCAAAAGGTAAAAGCAGCATCTGCTCACTTATCGCAGGTTCTTGCTGCTAGTACTCACAACTAAAAGTCTTCTAGTGAAAGAGTGGCTCTAACTGCCAGTGCCCAAGTGCTGGCAATGTTGAGCTGCATTCTCTGGGTTATATGGAGTATCTCCAGCAGAGTTTGGTTCTGTTTAGTTATCAATAGATTTGCAGCTACATGAAAGGTATTTTACAGTGGTAGTAATGCACAAGAAGGAATGGGATTCACCTCCTTGCCCATTAGCTATGTTACTCTGAAGACTAGTCAAGTATAACCAACCAAAGTTAATATATTAAACTCTGCGAGCATATCGGTGTGTTCAAGTGAGTAGACATGCTGAGCAAGGAGATAACCTTATTTGCAACCTTATTTTTCATTGTGTAACCACACTTGCCATGGGTTTGCACAAGCAATTCTGGAGATTTAACATCAGTGTGTTTGTGAAGTGTTGCTTAAGACATCTCTTAAGTCAGAGGATCTGCCTAGGTGTTGCTAAGGTAGTATTTTGGCTAGCAGGATATTCATTACCAATGTTGATGTGCATGAAAATGATTTGGTTTTCAGATCACAAAATGCATTTGTAAGCTATGAAAAACATCACTTTGCTTTTCAACAAAGCACTCTCATGTCCCTTGGTAATTACCAGATAAAGGCGGAAAACCACAGCGCCGTTTCTATGGAGTTACAACGCAATGTTCCCTTTGCATTTTTTAATAATATTTCCTAGTCCCTCAGTTGAAAATAGCCATTTTGCTGACAGAGGAGCTAGAGTAGTTCAAACGTATGCATTCAGTGGAAGATAACTATAGAGTCTGTGAATCTCTTTGGATGGTCAAATCAATTCAGATGATATAATCTGTAATATATTGAAAGTTGAGGAAAGAGTTGCTGCAATTGCACTTTCTTGCTTGGAGCATCTGCCACACGGGGAGATGCTGACAGAGTTGGGATTGTTCAGGCTTGAGAAGGCTCAGGGGGCTCAGAGCCCAGTTGTGCCCAGCGATAGGACAAGGGACAATGGGCCCAAACTGAAACACAGGAAATTTCATTTAAATGTAAGAAAAACTATTTTACTATGAGGGTGGCTGAACACTGGAACAGGTTTCCCAGAGCATTTGTGGTGTCTCCATCCTTGGAGATATTCAGAACCCAACTGGAAATGGCCCTGAGCAACCTGCTCTTGCTGTCCCTGCTTTAAGCGGGGGGTTTGCAGTGGGTGGTCTCCAGAGGTTCCTGCCAGCCTCAGTGATGCTGTACATGAATGATACGAAATACTCTGATAGGAGCCTCGTCCAGTGCCCCTCTAGGACCAGAGGGCTTTGGCTCAGGATCTGGAGAGCGGGCAATGTCTGGGACGAGACTGGGCTTCTGTCATCATTTGCAAAGTATGTGCTTTTGGATTTTCTTACAGCCTCCACATTTTGAAGGGCCTAATTATCATCCTGAGACAAACTATCACAGTGACATTCATCTCTGTGCAGAGCATGAGAAAAGGACTTTGCAGGGTTTATAACTTGCTATGTATTTGCACAGATCCTAGCCCAGATGGGCATTGATGGTTGATTCCCTGTATTACTACAGTATTAAAACATTACGTTGTAGTAATTTAATCAATCTTTAGTGAGTGTTTTTATGTGCTTCTTCAGACCTATAGAGCATAAGTCCTACACTTTCCCTTATCTGTGGGATGCAGCCTGCCAGCTTTCTTTGTAGGTATCTATTCCTGGTCCAGTCTGCAGCAACCTGAAGTTGTAGTTACAGTGAAAAATCTTGTTGAGTCTTGAGCTGAACATGCCTCTGATGGATGGGATCTGAGGGGATCTCTGCTACTGAGCTTAAGAAATCTTTTCTGAATTTCCTGAATATGAACTCACAAAACCTTATGACGCCATTGATTTTTTTTTTTTTTTTGCAGATGATTCCAAGGACCTCGAAAAGCTATCTGCCAACAATTTTTAGCGCTCTAAGCAAAAGTTATTCAAAGCTAAGTTTTATATGTGGCAGAACCTTAGTCTTAAAACCAGAAAAACTCACTTGGATGAAATTCACCGTAGATGTTTGGCCTTATGCAGAAATGTGATACAGAGAATTCCAACCCAAGCATTAAAAACTGGCAAAGCTATCGGAAACAGGCTCTTTAACGGACCGTGTCAGGTGATGTTAGCAGCAGGTAGTTTTAGCTGCCCCACCTCTGCTGACTGCCTCTCAGCACTTCTCGCTCTAGACGTCGAACCGCTGTACTGTGAGCAAGCTCATACCAATGCATTCAGCGCTTTCACTTGCTCTGCCAAAGTATGGCTTTAAATGAATTTTTCACAAGTGAGTTCTAAAAGGCTTTATTATGGAAACAGTTCACGCCTTCAGGAGTATATTTAGGTCTTGTAAAAGGTGCCAAGTTGCAAGCTCTGGAGGCAAATTCTATATGCATAAACAAATCGGGCTAAAGTCATCCCAAAGTATCCTCTGTCTCCAAGCAAAGTGCTTCATCGCGCAGGGGCTGGTGATCTCGGTGACGCTGGTGGGTGGCAGCGCGTTCGCTGGCAGGCCAGCCTGGCGCTTCGAGGCAGCGGTGGCGGTGGTGGTGACCCGTTACCAGTCCGGCTTCTGGAAACAGAAGCCGAGCAGGGCCGGTGGCTTGTTCCTGTCCTGCCATTCCGGCGTTTGAGTGGGCACCAGAGAGCGGTGACTGACCCGGTGAGGGACACAGCGGTCAGTGGCAGCGTGGGCCGAAGCGGGGCAACGGCGTGTGCCCGCTCGACCCGGTACGGTCACCGGTCCCGTCTCCTTGCAGCACCGCAGCCGCCCCGGGACCCTCTCAGTGATCGCCCTTGCGCCCGCGCAGCTTGCGTGCGGCCCTCTCCGGCCTTTGCGCGACGGCATTTGGGCATGCACGACACCGTCCTGCCGCGGGGCCCCCCCCTTCCAGCCGGTGCCCCCCCCCCCCGGCCCCGCCGCCCGGCGCAGCGGCCCCAGCCGTGTCCCCGCAACGCCTTTTGCCGCAGCTCCGCGGCCGCCCCGCCCGCCGGCCCCGCCCTCGGCCTGCAGGGGGCGCCAACTCCCCCCCCGCCGGGGCGCGCGGCCGTGCGCGGCGGGAACGCCAGGGGGTGCCCGAGGCCGCGCGGCGGCGGCGCGCGGGGGCGCGGGGCGGGCGGGCGGCGGCGCGGGGGGGGAAGGGGGGGGGGAGCTGAGGGGAGAAGGCGGGAAGGCGGAGGGGGGGGGGAGCTGCCGCCTGCGCCCGCCCTCAGTCGCGCTTGCGGAGCCGCAGCCGAGCGCAGGGCGCAGCGCTGTCCCTTCAGCACCGCTCCCCCCCGCGCGCCTCATTACCGCAAAGAAAAATTAACGGAAAGCTTTCCGCACCACCCGCCGCCCCCCCCCTTCCCTTCCTCGCCTCCGCCTTCCCCCGCCCCCCCCCTTTCCCCCTCCCCACCCCTCGCCGCAGCGCCCGGGCCGAGCCGCCGCCAGTGACCGCGTGGTTTGCAGTAAGTAGGGGCTCGGGGGCGGCGGGAGGGGCGCGGAGGGGGGGGGGGGGGGTCCGCAGCCCCCCCCCCCCTTCCCCAGTATCCCCCCCCCTGCGGCGCGACCCCCGGCCCCGCCGCCCCCCGGGGGGAGCTGGGAGGAAGGGACCCCCCAAGTCACCCAGGGTGTGGGGTTTGCAAGGGAGGTTTTCTGTACCCTCAGGGGGGCTACAAAAAAAAACAAAACCCAAAAAACCCAAACCAAAAAACCCCACAGGGGAGGGGGGTCAAAAAGGAGGTGCGCCCCATCCCCACGCACGTTTGCGGTTGCTTCGGTGCTGGCGGCACTCGCAGTCGGTAACGGCGTTTGCGGTGGCGGCGCGTTGGGAGCAGCCGCGCTTGGGGTTCGTAAGGGGTATTTGTGGGGTGTCTGGGTAGGGTACGGCAAAACGCGTGTGTGAAGGCAAGCGGTGGCGGGGTGTGCCGCGCGTCTAGAAACCCAGGTGTAAAAGCCCAGGTAACCCATACGCCAAGTCAAACCGGGCAGGGTGAGGCAGAAATCCGCCTCTTCCCGCTACCCTTGTGACATTGATCGTCTTGCCGGTTTTAGGTCTGGAAAGCAAGGTCCAAGAATGGTGAAGCTGGGGAGTAATTTGAACGACAAGAACAGCAAACAACCATCCAACGAAGATGGTTTTCAGACAGTTCCTTTGATCACACCTTTGGAAGTAAATCACCTGCAGTTCCCGGCTCCGGAAAAGGTAAAACAAAAATGGAATGGCGCTCCTGCATGATTAGGCACACATACGTGCCCCTTGGTGTTCACTGCCTTGGTGACTTACTGGTCTCTGGCGATGTGAACTGTGGTGTAGTGTTTATTCAATAAATAAAAAGGGGTTGCCTTTCATAGTGTGTTTATCTGTTTTAACATGGCAAGTAAGCACGCAACTGTCCCCCAACTCCTTTCCTCCCCCCAAAACCCCCAAATATTCCTTCACAAGTACAACTGGAAAAAGCTTAGTATGTTTCTCTTGCAAGCCCTGGAGAAACTAAGGAGCAGTTTGCAGTGCGTTATTATCAGTAAGATTAATAGCCTGCATTGAGAGTAACGTGATAACTCTTCTGAAATAAGCAGCTATTTTAATTATCATCTCAGTTAAGCTTTGTTTTCTTCTCTGTGGCTTTGCAAAGCTTATTTGGGCATTGACGATGCTGATTTCTCTGAAGAGAGCGGCTGAGTTCCCCCATGCGCGGGGTGGTGATGGAGCAATCCAGGGATTCGTTTCCCCGATTGGCTCCAGCCAGGGGACAGCTTTCTCCCCTGCCCACTCAACACTCTCAGAACTGAATGCAGCACTAAAATGTCCAGAAACGTGCATCGGCGATTGGCTGCGGTTTGGTGGTTGGAATTTTTTAGATGCAGTATGTACTAGGAAATCTTTTGTCTATATTGATGCAGCGATGATGCATGTCAGTATAACCTGGTGAGGACACGATGAGACCATAAAAATCTGTATGCCCCAACAGTCCTCACAAAAACAAAGCCTGTCTGCAATGTAGTTCCCAGATACCACAGAGATGGAGCCAACTCACCCGAAAGTACAGACAGAATGATTAGATCTCACAGGATAATGGAATAATAGTAAAATTAACACTGATGGTTATTGAACATATATCCTGTTTTCACTGTGGTACAAAATGAATTTCTTCTAAATACATTAGGAGAACATGATAATGGATGTGATAAAACTGTCTAGATAGACAAACTATGTTTATTTTATGATAGAGCTGAGTCAACTGCCTTGACATCCTGGGAACCAGAGCTGTGCCAGACAAAGGCGCTAGCTTCATCCTCCCTGTGCCTCATGGCAATCAGGAGCGACTTCGCTGTATTCAGGAGGGTTACGCTTCCATGAATTGTTGTGAATGAGAGGCTAAACCAGCCCTTATCTATGACTCCGACAAATAAGATTAAGCCAAATAATTTGGGCAAAGCAGTATGATTTATCATAAATATCTGAAAAGCTCAGAGGAAACTATAGATGTGTAAAAGTAGCTCATTTGATGCTAGTACAAATGGCTCATTGAGATCGCAGTGTCACACAATGTGAAATTTAAATGACTCATGTATCAGGTGAGACATGGATAACCTAACAAAAATCCTTTCAAGGTAATAAAGTGGTAATGAGTGTTCTCACGACCACCACGTTCCAATTGCCTGTTGGTGAACAAACACTGGAGTGTATTGGTCTGGTGTGATTCCTTGCTGATTTTTCTGTTTAAACATGCCTACATCAATAATTCACATGTTGTTAGGTTATATTACCTTCATTAGCATACATTACTGTCAGTGCATCTACTGACATCCGTATTTTTCTTTGCTGGAAGAGTGGGATGTATCTCCAGGAGTGCTAAGCATGATTCAGAACTCATTAGAGTCAATGGTATTGATTTCTTCAGGCTGTGGTTCAGCTCCTGTGTGCAGTAGGCCTCGAGTTAACGGCGACTGGAGATCCGTTCACAAGAAGGAAAGGTTATTTATGATAAAAGCAAAATAATTCACAATCTGTTTCCTTTGCTCGTTGTAGAACAGATTCTGTTGGGGTGAGTTCACCCTAGGGCAGAGAGTCTGTTTAAAGACCTGCTAATAAGGAGTCGAGCCTCAGGTGAAAAGCTTGGGCAAAGGTTAAGTGATAGGGGGAAATTTCAGCTTTGTACTTAGGAAAGCAAAGCTGCTACTGAATTCAGTCAGCCTGTGAGCCCGAGGAAGAGTAGACATGGATTTCAAGTCTTTCAGAGTGTATCCTTGTTTGGACTTGCCTTGCAGTCAGGAGGCAGGGTTAAAAAAAACCCCTGAAATCGATTTGAGTTTTTTTCCACCTATTCCTAAAACCTGCCAGCAGTTGATTTTTAGTGTGGGAGAATGAGGACATAAGCCAAGGCACATTCTGTGCTTTTTGCATGGGATGCTGCATAAATGACCAGAGCCAAAACAGCTTTGGTGTTGGGGTCTGCGCGCAACAGCTCAGAAGGGCTTGCTCGCTCGTTTTCTTAAATGCAGACCCACTGCTGTTCACTTTTAACCACAAGGAGGCAACGCTCCCGGCCCTGCTCGCTGCCTGCCCGCCAGCTGCTGCGAATCACATCGCCTTTGCCACTGCAACAAAGAGCTGGCGTGCCCTGGCATTTTCCTGTAAGTGAAATCTGGGGGAATAAAAAAAAAAAAAAAAAGGAAAAAAACCTGCTAAATACTCCTCTTTCTGGGCTTCTCTTCGCCATATCTTCATTTAAAAAGTTGAGAGCTCTCAACCTGGATCTGACCTTGGGTCCAGGGCTATCCAGGGTGCATCAAAACCAGAGCGAGGAGGTTTGACGGCAGCTTGGGGCTGTGTACTTGCTCTAGCTTCAGTCTGTCTGATAAAGGAGGAGTAGTACCAGCTTTGGCTAGCAATCCAAGAGTATACTAGGTCTGTGCTGGGTGACCTAACTGCTGTTACTACCAGTGTGCAATAATGCCTTCACCTGGTGTATGTATATTGCATAGCAAAGGTTTGCATGCTCTGTTAATTTATAGGCTTTTTCCAGTTGAGTCTTAGACACTTGCATGCAAGGTGAAGAAAAACAAACCTGTTGTTTGTCAGTATACTTACCTTTGCAGATCCTTAAAAGCACCCCCTAAAGCCTATGGAATCTACAGAGTGAAAATTTGTTTTAAGGGTTTTAAATACCTGATTCTTCTTCTTTTTAAGGATATTTTTGTAACTGGATCACCTGCGAGTCACTCAGAGTGACTCTCAGCATTAACCTCTGTAGGTGTTTCACCACAGCTGCTTCTCTTTCAAAGTGGTTTTTTGTGTCTGGCTCCCCTTTCAGAGAAAGGATACAGAGAAAGAATATAAAAATGGGGCTTTTGCTCTTGTGAAGTAATCCCTGAGGCCCATCTCTTTTCAGATAGTTCCTTGATTATAAGAAATCATGTGGGGGGTGATGGGGAAAACACTTTCTTAGAGGTGTGCTTAAACTTACTGGCTGTTCTTTTGGGGATGCTTTCCTAGCAGGCTTGTTTTTTGAAGCGCTGTGAGCTTAGCAGCTCTGACTTCCACCTTGATGCAGTTGGAAAAATCCAGGCAGGAATTCAGGAGGCTTGAATTTGGCAACCTTTTTTTAAAATTATTGGCCACTGGACTATTTCTTTTTCCACCAAATGAGGATGTCTTCTCCCAAGGCTCGTGCTATTCCTCCTGTACCATCAGCATTCTTGTCGGTTTGTCAGCAGTTGTATGGCTGCGAGGGGAGAAATGTACCTGGGACAGTAATTTCTCCCCTAGGGTGCTAAGCCTGCTGTGTATTTATATTTATTTACTGTCTTCAAGCATTTGCCTTGTTCCCTGTTCTCTTGCTGGGGTGGCATTTGAAGGCAGAGACAGATGCTCTTAAATCATTTTTGTCTGGCCTTTTTGCTGAAATCCGTCCATGTAACAGGAATAATAGCCATCACCAGTGACAAGCCCTTGACCTGGCTTTTTATGTCTCTGAATTTAATTTCTTTTTATTCAAAAAGCAAAAAAAAGAAGTCTTTTTTTCTTTTAGGACCAAAGGGGAAAAGGCTAGCTGTTCACTTGTTTTCCTAAGCGTAGACAAAGCGCTTCAGCTGTGATTGTTACGCATCTCTGCAATGATAATGCTAAAAGATATGCAGCTTTTCAGGGACCATACTGTTTCACTGAAATTTTAAATGAGACCAACAACTGGGGATCCCTTGGTCTCATAGGCTCACTTCAGTATAATCCAGCAGGAAATGCCTCTGTTCTGGCAGTAAAAATCCTAATTTTACATAACACAAAAGTGCATGAAAGCTATTGTCAGCGCTGAAAAAAACATCCGGCATCTCTTTTGTGGTGAAGGCTGCAGAAGGCTTATCATGTGGTCCATTGTTCTTTATTTTGAATGCATCTGGAGGCTTGAGAAATAATTTCTCTGGTGACAAATTCCTGCCATCCAACCCATGAAAGAAAAAAAATAGATGTAACTGCTCTCTTCAAACGCTTTTCCTATCCCATGCTCCTGCCTCTTGCCCTCCCTGGCCGCACCCCTCTCTGTGTGGCTGAGACCATGCATTTACACACAGTAATCAAGAGTTCCTGAAAATCTGGAGGGTCCCTTGTGTTCACAGCCTGTCCCTATTGGTTTAACAGAAAATAATGTTTTGTCCTGGCCAGCTGAGCAGGCATAATTAATAGTATGCTGGATGAGTGCTTTTGTACCTAGGGGACTACTTGCAGCTCTGTCCTGAAATACTGATGTCAGTCTGCCCTCTGCGAAGCCTAGCTGTGCACGGTGGCCCTAGCCAGCCTGAAGGCATACACTGTCAGGGCAGCATGGAGCTGGTTTTGGGGTGCTGCTACATGTGGTGGGGCCAGAAGCAGCTCAGACATCCCTGCTGCTGTCTGGGGGGGGCTCCTGGTGCAGCCGGGGGCAGGTGCCTGTGCTCCTGCTCACGCTGCTGGTGAGTTTGGTGGGATGGAGCAAATGGCAAAAGGAGAGATGGGGCAGGGCCAGTAATTGTGGCAGTTGAAGGAAGGAAGAGTAAAAGGGAGGAGGAGGATGGAAAGGGAAAGAAAGCATCGATAAAAGAAAGGAAAGGAATAAAAAGAGAGCATTACAAATATGAAGGAATGGGCAGGCTGTCTTGCCTTTCCCCATCCTTTCCTTTCTCTGCTTGGGATATTCTGCCTAATCCCCACAAATACCAGAGTCGGAGCCTTCCTCTCCTGTGACATTTGTCCCCCTTCTGCACTGTGCAAATCCATTTGTCCTCTAAATGTGTATTTGAATGTAAACACCGCCTCTGCTCATTAAGCTGTAATAAATATTTGCAGCAACACACACTCTGGCAGCGCAGGGTTTCTGGGGTAACCATTTTGATTTTGTTTGCATGTGTTGGACAGCCTTACCTGAGGTTCTTGGCATTTCACGCTCGTCTTCTTTGGATGCAGCTGCTGTCGGGCTAGCCTCCCCTAGCACACTGAACACCTCTGCTTGCGGGCGATCCACTCATGGCAGGACTGCACTGCAATCCAAGCATGTGCTCGCAGCCTTTGCAGACACCTGGGGTAGCATTCAACTGCCTCACCTGCATACAGATAACATGTTGCTACTGCAGATCTTCACTATAGAAAAACTCAGGATTTGTGTAGCCTGTGCAGAAATTTCTCTCCTTAACTGCGTTGCTATCAGTGATTGAATTAGGTGGTTTAAAGCTAGCTTGTGCCTGTTTTTGGAAGCTCCGTTGCCACTCTTAAACCCAGTTATGTCTGCACTGCAACTCCTAGAGCTGCATTCTGCAGAAACAGCAGAAATGGACACAGGAAAAGTGTGTCAGGGTATGGATGTTTGGCTAAGCCTGTTGCAATCTATTCTTTTTTCTAACATGAAAGCCCATTGCTGCAGGTGGAAGTTATTTCAGCAAGATCGTGAAGTGAACCCCATATACCAGTTACTTACTGGTCTGGAAAGTAAGACTGGGCAGGATTCTTGACTAGTGTAAATCAGTGTAGTTTAGATGAAATCAATGGAGCTCGGCTAATTTACCCTGGCCAATTTACCATCACTACAGCTGAGTGATTGATTCTTTTGTCTGCCTTGCTATACCCTCTCCTGGCTGAACCTACTGAAATCAATTTTTGTCACCCCTTCGCAGCCTCCTGTGGGTTCCTGATGGTTATGGTCACACAGGGATTTGTAGGGAGACTTAGCTGAATAATTTCCAAGCTCCCTTTATGTTTGCGAGCTATGCCTTTCGCTTCTCAGCTGCTTTCAGCTCCAAAAGCAGCCTTTGCATTCTGTCCTGCCTTTCATCGGTGATGCCAGGGCTGATTACGTTTGCTGTCTTTGTCCTTTTGTGATGTTCCTTATGCCTGGAATATCCTCCTGGCACTGATTCAGGAGACCACTTTTTTCTACCACCCTCTGTGAAACTAATTTCCAGCACAACACCCATTAGATGAGCTGATACAAGGAAAAAAAGCAGAGTGTTTCTACTGACTGTGACTTTCTCCATTGACTATGGATTTGATTCCAGGGCATCCTTTTCTTAAATTTTCCTTTTTTTTTTTCTTTTTGCTGCTTGGTATTCCAGGCATTTTATGTATTCAAATAGTGACTAGGATGCCATGGGGACTACCATTACATACATCCCAAATGCCAATTTTAATACTAATCTCTGGGAAGTCTGCCTGCTGTGTTCATCCTGTAGTTTTGGAAGCACAGCTGCCTCTCCCGTGGGATGGTCATAATTATTTGGGAAAGTTTTTAAAGACCTAATTGTCTAAAAATGTGGGAGTTTTCAGCATGGTGATTGCTAGGTAGTCTGAGATTACTAGTCCACCCAGTCCAATGTGTCCTGTTTCTAGCAGGAGCCAGTGCAAGAGTCCACGGGAGGTACAGGAGATGCTGCAGTAGGCATGGAACTGCTCATGTCTATCAATGTTTCATCCTAAGCCTGCAAAGAAAGAGATTGTTTTAAGCCCTGAAACATGATTTTTGCATCTCTTTTCCTATACCCTTTTAGTGCTAAGTATTTTAACTTCAGCTACTGTTGGCAATGTGCACATCACATTTGCTCTTTGAAGCTGGCTGTGTGTGAGGATTAGTGCTTGTAGGTCACTGGAGAATTTTGTGTGCGAGCAGGTGGTGAATTTTAGCCATCCCTTGGCTGGTAGCACATAAACATAGAAACCAGCTCAGTTGCAGCAGATTTAGTATCAAGACTGGGAGTCACCATTTTGCTATCATCAGTAACCTGGACAGCATGCTACAACTGGGACTTGGTCTAAGGTCTTTCTCAGCTATTGATGCTCAGTTGGGTAATGAAGGCAAAGGAAACCACGATGTCAGTGCCAGTCATAAGTTTATATTTTCTGTTCTCTCTCTGCAAGGAATGAAGAAAGGCATGGAAAGGAATGAAGCCAAGAGTCTCATTTTCGTTTAAAAGTGAGCATAACTAATCTACATGGAAACTGATGAGGGTGTTACAACCATTTTGCGGGACTACAAAGTCCAGCTTTGAACTTGGAAGAAACCTTTCCCCTTGGTAGGAGAAACACATTTTGTTTATCTCTTCTGTTAATGTGAAAGCCACTCTGAGTGAGAGACTCTTCATTATTAATAATCCCAGGAAGTAGTATTTTAAATTTTTATGGTTTGCACTTTGCAGCACCTGAACCACAATATATTACATGCACCGTGGCAGTGAAGTGGGAATTACAGCAGGGCTGCTTGTCTTTTTCCAAATGAATAATTTAAAGTTTTCACAATGCTAGTTATGTTAAATATTATTACTCATTTCTTCAGGGAAAACCATAGAGCTCAAACGCAAATATAAAGTGGCAATAAATGATGTTATATTTAGCCAGTCTGAGACAAGACTCAGAATTCATATCAGTTCATTTTCTGAAACACTTACTTCATCCCATTGCGGGAAAATCCTTTTTAAGGTTCCATGCTTAATGTGATATTTTTCCATTTGTCACATTTCACGTCTGCTCTGCTCCTTCCTCCTCAAAGCAAATGCTTTTAATATAGTCCACTTGGTTAGAAGCTCTCGCTTTCTTTTTTCTTTCAGCATCCTAAATCTCTAGATTTCCCAGAACTCTCCTACTGTTTACTTTCTCAAGGTTGTTGATGATGGATTTCCTGCTGGTGTACGCAGACTCTCAGCTGTTGTTTCTCACCTCAGCACACCTATAATTTTCCAAAGCATCGCTACAGAGAAGGTGCCTGGTCTTGCATTCATTAAAGCCGAGGAAAGGTTTCCTATTGATTCCAGTGGTGTCACTAGCGTTAAGCCTAGAATAATAAGTGCATTTAGGTATAAGACTCGATAAATGTATTGGCAAACAGCATCATTAGAAAAAACTTGCTTGTGTGGAGCAGCATGATAGATATGGCTTGTTGTCCTGTCATGTTTGGGGTTTTATAACTTTTACAGGCTATTGTTTATAGACTGCTACTGAGCTCTTGCAGAAAAGTGTTTGAAGGATTGGAATGAGGAACCGGAAGATGCAAGAAAGAGAATACAAAGTAAAAACCTTTCAAGACATGGAGAGTGTTATTACATCTGCTAACCTAGGATGATTGAGGACAACAATTCTGCAGAGAGCTGCCATCTTCCATGGAGTGTCTGACTTCCTACCCACCCGAGCCGTATCTTGCTAGCCCCTAATCCCAAGAATGTTATATTTATATGCAGAATGTGCTGGAGCTACTATTATCACTCAGTTAATGAAAACGTGAGAAAACACGGTGCACTGTAAGTAGCAGCAAGCCGTGGTCTGTCTTCCTGACTCAACCACCAATTGCTGGTGTGACTCAGCACGTGACTAAGCTTCACAGAATCACAGAATTATAGAATGGTTTGGGTCGGAGGGGACCTTAAAGCTCATCTAGTTCCAACCCCCCTGCCATGGGCAGGGACACCTTCCACCAGACCAGGTTGCTCAAAGCCCCATCCGACCTGGCCTGCAACACTGCCAGGGATGGGGCATCCGCAGCCTCTCTGGACAACCTGTTCCAGTGCCTCACCACCTTCACAGTAAAGAATTTCTTCCTTACATCTAATCTAAATCTACCTTCTTTCAGTTTAAAACCATTACCCCTCATCCTCTCACTACGCTCCCTGATAAAGAGTCATTCCCCATCTTTCCTAGGCCCCCTTTAGGTACTGGCAGGCTGCTCTAAGGTCTCCCCAAAGCCTTCTCTCCTCCAGGCTAAACAATCCCAACTCTCTTAGCCTGTCTTCATAGGAGAGGTGCTCCAGCCCCCGATTATCTTTGTGGCCCGCCTCTGGACTCACTCCAACAGGTCCATGTCCTTATGTTGGGGGCCGCAGAGCTGAATGCAGTACTCCAGGTGGGGTCTCACAAGAGCAGAGCAGAGGGGGAGAATCGCCCTCCCTTGACCTGCGGGTTACACTTCTTTTGTTGCAGCACAGGATACGGTTGGCTTTCTGGGCTGCAAGCGCACATTGCAGGGCCATATTGAGCTTCTTGTCAACCACCCCAAGTCCTTCTCCGCAGGGCTGCTCTCAATCCACTCGTTGCCCAGCCTGTGCTTAGGATTGCACTGACCCGTGTGTGGGACCTTGACTTGGCCTTGTTGAACTTCATGAGGTTCACAGGGGCCCACCTCTCAAGCCTGACAAGGTCCCTCTGGATGGCATCCCATCCCTCCAGCGTGTCGACCGCACCACACAGCTTGGTGTCGTTGGCAAACTTGCTGAGGGTGCACTCAGTCCCACTCTCCGTGTTGCCAACAAAGATGTTAAACAGTGCTGGTCCCAATACTGACCCCTGAGGAATGCCGCTCATCACTGATCTCCACTCGGACATTGAGCCGTTGACCGCAACTCTTTGAGCGCGACCATCCAGCCAATCCCTTATCCACCAAGTGGTCCACCTGTCAAATCCGTGTCTCTCCAATTTAGAGACAAGGATGTTGTGTGGGACAGTGTCAAATACTATGCACAAGTCGAGGTAGATAACACCGGTTGCTCTTCCCTTATCCACCAACGCTGTAACCCCATTGTAAAGGCCACCAAATTTGTCAGGTACAATTCACCATTAGTGAAGCCATGTTGGCTGTCACCAGTCACCTCCTTATTTTCCATGTGCCTTAGCGTAGCTTCCAGGGGGATCCGCTCCATGATCTTGCAAGCACAGAGGTGAGACTGACTGGCCTGTAGTTCCCCAGGTCTTCTTTTTTCCCTTTTTAAAAATGGGGGTTATGTTTCCCCTCTTCCAGTCAGTGGGAACTTCCCCAGACTGCCATGACTTCTCAAATACGATGGAGAGTGGCTTAGACACTTCATCTGCCAGTTCCCTCTGGACCTGTGGATGCATCTCATCAGGGCCCATGGACTTGTGCACCTTCAGGTTCCTTAGATGGTCTTGAACCTGATCTTCTCCTACTGTGGGTGGTTCTTCATTCTCCCAGTCCCTGCCTTTGCCTTCTGTGTCTTGGGTGGTGTGGCTGGAGCACTTGCCAGTGAAGACTGAGGCAAAAATGTCATTGAGTACCTCAGCCTTCTCCATGTCCTGGGTAACCGAGTCTCCTGTTTCCTTATGGTGAGGGCCCACATTTTCCCCAGTCTTCCTTTTATCACCGACGTACCTATAGAAGCTTTTCTTGTTGCCCTTGACATCCCTGGCCAGATTTAATTCTGTCAGGGCTTTAGCTTTCCTGACCTGTTCCCTGGCTGCTCGGACAATTTCTCTGTATTCCTCCCAGGCTACCTGTCCTTGCTTCCACCCTCTGCAGGCTTCCTTTTTGTGTTTGAGTTTGTCCAGGAGCTCCTTGTTCATCCATGCAGGCCTCCTGGCATTTTTGCCTGATTTCCTCTTTGCTGGCATGCATCTTTTTTTTTTTTTTTTAATCTTTTTTTTTCCTACTCCTCTATCAGTAATATGGGGATAGTGGGGTCATGCCGCTATGTAGAGCGCTTTGAGCCCTCTTGCCGAAGAATGCCACAGGAGCCCTAAGCATCAGTATTATAACTGGCTGTGGGAAGGTGACTGAAGCCAGCTTAAGCTCTGATCTGGCCAAAGCACTTAAATGCACACTTAACTTTAAATATCTGACTAATCCTGCTGATGTTAATAGGACGACTTGCATGCTTAAGTGCTTTGCTGAATTGGAAGTTAATGAGTTCAGAAGCTAGATAAGCTTGGTTATGGAAGAAGCTGCAAGGACTACAGTGTGGATCCCTGTAATTAGATGTGTCTTTTTTGCTGGTCCATGGAAGTCCTTTTCTTTCTTCCTGTATTCTTACAATTGGTCTGCAAACTTCATCTAGGAAGCAACTTTCAAAGAACAGTTTTATTTCGGATGTAAAATGAAGAAAGTCTCAGGTAATTTATTTGTGTTCCCTTTATTGCATCTGCCATAAACAGCACTGTCTCTCTGCAATTTAAAGGTGTAGAGTCTCTGGGAAATAGTGTGAAAACTTTAAGAACAGGTCTCGGCAGCAACATAATTTGCAGGGAGGTCCCCCGAGCTAGTATTCTTCTAGGCTTCATCCACAGTACAGACATTAAAGGACTACAGTTGGGCTGGACTAAGCTGGCAGGGAGGCTGATCTCTGGTGGATGTTCACAACACACAAAGTGGGGCACAAGCATAAGCTGGTGCTGGATCAGGGCCTAGATAATGAAACACAAAGACTGACAAGCATCCAAAAAAGTTCAAAGGGTATTTATGCAGCAATCACAAAGGCTCAGGCAATCCAAAAAGCTGATGGGACTGTTTCTGCTTTTTAGTATTCATTTGCAGGTGCGCAGGTTGCCTCATGAGATGAATAAAAATAATAATAACAATAATTCTCTGACCCAGTAAGCTCACGGTTAGGGATGCCAACCTAAAACAGCCAGACCCTTCTCACCATGAGGAGCATGAGTTAAGACAAGCCTTAGGAAGCATGCAGGAGGAGGTGAGAGCTCATGGAAGCAAGTGCAGAAAATGGGCAGAATGGTGTTTCTGCAGTGGGGGTGGAGAGGGGGCTAATTGTCTTTTTTGGGAGTATTCAAGAAACTACTTGTCCATTTAAGAACCAGTTCCATTGTTTGCATTTATCGTCCGCATTCAAGAGGCCAGAGCACAGCCAAGCATTGCTGCCAGCTCTGGAAGTTACCCCCTTACAGCAGTTCATTTCCACCATAACAGCATTGCAGAGAAGGGAAAGAGGAGATGGGCGTTTCTTTCACTTCAGTTTGCTTTGAATTGCAGCTTACACAGGACCCCAATTTTATACTCCCTTTTGCAGGTTTCAGTCAAGAATAACTCTACTGAAGTCAGCAAAGCTGCAAAATGGACAAGAAGAGGGAATGGGGATCATTCTGTTTGCTGTGGTTTGTAATAAACGCCAGTAGCTCTCCCAGGAAACCTGTCGTGGTGTGCGATGAATGTACCTTGTTTGCATTGAAACAGTGGGATCCTGGGCTCTGATGGAACTGCTCTGGGGCAGCCGGTAATAAATGAATGCTGATTATGGCACTGACTGTGGAGTCAGTGGGGTTTTTATTACTGTACATCCAACAGCAATTTGGTTAGAATTTCTGGAAGACTTTACTGCCAGGAATTTTTTCTCAGTGACAAAATGGAAAGAAAAGGTGAAAAAGTAGTGATGGCAGGGAACAGGGGAAAGGCAAATCTTCTTTCCCGCCCAACCCAAATCAGAAAACTGGAAAATGAAAACAGAACAAACAACCAAAATAGCAAAAACCCAATAATGCTAAAAATACAGAAAAATTTCCTTGTAAGATTAATTATTCCTTTTCTAGACTTGCACTTAAATTGATATTTTGTGCTTTAGAAAGGTTATTTTGGGTTTTGACCAGGTCTCATTTAAACTTGTTTTGGAGACGCTCACAACTGACACATGCATGGGAGGCTGTCAGTGTAGCAAATGCTCTGTTAAAAACTCTGTGTTTGTGGGGTGTGTGTATCTGTGTATTATCATCCAACAGTGTTCACTCCTGTCTCTGGATACTGCTAAGGTAGCCCTGACTGGGGTGGTCTCACTCATGCAGGAGGCTCAAGGAGCATGATGAACACAAGTCAGTTTCCAGAAGTCTTTGCGTGGGTGTCCTGATGGCAGCTTGTTGGATGGAGAGGGGGTGAAGGTTGCTGCAAAAGTGGGATCTATGCTCAGTCTTATTTATTTAGACTGTAGCGGACCGAACAAGAGCTAGCTCTTTTCTTCTAAATGTGCACCCCATGCCCTCAGCAAAATTGCATTTTTATCGTTACTGCCAAAATATTGAATGCTACCCCCACACTTTGGGTTTTCAGTTTTCTGTTTGTCCTTTGTCATCTTGTCACACTACAAGAAGGGCTGGAAGGATCTGGGGAACTGCAGGCCTGTCAGTCTGACCTCGGTGCCAGGGAAGGTTACGGGGCAGATTGTCTTGCGTGCCATCACATGGCACATACAGGACAACCAGGCGATCAGGCCCAGACTGCATGGGTTTATGAAAGGCAGGTCCTGCTTGACTAACCTGGTCTCCTATGACAAGGTGACCCACTCAGTGGATGAGGGAAAGGCTGTGGATGTTGTTTACCTGGATTATAGTAAAGCCTTTGACACCGTTTCCCACAGAGTTCTCCTGGAGAAACTGGCTGCTCATGGCTTGGATGGCTGTACTCTTCACTGGGTAAAAAACTGTCTGGATGGCCAGGCCCAAACAATTGTGGTGAATGGAGTTAAATCCAGTTGGTGGCTGGTCACAAGTGGTGTTCCCCAGGGCTCCGTATTGGGGCCAGTTCTGTTTAGTATCTTTATTGATGATCTGGACGAGGGGATCAAGTGCACCCTCAGTAAGTTTGCAGACAACACCAAGTTGGGCGGGAGGGTTGGTCTGCTCGAGGGTAGGAAGGCTCTACAGAGGGATCTGGACAGGCTGGATCAATGGGCTGAGGCCAATTGTATGAGGTTCACAAGGCCAAGTGCCAGGTCCTGCACTTGGGTCACAACAACCCCATGCAACACTACAGGCTTGGGGAAGAGTGGCTGGAAAGCTGCCCAGAGGAAAAGGACCTGGGGGTGTTGGTCGACAGCCGGCTGAATATGAGCCGGCAGTGTGCCCAGGTGGCCAAGAAGGCCAACGGCATCCTGGCTTGTGTCAAAAATAGAGTGACCAGCAGAACTAGGGAAGTGATTGTCCCCCTGTACTGGGCACTGGTGAGGCTGCACCTCGAGTCCTGTGTTCAGTTTTCAGCCCCTCACTTCAAGACAGACATTGAGGTGCTGGAGCGTGCCCAAAGAAGAGCAACCAAGCTGGTGAAGGGTCTAGAGCACAAGTCTTATGAGGAGCGGCTGAGGGAACTGGGGTTGTTTAGCCTGGAGAAAAGGAGGCTGAGGGGAGACCTTATTGCTCTCTACAAACAACTACCTGAAAGGAGGTCGTAGCGAGGTGGGTGTTGGTCTCTTCTCCCAAGTAACAAGTGATAGGATGAGAGAAAATGGCCTCAAGTTGTGCCAGGGGAGGTTTAGATTTGATACTAAGAAATATTTCTTCACTGAAAAGGTTATCAAGCATTGGAACAGGCTGCCCAGGGAAGTGGTTGAGTCACCATCTCCAGAGGTATTTGAAAGAGGTGTAGATGTGGCACTTAGGAACATGGTTTAGTGGTGGACTTGGCAGTGCTATGTTAACGGTTGGACTCAATGATCTTAAGAGTCTTTTCCAACCTAAATGATTCTATGATTTTATGATTTTATTTCTGTGTTCTCCTTTAAAGAGGAGACCTTACTGACTGCCCTGTCTTTCTTCTGCTGAGTAATTCCACCAGGTGTCTGACAAAGATACTTTAGCTTTCGCAACGCCAAAAGGCATTTAGCAAAGGTCCTTCTTACCTCCTCTACTAAAGTTTTTTGATAGCTCTGCAAATTTCTCTGCAAAACACTGACCAGCAGGATGACTATGGCTCTGTGCACACACACACATTTCACTGCTGGCACAGTCAGCAAATTGGGTTTCAAGTAGCTTCTGATCTGGCTGGGGACTGAGGTTACTTATTTATTCACAGACGTGATAGACATTGCTACTCGACTTGAATCTGATGCCTTGTGAAGGGCTGTGTGGGTTTATTTTCAGTCTCATGCTGTATCCCTCTAGACAGCATAATCCAAACTTTCCTGTTTATAGGATATTGGTTGAACATAACAACAGTTAAAAAATACCTGTAAGAAAACTGGTGTTAATGACAAAGAGTGGAAGAAAATTAAATTATATCTAGAAACAAGTAAGGCTTTTAATTTATTTTTTTTCTTGTATTCTGGCTTCATGGTCCTTCATTAAGACCTAATGTTAGAGTTTGTGGGAAAGCCCTCGTATATTTTAAAATTTTGTCTGCAGCTAAATTTTAGATCAAGCAGGAAGCATGAATTTGGGAGAATTGGATATTGTGACTGGTAGGTTTGAAAACAGAATAAGTGCAATTTCTGAACACTGGTTGGCAGGTGTTGATGGGTGACATTCTGTAATTTACTCTACCGGGTTTACAAAAGGCCAGCAAGGAGACTGGAAAGCTGGGGGCCAGCTGCATGGAGTCCTGAGTGCACTTGCCTCCTTTTGAGTGAGAAAATGAGCTTATTGCTTGTTCATAACTCAGAGCTAACCTGGGCCAGTTTGTCTTGGCTGGAGAGGGAGCTTTGCTTTATTTGGCCCACAGTGTGCTGGACTGCATTTCAGAGCATAGTGGGATTTGATTCAATAGTAGGTTCAGAGTAGGGTTAGGGTTCATCCCAAACCCGCCAAATCAAGCTTGTCCATATGTCATTTCCCATCATCTATGTTGTGTCATCAGAAATCCTGAGTTCCAAAATGCTAATATAAATATATTTGGGTGGCTTTTTGTCCCCTCTTCTTCCCAAGTCTTAATGTTGCAAATGCTACTTAATAAATATTATGAAGAGAGATTCACTGAAGGATGTAAATATTCATCAGTCTTTAATGATTTGCATTTGAATCCAGAAAATTGGCTTACACTGATTTTCTCTCACTCTGATTTTCTTTCACTCTGATTTTCACATGGCATTAAATGCGGGAGGATTAAATACCTGGGGTTTTCTCTGGTCCAAACCAGACTTTGCTGTCTTCATTTGGAAATAAGTTCATCATTAGCTGGTAACTCAACCTTGTGCATCACTTAATCTTTTTCAATCCTTCAAGACTTTTTGTTTCTAACAAAGAACTTTAGGATCACTCTTGTCACTCTCAAATGAACCAGTCACCACTTCTGGGGTATTTAATTTTCACCTTGGCAAGGCTGATGGCTGCGTAGTCCTGCAATTCAGAATGGGAGGCCAAAAAGTGGAAGTGTTGGCCCTGGGATCAAGAGTTTCAATGTTCTTTCTATCCTTTTGCGTTTAACCTATCCAGACCTTGCAAACCACACCAAACCATTGTATGCTTTGTGGACCTTGTCCCGGGGTTGGGAATCCTGTGCAGAAGTGCCGTGGTAGCGTGTGGGATGAGCTCCAGCTCTTGGCCAGTGCTGAAGACAGGGCCATTTTATCTTCTCTTGCATTTTCCAGCTAGACTAAGACAGTGTGGCTATGCTGGCATGCTGGTACGATGCTATTTAGCTGTATAGGCTCATGGATGGGTAGTCTTTTAAGATTCTCGTGTATAATGGGATGGATACGCTCACTCCTCTGAAGGGCTGTTAGTTTCATTGTACAGCCCTGATGCTTGTCGCCTCTGGGAGCAGCTGGCATTACGTGCTACCTTTTCTGTGTTTGCAGTGGATGCGTTTTACCCAAAATATTTACTGTCATTCTAGATTACAAATAAATTCAATGTAGATTGACAATGCAATTTTGGTAATTTGACCATACCCTTTTAAAAGCCACTTACGGCTTCTCCATTGGCATAAGACACCTCATTTTTATAAGATTAGTAGGACCTGGATTAGTCAGCAAATGACACTGAGATCTTCTGGGGAAAACCCAAGGTGATAGTATGAGATTAATATTGATAATCTGGAGCCTGAATAAATGAGACACCAAATGGCTTAAATTTAAATAGGCTTCAGTGGAACTTGTTAGGATGGGGCTTTTAATAAGTGAGGGTCTTCTTTAGGATGGGCTGTTATTCTGCGTGTTCTGCCTGTTGAATACGATCTAAAAATTATATGCCTAGTCCTAAACAAAAGTAGGTGTCAAACATTTTGCTGTCAGCTAATTTAAGACTCAGTGTGATAAGCTCACTGTCCTAGGTCTGTGTATCTGCTTGACTATTTGTCTGTATCTCTTAGTTCCTGAGGTTATGATAAGTTTGTGTTAATTTATGGTTCTAAGATACTTTTGTATGTCCAGGGGATGGTTTATACAGAAAAGCTTAGATAACAAAAAATATGTATGCTGTCTGCAGAAACCTTAGAAGTGTTGATGTATTCCAGGTAATTGTGAAAACAAGAACAGAATATCAGCCTGACCAGAAGAACAAAGGAAAACTCAGAGTGCCCAAAATTGCTGAATTCACAGTCAGTTTCACTGATGGTGTAACAGAAAGACTAAAGGTAAGAAATGGTTATTCTGCTGCCTTCTGATGCAAATGCCACACATTTTAAAATAACTGAATCAAAGTGACAGTAAAGACATAACAAGTTTAACACTCCACTCAGCACTAGGGTCAAAGAGAGGTTTATCTGCATGAGTATAAAGCTTTTTTTTTTTTTTTTTTAGGACAGGCATGAAAATACCTTCATAACTAGATCTAAAGTAAGAAATGTTTTCCTTTTCAAGGAAAAGTTGTGAAAATATTTTCCAGCCCAAATTTAAAGTAAAACAAGTTTGAATCTTTTTTCTTCTCAAACATTTGTGTTTAAAAAGAATAAAAAAATCACAGTGAAGATTGATTGAAACAATTTGTTTCACCTTTTAAAAATTCTTTTGTCTTGTTGTCAAACAATGCTTTTCATATTTAAAATATTTTATTATTATAGAATTATATTATTATAGATTAAAAGCCATTTCAAACTGGATTAAAAAAGAGATGTTAGACAAGTATCCAAGCAGCATATTCTGTCCTGTAAGCAGTTTTGGTTCACTGGAATTGGAATTTTCTGATGAAAAATGTTTCCTTGAGAGATTTTCAACAGGTTCTACTCAAACATGGAAAGAAACTCATGAATTATTGAGTGCCCTCAGTTCCTGTTGACTGCAGCATATTAGAATGGCTCAGTTCCTCCTAAAATTAGACTCCAAGCATGTAGCTGCTAGTATTTTCTCCCTTTTCATTGAGAAGATATGGTGCTTTTCCTAAACCAGAGAGCATGGGAGTGATAAAAATGTGAGATCTAGTTTCACATTTCCAAAGTCAGAGGAAATATCAACGATTTGAGTAGAAAACAGAGAGACTAGGCAGTGCTTAGCTATAGTCCTGCTCCTTGAAAAGCTAGGATTGGGTTTATAAATTTTTGTGAAAGGGTATCATCATCAACAATTAACAGCAATTGACTCAAGGAAGTGAATAGTCTTTCATTTGGCCCAGTTGTTCTTAGTTTTGCAAGAAATAAAAAAGTTTATTATAATTATTTTCTAGTAATTTAGAAGAAAACTATCACTTTTAAAATTGGAATGCAATCCAGGAAAAATTGTTACTATTCTTCCTTGATAAACTTCCAGATAAGGCTTGTTCAACTTACTGAAAGGAGAAATGTTTAGCTACTCTCTTCTAAAGCACTACAGAATGGCACTGTTTCTGTTTTTTCCAGAAATTCACTAACATATATTTCACAAGGGCAATTCTGTTGCTTTCATCCAGGATATTTAAAGCCATAATTTATTCTTAAGAGGTCTGTGAATAAATGTTTATAGCTTTTTGGTTTTTTTTTTTCAGTGGACACCGCATGTTTTGATCTGAATTACTTACCAGGGGTTTACATGCTGTTGATTTTGACCGAGTTCTTCACTGATCTTATTGCATGCGTAGTACCTATTTGCCACCAATAGTGACTCTCTGTTGGTACCACTAGTAAAGTAAACAGCGAATTAGCCACAGTTAAATCCCCAGTCTTGGAAACTGCAGCAGATGTTTTCCAGTGTGAGCAATGTACAAATCAGAACCAGACACAATGTGCCTGAGAAACAACAGTAAATGTAGTCTCCTGGAAGTTGGCTTGTGACCTGCAATAAATGGCATTATTGTTGATATTGTAAGTAATGGTGCTTCACTGGGTATTTAAAACTTAATCCTGCAGCCCTGAACAGTGTTAAGGTCAGTGTAAGGCCCAAGTTTTAATCCCATCAAAAGATCTGGCCCTGTTACTTAAAAAAGCAATCAAGAACATCTCATCCTTACACACTGTGCATGCTGGAGGCCCATAAGTTAGATATGTAGCTCATCCACTGCTATGGATAAATCTCATTTAATCTACTCCTGCTATAGAGTATCTTATTTTTCCCATTCTTCAACCCCCAAGTTGCGGTTGCATTCAAACCTCTCCTTTTGATGTATTTTTTTCCTCTCCCCTTCCTATTTTCAGTGTGGTTCTCCCATTGCTCTCACCCATGTGTGCCTGAGGAAGGCGCAGCAGCAGGCGCGGGGGAGCCGGAGGCTCCAGCGGCGTGCACAGCACTGACAGAGGTTTAAGCTGCCTTCCCATTATGCTGCGCAGTGGGGACGGCTGTGGGAGCTGTGCCTCTTCCTATGCAGCCTGGCAGCATGACAGTTTCATTTTTAAGCTATTTCCTTTCCCTAAAGTCCATATGATTTCCATTCTCTGCTCTTCAATGTCAACTTATTAATCACTCAGCCTCTCGTCTAATACTGGATAAGACTATAAGCCTCTCCCTGCCTGCTTTTCATAAGGCTTCCATGTATCGTATTAAGTTTGTAGTATTATTTCCTGACAAAAATGAGCTGAGATAATAGGTAATATTTCATTACCTTTTGTACTTTTTTCTTATTGCACCACATTTTTGTACCAGTGCATATTTTTAGTGAAGTTATTAAAAATACTGCCCTCTGGTTATAAGCAGGCCTATTATCTAGTACTGATGAAATCACTTTACATTTGTTTTTTGTAAGAGGAAATCATAGTAAATAACTTTTATTATCTCAGTTTGGCTACACTTTTAAAAGCTTAAAAAAAGGTAATATAAATGAGATCATCATATTTTCTTTTGCTGGCTGGTTGCTTTGTATAGCCTTCCAGTATGTGGTGCGTTGGAAATACCATCCACAACTTCTTGCTAACATGCTGATTAAAATTAAAGTATTCATCTATACTTGAGCCGGGCTGTTGGTAGCTATACACTGACAGAAGCAAGTAAATCATCCATTGATTTCTGCAAGGGAAATGATGGAGGGAAAGGCCAATGGTCCATCCAAGTGTAGATGGTCCATTGGTTTAGAGCCAATAATATCCAAATAGATGAGAGCTGTATGGGAAATGCATGTACAACTGGTGTGAGTCCACAGCAATGCTTGAATTCAAGGGTTTCTGTAGGGACCCATTTTGCTACTACAGCTCTGCTAATCTGTGTATGAGGAGCAGTACGTCTCAGCATGTGGTACCTGTACGTTGGGGAAAAAGACAGGACAGTAAGAGAATGCAAAGAAATAGCCAAGAGGTCCTCTCCTATCTGCTACTGCACTACTTTGGCATCCTGGAGAATACAAAGTGAGATGTCTGATATTTTATTTTTCACCCAAATGGTAGAATTATCATCAATTCAAACAAATATGGCAAAGTGAATATCATTAATGAGTGTGTGTGGAAAAATGCTGCTGGACTCCATATTTATGACTGTGCTCCCCACCCACTAATAACCTCTCTGGAGGAGGTTTTAACATTTCTGTTTCAGTCTGTGAAGTGCTTTTCTTTCCTCTCTACTTCTGGTCACTTGGTATGGGAATGTTCTCAGGGAAGAAGGAAACTCTTCCCAAGTTCTTGGTTTTTTTCTGAGTCATGTAGCTGTATTATACGGAAGAGCAGGATCTCTGGGGGAAATTTTGTGACCATATGAACATGGCAGTCAAATCCACAGATGCCCTTTATTCTGCCTTTTGGGTATCTTTTATTGAAGAGGCTAATGAATTATTAGACAACCTTCTCGCATGAGCAAGCCAAAGACAGAATTTAAGCTTATGTATGCATATTTTTCATCCATCCAGAATAGCACAGATCTGAGCTCTTTAATTATCGTAAAGAAGAGACTGTCCCTAGGCAATGGTTCTTATTTCACACTACCTCTTCCAGGAATTTTAGATAGCTTCTGCAACTTGTCACATCTCCTAATAGATGAGATTATGATTCTCTGTAGCTCAGCACACAGTGTCCTGGAAGTTTGACCAATTAGGCTTATTCTTCAGCTGGATGAGTCACCCCATACATACTTTATAACAAATGTTTAAATAGCTGTGTGTAGATGGGTTACAAGAAAATGATGTTAAAATAGCATTATGGTTGAGCCATCCATACATAAAAGAAATTTCTTTTATCATTTTACTCCTCCACAGAGAAGCAATGACAACATTTTTTCTAAGCTGACTGGCAGTGATTTATAGACCTTGCCTCCTCCAGACTGTTTATGCCTTTGGAGTGTGTCCCTCTAGGAAGTTTTTGAACTGCAAAGATCTTATTTTGCAGTAGCGATGTATACCAAGGCTGCTTCGTCTGGAGGGGAATGGTGTCCGGTGTTTGCCTTCCATTTTGCATGCTTTGAAGGTAGCTCACGTTACCATGCTTTGCCATGCAGTGATGACACCGAGGTGCATTAGAAAAGGTCTGCAAATGTGATGACTCTACCATGTTCCTTTGTAGGACAACAGATCTAACACTTTGCATGTGAGGTAGGGCTTACTGCTCCTTTTTGCCAGTGATACCCTATGTTACAGCTGTTAAGAATAATCTCTCATATGCAAGCATCATCATTCCCATGCGTTTCTGTGCTTATTTCTTTCTATCAGTAATGAAATGAGATCAAATGCTCTTTTTCTTTTCAAGCAGATCATCCATTGAATGAAGTCTTGTTACTTCTGGAGGACAGGGTTTCCAGTGACAACTTTTGGCTTCCAACCTGTCCAGATTAACACAGAAATCAACCAGAATTTATAAGGTGGAGTGGGTTTCTACCCACTTTCTTGACTGTCACTTAGCTGAAGCTTGTGTTCAAGACATTAGCACCCTGCTTAAGAAGAAGCAAGCTAGAGAATAGTTGCTGATGGTTTTTGTGCTTGATCCAGTCAGACCCAGTGAGTGTAGGTAGACCTGTGGTAGCCCTGAGTTTGCCCAGATTTTTCTAGCTCCAAATATCACCAGAAAAGGTACTGGAGTGTTCTTTCAGTGTAGGCTTACAACACGGAGTGTCAGGTTGACACATATAACTGCCTGTTGGTTACTGGTTTTGCACAAATTGCTCTCTTTATTATGCAAGTAAGTTCACGTGCAACCAGTTTGACCTCTGTTATCACAAAATGCCATGGAGCTATTCATTACTGCCTTTTCAGGGAGACAATGATTTAATGACTATTAGCTGGGTGATAGCTACCTACCATAGTTATCTGACTTCCACAGTTCTTTCCTTTTCATGGATCATTTTAAGAAAGTTGAAGTTATCAGTCTTTCAGCGTTGGAATAATTAAACTATGTACTTGTCTTTAACAGAACAAGTTGGGAGTGGGTGTACGGGGGAGAAATTGAGATCTCTAAGATGTTTTCTTACGAGCAATTTATCTACCTGGAAAAATCATCTGCAAGTATTGATAATTACTTCACTGAAGAAGACTGGGAACTTCACTCTTTTTGCTACAAGTTGGCAAGATCTGTCTTCAGAGTCACTGGCTCTGTAATCCATTCTTGTTGGGTATGCAATGACAAAATATTTCTTATCATTAGATCAACCCTCTCCTCCCTCCACCCTGAAACTGCTCTGATACATGCAGATCCATAACCAGCGGATGTAATTATTCACCACGCTTTTCATCAGGTTCTTAAAATATAGTGGAACCCATTCAAATGTTTCTGTTATTGAAATGCTCATACTGAAACAATTATTTTCCTCTGACCTAATGTGAAAGACTTAGAACAAAATTGGTTTGTTTCCAGCCACACCCTACAAAACAGACATTGACACAATAATTGTTCATTATCAAAAACAAGCCAGTGTCTGAAACGCTTGGTTCCTAATTAAGAAAGATTTTTCTGGGCCAGGGCCAGAGCTTGATTTCCTGTTGGTAGCAGCTTTGCTGAAATGGAAGCTGCTTTCCCTGCTTGCACCGCTAGAATCTGACCCATCACATCCCCAGGGTATTCAGCTAGATCTTGTAGTGGAAGCATCCTCATGTGATGGGCATTGCAATTCAGAGGAAAGGAAAGTCCCAGGATTTTATGCTTGTGGAGGAAGGTGGGGGGCAGGTCTTGATCACTCTCTTTCTGTAGGTAAGATCCACTGACATGTGAGCACAAAGTGTCTTGTACAGTGTGGTGCAGAGAATTGCTGTGTGGGCTCTGAACTGCCAAATGACTGCACCATGAACACAGCTTTGAGAAATGCCTCATTTCCTTGAATGCATACATTTACCTACCTGCCCACCCTGCCCTTGTTTTTAAAGGACACATCACCATTGCAGCTGTGTAGGTGGCAACTCTCCCTTGCTCTGCTGCACACACACCCAGCCCCAAATGTGGCATTTGTCTCTTTCTGCTCCCCCGCTCCCCCTTCCCAAACTTCCCTTCCATGCCACGGTTCCTGCAAACTTCTCCATAGGATGTTCTGCATTCACCTGTAGGCTATTTCTTTATGCTGACAGTTCTTCCTCTAACCTGCAAAGGACTGAATCCCAGAAAAATGGCATGGGGTTTTTCGTTGTGCCCATTCAATAGCTAAATAAATTTAAAGATTCCTTTAATTGTTAAGTTACCACAGGGCAGGAGTAACTCATAGACAAAGGACTCCTCTGAGTGTGAGCAGGACAATTTTCGTTACTGCTTTTTAATACTAACAATAACAATGTTACTATGGCAACTGCCACATCACATTGGTTATCTGGAAGATGCAGAGTGGCTGCTGAAAGATCCCATTACATTGACTAATATGAGTGGTGCTCGAGGGAGGGAACATGCGCTAATACACAGAGATTTTTCTCACTTTGGTGGTAATTGCTAATGTGGCTGAGATGTTTCCAGGCTGCAGAGCACTCAGATGAGCTATGTGATCCAGGAGAACAAGGGACAAAGTGGAGGAAAATCAGAAAGGTGGCAGGTACAGGGGAGCAGTGGCAATAGCATTCAGGTATCTTGTTGCACTGGCATCAACATCGGGGATGGTATAGTGGTTTCCTGTTGAGGCTTGCATTCAAACAGGGGCTTGGAGAGGTGTCAATATGAAGGGGTTGATTTCAGTCTTCAGGGACTGATTTGGAGGCTTATTCACTCCCTTTGGGAGTTCTCAACTATCATCAGGCAATCTCCTTTCCCAGTGGGCTCAGATGCAGCGGGCATGTTCTTCTTGCAGGGCTGTCAGGCAGCGCTCACTACACCTAAGCCTTCTCCAGAGAGTGATGGAGTGACTTGTTTCTGGAGCCCAAGCTTTGCCTTGTCTTTGGAGGTTGAATATTTTCCACTGCAATGCAGAGGGTCGCAGTTTCTCCTTTCTCAAAACCCCACTGCCCAGCCCTGCCTGGTCTTGCACCTACTTACATCTGATGCAAACTAGCACCTGCATGGATTCAGACTCTCACTTGTGGTGTGTATGAAAGGAAGTGAGAAATGTTGCTCATCATCTTTCTGCCTGAGCTCAGAAATCATTCTTCTCCTCCTCTGGCTGTAATGGGAAGAGAAGAGGATAGGTCATATCTGTCCTAGTTGGTCTCACAGCTTGCATAGAGATAGATTGATGGAGCCATTTGTGATCATCAGTGACAATTCGGAGCTGTGAGGATGAACCGAATGTGGATTTGTGGCTCAGCTGCCAGAAAACAGATATTTCTGATCACATCCCCAGGTATGGTACTATAAACCCTGCAAGGTTTCCTGTTTGGGTAAAAGTCTGTGGTTTTTTAAGAGTTCCCAGCTAATACCTGGCTTTCTGGTACAGGCTACATCCCAAGAAGGTAAAGGCAGGAAGAATTTTCATGTCTAAAACACACATGAGAAAAGCGTATTTTGATTTAACTAGAATGCTCTATATGACTGCCTTAGGGATCTCCTAGCAAAGCAAAGCAAAAAAAAAAGACATGGCTTTTATATGAAATGGATCATTCCTTAAAGTGTATTCTTGTTTTATATTCTTTTTTACAGAAACACACACATGTACTCTTTTGCAAAGTCAGAAAAGCCACCTCAAATATATTTTATTTTTGCCATCTGCAAGCACTGACAGAGTAATCAGCTGAAAAGATTTGTTCAGGGTTATTTTTTCCTTTAATTGATTTTTGGAGAGAAGAAGAAAGTTAATTGCTATGCAGAAAATGTCTAAAAATGGAAGTCACAGAGAATATTCACATGACTAAGGGTTTGTGGGGTAGACCTGCTGAATCTAAATTCTCCAAACCATGATATACTGGAGGAAGAAAAGAGTTACAGAGCAGAAACCTCAGCTGACCCTTTGCTTTGGAACAAAATGACTGAAAAAAATTTTCATATGTGACTGCATTGAGATACCCATTCTGCTAATTACAAAATGTAATTGCAGTTTCCATTTAGTCTGCATGATTTCTTACACTGCATCTTTGTCTTCAGCAACACAATGCCATGTTTTGTTCTGGTACCTCTGCCACCCAACAGTAAACCCTATTTGTTGGGTAATTTTCTTGTCAGCATTTGAGGTGGAATGAAATATGCTTAATGCTAATGTAGCAAAAGAGACCGAATGGGACAGAGGAGGAAAGAGTTTTCAGCTGACTGAAGCCAAGGCAAAGTTTATTGACTGTCATTAAGTGCATTTTGAGTCTTGTAGCCAAACCACAGAATGCTAAAAAAAAAAAAAAAAAAAAAAATCAGGGAAGTGAAATGCTTCACTCATACATTTTTTTTCCATGTAATGTTTCATTCTCTCTATTTATAAAGCAGCACAGGCTGCTGATTGAATGTTAAACAGACCTGAGCTCCCTCTTGTTAGTACTTGCAGATGTATTAAGCCTGTTGGGTCAGATCCACAGCTAATGGAACTGGCCTCATGCCTTTGAAGGCATCATAATCAGCTGGATTATTCATTTTTGTTGTTTGTTTTTAAAAGAGTAGCTTTTGTAAGTCATTTGCAGCAATAAAGCTTCGCATTGCTAATTTAAAATGGAAAGGCTTTTAATTCTTAAGTTACCCAAGGGACACTTTGCTCGCCATGTCCTCACTTTGTCTTTGTATGAAGCACCCACATAAGAAGAACAAGTTTTTTAAGAGAAATGAGTGTACTGGACCATGAATGCTGCCATATTATTAGCTTTATTTCCTGACATGTGATGGTAGACATAGATGCTGAAATGCATGTGAATATGTTGACCTTCTTGAAGGAATGAACTTCCAATTGATTTTTTTTTTTTTAACCACAATAGTGCACTGAACAAAGGTATTTTAATTTGTGCAAGCTTGATCTTCGATTTTGTTTTATCTAAGAAGTCCATGGGGCTAGGGAGTGGTAGGGGCAAGTTATCTTGTGCCCTGGCATATAAATCGCTTAAATTATTCGGGGCATTTTTAAATCCAGTCTTCTGTTGTTGATGGCTGATGAGGAAAATGGTAAGTGTCACATGTGAAATCAAAATATAAGAAAGTGATGGGAGAAGCAAATACACAAGATAACATGCCTGGAGGAATACCATTTTGTGCCTTAGCCCAGTACATCGATACTCAAGTCTGAAAGGTTTGCCTTGAAAATTAAGCCTGTGGAAGAAGGTAATTTCATACAGCAAACAGACCTCAGCTTTTCCCTAGAACCAGCTTGATCCTTGGCTGTGGGATGGTGTTGGTGCTTGGGTGGTTTTGCACACACAGGCCCAGAAAAAGCCAAGCTTTTGGGGACTTAGGTGCTTGCAGCTTTGGATGGGTTTTGCAGGAGTGTCTGTGAGTACCAGTGGGGAGCAAGCTGTGGAGCTGGACCTGAGTGTGTGTCAGGTGTCAAAAAAAGCCAGCAGCAGAGCAAGGAACTCAACCTGCATTTCCCAAGTCTGTTGCCATGTGCTAATGCCTGGACCCAGGACTCGGGGCTCTTAATGCTTTCCCTGCACCAAATCCAACATGAGGGAAGCGAGGAGAGGGGATGATTTTGCATGTATGAGACTCTTCAGAGGTAGAGTCTTGGCAGGCAAAGGGTAGGCAAGGAGGCATTTTATTGATGACTTGATTTATCTTGTATTCCTGTTAATGCATTTTAAAAGGGCCCTTGATGAGCTGAGGCATCCATTGTCATGTCCCACGTGAAGTGACCAGAGGAATTGTCACAGCCAAGACTTTGCACAATGCAATGGGAAATTGCAGCATGTCACTGGTGAAGAGTTAGCTGTGGAGATGATGTATCTGTCTGCTGCAATCCCACTAATTGAAAAACCATCTCAAATTAGTGATCTGGAAGGAAGCCTCTTCCAGCATTGCTCAGCTCATGAAATGGTATGTCAGGTGTTATTAGGACCATGGGTTTGGGAAGAAAAGCACCTTTATAAGAAGTGTTCCTGAGTCACCACGCTTGTTTAATTTGGGGATTTTGCTTCTTTTCTCTTGAAGGTAGCAGTGTCACAGAAATAAGAAGGGAAAGCTTATGATAGTTGAAAAAGGAAGAAAATATTCTTGTAGGAGGAGGGGAAAAAGACCTTTAAACACCTCTATGGTCTGCCAAAAAGGCTGTGTATTTATTTGGTGTTCCTAGAAACAATATTATAGCATCTCAATATACCAGCCTATTCTGATGAAGGATTTTTTTTATGGCATTAAATGTCAGAAAAGAAAAAGCAAACCAGAGATTTTTATTTACCTAAGTGGAAATTCACAAATATTCAATGGTGGAAGCATCCTTGTTGAAAATACCATTTTAGAACTTCATTAAGGAACAGGGGCTTGGAAACCGAGCCATGAATTTTCCATTCAAGGGGTTTGACTTGGCACAGAAAGATGTCATGCAGACCACAGCTGGCACCAGACACAGTTAAAAAGATCTGAGGCTATTAGTGCCTAAACAGCCACTAGAAATTATATTACATGATGGAGACTGGCTAATATAATTGAGCCAGCTAGTTGTTGTGTACATAATTTAATTATTTGACAAATTGCTTAGAAACACGGTGTTCTTGTTCCACAGTCGTGCTGCACTCAGTATTACAAGGTTCAGAGCAGAGGAATTGCTGGTGGGTTCATAGTCATCTCAGAAGACAGACATTTCTTTTTAAGATTTGCAAACTTGCGAGAGGTTCACTGGTGTAGTCGTGGTGGGGTGGTGTATGCAGAGATGGGTAGAGCCAACAGGGACGTGGCTGGGATAGCAAACTGGCTCAGAGACAGCTAATGCTGTTTCAAGTAGATACCTTTGAGGCTTTAGGGTAGTTGGAGAAATGACCCTCTCTTTTCTCTACTCTGTGAGTCTTTTGGTCTTTGATTGCTGGGCTGTGTGGGCTGAAAGGAACCCATGAAATAGTGGAGCAGATGTGAGATGTTTTTGGACCCCAAGATTATACCATCCTCATGGATGGTGTTCAGTGTTCTTAGGAGAATTGGAGCCAAATTGGTTTATGGTTATGAATTCTAAGATAAAGGACCAACCCCCCCCCCCCCCCCAAGCTTCATGTAAGAAGCCATGCAGCACTAAGGAGTGTTTTCCCATAGCTCTGACGATCTAGATACATGACTAAGGACATTTCCCTCTTAGAAAGCATCTCCTAAGAGATACTATTTAAGAATCCGGAAACCATCTGGAATAAAGCTGTGCTGTAATAATAAAGGACAAATCCTACATCTTCTTGAACAGTACCAAGCAAATATGAAGACCCAATTGTGTCACTTTTTTTCAGTTAGCCTTTCAAAATTTCAGAGGCTAAGTTGTTGCCATAAAATCAACAAAATCAGCAACTTATTACAAACAGATTTTTAACCATCAGGAGTGAAATGCCACTTTTGAAGTGCAGTCAAATCATTTTTACCTGCAGAACGGATCAGGCTGTATAACAGGGTGCTGGGCAATGCACCACACCATTTCTTTGGCTGAGTCTAAACAGTGGAGCATCTCTTCTTGGAGTGTCTTTCAGACTCCTTATCCACCTGGTCAATCCGTCCGAGTGTCCTGTCAGCCTGTGGCTCCCTCCCTGCCTACATGCCTGAGTTTTCTTACAATAGCAACCTGGATTCAAATGATGGGGTGATTCACACTTGGATTTCATCCTGGCATACAGATGGGAGGCAGCCAGGATAGGCAGCTGGATCCGGGAGCTGAGAAGTGCTCCTGAGTCTTTCACTTTAGCTGTAGCTTTCATGTTGAGATCTAAAGTTGTCAATCTTACATCTAATTATCAGCTGGAAGAAGTTAGGGGATGAAGGGGAAAAAATTATGCTCCTGAATTTTTCACTGTCAAGCAGAAATCCTTGTAGTGAGATCATGAATGTATGAACATATACTGAGATGCCCTTACAGCTAAAACTTTTCTACTGAGCAGCAGGACTTCTGGGACTGGCCCTGTGACAAATGGGTTGATGATTTTGTGATATTTTTTTTTTTTTCTTGCAAGTTAACTAGGTTGTCAATGGATTGATAGGTTTTCAGGTGTAATGGCATTGCCATAAGCTATGGAAAGAGCCTTGTTGCCTATCCAAGCATAGCTCTTATGCCTTTCTGTGAAAATAAACTTGACGGAATTTCTGCCAATTTCATTTATAACAGATTTTGCCTCATTCAGAGTCTGTCTTCTTCTACAAAGAGGAAATTAAACCCAAGACAATTTCTTCAGCTGAATTGCCTATTAAAGGCCACAAAATTTCCCAATAGCCAGCAACATGAAGGTATCTTGGAGAACCGGACGTGGCATTGGTGGTGACATCCTTTCCTGCAAACTTGAATGTGAAGAGGGTGAGACTGCGGTGCAGGAACGGACAGAGGCATCTGGCTTCTGAGGTCCCTTATTCACATTACAGCTGCTAAGACTAGGAAGACTGTGCAGAATTTTGTAGGGATTTTTCCATGGTAGATGATCTTTACCTGGGAATTAAACTGGTGTCCTTCATGGTAACACACAACTCTACACTCTGAGAGCATTAACTCTTCTCTGCGTGCTGCTTGTCTGGCTGGTTTTCCTGTAGACAGCAATGCTTTTCCTGGTTGTGGCATCTTCTTGGCTGTACTGCTAATTTGAGCATATATAAGCATATATATTGCATGCTCTGAGCAGTGGGAAAGGTGTCCAGAGTCAAACATTTATTTGCCAGGTTTAGAAAAAAAATCATGCTTGATATCTAAGAAGTACCACCCACGCTGATGAAAACCCCTGCTTGCTAGCATCTCATAAGAGTTGCATGAGCACGGAGAAGATATTCTGTGCTGTTTTCTTCAGATAGATTGATAGAGATCACATCATCTGTTTGCATCCTTAGAATTGCTCCACTTAGGTGGTAAATGGAAGGTGGTTTCAAATGCCTGGGCACCTGGGGTTTGTGCCTGATCCACAAACAGCAGGCGGTACTTGCCAAGTTCCTCCAAAGCTGGACTGAATGCAGCTGTTTTCCCCCCAAAGAAAGGGCAGCACAGTGGTTTTCCAAATGAATTTTAGACAGCAGATGATAAGATTGCTGCCTGAGTATGAGCAGTGATGGGTTTGAGTTTTAGTAGTGGAGCACAAGGATTGCAGTGCTGTACCAGACTTGCTGACCATCTCATTTGGAAACCCATTTTAGTGACCCAGAGGCAGATACATCAGAACAATGCGTGAAAATCCAAAATGGCCAATTTCTTACCCCTCTTAAGACACCTGAGCCTACAGAAGGTGCCTACTGATTCTAGTGTCCTGTAGGAAACTAAAGGAGATTTAGACACCTGACTGCCTTTGTGGATCTGGCTCTAAATGACTGGTTCATGCCATCAAATACGAGAACTCAGTGAGGAAAGAGGGGGCTGTGCCTTTTGTTTTATTAAGCCCTACTTCAAGCCATGTGGAGGCTCTCCATACGAATGTCTCGTCTTTTTGGAATCTTACTGACCTCCTTCTGCTGACCATATTGTATAGAGTAAATCTGTTAGATTGTGTTTAGTTTCATAGATTAATTGTGGTTTGGGTTAGAAAAAACAACCCTTTACTTCTTCAAAAGGTGTTGCTTCACAGTTTTGTAGGACGTTGTCTTCTGTGTTTCACTGTGAGGTGGCTTGCATTTGAATGCTCATGTTGTTTTCTCTCCCTACCCAATTTTTTTTTTTAACCATTTTTATGCTGAGTCCTCACAGGGTGCGACAGCATCAGTGGAGCCTGTGAAAAAAACATAAAGGTGGAATGACAAGCCCTGACGCCAGGGCCGTGATTATAAGTTATGTTCCTCCAGCTGCTAACACAAGTAATATGTGGCTTAAGTGGGAACAAAACCACACCCCCCACAACTCACCAGCATGGGTTGGATGCTGAATACTAATAGGGAGCCGTCTGCATCCAGTCCCCACTGGGAAAAAAATATTTGTCAACTCAGTTCAAACAGTGCATAAATTTAAGGGAACTGCCATCTGCTGACAGACCCTTCCCCCACCTACACTGCCTGAAAATCATTCCTTATGAATATCTGCTCTGTGCAATAGTATTCTCATCAACCTCTGTTCAGGATCTGCCTTTCTCTGCTTCTTTTTCCCCCCAGGTATTTCCAGAGAGTTCAGGTTTCCAAGGACTCTAAGGCACCGAAATACCTCACTGGTTTGTGTGACAGTACCAGCCCAATGCTGGTGTGTAGCTACCTGCAGGCTCTGCAGCTCTGCAGGTTATCAGTATTGCTGTCAAAGCCCCTAAGGCTCGATTTTTGGAGGGACCAGCAGCTCCCCGCTCTCGTTGACTTCCATGGGGAGTGAAGCGTGCGCACCCTCTCTGAAAACTAAGGGCATAAACCAGAAAATTTTTTCCAAGGAAAACAATAAGGAATAAAAATGTAGAAACCTTGCAATGGAAAAGGCTATTAAAAGAATGCCCTGCTGTTTGGATGTGGCATTGTTCTCTGGTTTGCTTTTAAAAAAGGCTTTTCATTGTAGCTAGAGAGGGAAAAAGGGAATTTTTGATGACAATAAAAAACATGGGCAGCTGTTGAAATCAAACAGAGTAGGAAGGATACTTCAATGGACAGCATGAAAGCCAGGTTAACTGGAACACAATTGCAATTAGATATCATCTCACTGGAGCAAAACCTAGTGGCAATTTATGTCCTGTTGCCTGATGAGGATATATCTTTTTTTTTTTCTATCCGTGCTGTTGTGAAAGTGCACGATGTACTTCATCTATGGGAAAGGTCGGGAGGAACCAAGCCAAGTGTGCTGTTGTTGATGGGAGGTTGACATCATCTTTCATGGATTTTAAGGGCCTCTTTCTATGTTTTGTGGAGGATGGGGAGTTTTTTGGTGTGGTAACGATGTTCTCTCTTCTCCATTCCAGCAGACCCTCCCATCCTAAGGGAACCTTTGGGAATCATATAAGACTTTGGGGAAAGGGTAGACAATCGCCCCCTTCTTTTACCCACTCGAGCAGTCACACATGACAGATTCATGCCTGCAGCACTTCTAGGTTTTATCTACTCACTAAATTTTATTTCCCCTCTGTGAGTGTTTATATTGCTTAGAGACTGCCAAGGTTCATGTTAATCATAAAAAAAAGTGGAGGTTTATTAGGTATTGCAGCTCTGTGATTCTTTGGTGTTTGAATGTTAACGAAGCTTTGTATGCTCTGGAATAGCTAGAGAGGTGGATCTTAGCTCTGGCATGGCAAAATATCCAGGGGTGGATTTTTGTTACCGTTCCTCTGGGTTTTAACATTTTACATGACATTTAATCCCAGAACAATTTTACACTATGTATCATCATGTGTAATATTGTGTCATGCTGTAATTTTGCCAGTACATGAAACGGCAGGAGGGAGGTGAAAATGGGCTCAATTACACCCTGGAGGGAGGGGATTGCTCAGCAGAGGGACCTGCTCCTGGGAGGTAATGAATTGGGTGTCAGCACTCTGCCAGAGCAGAGTGACAGAGCAGAGGGGAATTTATTATTTTTAGGGGCTCAGTGGGCAGACAAGAGGAAAGGAACCAGTCAAATCGCATTACTAATGGTCATTTCCATAGGCTGTGCATATATGTGGGATTTAACAAAAGAAGGGACATTCATTCTCGCTCCAGACAGCTCAGTTCTTTCTTTTTCTGAAGGCTGAAGGAAGAACTTGGCCATTTTAACTGGCTCAGAGTGAGAAGCCTTCAAAGCAACTTTGGTGGCAACTCTTGGGGAAGGCAGACACAGAGTCATTCCAGGTGAGGGAGACCTCTGACAGTTCAGGGATATTCCCTTTCCGCAGCCTCTTCTCTGGGTGCAGTCAGCCTTGGTGGATCCCTCTGGGATGGAGGAAGCAGTGATGCAGAGGGAGAGAAAGGAACCAAGTAAACATTAGGGCAGGAGGAATCATAGCACGGGGTGTATGCATCCTGCTGGTATGCAGCTCTTGCTAGCCCTGATGGTGAAGGTTGTATTTACCAAAGAAAGCTAGAGGATGAGCAGCTGCTTATTTCTTAGGAACAAGAGGTACTTTCTCACTGAGTTACGCTCTATGCATTCCCAGGTGGCATTTGGTGTAATTTCATTGCCCTTTGTCTCTTCCTTTGCCCTCAGCACAGGTTTGTTCCTTCAGCTTAACCCAAGCAAGATTTCTTTTTTCATTGTACATTGTATTTAGGGCAGAGCAACCAAACTGGAGAGCTGATAATTCCTTATTTTCTGAATTTCTAGCCAGGGCTGCTGTCTAAGCATTGGCTTTCGTAGAGCAAGATGTATGTATTGCTTTAGTGCCTTCAAACTGACCTCAAAGGAGACTTGTGTCATTGTCATCTTTGTATTACTACATAAATTGTTATTGGAGGAAGTACCAGGCCTAACATGCTTCCCTTTTAAATGGGGAAGAGTTGATGAACATGTATTCTACAGGGGGAAATGCTCTTCCAGGCAGACCTGGCCTGCCAGACCTGAATTGTGATGGGTCTTTATAGAGAAGGGACTTTTTTCCTCGGACTCCTGTTGGAAAAAGTAGAGAGTGTTGGCATACTTAATCCAGGAAGTCTCTCCTTTTGACTATACTTTTTCAAAGTGACTTTTTTCATTTTTTCAGGTGTAATATAACTTCTTTTGGGGGCAGAAATGATGGTAAATTCCATTTTCATCTCCCTTGAATCCAACTGAGACTTCTTCCTTTTCAGCACTATGAAAAGGCATATGGCTCCCCCAGGTTGGGAACCCATGGCCTACCATAAAGCTGGTCTGAAATATTTCTATTCAAACTTGCAGGCAAGTGTGCTTTGATGGGGAGGAGGGGGAGCCCATATTTTCATGGTCAGACTAGTGCAATTCATACAACTGTACGCCTTTTCTACCAGCTACCTTTTCAGCACACCAGGACTCTCTTAACACTTGTTCTCTTATGAGATCCAGCAGTAAGTGCCTCTACCTCTGCAGCTGCCTTTTCCTTAATTGACCCATTTTGCAGCAGATTAGGCCCCAAAGAGGAGGTTAATATGAGCAGTTATTCTAAAAGGCGGGTTGGGGCTTCAGTGACCTGTTCATCATTGGAAAAGCCTGTTAGCCCCAATCTTCTTACCTTTTTACACTTTATTCTAAAATATTCTGACTTAACAATGACCTTATGAATCTCTCCTTCTAGATATAGTCTCCATACCTCTCTCTTTCCTGAGTTTTGAACTGGATGTGTTGGGTCAGATTTAAGGCCAGGCATGCAGATTTACCTTCACTCTTTCTTTTTGTCTTAAAACAGCCACCAAAATTGTAGCCCTGGATCTTCCAGCATTGCAGGTGGCATTGCCAGGGCTGCTTCAGCTTCTCTGAGTAATAGTCCCAATGTGCTGTGTGCAAAGTAGGAATACACCTCACCAGGCAGGGCATCTTTCTGCAGGATTGGTGAAGGTGGGAGGTCTTTTCCTGCACTGCAAGCAATTACAGTGGCCCCTTTAAGTTCGTGCAGGGATTGCATATCATACAGGTTCTCAGAACTACAGCTGCTGCGATGACTGAAGGAGAGAATTAGAGCAAAATTCAGTGTGAACCAGTATTAAGCAATTAGTATATCTTTACTCATAAAGTATTACTAATATTACATAATGTTATTGTTATATTAATAATATTATAGTGATGAATTCTGAGATATGGCCACCTTGCTCTTTATTAGTTGCTGTTCCTAACAAACCTGTCCACTATACTGTAGGAATTATCCCTCTATTTCCCCACTTTCTGCTATCAGCAGTCTCCTATACATTACTTAAGGAACAACCTCTGCCTATGCCTACTGTTCAATTTCCTTGAACACCCATACAAGAAAATAAAGAGGATTGTGACATAACTGTAACAACAGAAGAGTGGATGAACCCTGAATGACTAGATGGACCTGAAAAATTTGTGGCTTTTCCTTGCTAGGGCAGTAAATTATAATGATTGCCTTTAGTACAGGTAGGTGCAGCCCTGATATTGGGATGGGGGCATGTTTTTGAGGATAAGCACATGCATGGTATGGTGGTAGCATGCCTGCAGACAGGGGCATTAGCCGGGGTCAGGCACACAGTCCCTGCCACATCCGACCACTGCAGTTGTCTCAGTGGATGGCTTTTGATGTGACCAGGGAAAATTTGCAACCCTGGGCTCAGCTTCTAGTGCCATGACGAGAAGGTGGGATTCTGAAGCTGACAGATTGAGGTTGTGAGTAGGAAAAAGCCCATTGATCGCTATCCCTTCTGTAAGCCCATGCCTGACCTCAAACTTTTTCTGTAAGAAATTCCTCAGCGTGAGCTCTCACAGGCTCACCGAGCACAGGAACATTGCAGCCGCTTCCTCATGCAGGCAAATATCCTGCAAAATGCGTGCTGCTGGTCACAGTCCCAGTGAGCCAGACCAAGCTGGGGAGCTGCCGCAGCTCCCTCCCCATGCTGCTGGCCATGCAACAGCTTTAAATGATTCCCCTATTGCTGTTCCCAGCCCCATCACCTCTGTAAGTGAGTTCATTTGATTAGCAACTCTAGTTTGCATGGTAACACTGGAGCCCCAGGGATTATGATATTTTTTTCATGCCAATCCAGATCAGTGTGAGACAGCAGTCTCGACAGGATGTGTTGCTGTAACTTAGGCAGTAGAAGGCCAGAGCCAGCTATGCTGCAGTTGCGGAATTACCAGCTGGGACCAAGAAAGCTTTGGGGAAGGGGAGAACGAGAGTGCATTTGGGACCCTTGCTCAGTCCTTGGGGAGGACACAGCTCAGCTAAAATCAAGGATCGGGGCCTCAGTCCAGATATCTGAATGGGGCCAGGAAACCTGCTGTTGAGTGAATTATTTAGGACCTGGAAGGGCTGGAGAGAAGGGAGCTACAGCAAAGAAACAGAATGGTGCAGCAAAGTAACTTGCTGGGAACGAGGAGAGGGGGAATGTTTGAGCCCCAAAGAGGGTATTGTGTCTGGTACCTCCAACACCAGCATCTGCTCTTGGAAATGCTGCGGGATTTACATGCTGGGCTTTGTCAGTGGTCGGGGTATTGTCCTTTTACAGCTTTGATAAACAGAGAAGGATTCCCTTTCTCCCGCCCTCCCTTCTGCAAGGTACTTGAGGCAAAACTTATCCTTGTTGCATCGCCCAGAAGGCACAAAGGGATGTGTGCTACAAAGGCTTCATTCTTCCTACCTGCTCACCTACTTCTGCTATCAGAAAAGCAGGATCTTGCCATGGTTATAAGGCAGCTTATCTGCACAGTTTAGACCCCGAATGTGGACTCTGGCTGCCAGTGGATCCTGCTGGGCCAGCAGCTGATGCTGCTGGTTGAACAGCTGAGAGCATGGGAACACAAAGCTGAGAACACCAAATGCCTCAGCAAAATCCATGCATTTGCAAGGGGTTAAATACAGGAATGTGCACTCCTGAAGGTCTGCAGGGGGGATGGAAATTATGTGAGAATTCAGGGCTATTGGATCTAGCATTCATTCAATTACCATGCTTAGTTAAGTACTGCACAGTGGAGTGAAGACTGCAGTCTGTTAGGATGGCTGCTACTATAAGTCATTTAATTATGAGGTTGCTCATATGCCATTTTAACATATGTAGAGTAACGTTATCCCTCTTTTGTAGGTCACTATTCTCATAAGTCTGGCTCTTGCATTCCTTGCCTGCATAGTGTTTCTTGTGGTATACAAAGCCTTTACTTACGACCACAGTTGCCCAGATGGATTTGTTTATAAGGTAAGAAACTTCAGACGGATGGATTGCCTGAGATAACGATAGACTCTAATTGACTACATGGTTACAGTCTAGTCTGCTTTTCTGACCAGGCCAAACAGAACATTTGGCAAGAATGTGTTGAAATGGGAAAAGTGTTATGGGAAATGTGGACTTGCATCTGCCTCCATCAGCTACTGTTACACTGTAATTGTTGGGATTAGCATTTGGTGAACACTACAGACAGATGTTCAGGAACAATTCCTCATATTCGTGAATGGATTTATTGCAGCTGGAATCCCGCGTTTGCTTCCCACACGTTCAAGAGACTGAATTTTATTGGCATACATTTTAATGCAAAGAAAACTCCCAGAGTGCTGGCACATGTGTCCTTTGTAAAAGAAATCCGAATTTGCCTGTGTAGTTCATTTTTAGGTGCTTTTGAGCCTCTAGCAAGAAAAAAATCGTGTAACTTAATTGCTAAAACCCCGCTGCCCAGGGATTTTATGTTGAATATTCACAGAGAACTATTTGCCTCTTCTGTTGAAATTAAAAAAACCAACCACAAACGTTTGCAAAATAGTTCACTGACTCCTTACTGTGAATAAAGTCGTAAACTCACAGGAGTCTTGACCACACTGGGGATAGTCTGTGGGCTGGAAAATAGAGTAAGGATGTTGGTGTATTAGTCATTGTGAGTTATTCTTTTAGGTTATATAAAAATGAAGTTCGGACAGAGTCATGAATTTCAGAATCAGATCCAAACCAGAACTTCTGAAAAGATTGAAGGTTTTGGACTCAGATTTCAGTTAGTCACACTGAACTGGGAGTTGGGGTATCTCATAATTTAATAACAATTGTACCTGGGGCTCTTTGTGTCCTTGGCGCTACTTCGACTCCGGTGAATACCAACCAGTCCGACATTTGTTACCATTTGATTGCTCTTTTACAGCTGTTGCAAAGCGAATTGTTTTATCTGTGCAGTTCTTAGCACACAAGTGTGGGCACTAGCGCAGCGGAGATGCATGGGCAGTGTCTGCACAGACAAGAAGCTCTGACAAGGGCTGGCCGGTTGGGCTGTGCTTCCTACCATCCCCAACCAAGGTGGTCATCCTACAGGTCAGAGATAACACACTGTAACAGAGCAGCACCTAAGCAGCTTACTCTGCCTCTGCCTGTCCTCTACTTGTCTGAGGATTGATTCTGGACTTTGCTCTACAGAGCTTTCAGTCCAGCTCGTGGTAAGAGCTGCTCAGCCAGCCCTGCTAGGACTCCAGCAAGGGGCCTCCGTCTCTGTGCATGCCAGCACCGTACCAAACCAGTCAGACCTTCATTTTACAGTCCCCATTTCCCATCCACGGATGAAATCAGCCTGCAGTCAGGGTTGCCAATAGCAACAGGTTTTGAAGGCTGATGCCCGACTCTAAACTTTGTGCATTCCCACAGCGCTGAAAGGCAGTCGGGGCTGCGCAGCAGACGCTCTCGCTGCAGCAAGTCTGAGTCAAATGTCATCCGTGCGAACAGCTAACCATGAGATTTTTAAAGTGAGAGCCTGAGGCTGATGGGACCACTGTTTACCTCTCTTGCTTTCTCCCCGCTTCCAGCACAAGCGGTGCATCCCGGCCTCGCTGGACGCATACTACTCTGCACAGGATTCCAACTCCCGGGGCAGGTTCTACACCGTCATCAGCCACTACAGCATGGCCAAGCAGACCAGCTCCCGGGCCGTATCGCCCTGGCTGTCTTCAGGATCGGTAAACCACGAAGCCAAGGCTGCCAAGACAGAAGGTCATTAAAGTTAACGAGTGGTGACAGGCGAAGTTGGAGGGTGGGGGGACAACACCATGTCTATACTGCATTGCTCTAGCTGAGGGTGTTGTGCTAACAGCACGACAGGAATAAATAAAACCCAAGTGCAGGAGTCATCTTAATGGATATTTCTTTTCGTGCATTGTTCTCGTTGATTTGTAACCGAGTCGAGCTCTTGTACAAAGGCATGTTTGATGTTGACTGTACCTTACAATGTAAAAATATTTTTAAATCATTGCTTAACTATTTGTTAGAAAAAGAAATTAAAAAACAAAAAAAGCAATTAGATAAACAGCCAGAGAGAATAAAAGCAGCAAAGAGAATCCCGCAAAGTTTTACCATTGCTGGAAAGCTGTGACAGAAGCTTAACATGCAGTGAAGGAACAGCTGAAATCCTTCCGAGAGAGAGGGTAGAAAGAACTTGGTACAAAGACATTGTGCTGCTGTTTAGCTTGCCAAAGGGGGGATATTTTGCTGTCAAATTGAATCTAGCATCAGTGTTCATTTGCTGACAGAGAAATACAAGCATTCCCTCCTCCCTCAAACATACACACGTGCAAACACACATGCACACACACCCCTGCGCAGTGGCCTAGGTAAATCCAGAAAGATCTAGGCATTCGTAATGAGCCGCCACTGTGCTGGTGACCTTGGCTGGGCTCTGAGGCTGAAACCCTGGTTGCTATTTGGATATGGAGCAGGATGGAAGCAGACAGAGGCTGCTATAGTGAAATAATGAATATACTTCTGAGCACAGGACTAGGAGTCAGGAGATCAGGGCTTTATTTCTGCTTCTGGCACGGATTTCCTGCATGACCTTTGGCAATTTACATGAGGCTTCATCCTTTGGGACCTCTCCTGAGGGTCACCAAGAGACACAGAAATGCCATTATGAATTGAGGTGCCTCTCGAGAGTGGTGATAGTATAGAACAGTATTGAGCCTCTAACTTTTCAGCCCCTAATTTTCCCTTGCCCATGAAATGGGATGATCCTACTTCCCTTCTTCAGCTTCAGATACTTCAGTATTTAATGTCATTCTAGGTAATTAGAGAGGGATGGCTGTAGGATGTTCTCAGAGTACAAGGGTCCCATCAAGTCTCTGCTTGCAGACACAGACCAGGCCCCAAGCTTAATCCAGTCATGGCCAATGGAAAACATCCTCTCCCCACAAATGGCATGTGCAATTAGTGCAGATTGGTGGGATTTAAAAAAAAAACAACAATTCTCTTTTTTCAGGGCTGCAAGCTGTTGCTGCAAAGCAGCTCTGCTCCTTGGTAGCGCAGGCAAGGTGAGACTGAGCAGGAGAAGCAGCGTGCACAGGGAGGGCAAGGTTCACATTTAACTAAGGCTGCTTTTTCAGATTTGTGGCTAGACTGGGATGGAAATTAGGAACTGGCCCCTTCTTCCCCTGCATTGGGCAGTTTTGTCCTCCATTTCGCATACATAGACACTAGAGGGTGTAAATGAGGGCAGAACTCCTCAGTCCTAACAGGCATCATGATAAATAACTGTATAGTGTAGCTAAAAATGTAGTGCCAAATGCCATTGTCTGATTTCCTACCCTTCGTTCCCCTTCCACCTGTAAATTCATTTCTCACTGAAAATGTACAAACCAACCCCTCCACCAACAATCAAAACTCCAGCAAACCACTGAACAGTTTATAATTTTGTGGTGTATTTTTTGTCAGTAGGTAGCAGAGACTGAAGTATTTTTTGGTGTAATTCTTGAACTTTTCTGACGGGATTAAAATAAAGCTAGATGTGACTGAGCATCTGTGTGGCTCCGGCAGGTTTTTTTTTTGGCGACTCGTGCCATGGGCTGGGAGGTGGTGGGTGGCAATATGTGTGTGCCAGGTGCTGCCGAGTGTGGCTGCAGCAGAGACTGCACCTTTGCACGGGACTCAAAGTGACTCTGGCTTTCAGGAGGCATTTTCAGAGCTTGCAATTTTCCCCTTTAATGGCAGGGGGATTATTCCCTATGTTCCTGCCCATTTTTCAAGTGCAAATAGAAAAATAGTAATTAAGACCAAGCTGATCTTCTGTTGGTGATGCTTGACTTTACAGAGGGACCTCCCCTCCCTTCCCATTTTAAGGCCAACCAATAATAGAAAAATCAGCTGGCAGCAATGTCTCTTTTGCCATCTACTCCCGATGCAGGCATTCATGTGTGCTAGAGCAGGCTCCGTAAGAAGGGCTGTTACAAAAAGTAGCGCTGCAGAGAAATACAGCTGACAAACCAAGAGCCACAGCTGAACTTTGAAAAAGTTGAGCTGTGTATCCAAACCCTGCAGCTTGGTTTCTAACAAAACCACAACTATATTCATCTCACATTGTTCAGAAAGCAGATTGTATTTCCTCAAATCCTTCAACTCTTAGAAATGGAATGATACCCTGGCATTAAATTGGCTCATTCCCAAAGGCTAAAGAATGTTTTATAAAAACCTTTGGATGGCTTTCCTTCCAAAAAAAGCGTATTCAGAGTTGTGAAATGGAGCTACCGTAGGAGAGAAACCACTCTGGTGTTAGAGGTCACCACCAAGTACTTGTGAAATGTATTAAAAAGGATTCAGCATGCTTTGCAGAATTGAGTCACAAGATAATTTGATCATGGTATTTCTATTGCCACTTTCCCAGTAATACTGTAACTGTATGTTTACTGTAATCTAAAAAACCCAGGAATCAAATAATTTGAATTAAAAGGTTCTAGCTATTATTAGATAAGTGAGTCAGTGGGGATAACCATTCCTATTTAATAAAAGATCAAAATCTGTATGGAACAGAATGGAAAAAAAGACCCAAGGAAGACTCATGGGAGAGCAAAAGAAACCAAACCACCCAAATCCAGCTGCAATTTCCATTACTGTGAATGTTGTTATTACCGTTTTTGTACAAGCTGCAGTAGAGCTTCCAAGATCAAGCACGTATTTTAATCACAGTAACAGAGAGAGTAAATTGAAATGGTAGTACATCTTCTTATTTCAGTCTTTAAAAACCTTCTTCCAAGTTGATCATATGTTTTCAATGCTGATTAAAGTAGCATATTGGTGATAGTACAGTCTCATCCTGGCTGTCATCTCTCTGTGAAGTCTAAAGCTTCTGACTGGCTCTACAGAGTAGTGTTTTTGTGAGCTAGTGCCTGGGCAAGGGCTCAGTCTCTGCTCTGAATGGTACTGATGCACAAGAGCCTTCCCTCTGCTTCTCCCAACATTTACGTGATGGCCAAGTCCAGTCAGCTCCAACCTCTTCATCTCTAACTGATCCTGCTAAAGCATGAATGCCTTTGGGTGATCTCCGTTACACTAGATTGCTGCAGTGGGCTCAGATTTTGAATTCTCCACCAAAATATGCTTGTGGATCACTGAGACTGGAAGAGCTGATTTCTCTTCTGAGACAGTCATGCAGGAGGTGGGTGCCTGGAGTGTTTGTTTGTCCTAGCTGGAGTGGTAGGAAGGGACTGAACAAGAAGTGTCAGCACATGAATGAGCTCATCTTGCGAGGACAAGGGCATTCTGAACAGGCAGCAATTCTGTGGAATGACTGGCAGAACACGTGGGAAAAAAAAAATAGCTTTACTAAAGGTATGGTGATGCCATGATGGGAAGTCAGCTGCCCCCAGCCTAGGCTTGGGAAGAGAAGGAAGAAATTGTGGCTGTTGGAGCCCGAGAAAGATCTAGAGCAAAAGAAAAAGAGATTGCTACCAGCCAAGACATGGAAGCAAGCACTGCTTTTCTGTCATAACCCAATGACCCTAAAGCACTATATCCTGCTTGACTAATACAGACTGTCTTGTTTTGGAAGAGCTGCCCATTGTCGCTACAAACATCTGCTGACTGCAGCGCGCCCTGAGGGGAATCGCTCCACCGCTGATTCAAATCCTCTTGGACTGCCTGCAAAAACAGTGTGAGAAAAGAAGGTGCCGACGGCAGGACCCCGCTGGCACACTGTTGGCGAAAACACAGGTGTCTGTCCAGGGTCTTAGAGGTGACTTCATGCTTTGGATCTGCATTAGAAAGACAGCTCGAGGTGCTGCCAGTGCCTCTGTTATGAGATCAGAAAAGGAACAGTCCCTTTGCATGTGATTATTTTTTCCCCAGCTTTGTCCTCCTCCGTGCTTGCCAGCTGTTTCTGGTTTGTAATAATACCTCAAGTGATAAGTGTAAGGGTCATGCACTGAACTGTCTACAATCACATTTTATACGATTAGTCAGGGTTTTTTTTAAGCACCCTAATTATTACAGTCAAACCGGATTAAGCTATTCCTCTAATAGATTTTTCAGTTCCTGTAAAATAGGCCAGAGAAAATTACTTACAGGAGGGGACAGGGGAAGGGAAGGCTCTTTCCTTCTGTCTCTTTGGCCTTTGCTTTTTTAAAATGCCAGAAGTAGCAGGGGCGTTACAGGGATTCCACTGAGAGCACTGGATGACTGCCCAGCAAAGTCAGGGGTCTCTGGTACTCAGCTCCCCTTCTCAGCTGGACTGGTGCCCTTTGAGGGGCAAAAAAGGTAAAATCCGTTTGATTGGGAATGTAACTTTACTTGGGAGGGTGGATGACCAGTCATTTGATGGGTTGTGGGTTGCTCTGTCATGGAAAATAATCCATGGCAAGTTGAAGTACAGGAAGGTGATAAACACAGTGGCATTATGCCTGAACCGCTCGTCACTGGGAAAAACGGCAGGATTACTGCTGAAGAGGCTTTTGTCCTGCAGTAGGCAGACTGTGAATGGTAAAAGCAGAGCAAGAGGAAATGGAAAAGCCTCTTAACGGCAGGTTACGGAGTTCATCCTGGCATGGCCAGTGCCCTGCCCTGCTCTGACCTGATGGGATTGCCTGAGCCTTTGCCCACTGCCATGGCAGGACCCGTCTGCTGGGGATGTGCATCGCTCCCTCCGCCAAGGGCTCCCGCCTGCGCGGAGGGGCTGCTGCGGCTGCCGGCAGTCCCCATTAGCGCAGGGGCAGGAGGTCGGAAACAAGACGCCCCGTGGCTTCCCTTGGTGATACAAAGCATGAGCACTACTGGTGTGAGCAATAATGAAAACGCTGCAAACTGAGGCAGCCATTAATAAAATATTTACACCACTCGGGCAGCGGTGTTTTAGATGAATCGCATGCGGAGGCTTTCCCATGGCAATCGGTGATTGATGGTGACATTATTACTTACTGCTCCCCTGCCCTCCTCCGTCGGCACGGCTGATTGAAGGCCAGTGTTTGCCAGCTGCAAATGGCCAAGGAGAGGCTAGCCCTTCACAGTCCCAGGGGTTAAAAAGAGCCAAGCTCATGCTACATGGGGCTGCAAAGTCACAGCAAGCCCAGCTCTCCTTTAGAGTCCATAGGTCCATGCCAGCGGGTTGCATTAAGCAGCAACACAGTGCAAATCCGAGGGAGATACTGCCTGCTGCAGCAGGAGGAGCGACGCCCAGCAGCAATGCCAGCTCGTGCCAGCAGCTTTCCAGCCACGGCTGGAACACGATGGTGGCACCAGGTGTCTGCAGGGGCTGGTGCTGGGGGCTCCACCGGTACCATCTCCCTGCTGGGTAGGTGCGCAGCTACCCACGGCCTTCGCACAACCCGAAAACCCAAGCTCCCAAGCCCTCGCAGTCACTAAATATCTTCTCCGCAAGTTGCTTTGCAGGCCTGTGGGTGAACCCTGCTCGTCTGGACAACAGCCAGCGCAGGTAACCAGCTCGCCCTCTCGCTCAAATGGAAACACCACTGCAGCATTGCACAGGTTTCTGTTAAACAGTCGCTTATTCTCAACCCCTCCAGTCGTGGCTACATTTCAATGGTGGGTAAATTGATTTCTGTGTATATTTTGAATGCCAGGTTATTACAATTACTCTTCAGGATCCTTTGGGATGAAAGGCTATTATAGAGATGAAAGCTCATTAACAATAAATATAAAGGGTCAAAACTCCCCATAAAAATGTATTAGAAACAGATTCTAGTTTGGAAATGTAAATATAGCATTTGGCAGTGGTCCGGACTGGCTAGTCTGGTGTGCAAGACAGCTTAATCCACTGGGAAGATGTGGCTATTTTTATAGCAGCCAGTAGAATTACTGTGTGAATTATGGAGTTTTGGCTCACTGGAAAAAGAACTTCCCCCTGCCATCAAGAAAAAAAAGGAATTGCTGGGGGTGGTGGTGGAATAAGACAATTTCTTCTGCAAAAAATAGAATTTTTGTAGTACAGCTGGAGCATCTTTGGGAATTTACAAGTATAAATGTTAAAGAAAAAAACAAAAATAAAGGTGAAGAGAATTTTGAAATGATAGTGGTAGGAATGAAAGTACCTAAACAGTGAAAAAACCCACCATTTTTTTTCAGATATGTTTTCTTAAATTCATAAATGAAGGGGAAGCTGAACCTGTCTTTTCCCAAAAACATTTGACCCACCAACCTTTCCAATACAAGTACCTTGAGCAAACTCCAGCTACCTCACACGCGCAGGGGTGTAGATGGGTCCACATCACGCCAGTTTATGGGTCGTCACCCCCCCAACACACAGCTTATTGGAGGTGCCATTTTGTTTTGCAGAGTCTCAGCTGTTATTGTAGAGGAGTCATGGTCATTTTGTATTCTTACAACAGGAGAGGATCCCTGGGAACTCTGTAAGGAGGATGCGGGCAAACACACATGGCAATGGCTTGGAGACATGGACTGCTCCATGCATTTAAGCAGGACCAGCATTTCAAATGCGACCTCATTAGCTGTCGGTTGATAATGCCTACGAGTAGGTTGCAGGTTGCACAAGCTCATTTGAGTAGAGTTTTGGTTTGATGCTGCAAATAATGGGTATTTCAGAGGAACCATTTTTCTCAATCTGATCCTCAGGCTGAAGGTCTAGAAGAGAATAACAGAGGAAGAGATGTGGGTTTATGATTTTTGCTGAGGAAGAGGCAGTGTCAGCAGAAGTGGGCTCCCGCGGGCTCCGGCGTTGCTGTTCAGCGTGAGCTGACTCAGGCTCTGGTTCACAGAGGTGTTGCAGTCACTTAACCTTTAAAGATGTAGCATTCCCTCCTTGCTCCGCATTATCCCTTGAGAAGGCATTTTTCTGATGTTTTTGATCAATTGGCATAATCACTGAGACCTTAAGATGAGTAATTAAGATGATAAAGTCTTTGGCTCATACAAATTACATTAATCTCTGCACGCTCCACATTCATGCTGTCACCCTGCCTTGCAATGTACCCCATTATCTTTTTACTTCTGTGTCCTGAGCTTGCTTTAAAAAATGACAATGAAGCTTTTTTTAAAAAAAAAAAAAAAAAACCAAGACACGCCACTTTAACCTCCTCAAACTATATAAACAAAGAAGGGGAGAAAAATCTATTCAGCAGCAGGGTTTTGTTTCTTTTCCCTGCTGCGTTCAATCTGTGCGGCACAGTGATGACCGCCTATAAAAAAGGGATGCCTGGCCATCTCTTCGGCCCTTTCATTTCCAGTATATTTTGGCATGTACATGACAGAGAGGCTGTTGATTTTTGCACAGACACATATTAACAACCTGCCTGATGGAGGGAGCGCGAGAAAGAAAACACTCGGGTCCCTACAACAGCTGATATTTTGTAGGTATTGGTGGTTGCTTCTGTGGAAAGTTATTACGAGGCCCATTAAAACCGCAGCAGGACTGCAAGGGTTTGGGTGCACCATCAGAGTCAGAGAGAACACAGAAAGGCACAGCCAGGCTGTTAACTGGCACCGCTGCCGATGTGCACGCGTGGGTGTGCGTGGCACGCATACATCTAGCTGCCTCTGGTAGCAGTATGCTCTCAAGTGCTCCCCACAAAAAAACCACATACAAACAAGAAGAGGCAACTGGTAAACTCTATGTTTTCAAGAAAACACCTCCTCCCATTACTGTTATTATTACTTTAAGGGACATACTGCCATAATCCACCTGCTAGAACTAATTCTGATTCAATGGGGATTTACTGCTATTAAAGAAATGGGCCTTATACTGCTTTTTGTGGGCCTCATATATGCTTTATTGCTGCATAGAAGAAAACATGAAGGTCCTAAGTGAACTCAGGGTTTCCCTGTGCTGCAGCCTCTGCAAACACACTGCAAAAAGAGAGCACCTCAGAAAAATGTGACTGAAGAGAGCAAGCGGGCAGCCGAAGGAGGCAGGAGCGGTACCTGCAAGGAGGTGAAATAACTTGCCCAAGGGCTGAGCGATTCCTGAATACGGTGGGGCTGGGAGAAAACAAACCCACAGCCTGAACCGGTCAGTGGGCAGTGAAAAGTCCTGTTGGAGGTGAACAGGTTTTAAAGTGATTACCCAGAGGATTTGCAGCTGTACGAAGGACACCCCTGCTCGATGCCCCAGGGGAGGTGTGCAGCAAGTGCACCGTGTGCCCATGCTTCCCGGTTTATCCAGGGAGTCTCAGCAAGGGTTTTTTTATTTCAGTCCTTTTCTCCAGCAAATGGCAGTCACTGTGGTAGTCAAATACTATAAGGAGAAAATAAACTCTGCAGGAACAATAAGCCCCATGTACCCGAGCTCATGTTGTGTCTCTGGGCAAGCACTGAATGGAAATGTCAGCTCAGAAAGCAAAGGATATCCAGGACTATTTTCCTTGGTCATCACCCTGCCAGCACGGCTAATACTGCATCTGATTAAAATGCAGAGAACACAGTCATCTGTAACAATTTTCTCTTGTTTATTAAAATTAATAAATGAATGGCACCAGATGAGACAGAGCCACCCGCTAATTTGTTTGGAGTTGCAGTGAATTTTTGTAGCAGGTTACAGCCTGACAACACATTTTAAGCATCAAGAATACAGGTAATTCAGCCCACAGTCCATCCCCAATATGATGACATCTGTGCAATGTAAGTTAAAAAAGGACTGCGTATTAAAAACATAGGTTGAAAAAAAAAATATTTCTTCATCCTCCTGCCAGGTTGAAGAGAGAGAGAGGGGGGGAGATGCTAAATGGAGGAATGAAGAATTTGTTTATCCCTCACCATTTTTTTGGGGGGGGGAAGGGAAAGCGATATGATCATGTTTCTGACCCAGGTGAGCAGCCGCACACCCACCTTGCAGTCCTGGCTGTGATGGTGACAGTCCCAGACCGCGGCACGGTGCACATGGCTGCCTCAGTTTCCCCACGTGAGGGAAACTGATGAACCACATTGGGCTGCAGAAAGGGGATTAGTTCATGTTAGTAAACAGTACGTATGTAGAGGGCTGAAACACTAGCGGACACTGTTGTGGGCTTTGTGACATGTCAGTGAATGCCTGTGTGAAGTAACAGGGGATTAAGAAATCACAGGTTTATAGGAAGCTCCACATAACCGATACAGAAACAGCAAAGCCCTCCAAAGGCTAAGATCAAACACTTTTTTTCCTAAGTCTTTGCACAAACACAGGGTAGAATAGCTAATATATTTCCCTAAAACTGGCTTCTTTTGAATAGTAAATGTGTTCAGCGTGACGTTTTCACTTTCAAGTAGGTTCACCTACCTCCAGATTGGTTTATCCCCGCACCAGCATGTGGGCTCTTTTCAGCAGAGCACCAGCCGGGCAGAGACGAGACCAAGGGGGCAACAACCTGCAGGGCAGCCTGGGGCACCCGGAGCTCCTCCGCAGGGACGGCACGGATTGCAGGGTGTGGGCAGCCAAACCGGCACGCCGCGAGGCCACGCGTGTTACCCGAAAGAGCAGCAGCGGGAGGAGCCGTGCCCCGTCCGTCACACTCTGCCTGTGCAGAGAACAGGTCTTCAAATAATGTCAGACGCTTCTGGAGGAGAACGGCAGCTTTTCATCTCCCGACTGGAACTCAGGAGGTACTCGGCAGCTCCTCTGCACTTCCAGTACCTATTGCCTTCCCGTTTGCTCCTCCGGTTATTTCATCCTTTCTGTCCAAGACTAAGTGAAAAAAAGAAGTCTGTATGAGATGGGTTGCCACCAGCTACAGCGCAGCGCACGCAGCATTTGCAAAGCTTCGCTGCCGCGGTGCGGAGCGGGTCTGGACGTGCTGCAAGTCCCACGGGATCCCAGGACCTGCGTGGAAATGTGAGTGGGACTGGGCACTCGCTCCTGCATCAGCACCCAGGGCTGAACCACAGTGCTGTATTGCACAGCCATACATGATCTGGCTGATTAAATAGAGTTTCCCCTCCCTCCCTTTAAAATCTGCATGTCTATGAAAAAGGCACCATATAATGCTCAAACAGCAGAGTCCTGTGTTATCTAATCCCATCTCAAATCCCACCGCTGGCTCCCTGCATTCAGGCCCTCAGGGAGGGCCACGTAAACAACACCCACAGCCCCATGGCGGAAGAAAGGCTGTTCTGAGAATGCGAGCGACAGCTTCGACTGAGTCTATTTAAATCTGCTTCTATTCTGCCACGGATAATAAAATTGTTCCTTGGGGAACCATTTAAAATTGACATAAGACAGCGAAATGCAGGAGAGTGGTGGTAAGGGGGAAGTTTATGGGATAGAAAGAGAAGGAGAGTGACTGGAGGACAACCAGGACGACATTTAAAGCTTTACATTTCAGCAGTATATACGTTGGTCAGTACAGTCTTAGCAACGATTACAGAGCAGAGCATGCACAGCCCTGCACTGAGATGAAGTCTGGAAGCGGTTGCTGTCAGCAAAGCCCCCGTGCCCAGAACTCCAGTGCTCTTGAAGGGGGAGGAGGATTAGGCCATCCCCAGTCAGGAAGAAATCTAACAATTATTAAAGAAGTCACAAAACAGACAAGAAATCGTGTCTTACCCAACCACTTGCCTTTATTTGGGTGCTGTTTGGGCTCTGCTTTCCATGTCCTCTAGGCTCAACTGTGATGTCTGAGAACTTAAACTGGGAGACCCAGTTGCATGGTGGGAACCTGAGATGCAATGCCTAGGCACCCTGTAGCACAGCCCATGCGAGTCCCTCTGCAGTTTTATCCAGCAAAGAGACTCGCACTGCCCTGAGTCACTGCGGGGCCAGGAGCACACGTGCCCGGCGGCACAGCCCAACTGGCCAGCAGCAGAAGACACGTCCTTAGGCTCAGGGCACTGCACGGACCCAGTTGCCCGTTTGGATCCATCGTGTTTGCATTTAATGGCAGGTCTGGACTCAGCCCTCTCTCCCCCTTGCCTGGATTCTGCCTTTAGAAAGGGGTTCTCCCTCTGCATTCACCTGGCATGAGTTCCTAAGTCCTGAGATACATATTAGAGATGGGAACCAAAACTCAGTTTGTGCCATCTGCGAGCCAGGGAGCAGATGCCTGAGCATCGCCAGGAACGCTGGTAATCCGACAGCCTTTGGCTATATGGCTCTTTAAGTCAGATTTGCTGGCTCCCGTGAGAATACAGACACTTAAATGATAGTGTGTTATTTTTTGGTATTTTTTTCCCTTTTTTATTACCGAATGGCAGTTGTCCTCTTCTGCTTATTGAGAGCTGCTGAGGCAGAGAGGTGTTCCTGCAGCGTGGGCACTGCAATGCATTGAAGCAACATGAGCTTAAGCTTTGGTGCATATTTAAAATCAAACAGCACAAATAAGCTCTTGAAGCGCACTAAGGCCGTAGCAAGGGTACTTTTATCTGGGATGTATCTGCTGTGAGTAATTCCACCACTCACAGGAGCGAGAATCTCTCTGTAATCACTTGTGCAGGGACTAAACAAGACAATCTAATTACTTTCAGAGAGAGCATTTTACAGCATGTAATTGGGTAGAAAGATGAGAGAAAGTTAGTTGGTGTGGTTAGGCTGCTGGTCTGGGATCCCTGATTACCTCCGCCTGCGATGCATTTTGTGTCGGGCAGCTGCCTGCTGTGAGAAATAAAAACCATCACAGCCATTTTAGGAAAACAGCCTGATGCCACATTCTTTCTTGGCTGATTGAGAAACAACACCTCGAGGTTAAAGGGAAAGGTAGAGGCTCATGATGCCACGAGGGATTGTTGTTTCTCGCTCTCAGGGGCTGTAAGACCCCTTTGCAACGATCGGTGTGAGCGGCACGGCGGTCTCAGCCCCCTCCCACCACAGCAGTGGGCTCATCAGGGTGCAAGCGGGGGATATAATATTCCAGTTTGATTTCTATTTCTCTGGACTGTTTCAAGACCACTCTATTCAGCTTCCACTGGAAAGAAGAGCACTGTAATTGAGATGAAATGCTCCTACTGGTTTTTTTTGCTTTCTTTCCTTTTTCAATTTATTTTCCTCCCTAGCTACAGCATAGCTCCATTTCCTTCGGCAGAAATCACTTCCGTGCTGCCCTCCCCTTGTTTCTAAAGCCTGTTCTTTGTTTCCTTTCCCTGTAACGGGACTTTATAATGGCACAAGGAACACAAGGCAAATAGCATCTTTCAGACCAAAACAGAAGGCCTCCTGGTCACCGATTCCTTCAGACATGTGGAAATGAGAAAACACAAACTCAAAATCTGTGGCTGATACAAAACCTCTTTCCTGCGGGGTTAACTGACCTGGAGAGGGGCTGGACACCCTGCTCAGGGGTTTTCCTAAAGCCAGGTACAGGCATACCGTTTTTTCCCTGGTGAAGATCAGGGGTGCTCTGCTGAAGGATCTCACCTGAGGCTAGATTTTCTTAATTTTAAGGACTTAATTTTTTAGTATTTGTAAGACATGAAATAAGTCTGCAAGGCTGCAGTTTAAGACCCACGTAGATTGCCATTTATAACCACATGTCCCCTGCCCAGGCAGGCTGCCCGATGCGTTGCTTTAGTTCAGAGAGTCGGCGAGGGCTGGAGCTGCAACACTCTCTGCTTACAGCAAGAAGCCAAAAGAGCAGGATCTCTCACTTGTCTTTCAGCCCATGATCTCATCCACTTGGACTGGGAATGCCACCACCAGCTGCAAGAACAAGGCTTGGCTCCCTAATTGAAAAATCACATTTAAAAAACCCCCACCTGGGTATTAGCTCATGTTGACTGTAAAGTCTGGCTGGAAGGAGAGTGAGTGAAGTTTAGGGAAGCTTGCTTTGTTGCTGTAAGACAATGAGTGGTGAGGTGTGTTAATGGCTCACCGCTCAGACTGCATGTTCCTCGGAGATAACGGCAGACATATAGGCATTATCGGATTAATTATCAATGTAATGAGTCTGTACTATAAAAAAGACCAGGTACTATATAACCCAGAATGACTGTGAGCACCTGCTGACAAATGGCTCTATGGAGAAATAAGAGGATGTTACTGTCTGATCCCCCTGGATATAGAGCGTGCCAAGGCTATCAAATGTGTCCCAAACTAATTCTACCTCCAAATTGTTATGATAGCAAATGGGTGGGTGGTGACTGCTGAGGCTTGTAGAAAGGAGAGGAGTGTTGGTGCTCAGGGATTTTTGGTGACGGTCCTTACACACTCCATCAGCTGGCTCAGTGCTGCTTTCTAATTTGAATTCAGTCTGGCAGCTCCTGGGGAATTTCTTTTCCTATGTTTGAAGGCGAAGCCCGCTGACAGCAGCAGCTCGCTGCCGTGTGCTTTATGGGGAAACAGCGATCAGTCCCAACCCTCTGCATTCCTGCGGCTGGCCGGGGGAGATGTGCATGCCCGCTTCTGCAGATGGCATCATCTGGGGTAGTTTTTCTGCAATGATAACTCAGGTGGGGAAGAATCAGACCTTCACCAGGGAAACAGTGAATTTTCTCCAAGAAACCCCGCTCTATTTCCAGGCAATCATTCCACAGCCGTCCTTGGTTCTGAAGTGGGTGTCCAGATTTTCAGAAAACCTGAACAAGCACATTTAGGCCTGATGCCACAGGGGAACTGAACTCTTTGGAAAGAACATCCCTGTAGCTCCATCCCAGTGGGAAGCGGAAAGTCTCAGCTTCCTGAGCAGTTACCGTTCACCTGCCACCGTGTCAGGTGCCCACAGTGGCGAATGTTACCTTAGGGCAGGTTCTTGGATGTGTTGAGATCAGCAGAAAATCTTCCGTTGACTGAAAACCCCTAGATTTCTTCTTAGGTAACTTTCAGATGTAGAATGACTATTTTAAGGTAATTTCAGGTGTTTCAAATGGTTTTCTCTGAATCCTGTATGATGCCAAGAAACCTTGCTTTAGGGTTTAGTAGTAAATAGCACCAAGGATGTATTTTTAGCCTTCTAAAACATTTTTCAAACTGTTTTTGGTAACACATTTACCACACACAATATATATGACAGAGTAGAGTGCCTGAGGGGAATTTTCAGCTTGTTGTAATAGTCAGAATGATTTACTCCCAGCTTCACCACTAACAAATGCTACACTCCTCCCAAATTATAATGAGACAGGTTTTCGTCTCATTCTTGTATCGCCCTTCAAAATTGCTTTGCTAAACTCGCTTGTAGTTCTCTATATATCCTAGTGATGCTAAGGACCAAGCCAGTTCATATTAATCGTGGTTCTGGCCCTCTATGTTTTAATAATTCACACTATTGATTTTTTTTCCCTGTCTGTATTCCTGCAATCACCTGCAGGTTTTGCAAATTACAATGTAAATCCAAACTGTTGCTTCGTTGGGCTGCACTAAGATCTATTTTTCTAATACACTCCTATCATTTCTCTCCTTGAAGGTCTGTTTATGCCAGCTATAACTCTCTTTAATAGTCTTGTCCATTTTCAGCAATTTTCCTACTCAGGAGCTAAGCAAACTGAAAGGAAATTATTTAATTTAGGGAGGTGTAGAATAAAGAGCAACTATTTCTCCTGTTCATCAAAGTATTTTATTCTCTGCTCTCAGAACCTACATTTTGTCAAAATATCAACACAAGGTACCGGAGTGAACACTTTTATCCCATATTAATTGCATTAATGTTCAAGATTAAATCTCTGGCATTCCAGAGAGAAAGTGTATTCAAAGGATCGCTGATGAGCCTGGAGCATGACACATTTCCTCTGACCTTGGTCTGTTTGCTGCAGCCATGGGAGTCTCAAACTGAGCTTCATCAGTTTTGTTCCCTGGAGGAGAATTCCCAGCCTGCGGAGCCTTCTCTTCCCCAACCCTGCTACCATGGCAAACCCCAGTGGGCAGACCCAGCCTTTGCGCATGGTGCCATAATAGTGGGGGAAAAACCCCACTACTTCTTTCTGAAGAACAGCTTGTTTTTTAAGTCTGAAAGGTCGTAAAGATTATGCTGAAGAGCATGCGTGCGGGGAGGAGGCGGTGAAGGGGAGTACAATGTCGGAGGAGGAGTTGGAAATGGAGGATGTTTCTTTGACACTCTCTCTTTTCATAGCATCATTTCCCTTTTTCCAAGTACCGGAAAGTTTAGCACTTCCACCCACCCCCGGCAGAGGGGTTAGGAGTAAGAGAAAGTTTTTTTTTGTTGTTGCCTTTGTTCCAGCGTGTTCTGCCACGCAGAGACTGTGTCAGCCTTAGTGTCCCCCAGCTGTTACTCAGAATGAGATACAGGATATTAAAAAGCACTTGTGCTTCTCCTAACCAGGGGAGGCTCCAAATACCCTCACACTGCTGTGTCTCCCAATTAGACTCAGCGGCGGCTCCAGGCGCGCGCCAGCCCCAGTGCAGGCTGTCGACGGGGACTGGCGGCCGCGGCACAGCCTGGGCTCTGACCAGGGCGCGAGGGAGAATTGGAGGAGGCAGTTGTGTGGTATGAACCCCCTCGGGCACCTTGATGGCTTGCCAAAGACAGCGAGAAGGTTCCTGCCTTACTTTGCTTATCCCTTTGAGGCTGGACGTGGCCTTGTCTGTGGAGGTTGTATTGCAGCCCATCAATATGTGATGGAATCACCCGTCAAAAAGTCAATAGTGGGGGGGGGGGGGGTTGGATATTGGGCTGTGGTGATACTGCGCTTGGTCTGGGAGGAGGGAAAGGGAACTGTGCCATAACTTGCCTTTAATCCTTCAAACGGCGTGAGTCAAATGCAGAGGGTTGTTAAAGGGGACCAAGTGCCTCCGTCACGTGTAGTTGTGGAAACATCAGGAAGGCAGAAAAAGCAAACAATAGCCACGATCACTCTTTGCGTTGCAGCTCCTGGACCTGCACGCAGAGTGGGTGGAGGGTGGGAGGACCTCTGCCCACTTGAGAGACAAGAGTGAAGGAAGTCTGGCAAAGGCAAATAGCCTGGACATGGCTATGAAAAGCATCATTGTATAGGAGAGGGGGGAGCGAATAAAAATCCCACCCCTGAATCACAGTCCCAGGAATGTCACTGCAAACACCGTGTACCCAAAGCTGAGCAGAAAGTCCACGGGGAAACTCCATCCCCAGGAAGAATCACGCCCAAGCTGACCCCCACGGTCCTGGCTTTGGCTTTTGGTGACTCTGAACAACAAGGTGACTTACCCTTTACAGTGAACGAGGCAGCTGTACAATATACCTATTTATTAACCCAGTTTGCAGCAAAAGCCTGCCATTTTTATACAAGCACATATATAATTTAACAGAGTCACTTTCAAAAAGGAGCGCACGGTGGGAAGCCTTGACCCTCAAAGCACTTGGCTGATATTTATAATCCAAACAAAGGATATACAGTCGCTGCGCTTTTGTTTACAAATCAGACATTTGTGCACCTTGCATAGGCTACTAAATGTGGCTTTCAGAATAAGGCTGGAGTAAATTGTACCAGCCAGCAAAACATGAATTGCTGAGCAGGGCATTTCAAGATACTGAAGCAGCGAGCCTGATTGCTAAGCTAGGAGAAAAGGGAATGGCTATAAATGTGCAGTGCGGTAATATGGCTGGGAGTGCAAGATCCTCCAGTGATGCTATTCCTGTCTTTCCCTGTTTCCAGTTTGTGTCACTACCATGACATAACCATAAGGAGACAGTCATCATCAGTCACTGACTGTTATGGGGGCACAAACACAGGCCAAGGTGAGCCAAGGAATCCTATCAAAAGTATTCCTCCAAGTTTCAGACACTGCCATCAATATAGCTCTCAGAAGGGCTTGGTAGATCCAGTTTCTCAGTTGTATGGTGTGATACCTCTTTCATGAGATCCCAGATGTGTACAAATAAGTGATACAATTTTTACACTTCTCATCTTTTTTTACAACCCTTACCAAGTTACATTCATAGCTGCATATATACTTTTTTTTCCCCCCTGTTTCCAGCAAAACACACTAACTGAGTGGCAAAGCCGACAGTAAAGCACTATTGTACCTTATGTTTATGCTAACCTTGCCAGGGCCTTTAGGAACTATTTTAAGAAAAGCAATGAATGAGAAATTCCCTTATTCTTATCTTCTTATTTCTCTATCATTTTGTCAGGCTCATAGTGTAATACATAGCTCGTACTGGCAGAGTGTCCAGTACTCAGTCCTGCCACATTTGTCATGTTGTTCTTCATACATACCTCTATCTTTGCACATCCTCCTATAATACAACTAATACACCCTGGAGCATGTCTGCATAGTCAGGATTACATCTTTCCACCTTTTATCTTTTCTTTTGCATATTGCTGCAGACATGACTATACTTGTAGTTTCTTCTTTTAATCCAGCTTTGACAAGACTCTCATTTGCCACGTTATTTTTTAACATGGTCTTTTCAGAGAAAACCATCTCCACCTTGGTTTTTTTTTTTTCCCGTTCTTTAATTGTGTATTTCTTGCCATTGCCTGTCTAATGACTGTGTCTCATTTACAACGTAGTCTTCATTTAGTTTTGGTACTTAGAGAACCAGTTAGTCTATTGTCTGTCTCTGATAGTTCACTATCATTATATGCTCTGATTCTGCGGCACCCACACATCTTTTCCTCTGAGCTTTCTGTCAGCATAAAACTTATCTTCATATAACTTCACAACTGTGATTGATGTTATAGATTGTCAATTTCTTCCTAATCCTTCTGTTTACCCTGTCCAGTTTACTCTTGCACCTGAATATCATATATATGCTTCTAGACTGTGTATGTTAAACTTATGAGTTTAGCTAATTAAGGCTTAATTTTGTTTTACTTAACAGTTTTTTCCTTCTGAGGAGCTTCTAAATGATTATAGAAGTCCACTCTCTCAGTGTCTCCTAATATCCTGTTAAATGGTCTGCCACCACATTTGTGAAGGGCTTATTTGTACCTACATCTGTTTGACCTCGATGTTCTTCCTATATATTCAGAAGAAAAAAAAAAAAAAAGAAAATGTCTGCAGTTTTAGCCATAAAACTCATATCAGCTCTGTAATTCCGGATTCACTACTAAAAGAAATGCTTTTGGCCTCTCTTTTTTAGGAATTAAATAGTCCTTCTTTGTATATACAGGCACTGAATCCAGTATTTAACTTTGTACAAATATTGTTATTATGAATGCTGCTGCAGTTGTTATTTCCCTCAAGGGAAGTCAAGAAAAATCCTATCCATTTCTATTCCTGGTATAATTTAACTCCCATCTGGCAAAAGCCCATCACTATGGTAATGGCACCAGGCATGATGTGCTGCGGCAAGGAGCCAACATAGAGAAGAAAATGTATGGTCACGGCACCAGCATAGCGGCTCTAACAAGGGACAGGGTGTCAGGAGGCTGAGGTCCTCGTCCCTTTTCTCCCCCGGAGCTGCAACGTAGCCCTTTGCCCCACGAACGTGGTTGTTTCTGCCCGAGAAGGTGTGAAAAGAGCCGCCCCGTCAGAGCAGGTCGGTTCGACCCAACCGCTGACCGACAGCAGCCACCTTGGGAAAAGCAGTAAGAAGCAAAGCGGGCATCGGATTTCCCCATCTGCAGGTAGTGATAACAAATTTGCACAGCTTTAAGAAGCTGATCTCTTTAGTTGGATGTCTCTCTGGAAACCGAGTTAGCCTAATAATTGTGATTGGTAACGACTGCTGCTCACCGGGGACAGTATTGGCAAGTTCTGCTTATCAAGGGCACTTTTAGGTACTGCTGTAGTATTGAAAGTGGTGTGCACTTAGCGGTGCAGAAAACTGGCCCTGCTCCTTCCGTGTCTTTGTAATGTCCCTATCCTCCCACTTCCAGAAGTTGTATCAGAAACCCAAAAAAGAAGAAAATGTAAAAATGCAGCCAAAATGAACAGCCCAGCCCAAGCAGTTAGCCAGGGAGATATCAGGGATGGCTTTCTGAAGGAATAAGACATATGACAAAATGATAGCTTAGTTTGATTCCTATTTATAATCCCCTTTTTTCTCTGAATTGTAGGCTTCCCCCCCTCCTCCGTGGCCTAAATACAGTGACTTTTTAAAAGCATCCTCTTTCAGGCTCAGCAAAACCCTACAGTGCATTCTTACCCCTGTGCCTTAACTGAACATGTATTTCATCTGGTGCTGAATCAGATTCCTAATCCAGAGGAGGAGATGGGGCTGATGCAGCTGCTAGCTGGGCTGGAGGGAGCCGAGGATCGAGGGGGAAGCTGGATGCGGCACGGTGGGCTGGACTGCAGAAACCAAAGTTTCTCCTCATGCTCTAGAAAATACACCCTCAGGCAGTGTCTGATGGATGGATTCCTATGTTCTCCTCCCTCAGCAGGGATCCTGTGGGGACCCAGTCCCTGCAGACCACAAACAGCTCTGAGATCCTCAGAGGAGAGATATTGTAGTTGCACAAAATAGTGTTAAGACTGAGAGGTGTGGGGACTGTCTCCCAGCTGCAGGAGAGTGGAGAAGCAGCGGTAAGCACAGGCCACCACAACAGCTACCCTGGGGAGCTTATCGAAAGGCTTACGGAGCTTTAGACCCAGAGCAAAGCCCCGTGCCGCTGCCCTGCGCCGTGCTTCGTGGAGGGCCACCCGGCAGATGAAGTCAGGGCACTGCCCTGCGGTCCGGCGAGCCGAGCGGGACCAGCAGTGAAGAACCGCACGGCCGCTGCCGGGGCTGGAGGGGAGCCGGCTGCTTGCCTCTGCCTCTGACAGGCACCAGAAAGAGTCCAGCTTGCTTTGCTTTGGCAGGGCCTGGGAAGAAAGATGCTCAGGGTGGAGGATACAGTGACAACGTCCCCTAAGGGGTGGTCCTCAGGAGGAGAAGCTTTATGTATTTCCCCTGTGCAGATGAGAACAGCCAGAAAAGAAAGCTGAAACAATACTGCAGTGATGTTATTAACGGAGACCCTGCGGTTACTGAGCTTTGTAAGGACATAAGGAGCGCCCCGTAGACATTGCTGCCATGGGGACCATTAACCTGGGGATCCTTGCTACTCGCGGAAGTAGAAATTTGCCATTTTAGAAGGTAGGTGGGCAATAGTTTTGGCTGAAGAAAAGCAAACACTAGCATGGGGTTTAGGGGATGGGAAAGGGTGTGCCTCTAATCAGCTGGTATTTCTGCCAGGCAGGGATGAAAGATATTGTATAAATGGGGAAAACTCAAATGTCTCTGAACTGTTTGTTGCAATGCCTTTTCACCTATCGCCTTTGAATGGGGGCATCCATTACAGAAACACCATTCATTCAAAACCTCCCCTTGCTCATGACAATTCCTCTGGGTTAGGAAGAAACAGGATGATGTTCTACCACCTCAGTTCAGCTGTTACCTGCTGTTCAGCCCTCCAGAGCCAAGCACCAGAACTGTCCTTACAAAGAGAGGCAATGTCAAAATTAAGCACGGTGCTTGGAATACAAAATGAAAAATGTAAACCATTCTCCTGCAAGTTTCAGGATGGTTAAGGATGAGAGCATGGATTTATCTAATGGGCCACTTTGATCATTTACTTCACACACTGTCTCATCCTGCAAAGGACTGAATGCATCCTGCGACGAGTTGAGGATCTTACACTCCCCGTGCGGAGCTGAGGACGCTCGACATCACACGGAAAGGGGTCCCCAGAACTAATTTGATCCTGACAAAGAATTCTTGTAGAGAAATAGCCCTATAGAGCTTTGCATGCAATAAGGTAATTAACAGATCATAGGACCACTTGGGACATTAAAGACTCAGCTTACCCGACAGACCAAAAGGGCTGTGAATTCTGCCAAGGCTAATTCAACTGTGATGCATTAAAATAAGTAGTGAGAGAACAGAAATAAATAGGTTTAGAGTTTCTCACACAGCAGCTCTAAGCTATTGCTTTTTTCTACCATCTGAAATCTTATTAACCTGCAAGTGATTTGGTTTTTTAATTTTTTTCACCCCCCCCCCTTTTTTGATTGCTTGGTTTGTACTACATCCAAACGAGTCTGGGGTGTATGACTTCCAAGAAAGGTTTTGAAGCAGTTAGTAATTGTGGTAGAAAATAGTTGTAAACAGTAATTGAAAAAAGGTAAGAAGAAAGCATTGTCTGCCTTTTTAAAAAGCATTGTTCACTAGGAAGAGCAAATGTCTATTCAGCTCATTTTGCATGAAGGAGTTCGGAGGAGGAAAAAAATCTTCTTGATCTTTGTCCTGCCTGTCCAGGTAAGATGGCCCGCGATGCAGGCTCTGCTTCTTGTTACCGGTTCGGAGAGGGCTGAGCAAGAAGGAGCTCTCATTGGCCTTCTTGGTCTAATCAGCATGATTTCAGTCAAATAAACAGAAAACTATCTGGCTGAGATCTCAGCCTGGAGAAGAACCATGGCAGAACAGAAAGTAGTGGTCTGCCCCTGGCACTGGGGGGATGTTGGGGTGCCCTGAGCAGCCGGGGGGGGTGATGTCCTCTGCAGCACGGGCAACACCAGGTGCTGCCAGGAGCGATAGGCAGCAAGGGCACTCATCTGTCCCTGGCACGGTTTCTGACAGCAGACACGAGAGGACTGCTTGGGTCCATTTGCCACCCAGTTCCAATTAAGTCTGGGACTGAACTCTCCCTTTGCAGAAACGGTGCCTCCTGCCTCCCATCCATCTTCTCCTGCTTGTCCCCTGCCTCCCATCCCCTACCTCCCGTCCCCCAGTTTGGTGCCTCCTGCTGTTGCTATTTTCCCCTTCCCTCTTCCCAACAGCGGGGCTGTAGGAAATGCAAAATCATCCAGAGCATTTGCTGTTTGCAGGCCACTGTTGCACAAAAGCAGCATTTAGGTCACCAAGATGCCATGAACTGCCAGCAGCTGTTAAGAAGATATTTTGCAGTGACGTGTTACAGAAATGTCAGCTAACAGAAGCTTTACAATGAATGTTTTCAAGGGGTTAAAGGACATTTTCAAAGGAGATCTCCAGCAGCTATAGACCCAAGTCATGAAGTGGCAATCCTGCTGAAGATCCAGATTTCAATTTGCCTTAGTTCTCATTTAACCCTTTTTTAGGGACTCATGGCTCTGCTTGTTTTCCAGCACAAGTTCTTGCTCAGTGCCTCCAGGAAAACCAGTCACAGGAAGTTACAGAAAACCTTAGGAGGAAATACATGGAGCTGTCTTCTTGTTATGTTACAGCAGCACTGAAAAGATCCAGATTTTTTTGTTGCTAGGTACTTCATGCATGTGTAATATGATAAAACAGAGCAGGGACAAAGAAAAGGCATTTTGGCTATTCCCCATCAATAAGGCTGGGAACTTGCGTCTAGAGAGATGTGGTGGCTTCAAAGGTTAGGGCAGGAGAGAGAGAAGCTGTGAAGAGAGAAGGAAGAATTGAAGCCAGATCTCCTGGGTCCCTGCTCATGAATTTCAGTCTGTCACCCGGTATACGCACTCGAGATGGGTGAGGAACTCACAGAGAAGTTCCTGTCTCATGGGATCTCCCCTGTGTTTCCAAAGAAATTGAGGGGAAATGCTCTCAGACTGGTAGCTCTCTCCAGCTAAAGCAAGAATTCACGAACTAGGACTGCCCTGCAAGCACCCGTCGGACTCTGGTGGCCAAACTTGGCAAAGCTTCCCCAGAGTGCCGTCGCTAGTATTTCCACTTGAGCGAGGAAAAAGAGTCCTTATCTCTTATCATTCACTCAGGCTGTTGTATTGCTATTTTTGTCACAAAAATATTTTCCAGCTCTTCCTCATACATTTCCTCCTCGCAACCCCAGAGCCGCTGCTGCTGCCTGAATGCCCATCGGATGTTCACTCTTAAGTCTGGAGGCGTGAGGAATAGCTGCAAGGGCAAATGGATCATGGAGAAAATTGTTTTCCTTTCCTGACATCTCTATTTTCTCGTAAGAGGCTCAGGCAACTTGGTGCATTGGCTGAGGACATCTGTTTGTATGAAATACTACAGCACACACCTGTCTCCTGGCATGCGTGGGAGCGCAGGTGTCACATGGCGTTAGATTTGCTCAGCCATCAGAGATGCAGTTTGTCACCCCCCTGGGGACGAGCTATAACTTTCTTCATGTTAGAACATACTGGAGACTTGGGGCCATATTTTATGCATTTATTTTTTTTTCTGATGCTGATCAAAATTGTTTTTTACTGTTGTCAGTGGAGTGGTTTTCTTCGGTAAGGTCAGCATCTGATACTACACAACTTCCAAAAATAGGATGTGGAAGAAAGGCCAATTGACAGGAGAACAGCCATGTTACCTTAAAAATAAAAACTAAAGTAGAAATTTTGGCTCTTTCCTTGTTACTGGTTTTCCAGCGATGCTATTGTGCATCAGGCTTGCATGCTACGAGGTGGAACAGGCAGTGCATTTTTAATCTGATAAATAATCTGATGTCCCAAATTCCTTCTGCAGAATGGAAATGATTAAGACTTCTAGTATCATTTCTAAATGAACATCTTTCTTCAGCTTTTCTAAACCTCCTGTCACTATACTGTCTGGATGCCAACATAAATAATCCTTTCTCTGGAGCATCTTCATAAGACTTTAAACATTTATGGAAATAAAGAAAATAAACCTAGTTATTGTCTGAATAATCACTCATTTATTGATGGAGACAAGTATGCTCATTTTTCTTGCTCTCTGGTGATTAGATTATGATAAACTGTGACATTTAGTGATAAACTTGATATGGTTGGTTACATACAGCTTAAAAAAGTGGCTATCCAATTATTGTTTCATGTGCTGGCAGAAAGCATTAACCACCTGTGAAGGATATTGCAACGGTTACGAAGCAAACAGCACCCTCTTCTCTAAGTGGCTGTGACAAATGCAAAGGTCATATATGTTTCCTGGCCCATGTTCCAGCAAAACCTGAAGCCCTAGTCAGAATGGTAATGAAGACTCTGCATTGGCTGAGTAGAGGATGAATGTAGAGACAGCCAGGATCAAACTGGGAGTGCAAGAGAAAGCCAGTTTCACACTGTACACTAGCTGGTACACTAGACTCTGTGTAGGCTGAGAACTAAACAACCCTTGGAACTAAACATCACTTGGAAAGAGCTCACTAATGGATCCCAAAGAAAAATTCTCCAAGTAGCTCCTTTCTTTAGTCAGATCTGAAGTTTCTACTTTTTAACCCAAAACAAGGACAAATTTGCTGTCATGCAGAGTTTGTGATGAGGATTGCTGGACATAAACTGCACAATGATGAAAACCAAAGCAATGCCCCTGTGAGGAATGAGTGTCTCTGAGCCACACTGGATGACCTGCGTTCAAACAAACAGCAGCAAAGCAGCTGGAATCCAACCTCCTTCCATTGGGGACAGCTCCAAATGCTAGCCCATGAGATACCGCCAGGGATCTCCCAGATCTGCTCTCATGTCAAAGATTAGCTGTGCATCTTTACCTGTATCCCTGACATTACACACCCACCTCCTCGTGCAGCGATGGGCAGATTGTCACTGTTGGCCGATGCTCACAATATGCTATTTCCTAGCAGCTGTGGAAGGATGACTCCAAAACCCCAGGAATGGAAGGGAGGCGCCCCAGGACACGACTTTCTGTTTTACCTAGAGAACTTCATCTTCACAGTGTAGGTTCTCTGAGAAAACAGACATCCAGTGACAGGCAATCCTCTAGCTTTGCAAGCTATCTGACAATTCTTTTTTCTGTTGGTAGGTCCTCCTTATTTCCCAATTGCTCTTGTTCATTGAGCAAAATCATCTGTATCATCAGGACTCTTCTGTCATGAAACATGAATTTTAGAATGAAACACTGTCTTGGCAGCAGCAATAAGGCATCTGGGCCAGCCAAGGAGTGAAACCATCCAAACGAGGTGATTGGAATTAGTTTCAGTGAGGAAAGAAATCAGCAAGCCCCTGAGGGAGCAAGGTATGGGACAGACTCAAAAGATGGCATGTAATTAAATTCTTGGCCGTGCATGTGCAAAGTTTAGAGCAACACTTTCCTTTGTCCTTCTCTGCTCCTTCCCCCAGGCAAAGAGCCTGCATGGGAGTTTGTCTGCCTTGACTGGTGCTCTGAGACAGGAGAGTGGAGGCTGCTCTGGGCAGATCTAGGGCTTTTGGGGGACAGCTCCTCATTCTATGTCTTTGCTGCTTTCCCAGTTGTGTTTCAGTGTTTAGACCACGCACGGCACCAGAAAGTTAAGGTTCATGCAGAAATGAAGGTCCCTGGCTCTGTACCACGCCGCCTGTTCCTGGACTCCTCGTGATGTCCCTGCTCCCCCTTTTCCTCCCTTCTGCGGGCAGCTCACTGCCTGCGGCACTGCAGCCTGCAGAGCTGCAGGGGTCCTTGACTAATAACTGAATATACTCAGCTCCCTCGCTGTTTCACCACCTGTATTCCCCAGCCTTCAGCCTAGCAACTGGAGGATCATATATAACCCTCTGACTACAGGGAACTGCCTCTACTCAATGCCCATGCCTCTGCTTGCTTGAGGCTTGCTCAGTTTCTAAGCTCCCAAAACAAGCTCTGCTTTCCACCGCCTGGAGTCTGCACATCCCCTCGCCGTGTTCAGTTTGTTCTCAGCAGGTCACGCAGCCTGTTTTGCTTCTACCTGCAGTTTGCAGAAACTGCCTTCTCCTCTGGGGTGACGGGGGAGATCTGCTAAATCAGCCTGGGCTGAACCCCTTGCAACAAAAGCTGCTGCCTTTCGAGTTTTCATGTTGACCTGAGGAGACAAACCCCAGTGCGAAGCCAGCCTAGGAAGACCAAATGTACTGAGGAGAACCAGCAGGGCAGGGAACTGCAAAAGAATTGAAAACTTACTTTCCTTCTAACTTCAGTAACTCTTTCTGGCATCACAGACTCACAGTAATAAGCATCAATAGCAGGTGCACTTGCTGTGGATGAGCATTTGAGTCCTAAAGCTCAGCAGTTTCCTGTAGTAAAGGATTGCTGAGCAGCAAGGTGTGTGAAAGAGCATTTAAGACCATAATAAGGCACTTTGTTGTCCCAGGATAAACTTCTCCTCCTCCTCCTGCCCCCCACTTCTGCAGTCAGCAGGGCCAAAAGCAGCTCTTCTCTCCATACTCTTGAGTGTATTACCAGAAGTGCATCTTGCTGAGGTAAGACACTGCTGCTAAGGCAATTTGGGGTCCCACTAAGAGCAAGGACTACTGTCCCTCACAAGTGATGGGTGTCTGCTTCTCCGCTCCTTGCTTGCTACAGCCCCGAATATCCCATCCGCGCAACCTCCACTACCCCACAGCACGTACTACCCTGGAAATGTATTTGAACATAAGGCATAAGAACTCTGTTACTATATTTATTGTTCATGCACTTTGGGTTTGCACATATGATGACGTACGCTGCTGCTCTGCAGCATGGCGTAAGCTCTAGCACAGAATATAGCAGCGTATTGCAGCACATCCTCCTCTCAGACGGAATTTTTAACATCCATCCTGAGTTAGCTGAGCAAGTGCGGCACAGGCAGGAGCAGCAGAGAGGCTGCTCAGCTCTCGCTGACTGCAGCATCGGAAAGGCACCAAAGCATTGGTACCTCGCCTGCCACAGCTGCAAATACCTGGGGTACTCGACATCTCGCAGCCTCGTGATGCTGTGGGTGTGACTGCTGGGGTCGGAGCTCTGGTTTCATTCACATTCATCTTGCAGAAGCAGAGCATGAAGGAGAAATGGAAAGAATAGATCTGGTTTGTTAGTACTCCCCCAGAAACCAACTACTCCTCATAATAATAAGCATTCCAGTTGCGTATCAGGAGAACATGAAGTGGGCTATAGAGTACAAATAATTTATTCTGACTCACTAGAATATTAACTCAAGTTTAAGACAGGGGTATATTGTCTTTGATTTTTATTTCTAAACTTGGCAGGGTGGGGGGGATGTTGGTTTTTTTGGGCTGTGCTGCTCTTATTTTCCTTCAACTAGATCTGAATTCTCCCTTCCCCCTCCCAATTTAATACCTAACTTTTTATTCCTCCTTGCAGCTCTGTATTTCTTCTGTGTGTCTTGCTTTACTTTTTTTGCTTTCTCTTTTATTCTTTTGAACTCCTCTATGCTGTTTTCTTTCCTCCCACCTTCTTTTTCCCCTCAGTCAGAAAATCCAGCAAACCATTTAAGCTTGTTCAGAGTTAAGCTTGTGATTAAGTGCTTCCCTTAAGAATAACAGTTTCAAATACTCATTTCTTGAAAGAGACTCACAGTGTGAAGGAACCACAGCTGGACCCACTTCAGCCATTTTCTTGGGAATGCTGCTTTTCTCTCTCGCTTTCTCAACTGCTTTAGTTTTAAGGCAGCTGGGGTATAAATAATCAATATCCCCATAGATGAGGCTGAGTAGCCGTGCCGTAACAGCCTCCTGCCAGGTCCAACAGCCTAGTGAGGCACAGCCTGAGTAATTCAGAATTTATAGCACCCCAAGATGTAGGCAACAATTTTATTGGACACCAACAGCAACACTTTCCAGGGATCTTTATTTGGCTGCCAGCGTATGAGAAATAGCTGCTAAACAGTACTGTACTGAGTTTCCAGGCCATTGTCCCAAGGACTATACACTAAGCTGCTTGAAACAATGATTTATCCCACTGGATTTGTTAATTATAAGATGAATGGGCAACCAGAAACATATTAGCAAGGAAAAAAGAAACCAATGTGCAGTGACCATATGCTCCTGAAATTTATTCTAAATAATCTTAAGCTATTCAGAGCAATACATCTTTGACTTTTTGAATGTTTACAGATGTTTTTCTATGTAAGGCCCAGTTAAGCACATGCCTAACATCAAACTCGAGGAGTTTCACTGACATCCTCTGGGTTTCTAGTGTGTATGCACTAAAGACTATAGAGTTTCACTGACCTGGCAACTGCTGTAATGTGGACAATTCCTTGGCAACTAAGCACCAGATATAACCAGATTATAGGATTATGTTCTGTGCTCTGTGTGTGTATGTGCACAACTGTGAAGTCTCCCCTCAAAGCTACCTGGGGCTACACGGATGTAAAACCTGGAGACTTGCAGTTCCATGGACTCCCACTGGCAACCAAAGTACCTTTTTTCCCATCAAGGCTTTTGCATTGAAAACATCTACTTGCAGTTAATGTTTTATTTTGGTGATGGCCCGCAGCATGCCCTCTGGCAGTACATAAAAACGGTAGTGGAAGAGCAAGAGACATTTGTTTGGCGATGTATTTATGTTCGAGATTTAGGAAGGAGTTAAGATGTCAAAGAGAAAATACCAATAACTACAATGGATCGACTACTATAAGTAATGCTCTGCAGAACTAAGAACTCAAAACCCAGCAACACCTGGAAGTTTAGGCGAAAGGCTTAGTGCATGTATTTAGCTCTTTAGAGCATGGCAGCAATCACTGGGAATACACCGAAGCTTAATAATTGAGACATCGACACTAGTATTTTCCATCTGTTCAAAGCTGTCATACAGATACTATTTCCAATCCTACCCATGGCTGAAGCAGGAGGATGTATGTACAGGGATTCGCAGGGAAGCAGATTCTCAGTGAACGTGTTCAAATCAGACACACATGCATAAGGGGGGGGTGCAACTCCACATATACACTAACGCTGTAGCTTTTGACACCTTGGCAAAATGACTGACAAAGGCAGCGGAAGAAACGGCAAAGCAAAGTTGACATCCAAGCTTTAGCTCACCATTGCTTGTTTTCTATGTTTCTCATTTGTTTGTCCCTGGTACTGTTTCACACCATTGCCAACAATTGCCTAAGGCAACTGTGGAGGGACATCCCCAATTTCTTGATTGAAACGTCTATTGTATTGCACTGGGCTCAGATTATAGTTTTTAAAATTTAAAATTTAAAGAAAAAAAATTAAAAAGTCTTCTAAAGGGAGAGGAAGACATCTGCACCAGCCATATTCATGCACAGCGAGCTCACAGCCCTCCAGCTGGGCTGGGGACTTTCCTGTAGTGTTGATTCTTGCGAGTGTTTTAAGCAGCGCGATGTGGGATTGATTGTCAGTGGAACAGGTCAGCAGGCTGCTGGGTAGACTCCCCTGTTTCTAAGGTGTCAATAAAACGTCTGACAAGTTTTAGATGATTTTGGAAACTGTAGTATGCTGAGCTTTGTTAGCTGCCTTGGGAATAGAAGCTCTCTTGCTGCCCTGGGAGGGACAGCTGTTTACATACCCTTAGATCCTGTCGTGCATTTAACCTAGGATTACACAGAGGCAGGAACACCAAACGTTTGATGGCTTGGTGTTGCTTGCAGTGCGAACAGAAAAAAAAGAGAGTTTTGCAAAGACCTCACAGGGGTAAAGAAGAAAAAGCACCTCCTAGTCCTTGACTCCATATGAGGAAACGGAACATAAAATACCAAGTCATTACCTCCCGTCACATCGCAAAGCTCAGAGTTACACAGTCATTCCAGCTCACTCCTGGCCCCTGCATTTGCTGGAGAGTGCCGACCCCTCTCTGACAACGCAGGCGGGTGAACGGTCCCTGGCGCGGGGAATCCCAGGCAGAGGTGGGGACGTGCTGGGGGGGACGGGGCAAGTGGCCAGGGGAGACGGGCAGTGTGGGAACGTCTCCAGTGGATTCCCCTTTGGGTTTTGGGGGAGCTCCAGTCCCCAGGGAAGATGCTCCCTCCTCTCTGCTGGCCCACGAGCAGCATCGGCTGGCAGCGAGGAGAGGGAGCGCCCGGCAGGGAGCTCGCCTGCCGCCAGGGAAGAGAAATAGCAATCTCTTAAAACAGCCATAAAGAGGGAAAAGCAATTATAATTTGTGAAAGTGATAATAGATAACCAGTTACCATTTAATAGCTCTACCAAGATATCTTGGAGGATATCTCCTATCCACATATCTCAGAATTTATTCCATTTCTTTCACTATTCAGATTCATTTTGAATTCGGTGCCACGAGCACCTTGGCACCATGGAAGACTTTTAATATTTTGATTTGTTGTATCATCAACCTGCCTTGGAAATGAGCTTCAAATAAGCAGGCAGAAGACAGATTCCTTGCCACAGATTTTGTTTTTATTTAATAGAGGCCAGGAATAAAAAAGAGGAGGGAGGAACTGGGACACTTTGTTTGTTCCTGTGGCTTTAAGATTCTTTGGAAAATCAGTTATCAAGAGGTGGCCCTTTTTGGGAGATTCAACTGATATTATGATGTTCAATTAAGCTTATTGAAAGAAGATTAAGAGACAATTTAATCACAGTTTGTGAGTACCTACATAGGGAGAACATTTGATACAAGAGGGTTCTTTATTCTAACAGACAAAGGCATTAAATTGCTGGAAGTTGAATTCAGCAAAGATTAAATTAGAAATAAAATGATTAAAATGTATTTTTTTAACAGCAAGGGCACTTTACCATTGGAACAAGTGATCAAGAGAGTCCAGAAATCCTGGCTTTAAATCAAGATGAGATGAGCTGATATGCTCTATTCCGATAGTTGCTCAGGTTTAGGGTTGGGCAGTGCCGACGTGGGTGCTGTGGGTGCTGTGGGTGCCTGCTGACTGTAGGTCCCTGCGGGCTGTGTCCTTGCTGAGCTGAGCCCCCTGCAGCAGGGTCCCTTGGGGAGTCCAGGCTCAGACCACTGCGATGTGCCTGGGGTGAACTTCGGTAACGAGGGGCCGTATCCTGCCTGCGGCATGGCTGAGCCTCCTGGCAGTGGTTGGCAGGCTGGGAAGTTCGATGTGTATCCCACAGAAATTGAGTTATTCCAGGTCTGACAGAAAGATGACACTTTCTAGCACTGTAGATTCAGGGATTATCCTGACCAAAAAAACACTGACTGTAAGGAAATTAAAAAGAAAGTGCAAGGCTATTTTAGTCAAGGTCTAAAATCCTAAACTGATTCCCATCCTGAGCTGTAAAAACATAAGATTCCTTTCCCAAGCTGTACGAGCCACCTCACACCACAAAACCACTGGGAGTTATAAATCTCCTAGAAGAGAACTTATTTTTCTCCTAATTTTCATGTTAGCTGCAGTCCACTGTCTTCTGATTACCAGTTTTGGCATCTAGGCGTAGTAGTGATGTAAACATCAATATTTTAACGTCAAAAGAAGAATACAAAATGAAATTGAATTCCAGCAAGTATAAAGGAAATACAACAATGGCTTTCCTATTGAATCCTCTGCAGATTCCAGATAATGGATTATTCATAGACCTTCAGCTTGTAATAAGGTGCCCTTTATTCCTGGAATTTGAAGCATTTCTCTCTTAAACTGCGATTATTTTCTGATTCCATTACCAAGTTCAGTTTTGACACAGTGGTACAATTTCCTTATCTCTCTTTTAAAAGTCACTGCATTAGACTGTGTAAATGAAAACAGCAACATTTTCCATGTGCGTTTTTTTCCATATGTGTGATTTTTATTAAGAAACAAAATCTGAGTGATGCTTCATAGCACAGCAAAATGGTGTGCAATGGGAAATACAGCTGCACCTTGCAGGTGCTTCTAGCTGATATATAAAAAACACTGCTTGGCCGCACACAGCAAGAGATTTTAGCAAACAGCAGAAGCGTCTGTAACTCCAACAACAGCTTTCTATCTGAAAAGAGATGAAGAATATCTGAAATAGATGCAAATCAGTAATTGATTCCAATTCAGCTAGGAACATCATCTTTTGCCTGGCTCCAGTACGTACCTGACCATTCATTCACCCAAAGCCAAGTGTATACACAACTTCCTCACTGAGTGTGGATTATTGGGGATGAAAAACATCAGCTTTGGGGGTTTTGGTCTTTGTTTGTTTGTTTGTTCAATACAAGATCTATTTCAGTTTGGCTATTCCTTGGGAAACTCAGCTGTGAAAACACAATGCAATTGTTGAAATCTGTATGGCTATATAGAAGATAGAATTTGTCTTTCACAGATCAAGAAGTTCTCTAATTACCCGACACAGTTCCCCATGTTTATACAGATGTTTTATTTCTATGGCATTTTTTTAGATATAAAACAAGGGTACAGATTGATTTCCCAGTTAGCACCATACAAAAATCACTCTAACACTTTTAATTTCTTTTTTTAAGTGGGATTTGAAAACCTCTACTGCATACATTTCAGCCTCTTCTTCTTTAAGAATAATCCTGCATTAAAAGAGGAGTTACTCAATGTTCTCACAGGCTTTTCCCGTCTCTAGCTTTTATGATCCTTTGCCACTAATGTTCAGACTGGCTTTAGACAAACTGAACTTTGAGGGCTCCATTTTCATTTATGAAATGCATACTAATGCGACAGGGTATTAGAGGACATAATTAATATTGCAAAACTTTGATAGGTTCAGATGTTAGACCCTCCAGAAGAACTGGCCATAAAGCAGATAAAACCATAGTCCACCATCAACTATTCCTTTTTAATGAATTTCAAACCCTGATCACAGGCATGCAATGAGATTTGGCTGCCTTATTGTCTCCAACACTGCAATCCTCTGTGATGCTGATGACCTGTTAGTGTTACTTTGAGGAAAAAGCACAACTAAAGCAACTTCAGCATTGAATAACTGCCTGTTTAATAATATGGTTTACCAGAAGCAGCTCACTTTGCAGGAGAGCTATAGCACAAGATAATTGACCTTAACACAGTTATGTGCCTTTGCCTTTCATTTGGGCCACACAACTAAATTTGTGGTCAACTACAGAGCCTGTGAGAGTGAGCATGAAGGCATAATTAAAGGTTAGTAAGAGGTGGGCACAAAAGGAATAGCTGTGAAATTAAAGTCCACTAGCTCACTCTGGTTACAGGGACATAAACAAGCTCTCGGCTATGCAGAGTTCAAAAGGCCACCTGCGCAGGTAGCCCCAGCTTTCCATTGCCAGCGATCTCCAGGGCAGCAGAGACACAACACGCCCATCTCACTAAATGGATGAAAGGAACATTTTTCGTATGACTAAGTTTTCTTTACATTAGAAATTATACTTTCAAATAAAGAAAACTCATTTCTGTGTTTCTAGCCACTGAGTAATCAAGACATAGAACTTCAACCAAGATCAACATGGCTCATAGCCCTTTTGATCCTCTGAAAAAAACCCCAGTGGTCATACATCAATGATATCCAGCCCTCTGGATAAGAAGGATGCATCATTCAGAGTTCAAATTAATGAAGTGAGATTTAGGAGGTCAGAGCTATATTTGATTTCAAGTTATCCTATCCTCTCCAATGTAGTTCCAGCATGACCTCAGATATGTCACCTCTCCTCCTCATTATTTAAATTCCCTACCCATAAAGTGAGAATAATAATATTTATACACCTCCAAGGAGTGCCACAAACCTCATTTGGTAACGTACATTTAGAGATCTTCATATGGAACTTATTACAGTAATTACAGTGTTGTAAGAAATCCTTCCAAAAAAAGTTGGTTTTCAAGATTTTGTGATCCAATATAACCTAATAAAATGCAACTCTGAAAGAACCCAGGGGAAGGTCTGGGTGCAACACTGAATGTTTCTGAAATGGTTGCAGTCCATAAGGATAAATCGAGGCACATTGAGAACTCATGAGTCCACACCTGCCTGGAATGTGCAGAAGTACCAAATTCAGGAGAGATATATACCTGTTCTGGGATGATTGCTTGTTGTGATGAGAATGCAGAGAAAGCAATATACAACCCAGATGATTAAAGGCAAGAAGCAAAAGTCCACTGTAAAAGCAGCAGCCTAGAATGCGTGTCAAAAGTGAATTATGAAAATAGCCTCGTACATCCATGGCAATTTCACAGAGCCATTGTGATAACAATGAACACGACAGTGCGCAATAGGAATAACAATGCCTAGAATTATTTCAACCAATACATTTTTTTAAGGACAGTCACTTTAGTTCTCCCTTTGCATCTGTACATGGTAGCTGAATTAATGATAAATATGACTGGAGCAACAAAAGATTCTGCATTACATTCTATTATCTGCCCTCTCTTCCTGTCTGGAAGTGGTATGAAGATACTCCTTACGACTGAACTGCAGATGATCTTGTACCTAGTGAACCACAGTTTGTACAGAGAAACTAAGAGGCTGGGGAAGAACAAAAAGCCTCTCAGGTCACTTGGCGATTGCCTGCAAGGTTGTAGGGATCTGTGTAGTTTAATATTTCACTGCAATGCAATTTCCCTGCTGGGATCTCAAAGCACTTCACAAACATTAATGCTAAGATTCACACACGGTTATTACCTTGCATGGGTAATTTCCAGGGCTGAGTTCTGCTGCCGTTACCAAGGCAGAGCAGGGCTAGAGTGCTACTGAGGGACCTTGTCTGAGAAGGCACCACTTCACATCAGCGAGGGTAGACATGATCAGGCCTCGGTGAGACAGTCTAAGTGTGCAGCTGTACAAAAGGAGAGACTGACACTGAGCAACTTCAGTGGAAAGGAAAATATACGCTTCTATGTACAAGCTATGTCACTTTCATCAGACCGACTATCATGAAGCAGAGCATGGGCATGGAAAAGCAGCAGCCTCAGCGTGGAAGGAGATATTTTAGGCACAAGGGATTATTATTTTCTGGATGCAGCTGGGAGGTGGGTGAAGGGCAGTAGGGGCTGCCCAGGCTTCCCTAACCCTTAACTGGGAGGTGTAAATGGTGGAGCAACCGCCCTCCCACCACCCCATCCACTTACTAAGCCCGCCCCGTGTAGAAACACAACACTATATGTATGAGGCAGACAGACACTCAGCGCCTCTAGCTTTTCTCAGGCAGTCCTATATTCCCCCTTCTCCCATTGGCTTCGTTATAGAAGTCTGTGCATGTCAAGTGATATCACCTTGACAGTGCTTTCCCACTGGACTGTTTCCTAAAGGCATTTAGAGCTTGAGACTCCAAAAGCACCTCTGCTCATCTTGGCTTTGGCCACTGTCACTGCAGTGCTTTCTCCCTCTTCTGAGCTTCTCGTAAGACCATGTATCTGTTTTAAAAGCAAACAAACAAACAAACAAAATCCTAACCAGGCAACAAAAAGAGCCAAAACCCAGCTCATGTTTAGGCAGGCAACCTTGCTATAAGCATCATACCAAATGTCAACTGTAGACATTGTTTCCCTCCTACATAGGCTTCACTCCTCTACCTTTATGTTTTCATTGAATTAGGATCCCTCACTCCAGAGCAGAGCACTTTGTTGCTATTCTTTCAGCAATTCAATTTTGCCCAATGTTGTGGGGAACAGCCTGTATTCAGAAAGTGAGTAAGGGCATTACTTCACTTTTACCAGTCTGCTTTAAACAAATATTAGAGAGCAGTGCTCCCTTGGGTACCATTATAGCAAACAGCAATTTTCAAGCAAGCTCCAGAGTAGATTGCTCCTGAGATGCTTCTGTACTTGTAGAATGTCTATTATGCACTTTGTGAGGGGGATGGTGGTGGGGAAAACCTTACTGACCTTATACAGGAATAACAGTGTACCAAGCTGATAAACTCTACGGTTTCTTTAGTATGTGCAGGGATTGAGCCTGTTTCGCACAACCTTATTTTTCATTTCCTTTCTGAGTGCAGAACTGGGGCTCATGATATGGACCCCTCTGCACAAAGAATGGGGCACAGTGGTAGGACACGAGATGTTTGCTCTCCTTTCCCCCCTGTGTCTATCCCCCAAGCCTTATGTCCCGGTGGGAGACAGCCAGCCTGCAGAGCAGCAGCATCAATTTGCTCCGAGCAGCATTTCCCAGCCTTCCCCAGATGAAAGTGTGTGCAGAGTCAGGAAAGCTTATGTGTGTGAGCCAAAGCAAGAAGGGGCTCGGCCGCACTCTTCCAGCCTGCACTTAGTAGTGCTTTGCACCACTTGCCTCTCCTTCCCCCAAATTGCCTTGTCTCCGTTTCACTCCCCACCTGCCTTTTTTGCTTGTCTGCCCTGCTCAGCTCTTGCCATGGAAGTTGTGACGATTTCCTTCCAGCTCATCCCTTTCCATACCCCTCTCCCTCCTCACACCCCCAGGCCATTTGCCTCCATTAGGTCCTGCTGGGGTGGCCTGGGTCTGTCTGCCCTGTTCAGCGGGGTCCCGCTGGGACAGACTCCCTGGGGCAGCTGTAACAGAGAGGCACTTTGTCCCACTCAAAACTCCATACATGCAAGGAAAATGCAATGATTTCAGATCTGTTCCTCCCATCACTAAGCAATGGGTAAGTATTTATTAGACTTCAAAACCTGTAGCTCACCTCTCCTATGTCAAGGGTCTCCCCAGCACAGCTTAAAAGCAAACAGGTTAACTAACGACTCTGTAAGGAGACCCTCACACAAGTTAAACGTGCTCCTTTTTAATAAGCTGCTAGCCCATGCAAAAAACTGATATGTGCCTGTCATCATGGCTTTCTAGTCATGACAGGGAGAGAACTCCAAACATTTCTGATTTATCTTTCCAGAATGAGAGCCCACAGAGTGACCAGATGTTCCCCATTCATTAGCTAACGAGGTTTGGTAATGCTGGGCTGGAGCTTGGAGCTGGGTGCTCTGCACACAGAGCTGTTCTCACCCTCCACGGTCCAGCTCTTCCCCCCGCTGCTGGGATGGACTGTCAGGCAATGATTTTGCTTAGAAGTTTGGTCTGTAGGGGTACCGGCATGCCGGGAGCGATGAACGCATGCCTGTGTGTATAGTGAGGGAAACATATATTTGGTAGGGTCTACATACTGCCCAATATTGGATCAGGCCAGCTAGCTAAAATAGAGTTGCTGTCTCAGATGTACTTCATTGGTATTCCGGAGGCAGCCGGACTAGAGACTGCACAAAATTATTTTCAAACAAGAATTACAACTGGAAAGGCAAAAAGAGAGAGATGGAGAGAATTTGGGGGGCATTTGTCAGCTGAGAGCCTCAAGGTTGTATTCAAGCTGCCTTGCCGATGACAGAATAAACACAAGAAAACCTGAAACAAATGGTGCTTTGTGGATCAAAACAACTAGATTCTGCCACAGATACTTAGCGTTAAAAGGCTTTTCATTGTGGAAAGAGGGAGTGAACCCAATCTGAATCCAGGATGAATGGAAAAACAAGACTCTCTTCTGCTAAACACAGGCTGGTAAGGGAGCTCTGGTCGGGGCAAACCCTCCACGCCCTTCTAAAGCCAGATTTATGCAACAAAGCAGCAATGCCTTACATGTTGAAGCACTATTCTCCTTCATATCTGCTATTGGGCTGATAGACACGATGCTTAATTCTGCCAAATTTGTCAGTCTTGACCTGCGAGTCTGATCTTCGGGAAATTCTATTCATTGCTGAATAAATAATGCATGGGCAGTCATGCATTTTTCATGCTAAGACTTTTAAAGGCCACTGTAGTGATGCATGTAAATTCAATTTTTTCTCCCTCTCTCTCTGTGCACACTCAACTGCTAAATAATTATTAACATCTGACTCGCAGCATGGTGAGCGGCTGCACCATCCAGAGAATCCACTGTTGCTTTGACACTGCTGCCTCGTCTCCACCCCCGATAAAGTCGAGGAGAGATAATGCCAGGCAATAGCAAAGCAATCTGTCTCTTTTCCTCCCCCGCTCCCCCCCCCCCCCCCACTTTTTTTCATTTCTTTTTTATAAGGCTCTACAAAAACACATGTGTATGAAGTGGAGCAGAACAAAGGGACCAGCTTGTGGATTTGACATTCTTCTGGAAGCACACTAATGCCTTCCAGAAAAGCAAAGCTGGTGCCTTTATTTGTAGCTGTTGGCTAATCTGTGTGTCAGAGAACTGAGCGGACGTTGGGGCTCGGGGCAGCTTTATCAGGCGAGTGACTGAAGGGCTGTGACTGAAGGAGGGAGAAGCAATGCTGCTAAACAAGGGCTTAGAAAACAAAGCCAGAGAACAAATCTGGCATGATGGAGGTCGGGAGTGGGAATGTTAAAACCCTCCAGGTTAACTCCTGCACATTGGTGTTGGTTGTGGGTGAGATCAGGACAAGAGCAGGGTCCTCCTTAGGGCTTGGGGATGCTGTAGGAGAGGCAGCATTGAAACACAGCGCAGCTCTTCAGCGACTCAGTGAAGGGGCTGTGATGAAGAAACCAGCTCCAGGTGACACTGCTGATGTAGAAAGGATCAGGAAAATCCCCCCTGTGCCATCCAGTCTGCTGGATGAGATTTATCAGGCATCTGGTCCCCTTTTTGGGAGGGGGATGAGGCAGAGCCTCCAAATCTTCATTAACTTAACCAAACTGCAATACCAGCCTTGCAGAGACTTGCCAGACAGACTGCTGAAGCAATAAATATGGAAAGGACAAACTACTGAAATGCATTTCAGTCTCTATCCCCTGGGAATGAAACTGCAGTTTTACTTAAGACTTCAGGATCTCCTGCAGCAGAATCAAATGGCCAGCAAGTACAACGGGATGTGTAGAGAACATCACTTTGGGAATCAGTGTGTTGATGTTAGTATAAAGAGTAAAAGGTAAAACATCTGGATTTTGAGCAACTTTCAGACCTCTTGGCAGGAGCAAAGTGCTCATACAGTTGCTGCAATTGTGTCTGTACTTGAATAATTTCCCCTATAAAGGCTTAAAGGCAATGATTTATGCATGCACTTTCCTGATTTGTTTACACACTAACATTTTGGGCTACTAACTCCCTACTCTGGCAAAGAGCATGATCATGTTTCCCACCAAAACTATATTTCTGTACACAGTCAGTGAGATTACTCGTATGCTTAAAATAAAGTGCATGCTTAAATGCTTTGCTGCCTTGGGACCTAGTTTTATCGTTATATGCTTAACTTGATGACATTTCAGACCTAAAATCTGATGTTAAATCAGGGTGAAACAGACTGCAGAGTTGTCTGCTTCAGTGCTTTTTGGGGTCTTCTTATGAAATATGTGAAGCCATTCCACAGGTCAGAAGAGGTGAGTTTGCTTTTTCAGAAAGAGTCAGGACTGCTCTCAAGAGAAGAGCGCAGGACTGGCTATTTGTGTGGAGAACTGCATTAGTTTTATTCAACAGTATCAGAGAGGAGAAGTTGGGGAGGAAGGGGAGAAAAGAGATGTGAAGATGAGTGCTGAGGTCTCTGTGAGAATGGAAGGACAACATGTCACTCAGTGGTATCCCCTGCTCTTGTCCTAGGGGATGTCATGTGTCCATAAGAGCCTGGTCTTCTGTATTAGTAGTAAAGTGAAGAAAAGGAATTTATCCATATGTAATTTAATGCTTGCCTTTAAAATAGCAGCCTGCATTGAAAGATTCTGGCTAAAGCCACTCACAAACCACATGCACACACGTATAAGCCTTTTACAAATTATCCTGTCTGGGCTGAAAACCATTTTGAAATACAGAGGAGAGCTGGCTGCAAACACGCCTAGAGAACTTGGAGAGAATCCTATCCGAGACAAATTATGGAAATGAAATGCCCATCTTTACAGATCAATGCAAGGGAGTCCCTGGTGAGGCGTGTATAGATCATTTAAAAGACCTCTCATCCTGTTCACTGGGATTCAGCTCCAAAGTACACTGGCTGACGTGGGGTGTTATTAATAGTGCTGGCATTAGGGAATCAGTCACCTGTACATTGTCCATGGAATTCTCTTGCCCCTTTTATTTGAGACTTTCATTTATAGGCTGGTAATAGATTTACATTTAGATGAGAGTAAAACTAGTCACAGTGGGTGGAAAGGGAAGAAGGCCCTTTACTGATCCTGACAGTGAAGACTTCCTGTCAGCAGGCTATTTTAATTGACAGCGAAAAAGATAAATTGCCCAGTCTGCCCAGAAAAGGGACCCCTCTCCTTGATTTGAAATCCTGTGCCATGTCATGGTTTGTCCCGCTCTGATGGCGTTGCTCTGTCCATGTCCCTCCCTCCTCCTGCGGCAGATTTGGGTTGTAGTTTGTGCTAGGTCGTGCCTTGCAGTCGCAAGGGATGAGCTGTGCCAGCACATCTGTTAATTCCAGCCACTGCCCTCCCGCGTGCAGAATTATACCCTCGTTTGAACCGGGGCATCCCTTTGCTAATGTGCCAAGCCTCCTTTCCAGCCGAGTCCTCCTTTTCTGCTGCCTTGGAGCCCGGCGAGGGAGAGCTCAGGCTCGTTTCAGGAAACCTACATGTTGTCTGCTTCTGCATTCACTACAGTTGTCAATCTTGGTAATGAAGAGGCTGAGGACTGGGGTGGAAAAGCTGTTAAATAAATCATAGTCATGCTTTGCATTTTTATAGGTGTTTTTCACGTCTAGCTCGCAGAATGCCTCATGAAGGGAGGTAAATATCATTGTTCTTCCTTCACAAACGGCAAAACTGAAAGCTGGTGAGATCAAACAGCTGACTCAAGGTCAACCACCAGCCGGTGTCAGAGGAAAGGCTCCAGCCTTGATCTGTTGCCCAGGCTGAGGTGGTAGGTAATGCTACCCCTGCTGCAGGCTTAAAGAGCCGATCATTTGAAAGAAGGGCCGGGTGTGATTTAAGGGGCATTGAATAGTTGCCATGCAGCCAGTTTGAAAGGGCAGCCCTGTCAGGATGGGATGCAAGGGCTTGACGAAGCACCGCTGAAGCTTCCAGCAAAAGCCCCACGGGTGGCAAGGATGCAGGCTGAGACCAGAAATTGCAGAAGATTCCCTCTAGCCATCATATGACTCTGCTCTGTGTGTCTGAGACCTGTGGTTAGAGACAAACTCTCCTGGTAACACAGAGTATATAGGGACCATTATAAGATGCTCTGACAACACAGGCGTTTTTCTGTAGGTGTAACTGTCTCCCCCCAGTCCTAACACCTTTCAGGTCTTGATTTCCAACCCCACTCATGCAAGTGGTATATCAGCACCCCGACATTCATGCAGATAAGCTGCAAGTCCCTCTGTCCCACAGAACAACCAGCACCAGGATGGAGGTATAAATGCAACAACAACCCTGGGTACAGCCTGCTTTTTGGGCATGGAGGAAGAACTCGTCCCCATCCTGCTACTGCCCCCACCCCAAGGAAAATCAGTCCTCCTTTTTGTCTGGATCAGCCTCAAATAACTGTACCCTGTTGCTAGGCTACCTGGCTGCCTTCCGCACATCCCCATAGCTGCTGGAAACCTCGCATCAAATTGCAGCTCACGTGTTGGGCTATTTTTATCTTTTTGGGGAGATGGGGGATGAATGGACGGCGGGGCGGAAGGAAGGAAGATATTCTTACTCAAGTGCTAGGATCCTCTGGTCATTGGGTTATTTGGTATGTGTCTGAAAAAGCTTGTGAATATGAACGTGTGTGTTTCTGCTTCCTTAAATAGGTAGAAGATTTGTGGGATCATAATGAAATATCTGGCTGACTACTGAATATCAAGTGACAGCTTTTGCGCTATTTTGAATCCTTGATAACTTGTCTTGTGTTCCACAACAGCCAGAAAGGAGCTGGAAACAGCTTCACAAAATGCACTGATGCACCTGAAAACCTGTGACGGACTGGCAAGTGCGGAATGAAAAGCTCTTGGCATTTACACAGCCGCAAGATCCTTACATGTTGCCTGGATTCGGATGATGTCATTATGAAGAAGGCAAGAAGATGGGGTAGAAAAGTGAAAAATGGTTGCAGAGAAATTATTCCCATCCCCTGCAAGAACAAGGACTGCATTCCCTTGTCCTAAGCTGCCCATGTTACCCAGCCCTGAGCAATGCCGGGTGGTTCCTGGGCTGCTGTACACAGCAGACTCTGGGGGCTACGCTCTGTGGTGGAGGACCCAGCAGATGTAGTAGGAAATTTGTGAGCATGCAGGATCTTATGCACCACCTTACATGCTAAAAGGACCTTATCTGTACTGCTGCTAATGCACAGAATTGTGTATTCTTCTCCGCTTTTTTTTTCACAGATGGGGAAACCGAGGCTTGCAGCACCTCACTGACAGCTGGCCATTAAGGCTAAGGAAAACTATGGCTGGATCGCATAAGTCACATCATGGTCCATGTCCCATTGAATTAAAAAAAGACCTATATATCACCTCATTTCTTCTCTGTCGCTTCTAGGATTGAGAGCTTCCTGTACAGACCAGAGAGAGACTGCAAGAAATGAAGTTGCTTTAGGGTTTTCTCTACCCCTTTTCTTCCCATAAAATGTGCTGCAGCCATATGAGGTAAGGATTCCACTGCAGCTCAGATCACCCTCACTGCTGTATGCTGGCTTACAGGAATGGCTTTTTGATTCTGCTTTCAGGTCTTTGGAAAGAAGAGAAAGAAAAAGCCTTTAAAAGTAGCATTTTTAATCCTCTCTCTTCTCCCTATTTGCATTAACTGAGGTCCTCAGTTTGAGGGTGGATGCAAAACACTGGATAAACTCACCCTGCCTGCAGATGAGCTGCCTACCTGGGACCAAAGCCTCCCAGAGCAAGAGGGACACAGAGCGACTGAGAAATAGCCGCTGGGAAACAGCCACCTCCCAGGTAGCAAAATGATACCCACAGTTATTGCAGCTGTGAGATGCTGGTGAAAGGGGTAGAGAAGAGTGGAAAAAACCCCACTGCCTAGGATCCATTTAAACCTCACCCCCTGAGAAACCATTCCCAGTACTGTCAGGAGAGACTGTTCTTTGCTTTCAAAGACAGATTCCCCCTTAAATCACGGCTGCCAATTATATATGAAGTAAATGCAAGCCATAAAACTCAGCCCAAATCAGGTTTCCTGCCCTCATTCCCTCTGTTCTCCTGAACATCAAACAGCCACCCGGGGCTGAGACCTGGCACCTCCCCACAGTGCCGGCAGGAGACGTATTGTTGGCAGTTGCAATCATGGGCTCAATCAGCGACAAGGAGATTATTTCTATTTTCTCAGCAGCTGTTTGAAGGGAAATAATCCTGGAAGAGCCTAATGAATTAGCGTTACGAGAGTTATCTGAACTAATGAGAAGGAGTGGAAATGGGTTGAGGAAAAGGGGCTGCTTTTCAAAGAAAGGCAGTGCCTTTATTGGCTCTCTTCTGGTTTGGATGTTCAAAGACCCCACTTTTTTTTTCCTACAGCAATTTAATTCCTGAGTGATTGAAGAACAAAACAATTACAAACTGTACCAATTTCTTTTTTCCTATAGATTTCTCATTTTCACTTAGCAAGATGCTCAAGCTGATGACGCTCCCATCTTCCCCTTCCCTTCCCCCTTCTGCAAGACCAGAATAATTAGAGACTAGCTAGAAACAAAAACAATCCAGAGTAGCAGAAGTCTTCTGAGCTACTCAGGGTTAGGTATTGTGCCATGGCACGCTAGTGATATTAAAATAAAAAAAGAAAAGGAAAGAAAAAAGAAAAACATCTTTCTAGTGCTTCTGAGATCAAAGGAGCAACGCTTGAAATTTGATGGTTGGGAACTTCTGAGAAAGGAGGTTGTTAAACCAGTCCTGACTTCTGCATCTGTTTTATCAGTGGGGAGACAGTGACATTGTTTGAACTAGATACTGACTTTTTCCCCACAGAGGTTGTGTGATGATTTCTCAGCATGTTCCCGAAGGCTGAGGCTTTGCTAGGAGAGTCAGGAAGAGGGGCTATCCTTGCGCTTAAAACACATGCCTTCACAGATGCAGCTAAGGACCCGGGTGCTTCTTGCATTGCCCACGTCCACTGGCCTTTGTACGAGCAGTCAGATATACCTATGGACCTCACATGTTAGCCTGTGGTCAGCTCCACACAATTATCGCACCTTTTTCTTTGGATCTTTGGAAGAGGCTGATGCTTAGGGTTGAACGCGGCAGCCACTTTCACATTACATGGCTGTGCTGTCCTGCACAGGCAGTTGCAGCACCGGGATCGAAGTCCAAAGAGGTGTGTGCACATGCAAAGCTGCTGCTTCATTTACTCCACGCTGATGGTTGCTGGTGCCCTGCCTGGCACACCCGATTTGGCTTCATTGCTTCTTCATCTTCTCCCGCGCTCACAACACAGCCTTTGCTTCCCTGGAAAATATAGCCCTCCCTCCTTCTCAGGTTTTTCCTCTCTTCAACACACAAATTATTTCATAGCAAGATGTTTGCTGCTTGTTCCTCTGCATATTAACACTGAGAAAGCAGAGAAGGGTTGCTCCATTAAGATATTAAGGGAAGGATTAGAGTAAACGCAGCCCTGGATCTGAACCACCTCTCTGAGTGGTTGGGACTGACGCTGTGGACACAGGTCTTCTTCTGGCACCAGCTGTGAAGGCTGGAAAGGAAAGCGTCCCCACTGTCTGCCACCTGGTCCTCGCTGCCCGTGGCTGAGCTTCTGGTGTGGTCACTCTTTAATGACCTTCAATCAAAACAAATTAAGCTAGCAGTGATCCTCTACTTAAAGCAGCTCGGCTCCCTTCACTGAAATAAGCTAAAGAGCAACCAGACAAGCGCTTGGCGGGCAGAGGTGAGAGGTTGGTTGTGATCTGCTGGTGCGATAGCATTTCTGGCATAGTAGCAGCCAGACGGTTATAGACCTGTTGCTAACGCATCCCTCCTCCCTGGATACCCTATATTTGCACTACATACGTTTACTTGTTCTTTTCCCATTGTTACTTTAGACAGTCTACACGTAGCGTCTGCCCCACATGCTCTTCATTTCACTCGTGGGTACCCCTCTGCATGTTCGGGCTGAATTTTCGCTGTTTCAGCTGCTCCAGTTGATGCCCACGCTCCAGCCCAGGAGTCACACATACATGTTACGCACTACGCCGAGGTCAGCGGGAGCACACGAGCAAATGCACTCGCAGGATTGAGACCGCAGTTAGTTTTGTTCACGCGCAGAAAGAAGCAAATGGACTGTGTGACACAGGAGCACCCCTGCCTCCCCGTGCTTCTGTAATTTGGGGAGGGAATTGCAAAGGGAACGGGGTCAGTGGAGCAGTGCAAGAGCTTTCTCGTTGCTCGTAAAGCAGCATGCCCTGGTTTGTCTGTGTTGTGGCCTGGGATGCCACAGTCTCCCCGGTGTCCTGCCCTTTTGCCCACAAGACCTGGAAGGCATCCAGAGCTGGTTCAGTGGTAATTTTTCTGGCATGGCAGAGACTGGCAGGTGGTGCAGAACTAATATGTTCACAACTATCCACTTAACTCCGGTGCAGAGAGGTGCGCTGGGATGGGGAGAGGCATGACCTGAACGCAGCGTGCTCTAAGTGCACAGAGCTGGTGGATGATCCAATAGGGGTCATGGCCAAACAGTGGAAATTAGAACATCCCCAGGCAGCTGTAAAGCGTGCAAGAGCTTTGTGGGGGCCAGCTCTTCTCTAGGGTGCAGGAATCTCGAAATGGTATCCCATCTGCCTCCTTCACCTGACCTAATGATTAATAAAGTCTTTATCTTTTGTCTGGGTAAATGTAAATTCTGGGAAGGAAAAAATAGCAGCAACCATACATATGGAAAAGGATTTGGCAAGGCCTCCTTTGAATACTTGTTCTCTGCTTCTCCTTTACTTTACTGATGAAAGAAAGTGTCATACTCCAGAAATGTAAAAATAATATGTGAAAAGCAGAAAGTAGCTTAAATAGTTAGAAATAGGAGTGAAACTGACTGATGGAGGTTCATCGCTCAAAATGAAATGTGTAAAGAAAACATGAAGCAAAAGAAATGGAGAAAAGTTGAGATATAAATTCAAAGTTTAAAATTCTTGTCTCATTTACAAATCTATGGTGGGGAATTTGTTTAGAAATAGATTAATTTTATGTTCTCTGTCTCTCTGAAATTATAGTTCTAAAATTACATGAAATATTCATGGAGGATGGGGAGGGAACTAACATCACCTTTGCTTTGCTGTTCTAATGAAACAAACTGAAGTGAAAAAGACAGTAAATGACTGAAGAGCTTTTCATTCCAGGAGAGTATGAAAAAAGAAAATTTTGCTTTCCTGTATTCAATGATTACAGTGATAATGGCTACATAAGAACCTAGACAGAGAAATTTCCAGCCTCCCTAAAATTCTCTGCAGCTTGCAATTACACATAGTCAAAATTATCACGGATGCCAGATGGCACAGCTAGCATATTGGCAGGGATTTTTGAAAGAAAAGAGGAAAAATAGCTGGCCCGTTCTGTGCCTAGCTTGCCTTCCTTTCTCCCTCCCACCCCCAATAACCTTCTCTTACTTTCTCTCTGGATGTAAATTTTCCCCCTTCTCTGTAAACCAGTAATTTGGGGAAAGAAACAACACAACTTATTTGGGGTTAGGCCTTCATCTAAGATACCCATAGGTTCCCTGAACTGTAAATGGGTGAAATCACTTAGTTGAAAGGCTTTTTTTGCAACTAGCCCTATTATTTTCACTGGGATGAAGATCAGAAATGAGAAAAGAAGGTCATCTTGCAAGAAAAGACCCTTACACCGTAATCAGAGAGTAGGCTGTTCTCTGGACAGGCAGACAGGTAGGCATGCAGGTGCTGATGTCAAAAACCTAATTCAGCGAAGATACTTCTTTGTGGCGACAACTATGTTTGCAAAAAACCCCAAATCAAAAGATGAAGTTGATTGCACGCACCCCCAAATGCCTGATCCAGGTTTTTGCAAGGGCTTAGAATCACATTTGTAAAGTGCTCAGCAACCAGCTGCTTCTCTTGTGTCACTTGTGGCTAGATTTTCAAACCATCTCAATACCCTCCAGGAGCACTGTGACATGCAATCTGCTCCCTGTCTCAAAGGAGACAAAATTCCTTTGAAAATCTGGCCCAGATGGTCAATGCCAATCAATTCTGGAAAAGCCTATAATGCCCAGCAAGTACCGAGATATGCATCTCGGAACGATGAACGAAACGATGGCTCCGGGAGGGACCTGGACCTTATTATCTTTAATAAAGTGAGGAATTCATGCCAAATCTCACTATAGTTCTTTATATTGATATAAACTTAGATCCTCCAAGGTATTAATTTGAATTATGCCTTTTGGTTTCTTTGAGAGTTAATTGCCTGACTGCATCTGGAGATACAGACCCTCATTTATCTATTTATCTGTGTGTCTATCCCTCCATCCATCTGCTTTATTTTACTTGATTATTCATGTCCCATCATTTGAGGGTTGCTTTCACAGCTCATGGCTGTGTTGTCAGGTGTAGCATTTCCATACCTTTTTTCTGAGCAGTGTTGATAATTCTTGTTATCAGGATATTATAGGTTAAAAGCTTTTGTCTTCCTGTGTGTGCACACTCTCTATATATGTTTAAATGAACATCTAGAGGTAAAAAGAAGGCAGAAAGCAAATGATGCAATTACTCTGTCTTTAATCTCAGCCCTTGTATATAGCACTGTTCAAATTAAAAACACTAACCCTGCAGATACAGACCTGTCACACCGCTTCAGTTTTTTGATTTACATTCCCTTCCCTGCGTGGGTGGGTGTGGACGTATCTGGAGTCTGGCACAGGCAAGAAATGGCTGCTGCCTGCTTTCAGCAGCCTTTCTGAAATGTCTACAAGAGCACTCATTCTTCAGCAAGCCCTGGGGTATGTGTTCACTTTCCCTTTTGGCCAAGTCTCGCTGATGCGTATCACTCATGGGTATCTGGAAGGTGAGTTCACATCAGTCCTGCCCCTCTTGCACTCGCCAGTCTTTTGCCCCTCAGAGGTTCACGTGCAGGCTTCAGCTCTTAAAGATGTAACAGAACCATTGACGTGCCTAAGAGAGGTTATCCCTCTGAGGATTTATGATAATGTTGCTAGTACTCCCTCCCAAAACTCATTTCTCCTGGACATCTTTATTAGAGACTAAATTAGAGACTGCTATACTCACGGTGGTCTTCCCTTATGCACTAATTTGCAGAAGCTCAGTGTTTTGCTGGTTGCTGCGTGTGTGTCTCTGTACGTACACACCATCCCTCCACACACTGACAAATCACTAGTGGTTATGAAGCAGTCTCCAGAGCACCATTTGACGGCAAATAAAGTAAAACAAAAGGAACAACTACCAAAACCAGAAAACCCAAGACTAAAAAGAAATATCTGGACGCAGAATGAATCAGTCATGGCTGTAGCGTGATTATGTAAGCAAGCTTCTTAGGACATAAGTAAAATCCAATTGAAATGATGTATCCTTCCCCCATGTAAAACAAGAGAAAAATAATACCGCCTATCAAAAGTCTATCTGCCCATTTCTCAATTACTCATGCAATCATGCTTCATTTCAGTCTCGAATTTAACGCTGCAAAGCCAGGTGTGATTACCTAGATTGTTTCTTCTAGGGCCAGGTCCTGATGGCTCTATTCAGCTCCAACAATAGCCTCTTAAGCACCCACCAGGAAGGTCCTCGGAGCCCAGAAATTGGAATCAAGCAAACAAGTGTTTGTTCCTGGGCAAAGCTCTTGTACTGTCAAATTATACAGTGGCCAGTGCAGCTCAGGTCAGTGCCAAGAGTGCAATTTGGAACAGGGTGGTAGAGGTTTGCTTTTAACTGTTTCAGTGCCTATAACAGGAGCTTTGGTTATGTCCTTTACCCCCCCAGGTGGAAAGACCAGAATCTGGTCTTTGCTTGATAGTTGTGAATAGTGTCTCTCAGGGCTGCAAGAAATGTCATTTATGTGGCATTCTCTTAATGCTTTCTCTGGTGTCCTGCGCTCCTTGTCATGAAGCTCTTGATGACTGGCAGTAACCCATACCCTGGTATGGGACTAAGGACACCTTTACTGTGGTCTAGATAACTCTGTTCCATGGAAAAAATAATGTGAAGACTGAAGCACAAAGGATGGCATCTCCATATGGACCCTCCTGCAACAGTTGTTAGGGGGAAGTTTCCACCAATGCCATCATCACTGTCACTACCCAAAAAAAGACAACCAGAGCTGGCTATCACAGATCTCTCCTGAGCTTTTAAGAGCCTGGTGTGTCCCAGATCATGCAGATTTCTAGATCATTTCCCTAGGAATTACGGACATTAAAAGCAACCCTCTTAGGAGGGTCAGAGCTGCTGTAGAGACTGGCAGAGATAGAAAGCTTGTGAAAACCAGAGGTGTGAGGGTCCTTCTGTCCACCTCCTGAGCCAGCATGCTAAAGCCTTGGTACAGCTGAGACCCAGCTGACCAGCACTGGCATAACATGACCCATCTCTTAACGTTCTTCTCTTTGAAATGTAGCAGGAGATGGCTATGGCTGCCTCTGCCTGTGATAGATTTTTGGGACTGCGAGGGAGCATCTGGTCCTTTTTTGGCATTTAACTTTCTGGATCTGTAGATTTTCACAAAGAGCTTGAATAGAGAATAGTGGACAGGAGGAATTTCCTAATCAGTGTGAGGATCCTCCAGGAGCAGCAAATGGAAGCTGAATTCACAGATCTGAGCGTTCAAGGTCTCCATGGGAGGTAGTGACTGTTGACACGGATCTAACTTAGGCACGTGCCAATGGGGCGAGCAAGTCTGCTACTTCTCAGAAGTATTTAAAGCCAGCTTAAGAGCAATCACTTCAGAAAATGAAATGCCTGTTTTGCTCTCTTTCTTGCTCATCTTTTGCTGCTAAACCTGTCACCTTTAGTGCTCTCTTCTCAGCACTTTGCACCGTGTGCAGGGCCTGGGAAACTCTATGGATGTACGATGCACTTTGCCATAATTCTCATGGAAACAGGGCAAGATAACAACAGATGGGTCTGCTTTGAAACTGCAAATTTCCCTGCCTTTTCTTCGTTTGCTTTGGTTTGAATCAAAGCATTACTGAGCAGTGGGGAGGCCCTCGTCTCCTCCCTGCGTTTGAGCTTGTTGTTATTTAATAGTGCAATGCTCTATTTATTAACTCCTGCCACTGTAAATGCACTGGAAATGAGGAGGTTCCATGTGTGTGGGAGAACCCTTTGAGAAAAGGAAAGAAAACAAGGGAAGAAAAAAAATAATGCCACAAATAATTGTCTTGGCATTCTAGAGAAGAAAGGCAGAGCTTTATGCCTGGAAAACAGCTTGTCATTTGTCTTTAATAAGGAACAATTGCAAACAGATTTCCTACAGGCACTGGCCACATATCGAACTGATTAAAAATCGTGTGCTTATTGATTGTTGCATTCTTTCCCCTGGCTGCTGCGCTTCATCTCCTCTTGGGAGGTTTGGCCACGGCATCCCCGCGCTCCCAGTTCATTACCGAGGGCGATGCTTCGTGCCAGCATACAGCCACAGACAGCAAGCGGGCATATCTACCAGGCTGCACTGCTCTCTCAGGAGGGTTGGTCCAGGGGCTGAGGAAGAGAAGGGGACTAGGGTTCTCAGCTTTCTAGTTGCCTAGCTGGAGGGATGCAGGTGAGGCACTTGATTCCTCCATGCTCTGTTGCCTTCTCTATTCAGAGAGCCTTGGTAGATTTTTCCCTTGTATTAAAGGTTGTGATATCTTTTAGGCTGAAAGAAATATGTGCTTCTGATCCTGCATCTTTGTTTTTTGCTTCTAAAGAAATACTGATATGGTTAACTCTGGGTTAACAGGGCTGAAATACACCTCACCTGCCACAGGGTAACACGGCTGCTGGGAGCCCCAACTTTGAAGAGGATGAGTTAGAGCTGAAGGCAGCACTGAGAAGTCCCAAAAGAGGGGCTACAGCCCCCCCTACCATCCAGCTAAATCTGTGCCTGTCTTAAAGCATGAACAGATGTACAAACAAAGCCGTAAATTAAACCACAGTGTCCTAGACCATGCTTTAACATTCATGCTCCACTCTCACTGCCTACAGAAACGAGCGTGGCATACCAGGGGTGAGTGGTCTTCTACATCTGGCCTCTTCCTTCCACCCTTTTGTGTTTTCACTGTCCTACAGCTGGATCAATGTCCCAGGAGAGCAAGAAGCACCTGCCCAGGCTCCATCCACTGGGGGACGGTGACCTTTCAGGACTGAGGGACAACAAGAAAATCAGGGTGGACATTGCAGGTCAGGATGGGACTCAGGTTCATAGGGTACAGAGGAGGTTACTGCAGTCCTGGGCTGGTGGTGGAACAATGCTGAATCTGGCCCTACAGAAAGCCCAGAGGGACCATGCTCCTTGTGTCACTGCCACAGCTCTTACCTAACGTGAGACTGGGTGAATCTAAGACATAGCATGATTGATGCCTAAAACACACTTCTGTGTTGAAATTTCAATGAATCATTTCACTCTGAAGCCAAGGGTCTCACCAGAAATCGGCACCGACTTCTGAAGTATCTGAAAAAGGCCTGATCGCTAAAAAAAACCCCACTTGAGCAACCTTCTTCTGAAACCTGGATTCTGCCAAGCTAACCTGCAGGAGATAAGGGACTCCAGATCACTAGTCACTGCTGAAAACTGCACTTTCAGTTCAGTCCAGGATATTTTAATGAGAGAAAAAACAATCAAAATCAGCAGCTCTGCAACCTGTATTCTGAACTGCAACAACAACTGACTATGCCACTTCAGAGAGACAATGTCTGAGGAAAGGGTTAATTCTGTTTTCATGCCTTTTTAAAATAATTATTTGTTGTCACCGTGAAGAGTGACTGATAATAATAATTACAGCTCAAGTATACTGTTCAGTTGCTTTCCGTCAAAGGGGCTAAGTGCAAATCAGCTAGTCCAGGTTTTTTTGAGAGCGCTCATAATTAGGTTCCTACCATCATATTCCCTCTTTTCTTACAGAAAGGGGGGAAACTGCCTTCTGAAGTATCAGAGAGAGTTTTGCCTAATAATAGAAGCTTGCTTGAGTGATGTTTGAAATCCAGGGGGGAGGGGAGAAAATGAAGCAAACAAGGGCAAGATTTATCCCGCAGCATCTATGCATTGTCGTTTCTTTCTCTAGTTTTTTTTCCTAGTTGCCTTATAATGTTTTAAAGAGAGTTATAAAATGGTGCTTAGTTTAATACTGTTCAGAGCTCAGCTAAATCCCTGATCCTGTCACCATTTCATTCAATGACTCCATTTCTCATCTGTGAAGTTGGGATGATACATCCTTTCCCTCAATCTCCATCTGTCTGGTCTATTTAGCCTACAGAGTCTTTGAGACATAGTATTTCTCACTATTATACCGCACGTAGTACATAGAGATTGTTCTTAACTGGGTCTCACATATATAATTACGACAAAAAGCAGGCTACTGAGATGTTGATTAGGGATGCTGAACCCTGCAAACACATACAGCCAAGTGAAGTGAACACCAGCAACAGAGAAAGGGCACAAGCAGATGTCCACAGGGCAAGGAAGAAGAGAAGATGTTTTGCTTGAGAGCTACATGGTGAAATAGTGGCAGTGTGGGAGAAATTGCCATGTTGTAACTCAGCTTTAATGGAAAAAGCCTATGAAATAATTTCTCGACTGATATTTTAAAAACTGGTTTGTAAAAGAAAATGCCAAAGCATGTGAAATTACCTGCTTTGGGGGTACGCATGGAAATCCTACAGCATGAGCTTCCCCCCAGAAAGCCGGTGCAAGAGCGGGTGGTTTTATGGTAATCACATGAATGCAAGACTGGTCTTGAGAAGAGAATTTTGCAAAATGCCTGGTGGACATGTAGACAATAGGGCAGTGTCTGCAATGACAATGGAAAGCACTTTCCCTAATGGGAAACATCCTCAATATTCATTCCATGCCCTTGCACTGTGTGGTTCTTCGGGTGCTGAAATGTAGGGTGGATCCAAAACCCTGAGTGCAGCTGATCCAAGTTATCTAATTGCTGCTAATGTTTTTCGCGTTGGTGGGCACAGGAAACTTGTGTAATGAAAAGCAACATTAAAATAGCACTAGGATTCTGTCTTACAGCACCAAGGGAAAAGAGGCACTAGTCTTCCTGCATTAAGGATGCCAGCCACTCCAGCTCCCCAGCCAGCTCTCTTTGAACATTTTGTACAGTATCTGCAACAATACTAACGAATGCAATTAGGATGAATCACGTAACAAGGATGAATCAAGGGTACAAAGGGGATCTGGCTGCTCAATAAAAATCTAAAACTAAAACCACCCGCTGCATCCCTTTCAGAGCTGGAATAGTTTGACCAGAATACATTGCAATCTAGTATTTTTCTGCTCTTTGGCCCAACAATGGAGCTATAGCCGTGGAAGTCTTTCTTATTTTTAATAGTAGACCCATGCATAAGTTCTTTTAGAAGGGCTCACCAAACAGCACACTCTGATCATCCAAATAGTGTAACACCAATTTTTCACCAGCAACTTCTGTTCAAGGCAATGAGTGTCCTTGTCACTAAACAAGGGGATGTTCTCGGTTTAGTATGTTAGAGTTTGGCTGGACAAGTAAGGCGCTTTCAATGCTTATTCCCTTCCAGCAGATTTGTCTGAGAACCCAAAGCCCACCTTTAGGCTAGTATCCAAAGCCTGTTTGCAGCTATCAGGGTGCATTAACACTACCAGGGAAGCGTGGATTCAAGTCCCTTTTGCAGACCGGACTAGTGGTGATGATAAACCACTACGTCTATGCTAAGAGGCCTGTATAGCTCGAGTTTTGGAGCTCTACAGACAGGAACATGCAATAGCCCAATGAAATAATGCTTTAGCATGACATCCAGCACTTACTCATTTGGCAGATGATCAGGACAGATCACTAGTCTGAGCACATACCCTGAAACTACCTTTGCACTGCATTCATGCAACACAATCAATGCTAAGGCCAGGCTGACAGCCAGAAATATGGAGAGCCAATGTGCGTGACCCCACTGCTTTGTCCCCTCTTGCCCTTGTAGCAAATACACCTACCAGGAGCTTCCACTGTTGAGTGCCTTCCTGCAGACTCTCAGGAGAGGGGAAAAAGGGTGCAGGAATTTATAGTTATGACAAAACTAGAAGCCAGACATTCTGTTCAAAGCTACCTGGATTTTGTTGTGGACCGGAGAAAACATAAATCATCCAGAAGGACAGCTAGGAGACAAACCGAAAAGAAAATGCTAATGCCTTTACACAGAACTCATCTCTGTACTGGTGGGCAAACTCTGAGCAAAGAATTGGTTTACCTCCGTCACTTTGCATTCTTCACTGATACAGTTGAATAAATACTGTTGTTCCCTTTTTGGAATATGTATTAGTTGATTTTTAAGTATCAGGCCAGTAGCCCCCAAGGGTGTGCTGGAAAGAACCAACCAACCAATTTCACAGCAAATAATTTATTCCACAAATATTGCTCCCCTTCCCAGCTCCTGCATTGGTTCTGGATGGTTCACAAAATTCTCAGATTTATTTGTTATTCAGAATCGCTTATAAATTTCTTCCATGAATAACGAAATTGGGCTAGAAATTGTTCACTAACAGCCTTTTGTGAATAGTTGTAATTCACTATACAAAATTCATGTTGTGATTGGATATGTTAGCTATGTTTTGTGATACTGTCTCCGACTGGATGAATTATATAGCTCACCAGGGAGTGTGGAATGAATTGTGATTGTAAAAGTCTTGATTGGCCATTCCTAGGCAAAGTGGGGAAAATAATCTGAGCTAGGATGTTTGTTAGTGACAGGTATGTTTCTCCATCCACTTACACTGACATAATTGGGAGATTGCTTCACTGATGTCAGCAGAAATGCTGACTGTAAAACTGAGGTGAAAAAGGCATTACAGCCAGTATTTCTGAACTAATACAGTCTCTGGGGGCTTTCTAGCTGGCATCTGGTCACAGATAAAAATGACAGAAGCAGCAGAACACTCTTTTTACCATTGTTTCATATCATTTATATGGGATTTTTCCCAGTGAATCTGGTGTACTTGTGTATTTGTGAGTCAACAGAAAGGGTTCGTAAAGGCTCCTCTAGCTGCTATTTGCTTTATAGCGGTACAGGCTGTAACAGAGGATTTTGTTCCAATTGCAGTGACAACTCCAGGTGAACAGGAGGAACAAACATCGGGTTAAACAATGTCCTCCCCACCCCAAAATCCTTCCTCAAGTTCACAGCCTGGGCTCCTTTGCCCGTGTCTCCCCCGCTCCGCTATTAGCTGACTCTCCCCCCAAGCCTGTCGTTTCCCACCCACGTCCCCTCCAGCGCGGCCGAGGTGCTGCCTCTGCAGCCCCGGGACGGGCACCCAGAAAGGGCAGGGATCAGCACCTCTCCTGTGCTGCGCGCAAGGCTGCGGGCTCTCTGCATCTCCCTGCACCGCGGCACCAGAGGATCCAGGGCAAAAGCTGAGACCCTGATGCTCGCTGTATTAAGGGTAACACTTTTTAACCTCTTTTTAAGTGGGGCCAAAGCCAAAGTCCTCGGCTTGAGGAGTGCAACAGCTCTGCAGTCCCCCCTCCTGTTGCTTAAAGGTGGTAACAAAACCGCTCAGAGAGGGTGGTGGGACAATGTAAGCACCAACCTATTTTACACAGCAGAGGCTGTGCATCGCTTTCTCCTTTTCTCTGTGCGCATGTGGCTTTTTTTTTTCCTAAAACAATTTGATTCAATTGACTCCTTAAATTACATTTATTTTATTTGTCACAAGGGTATAGGGCAGCCCAAGGTGAGAGGAAGAGAAAGCACAACCATGCTTTCTAAATCCAACAAACTCAATTTTCATGTCAGGAATATCGAACACCAAGGCTCTGTAAGCAGAAGCACATGCGTACGCAAACGGATAAAGCTCCATTATAACTTCCCAAATGTCACCTGGTCCTCCTGTAGTGTTTATATCACCAGGCCTCTCCACTATGATCACACTAAAAGGTCTCCCATTCCCAGCTCTCTTTCCCATTCTTTTCCCATGTCGGGAAAGGAGACAGCGCTGAGCTCTCTCTGTATATGCAAACGAGCTCATCTGAATGCTGAATGCGCTGCAACAGCCACGTTCACTCCTCCAGTGCATCTCCAGTCTGCATGTTTATGATCCCTCCCTCTCCGATTCGGATGTACAAAAGCATTTGCTGGGGTTTTTTTTGTCTAAGACAATGATGTGAATTTTGAAAAACACCTTTACAAATGAGAAAAAATCCAAGTGGACTTTTCCTAAAAAATGAGGTGGGGGAGGGAGATGCTGCTCTTAGTTTGACAAATCTTTTTTGATTTGGGGTGGGATATTTTTTTTGTTTCATTTCCCTCCCTTGCTAATGAAATTCCTAAAGATGAGATGGGTTGTTGTTGCCATAGAAACTTAGCGCTGGCAGAAAGTAAGACTGCAGATTTATTCATGCGGCTAGTTAGTCAAACTTGATGCAATAACAGAGAATTAATATTTCGGTCTCATCGAGATCTTGCAGCTTTTGCCTTTCTGCATAACCTGTGAGCAGAAGGAAATGCTAAACTCTGCACTGCTGGGCTAAATCCCTCGGTCCTCTCCGGGCATTGCACCAAGGGCAGCTCTGCTTTATGTACAGGGAGGGCTGAATCCCCTTGCTGCTGGCTGCAACAGGGGTGTTATCACTGCTAGACATGGCAGGAGCCGGCCTGAATGGTGACTGCAGGAAATCTGTCCTGGTTTTCTTTTCAAAGCCTCTAGGACGAATTTGGCAGAGAACAGATTCTTCCACTCAGAGGCATCTTAATGAACAAAGGGTCTTAACCCTCTGGTAACACATACAATATATTCTGTGTTTCAGTAACACGTATTTTGCAACTACTGATGGATGTATCCTTGCCCTCTTGGATAAATAAGCATTTATCCTCCTGGTGACAGAGAAACTGGGGTGGGGAGGACTGATGAATGTGCCATACATATGGCAACTCCAAATCCATCCCAGCAGAGCAGAACTGGTGGTGGAATTTAAGATCATTCCTTTGCTCTGAGTCCCTGTGCATGTTACTCCTGCCTGTGTTTGTCCTCCTTGAGCTTTACTTTTTGCTGATGGGAATCAGCTCCAATCATAAGACGTGAAAATGTGTGTGTCTATGTTTTTCCCTCAAATATCACTCACGTTTACTTTTACATAGCTCTTCCAAAGGTGTGACACCACAAATTGGATTATAACTGTAGAAGGGGAAACGGGCAGCAGTAGCAAAGTCCTAAGGGGTTAGGGTTAGAAAGAGGAAGTATTTTGGTCATGAAGTCTGCTGTTACAGCTTAGGCTACTTACGGTTCTTGGGCACAAAGTCCAAGAGACACCATGAGTCTCAAACCACTTTTCTTCTGCCTCCCAGACATGAATGAACCAATCAGCATAAATCTGTGACCAGAACTGCTCAACTGTGAGTCAGAAGTTCTGCACCACTACGAGTCAACACAGAGACTTGCTTGGCCAAATCACAGAGGAGTTGAGCCTTTGGAGGATGAAGGCTCTTCTACTGATAGCATCCCACAGGCTGCATGAAAAACCACAGTGTTTTGAAATATTCTCCCTGTTTCAAGCTTAATGATCTCAAATTTATTTTTTATTTGATGAAATAGGAACTTTATTACATTCCCTCCCCCCGCCCCTTTGTGCACTTTCCAAAACAGCACACCAGGCAGCTAAACAACACATGGACACAGAGACCAACGGAAAGGGAGAGAGCACAGCAAAGCAATGCAGCTGTCTATCCGGCACACTGATTCCACTGATAGTTTTCACCTACAATAAAAACTAGCCAAAGTCACTACTCCTATCCCAAGTCCATCCAGATGCAACTTTACTGCAGATATCTCAACAGTTCAGTGAGTTCTGGAGGAAACTGAAAGTGATAAGGGTCGTGTCAAGGACATGGAGAAAAGGCACCCCCTAATGTTCCCAGCAGAACCCGAATATGCCTATATATGCATGTGTTTGCTTAGACAGACACCAATTTGTTGTACCTACACAGATCATTTTGCCCTTTCACAAAAGGCAAACTACAGCCAAAGTCTGTCTGGCGGCTCCCTAGTATAAGGATGGAAAAGAACATGCTAAAGGGACTAGCTGAACTAGCTTTGAATCATAAAAGGTGGAGAATATTAATGCTCAGTTGGGATTTTAATTGCAGAGGATTACGCTGATATAACTGGACCTGTATTTTAATGAAAAATATATGTATTTCTGCCACAGGATTAACAGTTTAAGCCCCTCACCAGCCTCTCCTTATCATCATTCTTCTCAAGGAAGCTAAGTTTTTTCTCTCCAAGATGAGTGGGTAGCTTGATTTAAAGATGCAGAACAAACTGGGAGATTATTTGTTCTTATGGAGAACTCAAAGCAAGTAGGTGCGACCCGTCCCCATCTTCCAGGATTGTCAGTGCCATTCTGAGAGGGGCTCAGCACCAACCATGCCTCTCCCAGAAACACTTCCGTACCAAACAGATACACCTACACCTACTTCACAGCAATTGATATAAGTTAGTGAACTCGAATCTGAAATCAATAAACCTCTGAAAGGAAAGTCTTTTATTTATAACTGCTTGGCCCTCAAATTACTCAGGATACTTCAGGATTAGGCATACTGGGCAAGATTTTCTGCTTCTCTATTTCACTGGAGTTCCTAGAGGTGCAAATCTGTGCAGCATCTGCCCTATAATCATTAGTAAAATAAATTAGAATGCTTGAAGGAGCAGCCTGATTAGGAAGTGAAGTGATCACTAGCAACTATTGTCAATGTTGTGTGCTTTGTTCCACTTACAAGGCTAATTACTGTAACAAAGTGGATCATTTTAAATGGAAATTCTGGATGACTCTCAATGCAAATGTTCATGATTTTTTCCTGGATGCATCACAGCCGCATACAGGAAACAAAGGACAATAGAAATAATCAAAACACAACTAAATTGAACAAACTATTCAATAGACTTTTGTTAGAGCTCATTAAAAATGTGCATTTGTTCTCATTCTTTATGAGTTCTTTGTCTGAGCTCCCCTATCAACTCTACAATCTCTACATCTCTCTGCAAACCAGCATTGTCCACCCAATAAGCCTATTATACTTTCTGACTTCAGCCCAAGGAACCCAGTCCACTTCCCAGGGGAATCACTGCCTGACCTCCTGTCAGTCTCAGTGTCATGGGATTGAGCAGAAATTCTTCACTCAGTCATGTTCTTAACTTGTAACACATGTCCACTCTTACTCAGCAATGCTCTTCAGCGCTGAAGTTGGACTTAAGGAAAAGCTGTGAGTTAATCGCATGTTCAAGTGTTTGGCACATTGAGCCTAAAGCCCATCTTGCCTGGAATAACCACCTGACAGTTGGGCAATGTCCTTCTCCCGCTTACATCAACTGAGCTAGTTGCTCACTGATGTGACAGCTGGGTATGTGGAGAGTCTGCAGGATTCAGCCGAATGTTGTCCTGTTTTCTTGATTCATAGATGGTTTTTGAGGCAGGAAAGAATTCTAATAAGGAGGATTAAGGAGAAATACAGTTTTCAAGAAGACGTTCTGAGCATACATTAACCTTCTTGAATGGTCTTCAGTATACTGCAGTCCTCACCCTTTCACTACAAAACACAAGGCTGTTTATAACAGTGCATGTGCTTAGAGAAAGCTTTTTCATTTGAATATATAGCTCCTAGCCTACTCATTCATTTCTAGAGGGGAAAAGGGAGAGAAAAATTGTCTGTACATTTAGACAATGTATGAGAAAGCCGTGAAATCATTCCCTGCCAAGGCAAAATCAGATTCTGACGTTCCCCCTTTCCTCCGCTGTATTTACTCCTGATTTGAGATGTAATGTTTACTCATGGGAAAAACACCTTGGAAAAACTGCAGAAGTCTTACTCTCCATAGGAAATTTTGGCAAGCTTAGACTGACAGCTGTTTATTCTTTCAGTGAATACCACATGTCTGGAGAGACTACTGAGTTGTAACAAGCACAGCAAAGCAACCACCTAGGACCAGTTCTCTTCTAAGTAGGGTTCAAAGGACGCAGACCAGACATGCGTCCACATTCCCACAGTTACTTTCTCTGGATTTTAAAATAACACTGTAGGTTTCCTTTCATAAGCCTTCTGAACTGGTGGGGGGGGGGGGTTTGGGTTTTTTTTTTTGTTTTTGTTTTTTTTTTTTTTTTGTGAGAAACAAGGGTAGCCAAGAGGCTTGCAATTAGTCTCACCACTGTCTGCCCCTGACAGAAGTCTTCCTTTGTGCAACAGATACATCCGTTGCCATTGCTGTCAGAGCTGGGAAAGTAGCATTCAAGAGGCCTGATCTGAAACCAAAGAGCAGCAAAAATACATACATATTTCTTGTAGAGGGTACACACAAGACATCCCAACTCTATTGCTTTAGATGGTCCACTACTGCTTTTAGAAATAATCTGCACATACACAAAGGGTTCAATCCATCCTCACTACATCAGATGTGCTGCAAATGCTCAGATCAATTGTGCCTGCACATCAAGTCTGCTTGAAACCTATTGGTCTTACCCTTTTTTAGGACGTGTCAACTTGGTTTGTCCATCTGTAATTGGATAGAACTGAAAAAAACAGCTGACTTGGACTATTTAATCCCAGGCAGTTCTGTCTTCATAAAGGGAAAAAAATGAGAGGAGAACACATTAAACTTTATCTTAAATGTACAACGTCAAACACTTTTCAGGCCACCAGTGTAGTGGTGTCAATGGTATTTTACTGGTCTGACTATTATGTCAAGCCAGTAAATGAAGAACAGTTATTGTGGTCACTGTCATTATGTGCTGTAAAACCAGTGTAAGTGGGATGAGAGTCAGCCTGGCTGTGCTAGCACAAAAGAAAACAAATGTTTGTAATAAAGCGCAACTTCAACTGGTGTGGCTTTCAGTGATAGTACAGAATGAATGTAACTTATACACCACAGGCAGAAGTGTGTAGCAAACAAAGCAAGGGCGTGAAGGGCAATCACTAAAATGCGTGATTGGCTTCTCATAGTTTTTTGACATCTGTGTAAATCCGCTGGACTTGAATAGAGTTACCTAAGGCAACTAAGGATGGAAGGAGAAAACATTTTTATGATTTTAGAACTAGGAAATGAAAATTATTAGAATAAAGAGCAAAAGACATTAATCCAAGAGAAGTCAAACTCCTTGTCTTTCCTAGAGGAGCTGAATATGACACGAGTTTCAGTTGTGCCTCCCTTATACATCACCAGACTCATTTATAGCATGTCCTCTCACTGTGGTGAATTAATTTCCGATTTTCCCAAATGAGTGGCTTCTAAAGAGACTGAGGACAAAGAAAGGTAGGGAGTGTTAAACCTGGAAAAAAAAAGATTAATATGCCTTTGTCCTAAGCCAAATATTTGTTATTCTCAATAAGTATTAGTCTGCCACCTGTGAGAAGGTAAACAATTTGTCCTGGGTAAAATTGTAGTAGTCACTGGGACAATGACTGACAGCAAAATGCTTTTTTTTTCCTTTTTTCATTTGTGGGAACATGTTGAGCTGAGTGTCTGTTCTGCTGGGCTCTGCATAATCAAACCAAGAAAAACAAGCTCTAGCCCAAATCAATCAATAAATAAATGGAGTTGATACCTACTGATATTTGGCCTAATTTTGGCCCAGAAAGTTTTATGAATATTCTCAGCTCTTGACTTCCACTTAAATCAGTTATACAATAGGGTATTCCCGAAAGTTTCGCCAGCATGGCAGAGGCATCGCTTTCAGTTTTGACATGAATGCAGCTCTATTCAGTTGACAAAACTGCATGGCTGCATGCCTGTGGCAGTTTTGGACACAGAAGTACATTCTTGATGAACCTAGTTGGGAAATCTAGCAGCCTAGCCAAGCAAATACAGATCAAGGACTGCGTGTGTGAATGTATGGGGAAAGAGTGATAATTAAGCCCATGTACTGCAATTGGACACCCCTCCAATGTTCAGCAGCTGCTGTCTAGGCATTTTCCAGTTGACAAACCACTTGACTACTGTCCTATCGCAACAAATACTTCCCTCTTGAGAAAGCCTCATCCCAGTGAAGGTTAGAGCAAGCCAGGTTAGAGCACACTCAAGCTCATGGCTGCTTGGACCTGATTTTTGGTCGAGTATCTCTATTTACAGTGAGTGTAATGGCTGGGGTTTTGCCACACCTTTTGTCAGATTCATCCACTTGCATTTCTTCAAGTAGAACATCACAGCAAGTAGTGCAATGCCTGAGTCATTACTCTGTTTTTGGACAGTCTCTTTTTCCTGTTCATCATTTCAGCCATCATTTACAGCTCGGTACGGTGATCCTACCAATATGGTGCAGAGACTTCCCTCGTATCTTCTGGTCCTCAGGAATTGCTAGGTACAAGACACCTAAGGCCTACAGACTACATGGAGAGCTAGCACATATATCTTGATACTTTTTTTAAAGAGAGCAAGAGTTGATGTGATTTGCTGCTACTCTTTGGCCATATCTTTCATAGTGCTCTAGACTTCGCAGTAGGAAACTCAGAAGACTAAAATCATACAGAGCTCAGTATAGCCTCCTCCCAGACTATCCCCAAGCAAGTACACTCCTGGATCCCACCAGTGAGCAGAAAAAATCACTGCCAGACACAAATACAACATTCCACTGCCAGTACCATGACCATTGCAGTGGGTAACTCAAAGTCACCATGACCTCAGGCAGATCCCTCTGGGATACATGCCCATATTGTTGCTGAAGGTAATTAGCTTACATATTTTAGCAGCAATCCAAACAGCATTTCCTCCTCATGGTGCTGACTTGGTAGCTCAGAGAAGCTTGTTTTGTCACAGACTGTTCTGCCACGACCTGCAAAGATGCTTGTTACACGGAAACGAAAAGGTCACAAATATTCCCCTTACATCACCAAGGAGACGTGAAAAGCAAGTGCTATTATTTAACAGAGCAAAGCGGGGTGGGCAGCACTGCACACTTGAGAACATTATCAGCAGGGCTGAGGAAGGAAATGGGTGGACAGGTGAGCCCTGGGGTGGGAACCTGCCATCTTCTCGCTTAATCTTTAGACTTCATGTCCCTTTCAGTCAACACACAGCAGACGGGGGCTCAGCCATTTCAGAAAGCTAATTATTCTGGAAGGCACCTCTCTAATCATTTGACAAAAAGCCTGTGATGCATGTTGAGGATAATTATCACTTGCTCTGTGTCCTTAAATGTCTCTTGCAAATGTCAGCCCCGTCAGATGAAGAAGAGGCGTTGAGAATCCCCATTTCAAAAAGCACTGGGAAAGCAGCAGCCATTTCCACGTCTGTTAGAAAAACACATATTAATGCATTTCGTTTGTGCAGGGGTATTTTTAGGTTTCAGAATTATGTAAATTGTTCTCCAAATTACACACAGCCCTGAGATAGCAGCTAGTAGCAGTTGCAGCTGTCAGTGTCATATGGTGTTGAGCACCCAGCAAGTTGCAGGAGAGAGCATGGAAATGGTTCTGGGCATCACCGCAGCCCCAAATATCTGCTAATGGATAGGCAAATCGCATAGGGTGCTGATGGGCCTGGTATAAGAAGGGAGACAGCACTGAAAATGGGCCTCTCCACTAATGTCTTTCCACGGGACTTCTCACCGGTGGTGTTATTAGACTTGCTGCTTCTCTGTGACTCAGGAGGTATTGGATGCCGTTACCAATACGAACTAGAATGGACAGTTTTATTATAAAGGTCAACAGTGCCATTAAAATACTTCCAGGCATCAATCCTCCACTCCTAATGGAAAGCAACACAAAATAAATGAGCTGACCACTTAACCAGCCGGTAGAGAGGCAGGAGAAAGACTGGACAGAATGGCAGGTTTATTACCTCTGTTTGTTTTTTAGGAGGCAAATCTTTGGAGGGTATAAATCTGTCTGTCCTACAGACAGTGCACTGGGACCCTAAGCACTAAAGGAATTGTTGCAAAATTTTCCTGAGAAATTTGTCTGAAATGGCTTTTTCACGGGACCGATGGGGACTGCACTCTTGAAGGAATTGACTGGTGCTTGCCTCTGAAGCCAATATCCTTGTATGAAGTTGTAGCACAACCATTAATGGGACTCTGTCTTGCTCCATTACCTGGAGCTGGAAACTGAGGCATGGGGCGATGGTTCCTTATTACTGGCTTGCCCAAATTCACCAAGGAAGTCCGTGGCTGAGCTGAGAAACCGGGCTTCCCCAGTGCCAGTGTAGTGTTTAAGAGTTGATGAAGGGGTAAGTTGCTTGCAATTAGCCACACTTCCCTGGCTTACAAAAACAGAGTTGCTATTTTACCCTGGTGATAATCACTCTATTTGCTATCTATAAAACCTTCTATATGGCTGACCTCTATTGAAGAAAACCACAATGAACAAAAAAACAGATGCAAGTCCCTGATAGAAGATTAGCATTAGAGGTGCTTCCTGGTGGAGGTTTAATTCCACAGAGCTCAGATTTGTTTTCTTGTATGCTGGGGTTTTTTTGTTTGTTTTTTTAAAGAAAAACGAGTTTTCTTTTCTTATTAAAGCAGCTTGACTGTGCAGTAGGTTCATGTAAAACCTTTCACTTTGAGAGACCTGAGGTCAGAGCATGACTTTTGTAAGCTGCTGGCATGCTCTTCAGGCTTACCCTTGCTCTTCCCCTTGAATACCAGCCTAATAATCACTAGGCTGCCCAGAACTCGTGAGCTCGAGACCCTGTTAAGCAGGCAGTGAGTTCTGGCTCGGGCTGAGCCGCACTCGCTGTGCAGGGAGGCAGGAGCTGGAGCACAGAAGGTCAGGAGAAGCGGTAGGAGAGCACAGGCATGACACCCCACGAGCTTGGCAGGACTGCTAGCTGTTGGCTGAACAGCTTTGGGGGGGCATGCACATCCCTTACTCATGGTTTATCTGATCATGGCTGTTTGCACAGGGCTTATTCACATTGTTATCCGGTTCTTAGTCATAAGCAATGAAAATCGGTTACGTATTTTTTTTTTCTTTCTCTTTACAAAGAGAAAAACAGAAAATCCAGCAGCCAAAACCAGACAATGGAAGAGAAATGGATGTAAATTAACAGGAAATATTTTAAGGCTGCAGAGAGAGTACTATAACTGGGTAAATATGGGCTAGAGGGTCAGCAGCAGCAGATGTTAGGAATGAATGGGATAGAAATACAATGGTTCAGGAGGGATAGGCAGGTTGTCATGATAAGTCTTGTGGATTGTTTACTAAATTCTGTTTACTGTGTAAACATTTTGTTCAAGGGCTGCTAAAAAGATTTAAGAGAACTGTGTAGAAATGTTCTCTGCTCTATAAAATGCTACTGCTTTGCCTTTCTTGTCTGGATAGCAGAATAAATGCGAGCTACAAAAATACTGTTGCAACTAACACCACACATCATTTTTCAATTGTTGAAACAACCTATCTGTATATTTCTCTTCTTTGTGATGGAAAGAAATTAAAGGGAGGGGGAGACGTAATACTTTGCAGGGTCCTGAAGTGCTCTGACAAAGGGTGGCACTTGGGATCTTCTTGCCTAGTTCTGTGGTTTAATTGTATGAAGATGCCTAAGTGCATCGTGTGGTTGCAAAGCTCATTAGCAAAATTAATTCACTGTGCTCTACTCATTTTTTACAATCCTGACATAAAGCCATGGAGCATTTTGCATCTGGAGCTATTTGAAAACAAAGTCGCTCTTGAAATATTTTTTCTGGTTGATTTTAGTAGAATATAAATCGGATGTTTATGGAAACCACAGATTTTTTCAATATGGGATCTCCCACATAACACCCTTCATATTGAACAGACAAATAGTACTATACCAGAAGAATGAGAACCACAGGGGCAAAACAGAAGCTTTATTAACTTAAACTTTAGTTCAAAGAATTAAGTGATTTGCTCTGATAACTGATTTGCATGGAAATGTTAGATCACCCACTGGTTAGGAGGTGAACAGAAGCGTGAAGCCCTGGCTTCCCATATTCATGTGTTTTGTAACCGCATGCAAGTCACACAGATGCTTATGCTCTGCTGAATCAGAAAACGTGGCACCTAGCTGGAAGGAAGTTGCCTGAAAATCACGGATGGATCTGGGATTTCTTTTCTCAACACCAGAACATTGGGCCTGTGAGCTGGCAAAACCACGTGGCTGTCATATCTTGTGGGACTCAAAAGAAAGATTCACCTAATCAACATGTGCAAACAATAAGAAACTCCTGTACAAAGAGTTGGGGATAACTACAAAGTTTTGTTATTGGTGTGAGAGATAACAAGAATAAGGGTGGAGATTAATAAAACATCCCCTGCCATGCTAAGCAGAAATCCAGTCACAGCAATTCAGAAGACTCCTTACCTCAAAGTGGCTCTTTTTTTGTTTGCAATCTAAGATTTGGACCAAATGTTTCACTGCTGGGGTAACTTTTTAAATTGGAAGCTCAAATTCATCCAATCAAGCCTGCAGTAAAAGTAGGCAGTGAGCACTCGTGTAAGGTGCTACATAGACATGTTGCTTCAGGATGGACTATTCTAAACCGTTAATTGATTGAGATCTCACCCTGTGGAATTCAACAGGGCATTTGCTCCAAAGCCATTAATGTTCTCTTATGCAAGACACTCCTCCTGGACTTAATTAGCTATTTGTGTGGGCATTTATTTATCTACAGACATGAAGCCACAGCCAGACTCTCAGATGACATAAATGAATCCAACTCACTTTTCACTAGTGAAAGACCAAGCCCCGAAGTCAAACACGCAGGTAGCAAACTCCCAACTCATGGGTGGTTCCCAGCCCTTTACTGTCATTTTCCTGCTTCATACAGTTTTGTGATCTAATTGCTTTTTCAGGCACTTGTGTTTTAGGGATATTTCTTTTTTCCTTCTAACAACCCAAATTGCTCTAGGAAGAGTCAGTTGTCATGACTCCCTGCTTTTAAGGCTGCTGCTGCCACCGTTGCCTGACAATAAGAGGAACGGAGGACCAAAGGAGACAGGGGAAAAAAAAACCTAATTATAGCCCAGACTGCTTTTCTCTCTCTAAGGTAGAAGGGAATGTAAATTATCATTCCTGGATACAGAATCAAATAGAATTACTTATCTCTTGAAATCCCCGCTGATCTGGCCACCACACAGTTAAGCAACATGCTGCCTCATTATTCCAATGACATACTGCTGCAGGAGAAGAAACTCCCAGGCAGTGCAAGAAACCAGCCAAAATACAGGAGATGGCTTGCAGTTTTCCTCCACTCACTTTCCCAGGTAGATTTCCATATTTCTCTTTCAAATTAAAACATATCTGTGGCACCTTTCCCCTGGATCCTGAACAAGTCTGTTCTAGGGAGAAATATGAGCAAATGACCCTTGGAACAGCAGACAATCGAGAAACTACAACATGGTCAGACTGCAGTAGAGAAAGCCTGCATTGGGACTACCAGTTCCTCAATTAGGTTATTTTCTGGAGAGAACTGGAGCCTTCCAGTTTTCTTGCTGTCTTTTAGACATAGAAATTTCTCTAATTTTGATGGAGTCTCCTTTGCTACATGGAGAAGGAGGGTCAGTATTGTGCGTGATTTACTCACATGGTGGAATAAATCCATTGCTTATCTAAGTCTTTCACTACATTATCAATTTATAAAGGTATTTGGGTAGCTGAAGGAACACATAAGTACTTATGTGGATATGCAAAACTACCGCATGGTCCTTATTTCTCTTTAAACCAGTGGGGATTAGGAACAACTGAGAGTACTAGGACACTCCAGCCTGGAAGATGGCAATTGAGGGGTGATAAAATATACTCAGGAGGGGTCTGGAGAAGATGAACAGGAAACATACATTTACCAAAAAACATGCCTTTGCCTTGCTAAGGCTTGCTGCCGGGTGTGCAAGCTGTGGTGGGACCCAAGGCAAAGGCTGACATTAGGGCAGCTTGGTGTGAGGGAGAAAAACGCACAGCCGCGTACGACAGAGCTCTGAGAGAAAGCACTCTCCAGGAGAGCTGTGATTTAGACCTTATTGAAAGCATTAGCAAGTGGTTGGAAAAATCAGAAGACGGCACACACTGCAATGGATTTCGTGACATTTCTATTGCAGGGTTGAGAACAAGGCACCAAAGGATTCAGTGTAAACATGAAATACAGCAGGGGAGCTGCAGCCTCAAAACACAAAACAACCCTCCCTAAGAGTATTCAGTCGCACTTTCAAACCCACAGAAAATAAATCTCCTCTTCAGCCATGGCTTACAAATTCAAGGCGAGATCAGGGAGTGCGCACGCAGGTTATTCTCAGCCTCTCTGGTGGAAGTAGGTTAGCGCACGCTTGCAGGCTGACATTTCCACACTGCAGCCCTGACTGCCTCCTCCCGCAAACAGCCCATGCAGAATCCTTAATAAACCACCCGCTGCAGTGGCTGCGCAGCCCACACCGAGACCCACGCTTTGAGGATACCCCCCCCCGGTACTGCTCTGTACCCCCCACGTCCTCTTTGCTCTTTAATAGTGATGGGAGTGGTTTGCATGAATCGAGCCCGGTGGATTCATCTTATAGATCTCCATGTGCTTAGCACTGCAGCTCTTTTTATGGGAGCAGGTCCAGGGATTTAGGAGGAAACAAGCTTTCTTCTTTCACCCTTTACAGGATATACTTTGGAGGCGATGAAGAAAAGATAAGACCTTGAGAAAAAAAAGTTCATCTGAGTAAATAACTGTGGGTTTCCCCCCACCCCAGATTGCAAAGAATTGTTCTGCATACTGCTCCTGAGGCACCTCCAGTCATCTGCTGCCCTTACTCATGTTGGGAAGACGCTCTGAGCAGTGTGATTGTTTCTGGTTGGCCTGTGAGACACACATAGTCACATCTGTGAGCTAAACAAACTTACGCCTGCCCTCGGCTATCAGTCTGCACCTCTGCCAGCCGTTAGCTTTTAAGTACGGAATGGTTAAATACACAACACATGCGAATATGGACACGTATGCATGGTCACACTCACAAATACATGTGCACTTGTGCAAAACAAAATTACTGGAGAAAATAATAGTGATAAATATCTAGCCCTGGAGCACCTGTGTTTCTCCCTGACTTCTTGCTGCCTCCTTCATTGCATAATACGCTTTCCCAGTAGCATTAACTGTTCCTCAGGCATCACCTCAGCAGTTTAAATATGATGTGGCTCTAATATATTCTGCAAAGAAGCTATTTTCCTTCAGAGCAGACTCACAGAGGAAGATCTGATAGAACATAACACCCTATTTTTTTCCTTCTATCAGTCTCAGTCCTTTTATTTCTAGTTAGTACCTCAAAGAAAACTCAAGAATGAAATTAATTAGCTTCTGGTAATGGGGATTATCACTTTATCTGTGTAACAGAATTCTATCCATACAAATGAGATGCTGCACCAAAACTTCTTGGCCACAGCTTGGATAGTTGCAGCAGAGCTTGAGGGGCGAAAAAGACCACTGGTGCTCTGCCCATCAGAGGGACAGAGACACTAAATATATTCCTTGGGACAGCCTTGCCATGTAAGCCACCCGTTCAGCTCAAGGCACCAGGAAACCACACAGCATCCACAAATTCCCTTGCAAAGGATTAGAATGAAGGAAGAAGATGGCCTAAAGAATTAATGCCGTGGAACAACCAATGTTTCCATGGAGACTTTCCAGCCGCTTGCAAAGGAAGACAGAAATGCTGTTTCTTTCCTTCTACTAAAAAACCTGTGTATGGAGTTTGTGGGGGCTGACACTCCTCATGTTATCTCAGAGATGGAGCAGCCATGGTAACACAGTTGGTGTTTCTGAGGAAAACAATGACATGCAACACCATGTTTCACCCCTTGAAGGAAAACAGGAAAACCACTCATGTTAATGCAAAGCAGACACTAGTCAGAGGAGTTTGGGGACCTGACACAGAGAAGACTGGCTTCTGGATGTAATTCACTCTCATCACGCAACAAATACAGGCCAAGCCAAGTCTCGCTGGAACCTCACCTCCTTTTGACCATCCCATGATCTTCCTTTACTAGGAGCAAAACTCTGCAGTTTGATGCATCTGTGGTGTTGTGTTCAAGCTCCTAAGTGGCTTGAAATGCTGTTTCACAGCTCCCAAGGCAAAGCATTTGAGCAACTGTAGCATGGCTCCTACAATCCCACGATGCTTACAGAAGATCTTCCTCCGTATAGTGTGGTCACCTTCCATTGGACACGTATCATTACATGGCTTCTTGCTCCCTCTGGCCTTTTGGTTGAGACAACACTGAGCAGTATGCATTTGTGTGTGTACTGTGTGTATGGGTGGGGGCATATGAACTCATACCACCATTAAAAAAGGGAAGGACAAAATGAAAGAGAAGGACAAAACCATCCAGAGAACAGGGCTGTTGACCTTAAGACCTCCTTTTGAAAGGCTAAAGTCAGTCCCACCCCAGTGCATTACAATACAACATAACGTGCAGAAGCTCGTAAATCTCCAGGAACCTCCAGATGCTGCTGAAGAAGAGGAGAGAGCGAGGAGGGATCTGCCAGGCCCAAGCAGAGGGGTGTGAGCCTCCTATGAATGGAGACTAGAAAACTTCAAGGGCAGAGGACAGATTTCAGTGCAAAGGGCTACTAGAGCCCTTTGGGAAAGGACGTTGACATGCACATGTAGCTGACAGGGCAGAAAGAGAGCGACAACTCTGTCTCACAAAGAGCAAAAGACCTTGAAAGTCCCTGGCAAGTAAGTACACACATTCTTATACCTCACTACCACCTTTCCAGTGCAGACAAGAGTTTGGCTTTCAAAGGCAAGTTTGAGCTTGCCCAGCCTCATACAATTAAATCCACTAAGACACAGGAAACCCTGCTGGATATCAAATGGTAGGTTTTAAAGAGCCACAATCTTAAAAATAAACCAGCCTTGAATCAAATGTATCAGCAAAAGCATTTTCAGAGGGCCCCTACTTTCCTGCTACTGAACCTCCTGCGAATAACATATCTGCAGTCCTGAAGTTCAGCATATTACTATATTTTGTCTTGGCGATAGAAATAAGTCCACCTACTCAGCCAATTTCTTACTTATTCCATGCTGCTAGAACACTTCATCTTAAAGACAATTATAGTTTCTCTATACGTCATCATACATTTATGTACATTAACCTTGTGCTAAATTCGAAAGGCTAGAAACAACCACCTAAATCATGCTAATTAAGACAAATTATTGGAATGCTTTGAAGAATGCTGGGAAATGCATTTTGCTGCATACCACAATAATGAAAACAAAGCTCAATTCCACCACACTTATTAGCTTTCTTACTTCATCCCTTTATTTTCTCTGGTCTTTTCTGGTTTCCCAAATCTCCTCCCCCTTCTCAAGGATACAATTTAAATTAATTCCTGCAGCAAGACCTCAAAACAAGTACATCCTCACTAGAAGCTGGCCATTCAGGAAAAGTTAATGGACCAAATTCATCCCCAGGTATAGTACTTGAGTTCTGCAGAGCTACATCATAATGAATACAGCCCAGGTTTAAGAGATGTACGCTCCTTAATTTTCTGTCCTCTGCGATTCACTGGCATCACGAGTAGACTACAAAGAGGCAGGAGCCAGCCCACTGAGATGAAGACAACCCCCCACTGTCAGATTTGTTTCAGCTGGCTTCTTTATGACCTCTCGGTGAAGGAATTTGGTGGTGGGAAGGCGGCAAGAATACAGGAATGGTGCAATACCAGAAGCAGCAATGCCCTACAGGTCTGTTTGCTTCAGGGATTTACAAAAAATTGAGTTAACTCTGAGTTTGCATGTGCAAATATCCCCAGTAACAAGGTTGTAACAGTAGGACCTTAGAAACACACATGGAGATAGGACCCACATCGATTCCATGCCTTCATGTTATTAAGAAAAAGGAAACAACCTCCTGCCCCCAGCCTGCCTGAGCAGCCCAACACTCCAAAAACCTTAAATGAGGGGAAAGGAGCAGCATGAAGGGGGGCAATACACCTTTCTAAGCTTTGCAAAGGGAATTATAAACAGTGTGGCTTAAAGGAAATAAAGAGGCTCTGCAAGGAATCAGTATGGGACTATCCATACCATGCCGAGCATGTAACAGAAATTAATTTTCTCCTAGAAAAGGACTCTGTAATTAGACCTATATGTCACCTTGTTCTCTTTGCCACATAATCACACTTGAAGTTGCTGCTCTGGAAGTGAACTCTTCCCAGGGCCTCTTTTTCTCAAATGAAAGGAGAAACATCTATAAATTATCATCAGAAAGAAGATAATGGATGCTGACTGCTCCCTAAAAGCCATTTTTGAGTTTTCTTTTCTGAGCAGAAGCTAAACAGTGTCTACTGATATTCATTAAGCAGTCAGCATCTCCTCTGAAGAGCTGACGTCAGTCTGCAGCCTAGGACCTGCAATTATCATCCCTTACCATTGAAGTGGATGGCTGCTTAGTTACAGCACGACGTGAAGTCTGAAAGGATCTGGCTGACACCAGCTGCCCTCCCTCAAAAAGTTTAAAGTGGGAGGTGAAAAATGGGAACTAGTCAAATCTAATAATTTTTGACCTCGTGAAAACTTTTATCGGGTCACATGTTTCTCCCCCCTGCTCCCCACCTCGGTGTGTATCTCTTCATTGCTTGCAGGAAGGAAAGTGAGTAATACAGTCAATTTAAAGTCAGTTCAGATAAGCATCTGAACTTCTGGATCTGTATCTAAACTCTAGACCTTAGGAGTATTTCAAAGCTGTGCTCATCAACACAAAATGAAAAAGCAAAGCTTTTCCTCTGGCTTTGTAAATCACCAGAAAAATCCCCAGCAAAATTCTTTGCCATCATGAACAGTGTCGGAATTGGAATGGAGTTCCCAGAACTGGTCTGGTGGTGAAATGGCAAACAAGACAAGGTGTGTTGGTAGGACAGCTAAGGCAGTTTGTTCTGGGAGAGGGAGAACACCCAGTGTTGGACCCTAAGAACATTGTAGAGAGCGATGCCCATTCTGTGCTGTTAGCTGTGCTGTACCTCAGCGGGACCTGTGAACCTGGCTAGACCCATGCATTTTCCAGATTTCAGAGCTAGCCTACAAAGGGTGCAAGGGGAAGTTTGGCTGTGCTCAGCAGGGTGCAGAAAAACCATATGCTAAAAAACCCTCCACCCTAACCCTAAAACCTCTGCTTCACTGAGTGTTGATGTTTATTAGCTTTTCCCCCCAGTTCTACAGAAAACTCTACAGGTCCTTAAAACATGATCTGACAAGGCAGACACCCCCTATGGAAGGCTACACGAACATGGGTCATACAGTTGGACAAGAAATCGCAAGAACTTCTCACTGAAGGTAACGGGCAGGTGGGTGAGTGCGGCAACACCGAGTCAGACCACAGAGGGACAGGTGATGCTGGAGAAGGGACAAAGCGAGGACTGTGAAGGTGACCGTGTAAATACCATTTTCCCAAGGTTCCTGCCATTATGCAACCAGAGTCAGGAGCCTTAATCACTTTTGGCACAGGATAAAAACTTCACCCTCCATTTGTATGTGGATGGTATTCAGCCTGGCCTGTTAAATGAGCAAGTTGCACCAAAGCAGGCTGTAGCATTGAAAGATGACAAAATATATTGTTTTGTAACTGCTGGGGAGTGGGGGTTGGTGCTTTGCATGAGTACTAAATCAGAGGCTCATGATGACTTTTACCTTACACCTTGCATGATACCACCCATTCTTCTTTTGTGACACTTTCCACTAACAACTCACATTTGTTTGATGAATATCCAAACTCTATCAGACTTTCCTACTCTTGTTCCTTTCAAGCCATCTTACTAACATTTGGTTGCTATTAACTTCAATACATAATAGCCTGGTATTTGTATTCATTGCACTGAGCCATTCATCACGTATGCTTATTTTTCCTTTGTTTTTGAGACAAGTACAATTATCCAACTGCTGCAAGGACTTCATTACCTACCTAGTCTACATTTTTCACTATTAGGTAGGCATATATTTAAACCAAAGTACTGCTTAGTGCAGCAGGGTGGTGTCTCCTATTTTTCTCCGGATGCTCTTTCAGCAAACCCCACAAACAGCAATAAGAGTATCAGAAAATGCTGGAAACTTATGCGGTAGAAATGGAGAAAACTAGTGATTGGTACTCACAGAGAAACAGAGACCCAACTTCTAAGTTGTTTATATGCCTAATGCTGCAGGATTCTTGCTGGGATGATCAAAGATACCTGAGCAATGGAGGTGCCAAAGGATGTCTAATGCTTAAGAAATCCCTCTGGACATCTTATGGATGGTCCACAGTTTGATTATATTGTATCAGACAGATCCCCAGTGTTTTATACTCAGTAGAGATGACATGAATCACTTAATTCTCCATTGAAATTCAGTATCTGCTAGATGGAAGGCAGGATATAGATTTTCTTTCAGGGCATTTCATGAAAAGAAATAAAGAACAACTCCATAAACCCCTGAAATTACGTGTGGAATGTAACAATGCGGAATGCAGGCTGACTAGGACAACTTCATTGCCAGGAACCATGCTATGGGACACTTAATGGCTTTGCTTTGACGGGACCTTAGCATCATGAGTGAACCCAGGGAGAAACGTGGAAGGATGTAAGGAGACACTGATTTTTCCAGTACTGTGGGAACCAGGGCAGTTTTCATCCAGATCGGTCTGAGAACTGAAATCAGTGAGACTAGGGATGAGTCATGCTCTCACATCCTGTTGAGCTTCAGAAGGTCACTTAATTAACCACGCAGTGAAAGAAAGGTCTTGCGGATGGGATTACTGCACACTAAGCGGTGGCTGCTCAGAGTACGGTTGCATGGGAGGCTCACTTTGGTAACAAGCAGGCCTAAAAGCTCCTCTCCCGTGTGCCCAACCCCATCAAGAAGTTGCTTCTTAGGAGACCACATTGCTGAAAACGATCAGAGGAAGAGCAATTTCTTCTTTTTCTTGGCAGGTTATTTTTAGCTTGGATCATTTCAGTGACCTGCTTCACAGCACAGCCCTATGTAAGGTTGTGCTGCCAAAAGGAAGGTGATGGTGAGCCGCAGCACAGAAGTGGGAACAGGCAAATGTTCTGCTAAGCTGCATCCTCATTTTCTGCACATAGGAATGTGTCCTTCCCTTAGACACGGGTCACTTCCAGTTCTGCTTAGAAAGACTTGGCACAGTGAAAAGCAGTAGGAAGATGACAACCAGGTTGTGTTAATTCAGGTGTTCAGGCTGCTTCTCTGAATCAGAGATGGGCACATGACTAAGCTTCCTAGGATGATTTATGCTGTCTCAAAGGGTATTCTGTGGAGACAGGATATATAATAGACTAGGAGGAGGTTGAGTTCAGTGTTTTGTAGAGAGATCTCCTGTGTCACAATTTGTATTGTGCTTGAACACTGCTAAGGCATCTGAAAATAATTCAGGGAGTTGGGGAACTGCTGTGTCTGTCAGTTCCTGAAGAGTTGAGTCATGTAGCAGATCCAATCTCTGACTCGTATCAACAGCCTAAACAGATGAATTAGGCCAAGCTGATACTGAGCAGTTCCTGACGGGGCATCCAACCTGAAGATAACGTGCTCATGAAAGCAGAGACGTTTGTGCAGTTGCTTACTCCTGTATTTCTTGCACAGGTCCCAGTGCGACGTAGCCTCCTTTTCAGGCTGCATTACACACAACTAGCCTACAAAGGGACCGGAGAGACAGAGCAGCTCGCAATGATGTGCGGTGTCATCTGATCACAGAGACAGCAATCAGGCAGAAGACCATCCCTGAAGGGCTGTGCTGTCTTCCTCAATTTACCCCAACCACTCACCACGCCACAGATATATATGAGCTTTGTGGCTCACTGTAGCCTTGCAAGTGAGCCAAAGGGCTCCCTCGCTGTAAGAGACACTTCTGTTTCACCCCAGAAGCTTGCCACGATGTAGTGCAAAGGGGAAAGCTGAGTGAGCTCTGGATAAACTTTCTTTCCATTCCCTGGTGCCTGGGAAATGCCATAAATTGCTTTCAATGTGCTTGGAAGTGCAAGCACAAGAGTTGACTGCAAATCCATGAAACAAAAGGCTCAAAATCTTCTCGTGGCAAAACTCTTCGGATGGAACATTCCAAGTCTTTGTATGTCCCAACACCACCAGTACAATACCTACAGCGCATCCACGGATGCCAGTATAATAGCTTAGGGAGTCAAGCTGACCAGCAGGGAGCTTTGAAGACAAACTGGTGACACTTGGCCTGTTCATTCTACTAGCAGAAGGCTACTGGCAAGACAAGACTGAATAAAAAGGGCTGAACCAAGTGAGCTGTGAGGGCCAGAGGGTGCCTCCAAGTTGCATTCCCTATCCCAGGGAGATCTACAGTCCCTCCACAATTCTTTGAGGCAAAAGACCTTCCAAGTATTGTCCTAAACCTCTAGGTTTTCAGATTTTAGAGCTTCTCTTCTCCCTTGTCACTGGAGTCACAAAGATGCTGAAACTGTTGTAGTCTTTCAGTTGCTATTCCTCCCCATTTATCCTTTAATTTACAGCTTTCTCCACTTACATTCGTATTTCAATCACTTTTTTATCCTTCCAGCTTCAGAATGTTTTGCAGATTTTAAATCTTTTCTTTTTATTTGATCAGCGTCTCCCTATTCTATATTTGTGCTTGCAAACAGACACCTGCGTGCACACCCACACTGACTGACTCAGTCTTGTTTTTGTTTTCTGGGTTCATTTTGCACTTTCATTTGTCTCTTGCCCTTCTTCAGTCCCTTTTCATTTATCCTCTTTATTGCTGGAGTCTTAATTGTGTTGCTTATTTAGTATGTGACTCCTATCTGGTATCTCAGACTCTCCTATCTCTCAAAGGCTTGTTTATCTCTACACATTTCACTTTATTCCTTCTTTCTCCCTCTCTGTGATGCAAGTACAGTGACTTCTCCACTTCATTATTTTCTCCCCATTTCTGTATTGTTTCATATTTCTGAGGACACACCACATTGATGTCCCTTCTTGCTAGAATAAGCACAGAACAGCCTGTCCTAACAACACATTAGAAATCTTATGAAGACAATAATTTTGTTGGTATTTACAGCAATTTATCTGTGCCTTTATGTGATGCTCAGCACTAGGATGTAGGAAGACAGGACATCAAGCTGTGATACTTGCACTACCATTGCATTCATTTTCAGTAGTCCTTGCAAGATAAGAGCAGTTGATATTAAAATGTCCCATTCACTTATACTTGCCATTCAGCTGCACAGCAACTGCAGACTACCTTTTTCAGACTTATTGAACTATTTTAAGTTCAATTGCTTGTTCTCCTGACTCAGACTGCAGGGTAAGTCTGAGCTACCTTTCATGCAGGTTGTACAAATGAACCTCATTGCTTGCACTCATCCTGACCCAGACAGCATGCAGCTTTTTACCAGGAAATTATTTTAGTTACTGAGATATAAACTTGTATATTTGCGCCTTGTGTCTGACAGGTTTTCAGGCTAATTTAGTTCCCATCTTGCTTTCATATCCCAAAGTTTTATCATATGCGTATCCTTGTCGCCTAACTTTGGTGACAGAAGCTACCTGCAGGTTGATTTACCAGCTTGAAGAATGGCTTCTAGCAGGGAAAGCACAGGCCTCTAGTGATGATTTCCCAATATGCTAGCAAAGTAAATCTTTAAAAAGTGAGAGGGAAGGACAGCAGGAGGCTTGTTTATCATCTTTGGGGGCTGAAGTAAGATAAACTTTTCTCAAACCCTGCAGCAGGAACTCCAAGTGTGGTTAAGAGGAGGTCTGGGAGCAAAGCTGCAATAGCTTCTGAACACCATCAAGAACAGGATCTGCTCTGTCGCTGGATGGCTGTACTGAAGAGACCATGTGTATCTGTGCACATGTATTGTTTAAGTTTAAATTATTCACCATATTCTCATTTCACTGAATACAAGGGCATTTAAGCTGACATCTCAGAATAGCTGGCACTCAGGCTTGACATCACAGAACTAGACTTCTCTACAGGTTTATTTGTGGAATAAGTGTTTGCTCTCTAACCTCAGTGACTGCCTGTATGGTTAATTTCAAAATTCAACAGGACGAGAGTATAGCTTAGTGATAGCACTGAGGCTGAAAAATATTTGCATGTAATTTTGACTAGTGAAGAATCTGCATGGGTATTGCAGAATGCAAAGACATGAAGAAAACCTAAAACTGATTTGGAAACACTGATGTGCCAATATTAATTCTTAGTTCACGTGAATGGCATCTATTAAAGACCATTTCCCATACTGAAGTGCAAATCTACTATCAGAAACAAACCCAACCTAGATTGCTCAGCTCTCCCTCAGAAATCAAGTGTCCACCCCAAGAAGTAACTGTGTGTACCTGATCAGTGTCTAGAAACCTGAAAACATCCACTCTGGGTGGATGTTGAAAGGAAAAGCGAACATCTTTCCACCTGTGCAGTTGAAAATCATTAAAATTATGTGTAATGGATTTATATGCGATCCTGAGAACTGTCACCTACTTCTGGTTTGCATTGCCAGTTTGAAGGCAGCATAATTAGACTATTCTTACTGGTAAGTCACCACTATATTAGAAAAGTGCTGAAGATAAACAGAGCTTTAACCTTGTCAAAAGCCACCAGGAGGTATCACAGGCTGGTGAAACACTAACCATGCATCAGGATGCACTGTGGAGCAAGTTACATGGTTCTTACATCAGTTCAGATCCCCGTGAAGTGCTGTAAGGATCATGTGCTATGCACACTTGCTTTATTTTGCATTTCTACCTTTGTACCAAGCGCCTGAATGGGCCATTTACAAAATGGTCATCTTTTTTTAGTGACAACTGGGTAATATCTATAAAAGTGTATCAAAGGTTTCAACCTCCATTTTGCTGTCAACTGTTGGGTTTCTCATCTCTTTGGTAAGATACCCTTTTCCTGGTTAGATGTTCTTTTCCTGGTTATCCTCTTATTACTAATACCCTTAATCAATTGTGTTGTTTCTCTTTTCCTTGCTTAATGAATCAGAATTATGGGTTTGCCTCTTTAGTGCTGTCCTTTCCTATTTGTACCATTCTTTTATATTTAACCCTTTAGCCAAATTCCCATTTCTTCTTCTGAGTTTGACAATTGATGAAACTAGGATCTAGTTAATATGGGTCACATCCTATCCTTCTCATCTGAGAGGACACCAAACTACAGAATTTCTTCTGAATGAGGCTGCGCTCAACAGCTGCCCTTACCAGCTGCTGGTTTAAGCTAGTAAGCTCTAATAATCTCACTGATGCTGGAACTTCATATCTCCTTGCATTTCTTCTAAGGAGCTCACTGAACCACAAAGACATTTAGCTCTGCTGGGATCAAATCATTTTTGCCCACCTGTTTTCAGAGTGGAAACAGAGGTGATCTGAGCAGAGAGAAAATTGTGCCTGAAACCTGGCACAAATAAAAGCCTAACTGGAAACACAGGGGAGAGGTAGAAGGATGGGAGCAGAAATAGGGCAGCGGTGGGTATGGGTGGAAGGAGCAGGGAGTGAGGCAGAGTCTGTTCTTGCTGTTCAGCAGCACTGTCCTGCTGGAAGCAGAGCCTTGAGCTCCCTCCATCTCTGCTTTGCAGGAGAAGGAGTCACCTTTTCCTGTGTCACTGTGGTAGCCATTCAAGCATTACCAAAATACATAAAATTGAAAGGACGCACTCCCTACTCTCCCTGTCACAGCACAGAGATCCTCTCTCCCAGCTTTCGGAAACGTAAGAATGAGTGTGGCTCATCTCACTAAGGTGGGTGTCCAAACCAAGTACCTCCAGAAGGTCATTCCCCCATTTGGCTTCACTAACCACAGCAGGAAGCTAGAGCACTGTATTACAATGGGTGCCAAATTATTGGCTAAAATTAGGTTGGAGAAATCTCAGTCAGTGCAATGGTTGCTGAGGAAGAAGGAACAGAGCTAAGTTGGAGGAATGGTGATGCAGAGCCAAAGCAGTGCTGGATGCAGGTCTGCGCAGATATTGTTAAACGCAGTCATTTTGACTCTGTATCTGGATTTACTCACAAGTGCTAGTTTTTATATGCATATAGTATACTAAGATTTTAATTTTTAAGCAGATGCTGTTTACAAAAATATTGGTGCAAGGAGTCTTTGCTTGAGGTTACGCTTTTGCAGTGTGGCCTCTGATTTTCTTATGATTACTTTTTATGATCTAATTTTTATTTAACAGTCCATTACATGAGCATTGCATATGAAGATGGTAGTGCACAGATTTTGATAGTAAATCCTATTTTCTTGGATATTCTTCCTTAGTCTCCTCATTCTTTTCAAAATTAATTCCTCCCCAAAGGGAAGATGAGAAAGACCAGTCCTCTTGCTAAAAAGAATCCTCTCTTATCTCTAAATCACTAAGTGTTCTTTGATTAACAAAATTGTTAATGCTAATGACCGATAGTGACCTCTTAATTGCAATAACAAAAATAGTCCAGAAACGTTTAGATTTGGGCTGCTGTTAATGTTACATTGTATCTAAAAAAAAAAAAAAAAAAAAAAAAGAAGAAAAAAACCACAGAAAATCTGTTCCTAAAAGAAAATCTATTCTGTGTTCCAAGAAAGAATGATTTCTCTTTCTTTAGCAGGAAGATTCAGAGCATTGTGCAGCTCACAAACATTATATCAGCCCATGAAACAAACCAGCTGATCGGATGAGGTGACTGACCCATGTCCCTCCTGGAATCAAGTCAGCTGTCCTGAGAGCAACAAACTCCTCCAGATGAGGACACTGAAGCTGTCATTAGTGCCAGCTAATGTTCTGCCCAACATTACTTTAACCAGCACATCTGATCTAGACAACAAAGAGGCCTCTTCCTTATTCAGCCTCCCCCTGCAGAGAAGCATCCTGGGTTGTATCGGCTGGCATGGGTGCAGCTTGGGGAACAATGTTTGTTCATTTATTGCTTATTACAAAGCAGCAGGGGGAAGTCAGATTTTAAGCCCAATAAACAGGTTGGCAGATTCCCTGTAAATCTGCTATGTTTTATTGCTGGCATAAAATGCAAATAACCCCAAGTACATTATGGAACAGGCCTGGTTTTTTGCAGTAAGCACAGTATTTCCTGTCTTAACAGGAACCTGCTTCAAATGTGATTCTGGCCATAAAACTGAGTCTGAGAACAGCTTTGTGGTATACACTCTGTGCATGTCTCCTGAGCAGCTCTATTTTTTCACTTTAATGGGAAAGTTAGGTCTTAAGGCCATCTAATACGGCTGCAAAGCTATATTCCAATCTGTCTCGTGCAAACATTAGCAAGCCCTGCCAGGCAGGGTCTGATTCCTGGATCTTTCATGTTGAAGATGATGAACACCACAAAGCCAATAGCACAGCTTGACGTCCCTGCTCCAGGGTGTAAAATGCAGCCCCAGCCACGTGAGAACTTTCTCTTGCCCTTGTCAGCCATGGCGTGAGAGTTGCTGAGAGCTATTTCAATCTAAGATCTCCCTTTGCAGGAGAACCAGGTTTTAGGGAAAACACTTCTGAAAGCCAAGGGTGCTCAGGACTTCATCTTCAGTTTGCTCTGCCTTTACATTTTAACAGCTGCTTCACATTAGAGAGGACAGGACAGTCCATTGTGATCAACACAGGAAAACAAGCTGCATCGAGATTTTGTACAGCTCACAGTTTGCTCTGCTCTCATCTGAACTTTGCAGAAATTGAACAGATTCTATAGAAAAACAGATTCTCTACAGGATCCATGTGGAAAAGCAACAAAAACAACACTACCTTTGGGAACCCTTGTCTAGTTTTTAAGAGTTTTGAATTCAGGGCCAAGCCATTCTGGACCTGGTAATGGTTCCCACTTAGGAGTCTGGGACATGCCTCCATCTAAGCCTCCTAAGGCTTTCTCGGAGTTTGAGGGGATTTAGGTTTGCTGGTCATTAAGCCCCTCTCCACTTCAAACCTGAAAGCTATACCATCCCAGAGAAGCTTTGCAGAACACGACTTTAAAGCTGACACACAGATAACCTTTGGGTACTCACATAGGGTGGCATTCATTTTTACCTATATGAAACCTAGTATCTCATTCATCTGAGCTAGTGGGACAGACTCCCCATAGTGATTATGAGGAGAGGGAAGCACTTCCAGAGGGTTAATCACCCTTGGACACTGATTTTAGCCTGGAAAGGATCACTTTCCCCAGGTACTGGTGACCACAGAAAGCAGCTGCATGACAAGTGCAGACTCAATGCCTCAAGTTTTGGTCCTGCCAGTGAAGTTAAGTAAACAAAGCCCACTATAACACCATTTTCAAAAACTGCAGTCATCTCAAAATGCAGACACATTACAAGACTTTTCTTAAGTGGTAATTTTTTTTTTTCCCCCCTCCTAAGAAAAAGCAGCTTAGGGTTTTCAACAGTCCCCAGTTGTGTCTGAGCATCCTTACACTCATGGCTGTCTTCTCAAATCTAGCCCTTAAGCTTTCAAAGTGCTCTTATTTTTATCCCAGAAATAAGAGAAAGAGGGAGATTTACTGGGTTAAACCTTTAATACCTAGATAAAGGACTCCTTTCCCCCTTTCTTTCTTAACCCTTAATACTTTCTTCCCATTGTTCTCTCCTTCTGCTCATCAGTCCAAGTGGCAGGCATTTAATCCTGCCTCTGTTTGCTTTGTGGGGTGAGCTGCTTTTGCCCTTTTACTTTTGCGAGCACCTTTGTTTTCCAGGAGTTGTGGCATTTGTTTTTTACATCGTTTTCTGCAGACATCAAAAGCAGTTTGAATTCTGTCCTGCCCAATTACTGCTCCTTTCCTTTCAGATGGCAAAAGGTCCAGGCCATCAGCCCACCCAGTGCTGCTTGGAGAAATGCCCTGCAGCTGGAGAGGAGAGCCCGGGGAACCTCACAGCATTGCCTACCCGCATGTATACACACTTGCAGAACATCCTTCAATGCTGTGACTCAGTGGTACAGCCATCATTTCTCCCTATTTCAGAGAAGACAGGAGAAAGCACAGAATAAATTGCCAACATTGAAGTGAAAAATGTTTTTGAGGCAGCTAATAGGTCCAAGTCTACACTTACACATTTGCTACCTCCGTGTTGTGCATCTGTTTGCACTCAGACAGTTATTCCTAATAACACTTTGCCCATTACTTCTTGAAGGCAATATTTTTAACCAAATCAACATTAAGACTATATATTTTGTGTGCCTGCGTGTTGCAGTGAGGAAGAGAGGACTGAAAAAAAAAGCAATGAAATCACTCTTTGTACAGAGCAGTGCTGCTCCAGCTGCTCAAGCACAAGGAGTTTCCAAAGCAGCTTCTGGCTGGCAGAGTTTCCCATGCAGGGCAGTGCACCAGGAACAGACAAACAGGACAAACATACCCACTTTGTGGATCTCTGGGGGTTTAAGCCAGACATGGCCCTTGGAAATACAAAGCAGGGGATTTTATTTTTTGTGTGTGTGTATGTCTCAATTCCATGGTTAGACAAGCATGCCCCTATAGAAGCCAGGCCTTAAAGATGTTTCTTTGCCACGATAGAAATCCCTCGATCAGCTCTTCTGTGAACATAAAACAAATCTGAGAAGGAAACAGGACGATGCTGTGACTGGCAAGGCTAAATCTTAGCTACATAATGAGGCAGTGATGTAGGACGGTACCTACACCTGATCCATCAAAGCGCCAGGTACAGGAGCCCAGTGGGTGATACAGAGGCAGCCACAGCTGGACATGAAGCCTCCAGTGAGCTCTGGAGTTCAGCTGAAATCCAGCCTAGCTGTATGTTAGCATGAGAAAACTGGGGAGAAAAGCTAAATTTAAGAGTGGGGTTAGACCTATCCTTAACTACACTTGCGCTTTTGAGGCAGGAACACCTACTGTGCATTTACACAGAAATGAGAACCGCAACATAACTAGGGGCAGAGAAATGCCATGGAAATCAATGGTAAAATCTGTCATAGGTCTGTGCCAGCAAAGCAAGCACTGGGTTCCCCAAAGGCTGCCTGCTCCCAAAGCAGAGGCTGGCTATCTGGGGCCTACTGCTTACTTTTTTTTTTACAACCGCACTACTTTTATCCCTCTCCTCATTTTATTTTTAAATAGCTGCTGCCTCTGCTTGGTGCTGTCAAAGCATAATGGTTATTTAAAGAGCTCCATGAAAATAATCACCCAAAAAGTGTGCAAATGTGCTAAACTATTCCTCCGAACACCTGCAAACTGTTACAGTTTACAGGGCTAACAAGTCAGTCTCAAAATAGGATTAGGCATTTATGTGTCTTGGATTAGCACCTGCACCAAGCCACTGACAAGGATAAAGAAGCAGCTCTTGACCTTCAAGTTTTGGGGCAGAGACAGGTGAGCACCTGCAGTGGAGAAGGAAAAGGAATAGGGATAGGCAAGAGTAAAACTTTATTCCTTTAGTGCAGCAGAGACCAAGTAATGCACTGTGTGGGGTTTTCCCCTCCAGAAGCTTCTGCTGTGAACCAAGCACTGACATGGGGGGACACCAAACAGACCTCGGATCCATTTTACCTTGGCAAGTAGTATGCACGGCCACATGTTCCTGTTTAATTGTCCCAAGCACTTTAGGCATTTTAGTGACTTGGGTAATTTGAAAGTGATTCAATACAGAAATTAATCATTAGGAAGTCTTCTAGTAGTAAGGGGGAATGCTGCCCTCCATATCCAGCTCAGCTTGACTAAGCTATCTGGCCTAATTGCCTCCACCCTTCCATTCCTGAATAGAGTTAAATCCAGTTGGTGGCTGGTCACAAGTGGTGTTCCCCAGGGCTCCGTATTGGGGCCAGTTCTGTTTAGTATCTTTATTGATAACCTGGACGAGGGCATCGAGTGCACCCTCAGTAAGTTTGCAGACAACACCAAGTTGGGTGGGAGTGTTGGTCTGCTCGAGGGTAGGAAGGCTCTACAGAGGGATCTGGACAGGCTGGATCGATGGGCCAAGGCCAACTGTACGAGGTTCAACAAGGCCAAGTGCCAGGTCCTGCACTTGGGTCACAACAACCCCATGCAACGCTACAGGCTTGGGGAAGAGTGGCTGGAAAGCTGCCCAGAGGAAAAGGACCTGGGGGTGTTGGTCGACAGCCAGCTGAATATGAGCCGGCAGTGTGCCCAGGTGGCCAAGAAGGCTGATAGCATCCTGGCTTGTATCAGCAATAGTGTGGCCAGCAGGAGCAGGGAAGTGATTGTCCCCCTGTACTGGGCACTGGTGAGGCCGCACCTCGAGTCCTGTGTTCAGTTTTGGGCTCCTCACTACAAGACAGACATTGAGGTGCTGGAGCGTGCCCAAAGAAGAGCAACCAAGCTGGTGAAGGGTCTAGAGCACAAGTCTTATGAGGAGCAGCTGAGGGAACTGGGGTTGTTTAGCCTGGAGAAAAGGAGGCTGAGGGGAGACCTTATTGCTCTCTACAAACAACTACCTGAAAGGAGGTCGTAGCGAGGTGGGTGTTGGTCTCTTCTCCCAAGTAACAAGTTGTGCCAGGGGAGGTTTAGATTGGAGATTAGAAAAAATTTTTTCACTGAAAGCGTTGTCAAGCACTGGAACAGGCTGCTCAGGGAAGTGGTTGAGTCACCATCTCCAGAGGTATTTAAAAAGAGGTGTAGATGTGGCACTTAGGGACATGGTTTAGTGGTGGACTTGGCAGTGCTACCTTAACAGTTGGACTCGATCTTAAAGGTCTTTTCCAAACTAAATGATTCTATGATTCTAAAATACATGGGATTGCCCTCTGTAGAAACATTTTTCTCTCCATTGACTAAAGAGGGAGCTGGTATCTCCTGCACTCACCCCCAGGCCCCAATGGCTGCAGCTGCATGAGATGAATCCTCCTCCCATCCCACTGCAGCACATACCCACAGGAATGGCTTTAATTGCCTCCTACTGGGATAACAGCTACCACTACAAAACTCAGCTAATCAGTGGAAGAAGGCCTATTTCTTCACTTTAAAGTAGTTATGTATTTCTCGGAGAACTTGTTTAAATTAGTCACTAGAGATATTATGGGTGATACTGTAAAAGTCTGATGGAAGAGGACTCTATGCTTTACTGAAAAAAGTGCCTGTAGACCCAAATCAGATATTTCATCCTTACCACTAAGTGACAAGATGTGTATTTTTCTCTTCATAGAGCACACTGTGTTTGACAGGCACAGCAGGCCAGAGAGTTGCTCTGCTGGGAAAGAACTGGGGAGCAATAGCAGATCACATTAAAACAATAATGTTGCACTATGGTAAGAAAGACCAACCTCAAACAGGGATACGTGGATCAAAAGAGTCTGTGAGAACCTTGAACTATTTCTATTCACTCCTGGAAAAGCTGTAGCTGGAGTCATCTCTGCTCACATGGTTTTGGATGCTAGACTTAAGAAATAGATCAAGTGGAGAGAGTGCAGAAGCAAACAAGTACAGCCTAAAGTCTAGAAAAGTGTGATCTTGAACAAAAACCTAATGTTCATAAAGGAGAAAACTGAGAGAATATTACAATCTTCAAATATTGAAGAGAACTGCAATGACAAAGGAATAGTTTATTTGTGTTTGTGCTAGCTAAGGCAAGAATTGGCTTAAATCACCGCAGGATGTTCTAGGTTAAGCATTAGAAAAAGCTTTCAATAGGTAGTAAAGCTGCAGAGAAGACTTCCTGCAGAGGCTGTGAAGGATTCATTGCTGAACGACCTTCAGCACAGGCAAACAGAAATCTGCCAGGTGTGGCAGAGGTATAACTGATCCTGCTTTGAGACAGGAAGATGGATTATGTAAAAATTTCAGAGTCTTTTCGGTCCTAACTGTGTGATTATCAGATTCAACAATGCAAATTTTAGGTGAATACATGTTTCTATTATCTATCTGGGTTTTTCTTCCCCCTCTGAGGCTTTTGCATCCTTGCAGACCTTTTAATCTTTATCCCTGACCTTCCTTCTTTTTAAAATTCTCTGCCCAAACTAACTGGTTGATTGCTGTTCTCCTCCTAGAAAAATTCGGCTTCTTTAACATGGTTCAGGTCTAAATTGCAGTTCAGGACCCTACAATTAGTCACAGTAATTCTTCCACTCCCTGCAAGCAAAGCAAATCCTTACTCAACCTCACGATGGTCCTCCGCCTTGCAGTCTAGCCAAGCAAGGGCTCCATCTCTTCGTTTGCCTCCCACACTGTCACCCACACAGAGCTGCTTTTAACATTGTGAGATCGGAGAAGCAACGATTGGCTGAAACCCTGGCAAACCTGCTCTTGTTTCTGAACCGTATATATCAGACTAACCCTTCCCTTCCTCCATGGCTCCGCTGTGATTCACTGACCTTGTCCTGGCGCCTGTCAATTGCGAGATAGGATTTAGATAATTTTATGTATCTGAATAGCAGAAATTGAGCTTGAAGCCCAGACAACATTGCTTTTACTCATGTGTTTGTGCAAATCTCTGTTGTACCCTGGAAGCAATCTCAGCCTGCTTCATAGTGCGAAGATGATACACATTTAATCTTGTAGCTTATTACATTTTCACTAGAAATAGTGCCATTGCTATCAACAGACACTGTTAAAGTATTATTTTTTTAATATATTTTCCTCTGGCCCTTTATTATGTGGCCTAGAAGGTCAGATTCATTTTCTTCAGCTCTTTACAGACTCAGTGTAGGGACACATCACATTTTTGCCCAGGCGGGAATGTCTTCCTACCCATGACCACACAGCTTCCTCAATTACCTTGGGCAGCAAGGCTGCCTGGGCTGCCCACAGGATACCTCACATATCTATCCCTAAATTGCCCCTACTTTTAGTTTACTGTCCACACTGCTTCTGAGTTCAGTTCTTAACCATTGCCCTTTCTGGAGTAGTTGGTATCACCAAATTTGCCATGTGCTTTGTTAGCTGGTTTGCCTGAGTAGTGACCAGCTCTCATTCAATACTCTCTCTGGGATCAGTCAATGAGACATTTAATGTTGTCTTTTGCTTCCTGACATTTAATAGCAGGTAAAAGTTCTCTTCCTCAGTTACCTGCCAATGAACATGACTAAGTCTACCAGATAAAAATTAAAAGAAAGTGTGAATATCCTTCCAAACTGTATGCAGTCAGTGAACACTTCTGCAAACACCGCATCTACTGCTTGTGCGGACGCTTATGATTCAAGCCCATTAGTATCAGCAGAAAGGCTCGTCTTGAATCAGGTCTTCAATGTGAAGGTTCACAAACTACCAGATTTTATATGCTCAGATACCTACAAATACTTTTAAGGCATGTTTTCCCAGTTTTTCATAGTAATGCGTCTCATACTGTATACTCTGTACATTTTAGAGGAGCTCAGACATATTGGGCTACATCTGCTGGTTTATTTTTAGGAAGACAAGCTCTGATAGGTTTGCTTAGAAACAGCACACGACGAACTACGTGAACTTTGCAAACAGCAGAATATTTCAAGTTCTGGGCCTACGAACCCTGACAGCACTCTTCCAAATAAATTACTTGTTGTACAACTCATGCTGACCTCTTCTCCCTGAAGGCTGAAATCCAAAAGTCATCCCAGTGTGGTGAAAGGTCTATCTTAAACCAATTTAAGCCTCCAGGAAATAGAGAATTAAGGCTGACACCAACTTTTCTTTCCGTCTTTGCCTGTGACAGTACCATGATGATATTTGCACCTAGCAGAAGAACACAGTGGCCACATTAAGAGTGACTCAACTGTTCTGAATGCAACAAACACATACATCATGAAAGAAACAGTTCAGTGCAAATATATCTTGCTATCAGTTTTGTCTCAGCAGGTTAATAGAGAATACAGAAGCTGATAGGATTTTGAAAGCAGCTTAAGCAGTAGGTACCCAATTCCCACCACAACTGGAGCTGGAGGCCTAACTCTTAAACTCTGATCTTGCAAGGGCTTATGTATGTGCTTGCCTTTAAGGGCTGCATATAGAGCCAACAACTTAGCGATGTATTAGAGCATGTATCATAGCCAGACAGCCCTGAAAATTCAAGCTGCTAGCTTTACTGGTTTGTTGTAATACAGCCTGCCTGTAAAACATTTGACTACAAGCCTATGAACAAAGATGAACTGCACTTGTTTGGAACTTAACTTTGCTTATTCAGAGATTAAGCCCTGTTGTCAACTTGTAAAATCTATATTGCAAAAGCATTGATAAAGAAAGCTTCCCTCTTCCACACAGCAGTTTTGTCAATCCATCTCTACTTTAGCCAGATAAATCATGTTACACAGGGAGAAGGCAAATCTACCCAACTTCAGAACAAATCCAACTAGATTTTCAAGATTGCCAAAGTGCTTTGAAGATGGAGGAGCTGGACTGTGAAAAGTAACATTTATTCCTCTCTGAAAAAAAAAAAATTAGAAATCAACAGTATGCAAGGGTCCTTGTGAATGCAAGATGACAAGGAGCCATTGGCCTATTCTCACATACATCTTTGAATGTATCTTACACTGAAGAGCTGTAAAGGACCTCAGAGGAGACACCTGCCTTTGGGCATCTGTGGGACTAATCAAGAAAACATTGTTTTGGCAGCAGTGTAGGTCTAATTGTACAAGGTGATTCTAGTAGCATGTTTTCATCTAGCATAATAAACTAGTTTTCACTTTAATGGCTGAGCTGCTAGCAAATTACAGTTCCTTTTTGAGCTGAACTGACCTAATTAGTTTTTGTTTTGTGCTGCTACTGAATAAGCACGCACAAAGGATGCTTTCCCCTCCTGCTTGAATAAATCAGAATTTAAACATATATATCCAGGAGGCCCAATATACCTTGTCCTGTCTTGCTGAAGTATAAATGCAACGGCTTTACAGTTGCCCACACTTGCCTTTTAACAGAATAGCTTCTCGAAGCCTGGCAGCTTGAAAATGTGAAGTTTTCTAACACTATCTGTTGGTAAACATGACTCCAGAGCTGCTTTAGGGCTCAGAGGCAGGTACCCGTGGTGCCAGCTGGGCAGCATCTTTCTTGGGGAAGGAGGTCTCTAGCCCCATCTTTTGGCAAACCTGAATTTCACATCATCTTTCTCCCTCCCAATTCATCCAGTGAGAATTTGGGACCCACCCTGCAAAGCTGCATAGGGGAACTGAAGTGGGAGGCTAGAACAGACCCTCGTATTGCACCAGGTGGTATTTTCCAGAGGAAGGACTGGGCTTAAGCCGTTTTCTCTACAGACGATTGCTGTAGAGAGGCTCCATTAGTGAAATGTAGCCCAGAGAGAGCTCTTTGCTGTTGCCTTCTGGAAATTCAGCGAGGCCTTTCCTAGCCAGCTACTCCCTATAGCTTAACATGTCTGTGCTTTGTGTAGCTTATTTACTGAGATGCCAGTACAAAACCTGGTGCGAGAGCAGTTAGCTGCAATCTGGATGTTCTTTGTAGCAGCATAACGAGTTACAGCAATAAAACGATTTTGTGTTATGGAATATTTGTGCATGTATCACTTTCTTATACCAGCACTGTTAGTGGGACAAATTGTGTGAGAAGATGCAGTTTAATGCCCAGATGGTGTCATTATTAAGTTCTCATTAGCTGTGCTTCAAAGCACTCCAGATTGAGGGAAAGGTGCAACGTGGAATGCAGCAGGTACAATATTGGATCCCTTGTGCTGAGGACTAAAGACTGAATATAGTTGTTTGTGGCAGGGGGGATCAGGAGGTTGCAATGAGTGCAGGGAGGCTGGTGCTTAGCTGATATCAGGGGGAAAGGAGAGCTGAGAATATTTTCAGAGCAGGTTTAGCTCTGGCACAAGGAAAGGCATGGTGGAGGCAGGTATATATGGTCAGCCCCATTTCTAGGAGGAGGTAGGTATATATTAATGTCCCAGTTTGGTCTGTCCACATTATCTCTCTGCTGCAAACTGGCTACAAGAGCAGGAGGGAAGATTATTGCTCACCCACATCTCCTGCCTCTGTGTGAGTTTGCTGAGGGCAAGCTTGTGAAGGATTAAGGTAATATACAGAAAAGACAGAGTATACAGAAAAGGTGTGGGACAACCATCTCTCACAGCACCTGAAGCCATCACCAAGCCCCAGCTCTGCCAGGCAAGCAGGCGATTAGCTTATCTGGGCTGGGGCAGGGGTGATCTTGTCTCAGACTTGGCTGCCAAGCAGTTAGCTGGGGAGGAAAAAAAATTGCTGATGCTTAGAGTGAGTGCCCAGGACAACTTTCCCAGCCAGGCTTGAAACTAAGCCAGTGTGTCAGATAAAGTGACCAGCTGGGAAGCAAAACAAGGAAAAAATAACAGAACTATCCCTATCAGGAGAGAGAACAGTGGGCAGCTCTTGTTTCTGCTGCTTTTAATAATGCATGGAGATAGCTAACAAATCTACCTTTTTCACACCACTAATTGCAGAAATGTTTGCCACCTCCCCAGGGCATTTCTCACACTATCCTGACAGTTTATTATTTTTCCTTCCCTATGCCCCTTCTCTTTTCCCTCTCCTTTTCCATGAGGGTTTTTAAAATGGCAGTCACTCACTGATTCAAAGACTGAAGGATTAACCACCATTGAAAAGGTTTTAAATACTGAAATGGTGTACACTGTCCACCAGTGCAACCTAATGATATGAAAAGGTTTTATGTAATTATTCAATCAGGACTTGTACAGCACCTTTTCTGCATAAAAATAACTATTAAGTTCAAATATTCAGCAAAAACTCTTGGTTCTGCTATAAGACCTCAAATCTCAAATATTGCTTGACAGAAAGAAATCACCTCAGGGTTTTCAGGATTTCACTGCCTCTCTCTCAAAAAAATGTACCACCTTATCAAAACTCCTAAGCATCATTGAATACAACAGCTTTGCAGCTACTGTCTGCTTATCACTTGGAAATAAGACTTTGCTGCAAAGGCTTATTGATTTGGGGAGAAAAGACAGTAAAAATGTAGAATACAGTTCCAGAAAACTATCATGCTGATGTAATGTTTTAGGAGCAGAAGTGAAAGGGGCTGCTGATACAGAAAAAAAAGAGGGGTTTGTTTTGTGATCTGTAAGTACGCAACATGATAAAGGAGAAATCACGAGAAAGAAATCTGCATGCAGCCACCTTTACTGGCCAGACAGACAAATACTAAAGGCAGTACATGTTTCACCCTCTCACTTTGTTAATCTACATGTCCCATGACTAATACAACAAGGTAGGGTTGCTGCATTTAGCAGATAGAAGCAGAACAAAACTGGCAAAACCACAGAGAGTCAATGTTCAATTGCTCTAGGTGAGGATATGGCCTCTTCCAGGCCAGAGGAGACTGAAATAGCTGAAACCTTACATTTCCTGCATGATGTCCCTTGGATCTTGAGGAATCTATATATGGTGATCTGAGGGAATGATTAAATTATCAGGTGTATCTAATAATGTATATGTGTAGCTGCTTTAGGAAAAGAGCTAGTAAATCAATTAAGTGCTGATATAAAGCCCCATTGGAGTCAACGGGAAAATTGCCATCGACTTTGCACCAGATCTTGGAATAAAGCTGAATTAAAAGCCACAAAGAAAGGATGAGCAGCAACAGAACCATCTCTGAAACAAGCAGCAGAGTTTCAGAGTAAAACCCGCATGTCTTGAAAACAGCTATTTTTTCAGTTCAAACAATTTTCTCATAGGGTTCCCGGGGCATTACCCCACCCAGTACAACCCAGCTGTTTGGCTTTGCTGGGCAAAAATGAGAGAATACCTATATGAGATTCTCCCACTCCAGACAATGCTCTTCACTGTTATGCCAATGCAACAGAACACCTCCCACAGGTATGTCCCTCCAACTATGCTGGGGTGCAACGCTGCTTATGGGTGATATTCTTACTATTTCAGACTCTGATGAGTCCAAGCTGCTTTGAGCATTTCTCAAAAGGAGCCAAAAGGCACTCAGGGTCTGTCAGTGTCCACCAGCTGAACAAGTCTTTTCTGTGGACCCTGAACTCCAGCTTCTCCTCCAACAAATAGATTATAAAATGAACAACCTCAAGCTGGTCCCCGTGTGCTGCTCTGCACCTCCTGGAGCCCAGGGTAACTGGGCACACCAAGTCCAAAGGAGCCTTAAAATACATTTATATCCCTTGATCCAGCTCCAGGGATGTGAACGTGCAAGTCTGAGGTCCCTGGGATGTCACTGAACCTGGAGGGACAGTGGGTTTCAGTGAAGGATGTCCACCCTGACTTGTTCTGCTCTCACTGCTGATGTTGTTGCCATCTATCTTTCCCTGCAAGTGACACCTGAAGAGAACTCCTCAGGGAAGTACCAGACTAACCCATACTTTATTTAAAGGACTTGATTTAAGTAGGGCTATGTCAGAGATGCAGCAAGTACTTTACATTAGCGCGGGACTGACACAAGTAAAGAAGAACCAGGCCTTATGCCACTGGACATGTTTAGTGGTCTTCTGTTGTATCAAATGCTTAAGCATAAGAGGCTGTCTTTGATTCAAGAAATAAGGACAGTTCAAGAAATAAATTCAAGAAGCAAAACAGCAGTGATTTGAAGTCTGCTCACTACAAAACTCTATCCAATGAATTTCAAACACCGAGCTGGATATCCAGACTGAGGAGCAGTTAGCAGATGGGAAACCACAGATAGCGGATTTATCAGTGCTACATACTGATCCTGTGGAAGTTCAGTCTTTCTAAGGTAGCCTGGAGAAAATAGTTCTTGTGCAGCCTGAGAGCAGAAAACCATTAATTCTTACCAACTGGAAGATAAAAAGTTCAGTTTTCAACAGCATGAGTCCAACAGACAGCTGCAAAGAGCAACGCATAGCAAGATAAAAGGCATTTGTATGGCAGCTCTGCCTAATCTGCTTGTTGCTAGAGGCAGTAGTGAGGGAAACTGAGGCTAATTAATTCTTGCCAAAAAAAAAAAAAAAAATAAAACCTTTTCAATTTGGTTCTGAAATGTGCTGTTTTCCACAAATCAAGTTGTTATGCAAGGAGCCTCTCAAGTTGTGAACATAAAGGATATTTTTCAGATTTGATGAAGGAAAAGAAAATGAAACAAGTAATTTGTTTTCCTTTCCTTGCTTCCCCTGGAATAGAAGAACATAGCTAAAGTTCAGGAATATGGCCAGGCAATACCTGTAAGTGGACACAGCCCAGTCCTCTCAGCCATTCCCTTCATATAGTTTGACCTACATGCTGGCAGGTGAGCATCAGCCACCATCCCATGTGAGACAGCGCCTTACATGTTGCTCTCAGATGCTGAGATGTCTACAGTGTGCATTAGAAAGGAACATAAAATAACATCCACATGCTTAAGTTGCCTAAAGCAATGCACACAGAACATATGATCTGCAAGTAGCATTACATGATGCCAAAATTTGTATTAAAATCTGTTTATTTATGGTTGTATTCCTTCTTCTCATCCTGGGAAACTAAAGGTCACTGCAGACCCTTCATGTGCTGTATTACCCCCTGGTTTTCTGCCTCCCAGTCATACCCTCATCTCTGCTGGCATCCTGCAGCTTGCACTTTGAAGAGAGGGTATTGGACAACGAATGGTGGTCCAGAGCCGTGATTGCCAAATTAAAACAGTTTGTTCTGAGGTCAAAGCAGTATAAATTTTTCATCAGATCACTCAAGTCAAGCAGGCTGGAGTGTGCAGACTCATGGAGGCATTTTTCCTCCTACAACACTCACTTCGAAGAGTGGTTATATCAGCTTCACGCTTTGAGCCCAAATGATTGTACACTGTATTTATCAGGCTGCCTGAACCGTATTCCCTCCAGTTCCCTGTGCAGTTTCTGCCCGTGGGGAACAGCCGGTTAAGCTGTACCCTTCAGCCTTTTCATACAGTCTGTTCTTTCAGGGTGATGCTGGCACTCTTCCTTACTGTGGTAAAATGAGCACATATGTTTTGGGGATCCCAAAGCAATTCTGTTTACTGCAGTGCACTAGGAACTTCACCTCCTGGGTAGCAGCAAAGAAAGAACCAATTATTCCCAGGCCAGCTGCAAAAGGGGTGCTAGCTAAAAAAGTCACGAAGTACAGACCCAATGTCTCACTGTGCCTGCTATTATGGTTATTTACTATTGCCTTCTTTCAGTCACCATAAATCTTGGCAGAAAGGGCTTAGTTAAAATATGATTAGGTTGGGATTATTGCATATGAGATTCTTGCTAGGGCTTATAAATGTGACAAACTCTGAAATATGATTTCCACAAAAAAGGAGAGGGAAGGGAGGGAAGTGGTGCTTTTACTGAAATATACCACAATTCCCTAATTACTCCTCTACTCTAGTGACTCTGAGTGGTGGATAATAACAATTAAAGAAACATTCTCTCTTTTGCCCTCTTATGCCTCCAAACTTATATTCTCTTCAGGGACTCAATTTAACAGCAGCTGCAGAGTAAGACTTGAATGAAATTAGGCTGATTTAAGGGCCTGCATGGAGCACTGTAACAAAGGGAGATAGCATTGTACAATTTTAGAGATTAATTCCCATTGCTTGTGCTTTACTACCAGGAATCATTAAGAAGCTAGAACTGACCAACCATTTCTTAGTGAAATATCTTTGGACACGGAAAACATCCAACACAAGAGCCTTTGCAGCAAATGCATTATTTCAAAGTCTTCTCTAAGGACCAGGCCCATCTCTTCCATAGTCCTACAAGGCATGCTTTAAGATCTGAAGAAAAGTAAGATTATTCTTCTACTAAGCATTATTGTTACTTCAGCCTGGGAAGCAGCAATTGTTACTCCAGCTCATCTGGAAAACACTTAAATGTCTTTTAACATGGGAAAAATATTTAATCTACTTGTAGAGACAGATAAAGTGACTGTACTTTTGTATTGCACTGTTTACTATCAACAGATACCCTCCTTAAATCCCAGCTTGGCCTAAGCAGCCATACAAAAGACTGTTGACTTCCGTAATGGGATTCTGTAAGAATATATGTTAATATGAAGAGTATGGCAAAGCAATAACTTATGTATTGATATGTTGAAGAAAATTGTTTTCTTTTCTCCTAGAGTTGGGATGGAGCCAACCAACAGCCAGCTCTTCCTATACCTTCTCCATCAGTTTTTTTTATCAATAACAGTAAAAGAACATAATAAGCAGGTATATAAGATGTGCAAATCTGTCCCCACCAGGTCCTTTTGATCACAGTGACCTCAGTTTGCTACATCACATTTAAAACTGCCACCTCCTTAACCTCCCGTTGTTTTGAAATATTAGCCACTGGGGTCCTGGGACTCAAACATAGAAAGTTTTCTGCTTTGACTTCTTGCCAAAACCATTAAAATATTCTCTGCACTGTCACAGCTTGTGCCACCTCTCAGGGGAGTTGATTTAAAAGTAAATTACATGTAAGTGTCAGATGAAAAGAGCTTCATTATCTAATTCTTCCTACACCAGCATTTCTTTAAATTGCTTACTAGGGACAGGAGACAATTAGTCCTGTGTTTGAAATGAGAAGTAATAAGTATCTGTCATTCCCATTAACCACAATTATTTTTTTGATATGCAAATACAATTGCTTTCTAAAGTTAGATAGGACAGCCATGTCTACATGGGCCCAGGTGCCAAGTGTGCTTTGGCCAACTCTGAGCACACTCAGCCACCTTGAGTTTCAGAGGCTGTTGACTGGACTAAGTGTCTTACAGCACAGTCTGCTGATTGAATCAGCATTGCAATAATGAAAGAAAAATTGGAAGTCCTTCATGCCTTTGCAGTAGCTACAAGTACACAAATGTTTCCATGGCACCAACTAGCTTCCAAACAGATTTCAGAAACACCAGTGAAGGCCCTGAAGTCACTAGGAGACTTCCTCACTGAAATTTGAATTGGCACAGCTCTTCCAGGCAGCCATCAGGACATGGGAGTTGATGCCAATAATGCATCATTAGCAGAGATTGACCAAAAACCCACTTTCCACAGTCCCTGCTGAGAAACCCTAATTCTGCCCATCATTCAGGTCCCAGTGTGGTCACCTTTTCAGAGGGGCTCACTTGACCATTACCACCAGGTTTAATTTAAATCTGGACAGTACCTAAGATACTCCTGTTCATATCCATGCTTACAGGTGAAATTCTCATCACGCCAGGTCAGGATCAAAGAGCAGATTGCACTAATGCAAGCACAGACAGTCCCGCCCAGTTCATGTCATCCCAAATCTTACTGCAAGAGCTCTTAACCTGCCCTTTGAATCATATCGCCCATATTCTTTATATCACTTCATTTGCTTCCTCCTCCTCCTGGATCTGCCTGCCTTTCACATAAAGTAACTTTGAACTACTGACAAGATAAAAAGAGGCTTCCCTGGGATAGCAGACAAGTTCAGTGCAGAAGTTAGACTTGTTCCCTTTTGCAAATGAGCCAAGATGTTCCTCAGGTTCCAGAGCTTGGGTACAGTATCTTCTTTACAGGGCTCAGCATGTGTTAATCACTCACCTAGTCTGTGTGAGACATTTTTCTCAAGTTTGTAAGCTCTGTCATGGTTATATATGACCTTTTCACTCCAAGTATTTAAAATGCAATATAAACAAATCCTTTTAAATCTTTATATTGTGCATGTCTCTCTGGGACAGATCTTGGAACTGAGGCAAAATCTGGGCACCTGAGTGACACCTGGTTCTCACAAGCAGCTCGTGCATCTGAGCAACAAGGGCATATAGTTGCAGGGCTGTTTTAGACACATTTTACTGCCTCTCTGCTTCCTTTGCTTTCTTCAGCATTCAGGGTTACAAGATTACTACTTCCATATAAATCATTCTGCATAAAATACTTTAAACAGGAGGCTGATATTTTATAAGGTGCAGAACAGACTTTGCTGAACTGATGACATATCTAATTCTATGGTCAGTTATTAAACATGCACACTGTAAAACTAGCAGAGAGTCAGTAGCAAGAAATACAGTGCTCTCAAAGCACCAGCTTTAAAGCAAACTAATGAAAAGGCAGTATCTGCTGGGAGGTACAGTTAAGAATCCAGACACATTGGATTTATTTTTGGCTCACCCAAATATACACAGGAAGCTTTTGCAAAGTGTGATTAGGGCTCATTAAACGAAACACTTAAGAATGAACTTAAGTGATTTATCTAATGGGGATAAACTTGTTTGTACTTACAGTTACTTTGCCAGAACATGCTGTGGAATTACATCTACCTTCATGCTTAAGTCAAGAATATTAATACTTAAGGGCTGCAAGACCAAGTTCAGTACTGATGCCACTCTGAGTCATGGCAAAGGTCAGGGCTATAGAAGGACCTTTGAACAGAGCAGGACAAATAAGAAAAGCAGCAGTTTGCATTTGACAGCTTTGCCACTGCATGGTATTTACTTCATTCTCATGAATAAGATGAACATCCCCTCCAAGTCAAAGCTGGCTTTTAAGCCCAGAAGGTAGATCTTCACACAAATCTCTGCTACGCACTCACTGTCAGTGTCTGTTTTGGAGGTTAAATGGGAGTATGGAGAGAGAATGAATGTGGTTATTTTGTGTGAAAGCCACTTGTAAATTCTAAAGCTTCCAAGTACAACAAGTAAAAGCCTCGGTCATAACAATGATGCTTAATATGGGCACTGATGTTAAAGTCACCTCAGTTCTAATGCAGAAATTTTGATGTCAAGTGGAAAAGTAATATTCGGTAAACAGTTTGCATTTCCTTTAATGCACCTGGTATAACCTTTAGAAATGCATTTCCATCCTCTTCCATCCTTCTGAAGCACCAAAATTTTGGACTTTAACTAGTAAGCTTATTTCCCTTGTTTCTTAACTAATTTCTCTGAAAACAAGGCTTACGCCACTACGCTCTGATGAAGTCCCCAAAAGCAAAAGGAAGGAGGTCTTAAAGATATTAAGGTCTTTCAGGTTGCATGAAAAAAAATGGCTAAAGGAAAAGCTGCAGTATTAGCCTACAAAAGCAAGCATTAGAAAACTATTTATTCATGTCAAGGGTCTATCAGCAAGTAAATAGCACTAACTCTGCCAGCATACTAGCAAACCTTATCATGTCTGCCCTAATTCTGCCCTACCTCATTGCAGGCGCAAGGGTTGCTTGAACAGACTGCAAGTCGTCTGCTGTTTTTATGAAGCACACATGGGTACTAGGATAACATGAACGAGACTTTTTTAATTTGTGATTTGAAACTAAGATTTGAACAGATGTCTCTGGAGATGAGCATCCATTGTGATACTCCTCTGCATATTACATAGGTCTCATGGGAAGGTGCATTTTGAGGGGGGAAGTCAAACCAGGTTTTTTTTTAATAGGTTTTTAGAGATAGAACAGACACCTCCCACATTACTTCCCTCTCCCCATTCCTTCCCCAAGAAAAACCTCTAACCTTGCCTTCCTGTCCCTCAACTTCAATGCCTGGATAAAGTTAACTAACAGAAAATACTATGCTTCATATAGCAGATTCAGACCTGAATCTGACTCCTGTGTTTCAGAGTTAAAACTGGCCCAATTCTGCACACAATTGTGTGTATTTTGTAGTTCACACCATTCATCTGTGTGGGAGTGTGTAAAACTTGGGTGTCAAACTCCTACCTCATGCATGCAAGCGTACAGTATTGGAGAACGCTCAGGAGTGAATGTTCTTTTAATAAATGACAGTTTTCATCACAAGCCCTAGAAAAATTGGTGAAAAAATTGTGTGGCTTTACACAGACACTCAGGTTAATTGACATTTTGTCTATAAAATAGTTAAGGTATAGTTCAGTAGCTATTTTAGAGAACTGCTATAGCCTGTTCATGAAGGACATGCCTAAGTAAAGTCTTTGAAGAAATTGCATTTGGGAAACCACTCAGGGAAAGAAACCAGAGGCAAAGCTGACTGGATAACCCTGTCTATTATGGGCACATTCACCCAGGGATCACCTCTCCTGACATCCCATCATGGAGAACCAGCACACTCCATCCTTGCGTGCTACAAATTTCCTACGAAGAGTTTGCTCAGCTGTTATCTCTGGTTTCCACAAAAGCTTGAAAGGAGACTGTTGAAAGCTTTTTCTGTTATCAGTGCTTTACACAGCCTGGTTGCTTAGCCCGCTTACCTATTCCTTCCCCTCTCTCAAAATAGAGCTCAAGTTGATATGAAAATAGCATACCTTTTTCAGAGGGAGTGCAGGATTGGTAAGGCATTGGGAAGGAGTGAGGAAAGTTGAAATTACAGTGAACTGGCTGTATATTTGTGTTTGAAAGGCTTCAAGTAGAACCTAATTAATCCCATTGTTGATGCTAATATAGTTCTTTTTCAAGATTCACAATTCAATGCTCCAAGCAAATTTACCTTTGATCTTTAGCTCAGAGAAAATGATTGAAGTTTTTATCAAATGCATTTGTCTGCCCTTGGGCTCATGTATGGACTGGGGCAGGGCAAGTGGACATGCAAAGTGTCACCGTGGCAGAAAGGAAAAGGGAACTAGAGGGTTTGGCTGTCAATAAGTGCAGAGCTCATTATAGCTCCTGCGACCCTTTTGCCTTGCTTCAAAATGCTGCACAGAGACTAGGAAAGTGGAGAGTCCAGTAGACCACGTAACGTGCAGCTTTGCAGTTCTGACAGCCTTTGAAGGCTGCTCCCATTGCCATGCTCACTTTGGTCTGCTACCTCCGATGAAAAGATTCTACCTCCCTCACTTATCCCCTCCAAATAGGATTAACCCCATGTGCAAGGTATGAAAGCTCCCACTTAACAGGCCTTCTTGATCCACCAGCTGGCAAAAAAGAAACAACTGAGCATCTGCCTGAATCTCTGCAGGTGTCTCTTCACCTTTAGGCAACTCAAACCTTGAGCTGCCCTTGCTCGTCTGTTCACTGTAAAGGGCACGGACATTGTGAATCCACAAATCAGCCTTGGCCTGGTGACATCCCCTAATTCACTAAGCATGCTCTTTAATTGCAAGCTGGCAGGTGTCACCTTCCCCTGGCATTCAAGGAGCAGCTTTGGCACGCTGGGCAGCCTGGTGTGGGAGCACAAGGCTTATCAGGAACAGAGAAGTGGACAAATGCATGGGCTGGAGAGATTATGACTATCAGTAAGGCCTGGAATATAAGCAAGCACTTAGGAAAAGCCAAGAGCACATACATTTTCCCATTTTTGTGTGTTCAACACCAGCCTATTCCACTTCAGAGGAATGTTAATAAAAAACAGGTTAAACTCCTTAGGTTATGTAAACTTCTCTGTCAAGCAACAGAAATCCCTTTGATAAGGTGCTAGCTGTGGTAACAACTCCCAGCTTCTTTTCCTTACTATGACACTCAATATCTATTCGTAACCAAACCAGAGTGTTACATCCCTTACAATCTTTAAATGAAGATGTGCAAGTCTGAATTGCCATGAATTTGGTGCACTCCATAAGCTATCTGCCCAGGGACAGGCACTTTGCAGGGCGGCTGAGGACGTCCTGTTCCAGCTAACTTGACATCCCACCAAGCTGCTTAATGATAAAATACTACTACTGAGTTTCCAGGTATGTGGTGTCCCCATATAACCTTGGGAACACTGGTGTCTGCAGGCAGTGACACTAGGAGAGCCATTGTCTGGATGACCAGTCCCAGGGTGTTCCCCAAAGGATGGCACAGCCATCCTCTGCGTGTCTGTGCAGCCATTGCTTTGTTTAGACTTGAAAATGCACTTGAACCCTTTTGCTTTATACCACAGATGCTCCTTTTTGGAAATTTTAATTTCAAGACCCAGATGAGATCTTTCAGTGCCAAAACAAGCTCAGTTTGGAGGGACAGTATTTTTCCTTTACTTTTGCACAGTGTACACCCCTAAAAGCTATCACCTGCTTTGAAGAAAGCAACAGTCATGGATGTAGTTAGCCAGAACAGGTCTTACCACAGCAGTATTTAGCCTTGCTTAGGCTTTCTGAACACTAGTAGTCTCCCGATTTAGGTTTAATGACCGTCAGAGGAAGGAACATTTTACATAGCTTTGAAAAAAGCAACCCATTCATACTGCCCACCTTCCTGCAGCCTTGATCACACTAATCAGCACTCATTTATGTATGCAAAAATTCACAAATAGGTGTCTGAATTACTGGCTAGCAACAGAGATTAGGCAAAATTTATGATGGAGCAAAACAATGGGTTGTACTGTATTTGGCATCCAGATCTATGGTAGCAAGACTCCACTGCTGGAGTTTCGGATGGGTTTGGGGAGCTGTTAGGCCATGAGACTACAGATTATCTGATATGCTTAAACTCAAACCAGTGTAAACTGCATTTGTGAGATTAATCAGTGTACAAAGATGAGTCTACACTGCCAGAAAGGAGAATCTAAATTTGTGACATCTGTTTTTTGAGATGGTGCATTTCACAGTCTAAGGGCTCAAAAATGCAAGTGAATTACTGAATTACCACCTGTAAGACAATCTGTCATCCCATGTAGAAAGCCAACAGTTTAAGGCACAGCTACAAACAGAAGTCATAAGCTTGCTAGCATTTTAGACAGGTCCAAGAATTGGCTCAAGGTACAATATGGCCCATGTTTCTAGTCACCTTGAACAGCCATAAGTCAGCCTCTGTTGCATTTACAGCCAGTTTCTTACACTCCCACAGTGCCAAGAAGCTGTAATGCATCAGATGACTTAGGTTACAGCAAGATGACTTATCTCAGCAAGATCTCAATCAAAGTCAGCTTCTAAAACTCCAGAAAATTCTGACTTGCTCTATGATACAGCCACAAACATGTCATGTGAGATCACTCAGGCTCATGTGACATGAACATTGTTTCCACAGGTCACATCCCACCCACTGTGCTTCAAAGAAAGAGTTCTCCACCTCTTTGCAAGCCTGGAGCAGCTAATTCTAGTTACTCACTCCAATGCAAGACATTTACTGAGCATTTATCAAGCCCAAAAGATTAAGTCATTGGTCTCTGCCCCATTGTCTGTACCTGATGGCTGGGCTAGTTTTGCCCGTAAATTTTTGAGTACTGCCTATAGATACATAACTCCTCTTACTGCAGCAGATACTCAGCTCTGGGCTTTCAGGTCCATGGGCTCCTGTTGCTGGTAAAGCTCAAGAATTTTGCTGCCTTGCCTTACTGTACCCAGCACTGAGTGACTGGACCCACAGCTTGTCACACGTGACTTGTTCAGTTTACTTCAGTTCCAATTAGTTCCCCCAAACTGTCTTGTATTTAGACATTATCAGTGGTTTAATCTTTCCCTAGCTCTACCCCACCAGATCCTGGCCTTCACCTTTCTTTCTCCCTAAAAGGTTCCCACACAAAGCAGGGAGCCCTCATTAGGCAGGATGATCAGTGTTAGTTTTGTATCAGAGCCACTTTTTAGTTTAACAAATTCCAGCACAAAAAACATGCTGTCCTCGGGGATGTTGCTGCTGCAAACTGATTAGGGCAGTCCTGCATGGCTTGGGTCAAGTTCAAGCTGGGACTTAAGGTCACCAACAGTACCTGGGACCATGACGAACATTTCACCAATTTCACAGCCACATTCCCTGCACTCAGGTGTTGATTTTTGTGAAAGCATAGGTTTGCGAGCAGTCATTGAAAGCTTCTGACATTTGAAATATGGTATAAAAAGAGTCATCAATAAGAGAAAAAATACCTCAGAGTAGATATGCAGAAACATAGTACTGTACATGACCCAAGATGATAGCACTGTGACCAGGCTGGCATAGGGCTGCCTATTTAGATCTGAAATGGCTCAGGAAAGAAATCTGCCAAAATGATTGCATTGACTGCAGAGTCCCAGAAGAGCACTGGTATCAGCGTTGTCCATCCAGGACTGCTCTAGATTTGTCCTGCTGTCTTGCAGGGGAAGAGGTCTGTGCTTATTTTCTGGCAAAAAGGCAGGACAAGGCAGAGATGAAATGTGAAGCTTCTTTGCAGAAATAAATCAGCCAGTTGGGGTCAAGCTAGAGGAGTTGCAAAGATGATTATGGATTATTTTATCAAAGTGCAAGGGCTGATGAGTAAAAAACATCCAGGATGTCAAAGGACTGTCACAAATACACTGAAATTATACTGGAGATGGGGTATAGGGGTGATTAGTGTAGGAGTGTAGCTGCCAGGCTTGCAAATTGGCTGCTGCTTTATAGGCTCAGTCACTTATAGCCTCTGCCAGACCTTGGCTCCATATATGCACTTTGAGATGCATTAGAAGACATTATAGCACTGTAGATTTGCCCAGCAGAGTTAGACCTTAAGCTGTGATCCCAGCTCTGGGGAAATTGCATTTTCAGCCAAGCTGAATAAACACAGCATGAAGAATGTAGCACTTTGGAAATGGATTTATTGGTGGTAAGGAAACAGGACTGCTTTAAAAGATTGGATTGAAAGAAGAGTAGATACATAGGGCAGTGCTTAGCAGATGAGATCTTTCACTAGTCAGGTTCTCAAGTGTACCACTACTACAGGTCATGCTTTTATACTCCCTGCAAGCTTATGCCTAAAGCTACAAAGGCTTTAAAAACCAGATGAAAATTCAGTCAAACTCACAAAAACCCCCAGCAATAAGTCAATATAATAAACAAGTCTCTTGCAGCTTTTAGCTCAGCTGTGATGCCACTTCCCCTGGATATCTGTGCACTCTTACAAAAGCAGTCTCATGGCTGGGATGCAACCGATTGTTGTGTTGATGCTGGACAGGCTTTGGTAGGGAGGGGTTTTGATTAATTCAATACTGCCTTGCCAACCTCATAGAAACTGGGCGCTTTCAGGGAGATGAAATGCAGAGAAGACTTCATCTAAAAAGGGCTTTTACAAGTGGTACGTGCACTAAATCCTGCAGGATACCAGCATTTCTTGGTGAAAATTGTGAACCGAGAAACAGTAATTTTGAAGATCATTAATTTTGCAGAGCTGAAGATGGAACTACATCCTGCTCTTGTTTAATGGGGAGGTGGGGGCTTGCCATTGCCTTCACCAGAACACAGTTCAAATCCTCAGCCCTTGATGTCTTTGATTTTTCACTACCTGCCTTGAGCGCACTTTGGAAGCACAATGATTAAGTGATACTCTTATCTGTGGTGCAGACCAAGGGAAGGCATCTAAGGATCTAAGTCCTATTGATGTGAACACCTAAATCCTTCAGACAGCTTTAAAAAGAAACTGAAGCCTAAATACCTAGTTATTCAGTCCTGGAGTACAGGCTGAAATAACAAGGGGATTCATTCGAATCCTTGTGGTCTTTCTGCTAGACCACACTGCTTCCCAGTTAATTAATTCTATTGATTTGTTTGTTTTTATCAGCCTTTCCACACTGAGCAGTTATTTAGGACTTACATGGGTAATGCATTTTCCTGTTAAATTGATCCTACTTTTTATATCTTTTCATGCACTTACTTGAAATTTCCCTGCCAAGTGTTTTAATGTTTTCAAGTTGAATGTTGATTCATATTATTTAAAATATCCTGCAAGAGGGGAAAAATCTGTGTAGCAGAGTAACTAATAAAATGGGCTCTTTAAACCTGATTAATGACCAGTGAGGGTAAAGCACTTCCCTCCAGCAAAATAAACAAAACAACCCAGACCATTACATCTAGTGGTACCTGCTGAGATTGAATTCAATTTGCTTCTACAGGGCCATAATAAAACCCTTATCTGCCTTCCTGCTCCTTTTCCGAAGCTACTTAATTTGGTATCTAACCAATTTAGGTCAATGAATTTATATTTTGAGTGGTGTGTCATGGTGGCTGTTCCAGAAACCACTGTACCTTGCCAACATGGAGCCAAGTCACTCCTAATGGCCAGGCTGAAAGCAAGTAGCTTTGTGCGCAGCAGTGGCATTGGCCTGTAGTTGAATCATTATGGGCTTGAAGTAATGAATTCTGTCTCCATTAGCAATAACTTACTCCTGATGGCAGCTGTTGTGAGAAGTCTCCACACATATTTAGCAGGGGAGCATTCAAGGGCCTTGAAATATCGCAGGGCAGCTTAGTGTGGGTGATTTGGTTTGGAGCTTCCGCTGGTGGGTTTCATTATCTTTACAGCTATTGCTAACAGATACATTATAAACCTTGGGGGAGAGGGAAATCAAAGGAGAGATGGGAGTTTAGTCTCATATTTACATTAATAGCAAAAAGAAGATATTAAGCTGTTGTCGTGCATCCAGGAGAGGACCTTCTACAACTCATGTTTATTCATGCATATTAGGGTGGATACATATGTATTTAGGTGACATTGAGCAAAGGTTGAACTCTTTAATGTGGAAGTCACTTGATAGCAAGTTAACCAGAAAATCTCTTTTGCTTTAGGCCCAAAGCATCTCTTCTCACAGATTATGACTTTTCTTTAGTCAGGGTCTTTATGCCCCATCCCCATAGCCTGGAGATTGCCCGTTTGTTTAGCAGCTAACCAGCCCCAGCCAGGCCTGTCTATAGACAGCCACATTAAGTTCTGGATGGGACTAAACAGTTTTGGAAGTAACTGTGGACAGCTGCCATTCACAAGGATTTTTAGAGGCAGACCGTGCTGTCATTCCGTGATGCTCCTCTGTAGACTGTAAGATGGGAAATAACTTACCAGAGGTAGTTTGAAGTCTAACCATTTCAAACACATCACTCTCTGCTCAGTGGGAGGGAGTCTTCCAGGGTGACTGACTTGCCCTTGTTTGGTTTATTTATGCACCCAGTAGTTTCCTCGTCTTCTGCTATTTTTTAAATCTAGTGATCCTGAAACAAGGTGTCAGGCTGATGTTAACTCCTTCTAGCCTTTGACTCCTGGGCTGTGATGGCCAAGTTGAAATGGCACCAGGTTTTAGAACAATATTAGGTCAGTGGCTACAACAACAACTTCTGCTTGGAAGTGGTCACCTCTTCACTTTGAGAGACCACAGTACAGCCCCTATACCAACATAAATAGCACAGCTCCCCGGCTGCACCTTGTACAGAGCTAATTCAGGAGAGCAATATTCAAGATGACAAGATGGACAGCGTGTCAGAGTATTGCAGTCCGCAACAACGCCTTTCTCTGAACAGCACTGACATCTGTCTCCAAGAAAGTAGCATTAGAAGAAGCCTGTCCCCAGACTGTACATATCAGCGTGCATAAATAAATCCCATGAATACAAGCTTTGTCAATCTTCTTGACAAAGATCACAGCCTTTAGATAAGGAGCCCAGCCAAAAGCACATTTCTATTCCTTTCTTCATCATTAAACGTGATAGCTCAGTGATAGGCAGCTATTCAATAAGATTAAGGTTTGCAGCAAAAAGGAAACTCACACAATGACCACAAACTTTCCTCCCCCCCATTTCTTTATATAGACATTTTTTGGTTCAGTTTACAGTAAGTGGTTATTTACAACAGTTTATCAGGTGGGATCTCTCTTAAATCTAAATGAGTTTCCAGAGATTTTCATGACTGCATCTCCCTGGGTCTTATGCAGAATATGGGACTGGATGTAACTGGCCAGGGCTCAAACTAAGCCTGACATTTTGATGATCTTCCTAAGCAGTAGACAATTGGCAAGTCTTAGAAAAACATTTACTGGCCAGGGATAAGAAATCTATTCAAACTTCAGATAACTACCTCAGTCAATGGGTCTGAGTCACTGACACACCAAATATTTATTTATAAATGCAGAATAAGTAGGATGAAGGGCACCTTGCTGCCAAGTTATTAACAGCAGCAACTGTGAGGCAGTATAGATACACATAGTATAGGGACTCATTTGTCTAATTTTAGACATCTACGAAGTTGACTGGGGAGGGCAGACACATCTGGCCCACTTTGGAGGTCTGTGCTTGATCAAGCTGAACTGTTCCACAGGAGAGTCTTCTCCAGTGATAGCTATAAGGAAGCCCAATATTAGATCTAATGAGCTGTCATACTAGATGAATCCACCTCTGCAAATTAAAAGCTCCCTCCAAAAGGATCTTCCAGTACATAGCTTAGTATTTTTAGTCTGACCTATGATGTGCACCAGCAGGTACACTCCTGTTAGTGCTTCTTTATGAAAACATACGATTTTCTAAGGCAAAGGCAATTCCCTTACAGTACAGTTATAGGTCACCTTCCCACACACTTCAGGGAAGTTGAACTGGCTACTTCATCTCACATTAAAAAAAGTCTCTGCTTCAGTCAGAGCAGTCAATGCAATACAACTGCGCAGCGGCAACCACAGAGCTGATTGAAAGAGGAAGCTCAAACAACTTCATTGCAAATTCCCTAAGGCCTGATGGTGCACGTGTCAGCAATCATCTTCCTGCATATATCCTAGAAGGGCCAAATGTACTAGGGAACTTAACTAGAGTCCCAACCACATGGAAGCCAGCTACTTAGTACGGGACAAATTTATCCTATTGTCATCTCTTCCAAATATACTACCTCCAAATGGTATTGGAGCATCAGTCAGTGCAAGCTGACCTCTCTGGAACCACATTAACTCTTGTGAAGAGCTTTGTCATCTGAAGCCTCAGCAGACATAATTAGTAAATAGAGTTGCTTGCTCTCCAGATCTAGAACTTGTTTCTTCCTCAAATTTTAGCATGGCTTTCACTGCAACATTTTAAGTGCTAGATGTACCGCTACCAACTGAAGTTACAGCAAAAGGTGGGACACTCCACCCCATGGAGGAATTCACAGGCTGAGGGTAGATGATGGGCACTCAGTTACAAAGCAGTAGAGCACTCTAATCAGCTACTGATTAACTCAAAATCAGAAGTCAAAATTGTCTATTTTGTCAAAGTTTATCTTTAAACAGAGGAGCTCTGTCTTCTTTTTGCACCTCAGTCTTTTAAGGTGTAAGTGCAGATACAAGGCCTGTGAGAAATAGAGTATATAAGTATCTAGTAGAGGGCAGATTTAATCTTCAGCAGTGTTTACATTATGACTCCAAACTGCTGTGATACATTACATTCAATGTATTCCAAATGAGGTACTGTTGTGCCCATGCCTGAGAGAGGAGGAGTGGTGAATCTGGCATACCCCTGGCTTGCTCTAGCCTTGCAACATGTCGTGTTTGCAATATGCAGCAGATGACACTATTTCAAAGACATGCTGGTTTCTGAATACATTCTAGCCTACATCCAAGAGCACCGAGCTAGCTGCAAACAGTCACTGCTACTATATTGTGACATCGAGTCAAAGCATCTCTTCCTTACTTAGTTCACCAATAACAGTGAGCACCTCCAGTCAATTTAATTTACTTGAGACTAAGATGAGTGGTCTGCCCACTGTTGATTATGGGTACAATTAAAAGTGACTGGCCCCCAAATTGCACAGTGTCTAAGTCAGGCCTAGTTTACTTCTGCAGAGTCCTTTCAAATGGGTCCTAGAATGACTCATGGAAAGTAGAAAAGCCTGTTTTAATAAACAAGCTAATAACCTATTAATCAAGAGGCCCATCCGTTTCAGTGCTGTGACCTAGTTGCCATGTTTTGACACATCCAGCTCCTCACATGTCTGGAGTTACATGACACCAGCAAGCCTATGCAAATGCACACGTCATCTTCAGAGCTAAAACCTGGGCTAGACCCAGGCCCACTGAAAGACATTCAAGAGTAATTAGAATTTCAAGAAAGGCCTGTTCTCACCACACTTTCCAGGTGAGTCACTCAGGGGACAAAGTCATTAGGACAGCTGGGCTGCCTGCAGGACCATTTCAATAGACCATATTTTATCTTAAATCCCTACTTTGAACAACCATTGCTTTTTAATAGGTGCCTCAGATAAACTGCAAGAGATCAACACAACTGTCTCTAGAAGATAACACCTAACATGACCTGGATTACATTATGCTTGCTTTGCACTAAGGAGCAGTGGAAAGAGAACAGCATGCGCACGGTGACCGATACTGCTTTTAATGTAAGTGGCAGACAGCCAACCACTAATGCTGCAAATGCAGCACATCACCTCTGTGTATGAGTCAGCTGGGTAAACAGGTCCGATTTCTTACTACTGGCTTTTTGGTATCTTGTTGCACCTTGTCTGAAAAGAGCTGTTTGGTGTCCTTTTAATGTCCTGAGATACTAGTCTTACTAAATGTTCAGCCCGTGCACCAGTCCTGGAAGGCACCATGCAATTAAAATTGCATAAACACTGTGTGTGTTGGGAGGCCCACTCCTTCTTGGGAAATCAGATGCAAAAGTCCCTTCTGCTTTTATTGGATTAGATCTTCTGAAGAGGATCTCAGTACCTCTCACTAGAGCTTAATTGGGACTTGGGCAAGAGAAGCTTCTTTTCCATGCAGTACTTTGGACAGGTTTTCCACCTTCTTCATTGGCAGCTTTTGCCAGAGCCCTGTGCTTTAAGCTTCTCTGCATATCTCCATGCTCCTGAAATGCTGTTCAAGTTGATGCTTATTAATATTCCTTATTAAAGTCTTCTAGAATAAAATCTTTCCTAATTAGTAACATTGGAGTGCCTTTTCCATTATTCATTAGAAAGAAGAAATGGGTTAGTCCTTTGCAGCATCTTCCAGAAAGCAGAGTTATTGAGGTTACTCTGTTACAGTTCAAGTGTCTCCAGCTGCAGCTGTAAATTTCCACTCAGATTTTCTGTCATTCCTCTTCCTCAGAGATCATGTGCTCTGGCTGCTAATCTTCTCTGCACATTCCTGCTTGTGTACTGCCCACTGAGTAGACAGGCACAGCACATGCTTCCAGATGCACATACATAAAGCCCAAGTCCTTCCACACATGCAACACACTGCAACGTACCAATGCACACTCATAAGTACAAATAGGTTCACACCAGTGCATAGCCTGTCATGTACTTGCATTTTCCCCTCTTTGGAAGCAATTTGAAGGGAGACACAGTAAACACCAATTTGTGCATGTAGGAATTAACATCCCTACAGGCAACGTTTAACATATCTAAAGACAGTACTCTAGTGCTCTGTAAATCTTTTCTCAGGTAACAGGTGTTTTGTCATGGGACAAGGCATTAGAAAAGAATTAAGGATGGTAACAAGAAATACCAGACTTCAACAGGTAAAAATAAAGTCTTTAGGCTAATTCCCTAAATTCCCATCCCTTAATTCCTAATTAGGCAATTACCTAATTCCCATTCCATCCATAGCTGAAGAGGACAGAACTATCATTCTCCTTTGTGCTAAAAATACTAACTGATCTGAGAAGTGTTCAATGTTCTTCACATGCAGAGAATATGGTGGTGGGAAAAGATGTTTTTTCTCTCAGCTCACATATTATGTATTCAGACAAGTCAGGTGAAGAGAGGTAAGAAAAGATGGGGGAGGGGATTAGCAATTTAGGGAAATACCTCTCCTAGCAGAGGTGAATAAATTGGTTTTGATATATTCAGTCTTCTGGTTCTAACCTATTGGTGGAAGAAATCCACAGGAATAAGAAATACAGGCAGTGGCCATGAGCACTATTATGCTATCTGCCTATTAAGTCAAATGTGTTTTAAGGTAAGCTTTTGACTCACAAAAAAGCAGCACTGAGGGGAAAAGGATATTTAAAAGGCATTGTAGTTTTTTGCCTCAAATACATAGGAATCTTCTGCTGTTTTCCATTTCATCGCAGTGCAATCCTGCCCAGAGCTAGGATCTGGCCTCACTCAAACAATATTTACTTGAAGGACCTCAGGAGCCTTTCGCTGCAAAACTCATCCTTTTTACCAGAGAAACAGCCCCTTGGAAGGCACTGAACATTAGCAAGTCCCTGAGAGATGTAATGGCAAGGGAGAGTTTCCTCCTAAACCACAGCAAGTAAAGTGTATGCTCTGATCTTCCCAACTAGAGCAGCAGCCTCTCAGTGCCGCCTTTTCACTGGGGGAAAAGGCAGGTTTCCACTTTGGTGGTCAGCCCTTGGGCTCCTAGGGTCTTATCCAAAAATCCAGCTGGGTCAACTGAACTGATCAGGAATTCATAAAGTATTTTTCCCCCCTTGGAAAGTGATAGTTTTTTAAAATGAAAACAATGTCCAAATTGCACCTATTTCTGACAGCTCCTTTTGCTATGATTGTGGGGGAGTTTGTGGTTTGATGCTAAGCATCTAAGTACAGTCACTCTTCAACTATAAGGAGCTTGGGCACTTGACACTGGCTGCTTTTGTACCCGATGCAGATGCTGAAAATAGCCTGGAGTCAACTGCTTGAAGTCCTTCAGCATTTCCCTGGAGAAAAGGGCCCAGTCAGTCACTAGCATCCTCTGCTTGTCATGTAATTATCAAAGAACTTCTCCCCTCAGGCTTCCTTATTTTCCACAAACATGTAGTTTTCCATGTAATCATGGAAGTAGGGCAGTTTCTTGACCTTGCCTCAACACTTGAGGGGATTTACAGAGCTACACACACAGTCAAAAAGCTTCTTTTGCAGTCCTTGGTTACTCCTTGGTTGAACAAAACTCATTGAAATCCATATATGTTTTGACTGAGCAAGAACAAAGGAGTGCAGAATACATTTAAAGGAAATTAAAATTGTTTCTCTGCCACAGGCTAAAAAAAATTCCCCCTTCCCTTGGGCTTTGAGTTTGATTTGTATTTCAATAAAAATAAATCAAAGTGGACAGATTAGTGTGTTTTGAAATGCAAATTCTTTGAAAACATTAAAGGACAAATAACAAGGTGGCATGTTCTCAGTTTATTTTTGGTTATTATTTTTATTTACCCTTTGTTCTTAAATGATTATGTGTATCCTATGTGCCTGATGGAAAATTTTGCTCTATGCAGTAAACCAGCTGTAAGAAACAGTGAGAGTTTCTTCTGCAATATTTCCTTACTACTGAACAATGCAAAGCAGCTATTTGAAATAGCTATGTAATTTAAATCTTGATGGCAAGGCACATCCTAGAGCCTCAGAAAGCTACTGGGTTGTTTAGGCTGAACCTGAATACAAGTAAATAGCAGCAAACTGTTTTTCAAGTGATACTCAGACCCTGGGTTTTGAGGGCTTATTTCTGATCTCACTTAAACAAGTAAAAGCCAAGAGAAGCACCTGAGTCAGTGATGGAGTTACCTTGATGCAGAAAGGAAAAGCTTGAACCAGACCCAGACATGGTTTTAAGAGGCAGCGTGCCCATTCATAATTAATAAGGT